>NC_137131.1:15075721-15823221 GCF_949319135.1 Squalius cephalus
AGCAGAAGGGCAGGTTGACGGCAACATTTTAGCCATCGTTCAGTGGCTCATTATCCTTGAGAAAGTCACCGTGTGCCCATCTCCCCCACCCTAACCACATACCCGTCGGGCTCAGGGAAGAGTCCACGCTGCTCCGCCACCCTCTGCATTTGTCAAGCTGTCTGTTACAATGGCAAGTTTGCCACATCACAAAAGCCCCTCTGACAGCTAAGTTTATATTGGATTGGGAGTCTATACGGGTAGAGAGACACAAGAAAGTCTAGAATAGAGGAGGGGGGTGGATGAGTTAAAGAAGGCTTGAAAAGTGGTAATTTATAGGTGGTGGTTTTGATTTGCACTAGCGCTTCTGTCTTCTGTGAGGATTGGTTGTCAGAGCCTGGCTCGTAATGGTTAAGGGGGGTAGAAGAGGAGCAAGCCGAGCAGGGAAGAGCCGGCTACAGCTTCTCCAGCGCCTGAGGCAGCTCCTCGGCCTGCTCAGGTGCATGAAGCCTTGCTCATTTTGCAGCTCGGTGGGGAATCCAGACAGGACGTGGCTACTTCCCTCTAGGGGCCTGGTGACATCCCCCAATCTCTTGTTCTCTCCCTTCGTTAACCATCCTCATTCCCAGCCCCGGTCTCCAGCTTACAGGGCATCCGTGGCCAGCAGGAGGCAGAGGCCGCTGGGACACTGCACCTTTGTGGAGCTAAGTACAATGTGCCACAAACACAGTTAATCACTAATCTAGTTTGGGTCCATCACGCTCCCTTGCTGTGGGTGAGAAATGGACAGTGATGTTGTCATGCCTCATTAAAGTGATTAACAACTATTACCTTTTGTTTTCCAAGGTGACTGTTCTTTCCCCTGTCATGTGATTTCATGCAGGGAGACAACCAGAGAGGGGCGCCTGTGAGATGGACGGCAATAAGCTAATCAGTGGTGTTTTATTTTAGTTAATTGTGTAGGTGATATCCCACATTTTTACCTCAGATTATATTACGTCATTGATTCAGTCCAAAAGTGCAACTGTTTACAATAACTATCCATCTTTTAATCTGCTTGTGAATGCTGGAGCGTCTCGGGCCATTGGCAGGGAAACACCCGGTCCGTGTGAACTAAATCTGCGTTTTGTTGAGCTTTCATATTTTTAGTTTCCGTTTAAATTTGCAGAAGATTCATACCCATTCAAACTGATTTTTGAGCCAAGGTTTTAAACACAACTTTCAAAGAAATGATTTGTGTATTTTAAAATCATGTCACACAATTATTGCAGGTAAAAAATGTGTTTGTTTGAAATGCTGTAATAGAAATCAGATGTTCAACATGTCTAAATTTGGTCAGCCTAATCAAGATATACTTTTCGCAGATAATTTTCTTAAACTAAAATATTGTCATTATCCACCCAAACGTCAATTTGCTCCAGAATCAATTTTTTCCCCATCAAACAAAATGTCAAAGCTGCTTTTTAGACACACACACACACACACACACACACACAAACAAAAAGCATGGTGGTGATGCATGGTTGGGATTTGAACCCCCTTTCAAGCTAAACAAACTCACTAGAGTATCAGATCTTGCATTTACATGAAAAAATACTGGTAGTTTTAAGTAGTTTTTTGAAAGGGCACTGAGACTGTCCCTGGTGGCCCCTCAAAAACATAAGATCTACCAACATGATTTTTAGAATTAAAGTCAGTATGAAATCAAAGTTGACAATGGACCCTTTTCACATTTCCGGGGTTCTCAGTGAACAGGAGCTGACAGCCAATATCATTTTTGTATTCCCATTTGTTCCAAATTTAAAAAGAAAACATCCATGATAGCATTTCCACGAATCTCCAAAAGAGGGAAACAATATTGAAAGATTGATTACAGCAGTCATAAGAGAGAATTACAGCAGTCCATAGCCGTTGTATTAGAAACACCCTCACAGCAGTGTTAATTAACATTTTTTGTAATTAACTGGCAAGGTAATATAACACAAAGTATACAAAAAACTTGAAACAGATTTGCAATGTTTATAACTGAAACTCATCATCCAGTCTGTGAAAAGGGTCCTTTCTTATTTTAATGGAATATTGAAGTATTTATTAAAAATGATTTATCTATGCACTTCCCCTCCCCCTCGCAACATCTCTTCTCTCATTGCGTGAGGGCGGGACAACCTGCCACTAACATGAGATCACAGTCTCGCCTGAATTTTTTCTTGTTCGAGAAGCCGTTTCACTCGGATATACATCACAATAGGGAAGAAAAGACTATTCTTTTCCATGCCACCTTTAAAGGACAAATGTCCTTGTTTTGCATTGTGCAAATGCATTGTTTAACATACAATTATTCATCTAGCAATATTGCACGTACATGACAATTTTACAGTGCGAGTAAAAAACACGCAACCAAATGCTAATTCTAAATTTTTTCACTAAAACAAATATAACACTGTTTGTATACACATTTGTAAGTGAAAATACTTCAATTCTAATACAAAATTCAAACTCAGCAAATAAAATATCTTCCTAAGTTAAGTATTAAATGCGTACATTTTGATAAAAAAGCACCCACTCTAGCTAATACTGTGATATTAATAAGGAGTAAGTGCATGCTGGGAAGGGAAGCAAAAGTCAGGCGGTAACTCAGAAGCACTCTTGGATATGCTGTGACTATATCACAGAGTCTAATTGGCATGAGAGGAAACATGCGGTGTGGCGGTGGGGGACTGCATTGTGCTATGGACATCTCATTTAGAGAGAAACATGCAGGAGACTGTACTGAAATTCCTCTCAAAGGGATAGCTCTCTCAAAAAACAAAAAAAAACAAACCTTATGTCGTTCCAAACCTGTAGGCATTTATTTCACCTACAGAACAAAAAAAGAAAATATTTCGAAGAACATTGGGCTTCAAACCGTTTGACTCTCATTGTATGGAAGAAAAATCCATTCAATGGTTTAATTTCACTGAAGAAAGAAAAGTCATTGGAACATTAGGGTTACTTAAATTACCAAAATCTGCTTTTTACCCTAAAATGTACTGATAACACGGTTGGTGAGAAAGCCACATGATCAATCAGAGATCATCGTAAGTGACCTGTCCATAAAACATGGTTAATACTTTAGACGGTGCACAGGGTCATACTGTACATATACAATGACAAAACACTATCAGGGTAACACATCACTAATATAATAAACATTATCTAAATAACAGAAAACGTAAAACAAAATTATTATTTTTTTTTTTTGATGCGTCGTGCAGAGAATTATGGGAATGTCCTTTTAGGTTTTTTTCGCCATCAATTATATACCAATTAATTGTTTTTACTTGTAAACTTGTAAAACTATGTATAATGCAATATAAAACCGTTTACATTTTTTCAGTGTATATAGGTAAATTACAGTCAACCAATTAACAGATTTTCACTTTTTTTCTGTAAAAATTACAAACATTTTTTACAGTGTGTTTTACTGCAAATTTATATTCTAGATAATTTCTTCTCTAACCAAATGGCATGTTTTAACTGCGAAAATTCAAAAGTGACAATACATAAGTAATTCATGAAATAATGAAATTCAATCTCAAGCTTCGAAAAAGTATTTCATCAGAAATATACTGATGTAAGTTTTTTATTTATTTATAAATATGCAGAAGGAACAGGGGGACAAAGCACAAATATCTATATTGATGGATGCTTTACATGTGTGAAGAATGGCTTCCATCCACATAAAATAATGCTTATATTATAGAACACATAATAATATTCATATCCTCATCAACACGCTCGGTGACTGATTGCACTTCAATGCAGCAGACAGCGAGGAAAGGCAATATTCTGACAGCTAACATGTGTGAATAGTCAATTTATGAGCACATATTTCAAAATGCGGAGCAGTCTAATCTGCGGCTGTCTTTGTACACAGAAGTGGGCCATGAGCTAAAAATATTACCCAAAAAAGGCACATTCAAATCCCTGTTAAACAGTATTTCTATATCTTTAGTCATAACTCTTAGGGAGCAGGACACACAAAAAGCCCTTTGTCCCTCGGTTCAGAATTGAGTTTTCCAAGTATTAGGAGGCAGAGTTGTAAAAAAACATCCATCCACCTCCGGACTGATCAATATGAGAGAGACCGGAGGAGTGAAGGCCTGATTCATCCCTCAGGCTACGGAGTTCTTAAGACATTTCGGCACTCAGCGCACGGAGAATCCTCAGAGCCAGATTAACACAGGCCCTCATTATCGGGTGTGTAAATAAAGACGAATGGTCGGCAATATTCCTGCAAATTTGTTTCCCATTACGCCAGGCCGCCAGTAATTGCAGCTTGCGACCAAAGTCCCTTGAGCCTACATACAGTTACATTCATATTACTACCTATCAGGCAGCAAACGGGGCTACATGCTCACTGATGGGGATACATATTAATATGACATGAGTCTCTGTGCACTGTATTGGTCTCATAGGACAATAATAGAAAGAGGACAGGATGTATAGTGGCAGTTTATGAAAAGTATGTACATATGTGTAAAGCATGTAAGAGTTTCTGTGATTACTGAAACGTGTATTATTAACAATTAGAATTTTTTAAAAATAAACTGTAATATCATATATTATTATAAAGAGTAATATACGTTAAGGAACTGCTAAAAAAGCTTGCGGTCAGTAAGATGTTTTATGTTTAAGGACTTTTTCATTTCTATTTCAAATAAAAGCTGAAAAAAATGATATATGGTTTCCACAAAAAAATAAGCATTAATGTTTTTAACTATCAACTATTTTCAACACTGATAACAATAAGAAATGTTTCTTAAGCACCAAATCAGCATATTATACTGATTTCTGAAGGATTGTGTGATAGTGAGGAATAAATAACATTTTAAAATAGCAATTGTAAATTGTAATAATACAATATTACAGTTTTTCTGTAGTTTTAATTGTAAAAAAAAAAAAAAATGCAGCCTTGCTCTTTGCATAATGTGAAACAGTAAAATAGGATTCAATGAGAAAACAGGGCAGAATTGTAGTTTTTCACAAGTTTCACAAGCACAGTACCATCAATCAAGCAATGTTCAAACATTAAGCTAAAAAAGGTCCTAAACTTAAAAAAAACACTCAAATATCTAGAATAATAGCAAACACACCATGGGTGTAAATGTCTTGAACGTGTGCAGCGAATAAAGTCTGATCTGTATTAGTATGCTTAGAGAGGCTCTCCTGACACTTTGAGAAGGGACGGATGAATGAAAGAACCATGTGCCTTGACTGAGTAGCAATAGCTTCTTCAGTTCCCACCTTATCGATTTCTGCAGAAAATATAGAACCTGTGCTCCGGAGAAGAGGGAGGGCTGCCCCGCTATTGAGTCGTTTTTCCCATCTTTTCCAAAAATCTTTAATCAAAGTTAAAGTGAAATACTAACATGCCACTTGACATGACCTTTTAGCCTGTTATGAATCACCTCTTTTTGAAAAGGCTCCTGTGATCATTTTTTACCTGCTTCATAATAGATATCCCCTAATCACTACACGCTAGAGATGTAGCCAAGTTTTGTAATGGCTGTCAAAGGACCCCTTCGCGGTTGACCTTTGACAAAGCCTGGACAACAAATCCATGTTTATCTAGTGCCAGGAAACACCTTTACATTGTTATAAACAGGTCAGGTCTACAGGAACAAAGGCAGAGGAAGGGATAAAAGAAACATAAATCTAATAAACAAAGCTAAAAGTTCCTCAGAGACATAATCAGGGAGAGAAAAACACTGTATGATGATAAATATCAAATCAATACAGTGACCAAATTATGCCCAAAGCACGAGAAAGTAAAGTCTTACATGGCTATTCGATTAAAGAACGTATGAGACACGGCGTTTGAGGTGAAAGGGCCATGCCCTTTTGAACCGCAGAGCACTGTGAATATGGGACTGGTCATAAAAACCACAAACCAAGAGATGAATCACTGATTGAAGTCCTTATGGCCCATCATTACAATGTCACGTCTTGGGAGAGTTTTATGAGAGATGGAAAACTAAAAATATAGCAGTCATTTCTGAATGCAACAAGCAAGACACCATTCAAATCATTTCAAATTTCGCAATTTCTTAAAGTTTTCTTTCTCAAATACCTTTCCATTAGGACATAATAGACTTATAAGTCCATCATCGCTCGCCATAATGCCTCGAGCTTTAAAACAATCCATCTAGTCCAGCCATACCCCAGGGCAGGAGACAGCTGAGGGTAGGATCCTCAGACAATGGGCTCTTTGGGAAGGTTTAAGCCCTTAAAACAACATGCAGAGGCATCATCGCCGGCCTAACAATGGTGTACACATTACTGAGTCCCCAGTTGGCCGGCTGGCCATTGCAGGAGAATGATGTCCCCATGGTGTCATCCCAAAGGAGACACATTAGTCCCAACTGTTCTTTTTTATGCCCGGTCCTGAGAGAGGAGGCCATGGGGGGGACCGTGGAAGAGGAGGAGGAGGAGGAGAAGGTCCAGAAAGCCTCTAGCATACCTTCCAGCCTCACATCAATCTACTTTCATTAAAGCTGTTTGAACTCTCATGGTTTACTAACTTGCCGAGTCTTCGAGGAAGAGACCTTCTCGCTCATTCTCTTGCTGTTTCTCTTAATGTCAGTGGCGCTAAGGAAATTGTTTATCTTGGAAATTAGATGCAAGTGGTTTTTAATACATCAAGCGATTAAGCTAAAATAAATTAGCAGCATGTAAACAAATGCGTTTTAAAAGGACGCCACGCTAAGACATTCTCATTATGGTGACAAACCTGTAGCCTCGCTCTCACCCGGGCTGCTTTGCTTTTCACAAGGCAGAATATGATATTATGGAAATGGATGTGAAATGACAATACATTTAATCAAAGACTGCACGCCTCCATTCATCTGTCTAACTAGCCATCCATTCCATAACTTGCGAGGTTCACCGCCGAGTGTGTATTACTGTAAAGAGCCTCTAGCAGCAGAGGTAAATGATTCTGGTTATAATCCAAGGCACTTATGTGAATCAGATGATCCAGATTTTGATAGGTTCGTAATGGAGTTTTCCTCTTCATTAACTGACTTATAGCTCCTGGATTTTATGCTTTGTAGTTTTAAATTGAATAATACATCTCAGATGTTAAAGTAACATTAATATTTTCAGAATCAATGTTAGTAAAATTTTATGTACACTGTTGTATTTGTTGATGGCTGCTGCTCGCAAATAAAGCCTCAATTTATAGACCCTGCGCTCTTTTCTCGTACTATTATCACAAGCGCAAATGCACACCATAAAAAACTTTAATTAAAATTTTAATTAACACAGGTAATCAATAGGGTGTAACATAACATCTCGCATACTTTCAGTGACACCATTGTGAAAAACGCAATCAAATAAACGCAGAGGGACAAAAGATGGTTTTATGGGAAAATTTGTGGGACGACCAGGATTCTGAATCCTGCTCTTCACAGCTCATAGACAAGATATCTCTAAGCAATCTCAGATATTCCACCAGGGCCATTTTGGGTAAAGCAAATGCCTCGCTCACCCTAAAGTGACCTACAACACTTAGCATGATATGCATGCAATCGAACTTAAAATGCCAGATAGCACTATGCAACCGTTCTCAATCTCTAGTAATGCTCTGTAAGACCTTTCTCAAATGCTGCAGTTGCACTTAAGCTAAAATGTGATTCTGGTAATATTTTTGAACATTCAGAGCATATTTTATGGCACCTAAAAACATTGCAGTCCAGGCCAAATCGGAGAACTTCTATTATCCTGCTGACATGGTCTATGGCGAGGAGTGGACACAGAGTGGAAAATAAACATTATTTCTCTGTGCTTTATCTGACGTTTGACTTTGAAAGCAAAGATTTAAAGACACTTCTGTGGCTAACAGTGCGCGTTTCACCAGCTGTAAATTATTTGAAGGTTGGAGCACAAACAACCTTGCCAGTGGAAGATATGTGAAATGCTTCCGTCTGTGAATGTTTCTGCGTCTAAGAATATATATATACGTTTCTGAAGCATTCTGAAACTTTTAAGATTCCCTTAGTCTGTTTTATGAAATCTATCTATGTTTTGAAATGTATAGATACTATTTAATTATAATATTTCATATTTCAGTGAGAATATATATATATATATATATATATATATATATATATATATATATATATATATATATATATACAGTATATATATATATATACAGTATATATGGACAATTGAGCTATGACTGGATTTTGGAAATATGCTGTGATTTACATATAATCTAAATATCTGGAAACCTCTTCTCTCTCTGGAAAAACTAATCAAGAGGGAAGCTCATCCAAATGACAGAAAAAAATCTCGCAAAAGAAAGTTAAAACAGACAGTCGAAACAACTGTGCAAACATTTGCTTTAAAATATTCCGACCAAACACTCTTTCGAAGCTGGCTAAACATTTGCCCATCCAATCGAGCTGTTTGCCAAAGAAATTCACGCCCAGGGTAGAGAGCAATGATGAGAGGAGTACGAGGGAAACTATTCGTCACAGCTGGGTTAGTCAAGGGTCCTGGGAGCAGGGCCTTTTATCACTGTCTGGCCTCTGAACACAACACACATACCTGCACACTCCGAGAAAACACAGCTGGGCTCACAGCAGGCCAGACCTGTGAACATCACCTACACACTGCAAAGTCTCACCTCACAGCCCGGAAACCTGTCTGTTCGACAATATTTATATGACTTCGTACTACTAAGTACTTTATATTTTACATACCTACTTGCAGATTCAGTCTGATAAGGTTTTAAGCCAGTTATTCATCAGTTTACATTTCTACACATTCCTTTTGCCATTAATTGTAATAATAAATCCAGTGAGATTTTTGTATGCGCAAGGAGGAGTCTGACAACAGATCTGATCTCACCATCGAGTCTGTCTGGGATTACATGAAGAAACAGAAAAAAACTGAGGCAGACTGAATCCAGAAGAAATGCGTCAACATTTCCAAGACGCTTGAAGAAACCGACCTGTAAAGCTACAGAACTGTGAAAAGTTTTAGGGACTTGTGTAAAAGTGCAGTAAAGTGAGGATACTTTCAAAAATAATGTAATAAATAGATTTTATTTATCAATTAACTTCTATTAAGTAAATCCAATCCATATTTGGTGCGACCACCCTTTGTGTTTAAAACAGCTTTTGTCCTCGGTACACTAGCACAGTTTTTCAGGTAGCTTTGCAGGAAGGTTTCTTCAAGTGTCTTGGAGACGTTGCCGCAGTTCTTCTGGATTTAGTCTTTCAGTTTTTTCTGTTTCTTCATGTAATCACAGACGGACTCGATGATGGTGAGATCAGATCATACCGGCTGTTGTCAGATTCCTTGTGCATACAAAGATCTCACTGGATTATTACAATTAATGGCAAAAGGAATGTATGGAAATGTAAACTGATATTTCCTAATGACACAGTAGCGCAAAAGATATAAATAAAACCATGTTTGTGTCCGAAAATACTAACATGCCTAACACTTTTTAGCATTTAAAATCTAACAAACTGTAAATGTTAACGGTGGCTTTAACCAATTTATTTGTCATTTTGTTATGTAAACTTTGGGGGCCAAAGTATTACTATTATATATAATAATAATAATAATAATAATAATAATAAATGATACTCACAGTATATTAAAAAAAAAATAAAAAAAAATACAAACATAGTAAATTGTCTATTTCTTATATGAAAAACTGACTGTGATTCATAGAAGTTGCTGCAGTTATTCGAATTTTACTGAAAGTTTCTTAAAAAGGTGCCATTAACTTAATATTAAGCTGTCTGTTATATGTGTGTAGACTTTTGGGCTGTAACAGTGCCTCTGAAATAAATGGATGGCAAGCAACAGCATCACATATTGGGATTATGTATTCCCCAGCATCGTTTCCCAGCTTTCCCAGCTGCCGGAACTGGCAATGCATTCTGGCACCGGGGCCAGTGGCAGCACCTCTGGCAAGGTCAGTTCTATGTGCTGTGGGTATTTACTGCGTTACGTACCCTGTTGTGAAGTATGTCGTCGTGCACGTGTGCGTGTTTGTCTATGCACTAGTGGGGAAGAGGTCTGAGCACCCCATGTCTCACTAACTGTTTCCATAACCTTGGGACTGACTAAAGTCTACAATGGCCGAGAGTGAAGCCTGGCAAGCAGACTGTGATTGAAAATTGCTTTATTGCTTTATATGCGATTCCCCATTCAGTTGCCAATCCATTTTATTTATGGTGTGGCAGGCCATGGTACACCTGCTTAGAGCTAGTGGAGATTACTTTTGGAGAAAAAGAGAGAGAGACAGCCAATCTCGAGGGGCCATTAGCCTGACAGGTTCTCTCTCTCTTTTTCTCACCCCCTCCCAACTTCACTCTCTCACCTGTCCTTTCTCTCTTTCTCTCTCTCTCACTGCTTTTCGTCCATTTTTCCTGTCATAAGCCGCTCACGAACATCTCCCCAGAAGCTGAGAGCACTACTGTACTAATGTTACTCCAGGCTGAGGGTGGGCATGAGCTGTGGGTCAGCTGGATATGACATTCTTCATCATGAGTTGGTAGCTGCTGAAAGGTGTTCTGTCTTCAGGTGCAATCTGAACGGCAGGACTTGAGGACATGAAAAATTAAAGCGGTGGGCAAGGGGGTTCGGGATCTGGGTGGAGCATTGGGAGTTTTTGAAGACAGAATGGGTGAAAATAGGGAAATACATTTGAGGTGAAAAGAAGAGAATGGTTGATAATTACACACTTTATCTGTTACACTATCTGTACATTTAAGTAGTTTAGACTACTTTTGTCTTTAAAAATACAGTGTTAATTATGGCACTCTTAAAACAAATGAATAATGTAATATATTCCTTTTTTATTAAAAAAAATAGCACTCCCAGACACTGTATGCTTTGTAGTGTTTTCCTTTTATTGCATCACTGTAAAAATCCAGGCAGAACAAAGTAAAACCAAGCCTAAATAAATAAAATACTTTCATTGTATTGTTCTAGGTAATTTCCATTTTGTTCCAGTATGTTTTAATATATTGTTAATTGGTAACACTTTACAATAAGATTATACATTAATACATATATATATATATATACATATGCATATATAAGTCATTGTTATTTTATGTTATTGCATTAATATGTTATATATATATATATATATTAGGGCTGTCAAACGATTAATCACGATTAATCGCATCCAAAATAAAAGTTTGTGTTTACATAATATATGTGTGTGTACGGTGTATAATTATTTTCTATATATAAATACACACACATGCATGTATATATTTAAGAAATATTTGCATGTATATACTGTATATATAATATAAATATATATACAATTTATATTATATATAAATATTTTATATATAAATAACACATTTTTCTTAAATATATATGCATGTGTGTGTATTTATATATAGAAAATAATTATACTCCGTACACACACATATATTATGTAAACACAAACTTTTATTTTGGATGCGATTAATCGCGATTAATCGTTTGACAGCCCTATATATATATATATATATATATATATATATATATATATATATATATATATATATATATATATATATATATATATGCACATACTAGCATTTCAAGTGATACATTAACAGTATGAAGATCAAATATTAGATCAGGTAGTAAATATCAAGAAACCGTATAAAATCACATATTATGAACAAATGTAAATTAACCACAAGAAGTATATTTATACATTAACACTAATCTAGACTAATAATTGCTGTAAAATTGTTAATTTGTTGTAGAATAAGTTATCATGAACAAATTAAACTTGATTGTAAAGTGTTACGATTGTGTTAGCATTTAATTTTCTTTCATTTAATTAAGTTTCTCTCTACTCCTATTTGAGTCACCGACTAGATTTTCCTATCTTGCACTTTGCACCCAACATAAAAATGTCACATACTCCTAAATGGTCTATTTGTCTATAACATGCATTTTTCTAAATATATACACAAACTCCTGCCTGATTCCTGTGTTCAGATATCTCTGACCTCACACCTCTGCTTCATCTCCATGGCTCTTTTTCCTCCAGTATACTGCTCTTCTTCACACACACACACACACACGCTTGCACAGGAATATCTGCCTCTCATACATATTTGTTTCCTTTTTAGAGATTCACAATGGGTGTTCTCTAATAACAAATCATTTCTTTTTGTCTAGCTTTAATCTGGCCTTGCCTGACAAGCACCATCCTTTTCGGTGAAGGGTAAGACCACTTAGAGAAAGGCCAATAAGCTCTAGCACAGTGCAGCCTGACGCGGGTGATTTGTCAGACCCCCGCCGCAGCGCTGGTCACCCCAATGGATTTATCTCAAGGTAAATGGAGACACTGCAGACCAAGGACCAGGGACCTTTGATTAAGGCCCCTTTTTTGTTGTGTTGATAGATGTTGCTTGTGTTTATCTATTTGAAATGCCACTAAATCTGCGAGTCCAATGGAGAAAAAGAGTGCTTTGCAGTTGGGGCCAGAGTGATTTATGCCAAAGCTATGCAGAGCAATACAGAGGCCGGGGGGCCGGCGGTCCGATAGCGTTTAGGCTAGCTGTGGAGGGGGATGAAAAGGTGAAAAAAGGGGCGAATCTCATGCATTTCTTCCACTCTTCTTCACCACCACGCCAGAAGAATAACAAACGCAGGCGAGATGGGATGAAAACGTTTCAGGGAGAGGGAGAAAAGGTGTCATTGGGAAGATCTGGGATGCATGGTGAAATTTCTCCAGGGCCACGGAGCATTGGAGGTGAGGAGCAATATCAGGGGGAGGCAATCACCTCGAGAGTGAAGCCCTCACCCTGCTCTCCTCCAGCACCTCTATTTTCTCCATCTCAACATCCCTCTTTCAATTTAGATTCCCTCCACCTGCTCCCGGTCTCACCTTCCTTGAACGTGCGTTTAAGAATCATTCCATCCCCAAGCCCTTCATTCCTCTATTTGTCAATTTATGAATAATAAAATAAACTTTGAAGCCATGCTCAGCTCTCTTATGTCTCTATCAGTGCTGGGTAGTAACTGATTACATGTAATCTGGATTACGTAATCCGATTCCAAAAAGTAAGTATATGCAATTAGATTTATATATATATATATTTAAAAATCTAATTGCATATACTTACTTTTTGGAATCGGATTACATAATCCAGATTACATGTAATCAGTTATACTTACTATATATATACTACATATATACATATACATGTACATATATATATATATATATATATATATATATATATATATATATATATATATATATATATATATACACACTAATCAGACTACAGTTACTTTTTTATTGATTACATGTTATTCTCACAATGGCAGTAAACTATGAGTAAACTACTCTTTGTTATATTTTACATTTTCCTTTCTCAACATTTTTAACAGATTTCCCATAATTCCCTATGGTGTGGCTAAACCAGATCGTCTGGGGATGGGACTTCTCAGTTAATACCTGCAGTATCCTACAGATTGCAGTAATGGCAAATGAAAACATACCACTGATTATGTGTAGAATTTCAAATGATCTGCATCAGAACAGAGTCTTATTTTCAAGTGCAAATGATACGCAAATTATAAAGGGATTCACAAAAAGTTACAATGTAGAATTAAAATCATTATTTACTGTAGCTACTTATTAACTCCACAATTTTTGTGAAAACACTTTACAATAAGGTTCAAGACAAGTATCATCAAATTTCCATATGCAATAAAGTATACGTATCTTATAAACTAAACATTTTTTCAGCATTTATTAATCTAAGAAAATTCTAATATTCTAGAGTTAATTTATGCTGTAAAAGCATTGTTCATTGTTAATTCATGATAACTAATGCTTTACCATTAATTAATACAATTTTACTATAAAATATCATTGGGGATCATTTTTTTATTGTTTTTAAAAAAGACTTTTATATGACAGCCATTTCAGAAGCAGAAATAACAAACTAACTAAATAAATAAATGTAAAATTCCCCAGCAAGTCAAAATAACACAGCAAAGTTTAAGATCCATCCATTTCTCACAAATTAATCATGTCAGTGCATGTTTGTATTTAATCCCACGCATACATAACATTAGCATAACACCAGAATGTCCCCTTGCCCTTTCCCCCTTCCCCACACTTAAACTAAACCGGTGTCAGGCCTTGGCCCCGCCTGAAGGTAAGAGAACCCTGGTAAGCAAATAACTGAGGGATTATACATCAGGAAAATACTGTGGGGCATATATCAATGCCAGCCGGACACACCCACTGAAATGAATTGGGTCAAATGAGAGCAGTGCGTTAGGGCAGGGCCCACTGACAGTTACTAATGCGCTGACCATCGTGGGTAATAGGAGTGTACAAATGGCGAGAGGTTTGTAAACTTTGCCTGCTTTTCCAGGCCCGGGGTGTCTAGCTGGCTGCAAACGCTGACTAAATCAACGTGTTCCAATGCATACAGACACAAGTCTAGGAATCCATAGTGACTGTGAAAGAGCGCCTTCTAGATTCTAGAAGCTTCCGCGGTGAAAAAGACGGCAGCGGAATGGACAAAAGTGTGTGGACTAAGAAGAGAGCCAGTTAACAGCTTCCCACACTTACCGTGAGCTCGACTTTTTTTTTTTTTTTTTACGAGCACGAACACAGGGGGAAGTGTTTTAACAAGCATCAAGGCTGACTGTGCACACATTCACACTAAAACTCATAAAAATGTCGCACACTCCCACAGCGAACGTTAATAAACTCATGCAGACTTAAAGGGGTTGCATTTCAATTCCCAGGAATATTTATAAATGTCTCACTGACGCAAGGAATATTTTCACACAAAAATGAACATTCTGTAATAATTTATTCATTCTCAAGCCAATCCAAAACAATATGATTTACCTTCTTCTGTGAAACACCGAAAGAGAACTTTGAATGATTTCACCGTTCACTCTTTTCCATGCAATTACAATGAACGTGAACTGAAGCTTTCAAGCTTCAAAAAGCATCATAAAAGTGTCCATACAACTAATGCGCTGAATGCCAAACATTCTGAACTCGTACGATAACTGAGGAAAAGACTGAAATTTAAGTTGCAATTCAAAATTTAAGTTGTGATCTTCCTTACCAGTGAGCGTTTAACCTCTGTGACCAGATAACTGATTTGAAATTAGTTGAACTCAGCCCAATTAGTTGAGATCAGCCCAACCCATAAATGAATCATTCAGATTGGTTTTATGAACTAGATCAAACAATTAATTGAAAAGATTCAAAGAATGATTCATTCACAAATCACACGTCTCTACTTCTCTTATGAATTCTAACGAACACAGCAAAGAGAGACAGTCCAGATATCAAGATGTTACATTTCGATCTGTTCCTCACACAAAACTCTATGGGTTTAGAAGACTTGAAATATAGTGCAAGAGTCATATATGGACCACTTTCATGGGGCTTTTCTAAAAGCTTAAATTCTTACTCATTGTAACTGAATGGGAAACAACCTGAAAAATATGACAACTGAAACATAAGGATTGACAGACTTTTAATTTTTGGGTGAACTCCTTTCTTTTCTAGACAAAAGACAAAATCAGGGTCAGGATACTCGCATATTTCCATACCAGACTATAACAGCTTTGAAACAGCACCTCAGTTTGTGAAATAACTGTTAATATGTTCTTTGGTGGCACGAGTTCGCTAAAGGACACAAACAAGTTACATGTGTCTTACGGCACCCTCCTTTTCAAGATGTCATCCAGAAAACGTTAACACCGTCCCGTCTGTAGTTCCTGCGCTCACGGTTAGCATGGCCTCACACCTGTGTGACGCAGTTTACACTCTACACTCAGCCAGGCACAATAGACTAGCTGTGTCGGTGAACTTGTGCAGCGGGAAGCAATCCTCCGCCGGCACTCAGCTATGTGCCAGTGTGGTGCGAGCTGAACTGCGGCTTGGCACAAAACGCAGAAGCCTGAAATGCAATGCACAACTCTAAAAGCACACAACACCTGCATCCCTTGGATTTCACACACACGGCCGCACACGAAAACACATGCACATTCAGTCACTCCACCCCCTGCTAGTCCAGTGCTGGATTATGACATGTTATTAATTGCCACCATTATCCACAGCATCTTGGCTGTTAGCTGGGCTGCTCTCTAGGGGTGGGAGAGGGAGGCCTGGGGTAGTTGAGAGAGAGAGAGATGAAGGTGTAATGTGCCGTGCTGCTACAGATGCAACGCTCTGCCTGAAAGGTATTGTGAGATGGTGAATAATTGATCAGAAAACATTTTTCTTGGTCCTTTCCACCAAGCCACAAATCCTCCCTAAGCTCTCTTTAGAGAGGCTGGAGCACATAATCTACTGTAGTACACCCACTAAACAGACTGAGAGGAACTGATATAGGATGGTATTGGGTAGGACTAGAAAGTAAGAGAGACACACCATAATATAATATAATATAATATAATATAATATAATATAATATAATATAATATAATATAATATAATATAATATAATATAATATAATATAATATAATATAATATAATATAATATAATTGAAAGAAGTTTCTTATGCTCACCAAGGCTGCATTTATTTGATAAAAAATAATGTAAGATTGTGTAATATTTTTAATATTAATACAATTTAAAATAACTTCTATTTTAAAATATTTTGAAATATGTATTCCTGTGATGGCAAAACTAAATTATCAGCAGCATTACTCTAGTCTTCAGTGTCACATGATGATTCAGAATCATTTCTAATTATCAAAAAACAGTTGTGCTGCTTAATATTTTTGTGGAAAACATGATGATTTTTTTTTTTTTTTATGATTCTTTAATCAATAAAAAGTTCAAATAAACAGCAATGTACAAGATTTTAAAATGTACAACAATGTATATTTTAAAATCATTGTGAAAATGTGAACAAGTGAAATTTTGTGTTTAAAGTTTACATTTTAAAGTGACTTTACTGTCACTTTTGATCATTAAAAGTGCTGAATAAAATTTTTTTTTTCCTTCTGACCCCAAACTTTTGAACAGCAGCGTAAATAGAAACTTTTTAAACTTTATATATATATATTTATAGCCTATATAAATATATGATAGTGTACTCCTAATAGAAAAAGTATTCCATTTTAAGCAGATTTACAGATTTTAAATCTAGTCTTTCTCTTTTGAGAAAACAGTCCGTATTGATGACTCATCCCGCACTACACAGATTTTGGCCCAATCAGATGCTTTCTAGAAGTAAAATGCTCCTCCCACTGATATCACATGCAACTGACCATAAAGTAGCAAATCTATTTATGGTTATGACAAAAATTAAGCCTTTTGGCCATTTTAAAAAGGGGATGGGCCCTTCAAAATGTCTCCCCTGACATCCTGTTTTAATATGTAAACATAAGGAAAAAAGTTTGTTAAGTGATTTCAATAGGTCCTTAATGTGTCTGCCACACTAAACATTTGAAATTGTTCCTGTACTGCCCTTGGTAGCAAATCTTTATTGCCTTATGTAGCCATTAGCCAATATCTTATGCAGTGCATTGACGAAACATAAACAATCTCTGTATAAGAGTAAGTGAAGCCATGTTGCTTGTTCATCTGACACCAAAATAATATTTTAAGACAATATCCGAGGTGTCACGCACACACATTCATAACATCTTAATTGCCGTGGTTGTGTCGATGCCCCCCTCACATCACAGATGGAGAGAGGGGGAGAGGAGAGAAACAGGGGAGGGAGAAGGGAAAGAGAGGAGGAGGGGGGAAAAATTGATTGCAGCAGATTCGTTGAGAATCCAATTGTCAACAGCATCCTTCAAGCAACTCCCCCAACCCATTCATCTGAAACTGATAGAAAAATAGTTACCTGAACTGTCACACCAAACTCTACTGTTAATTTAAGGTAATTAGTGTCAGAGTGAATCTCAATACATCATGAACGGGTTGGCAGACTCCATGATACCTCATCGGCAATCTGTTTCTCTTTACGTCGGGTCACATGTATGTTGCCGTGCTCTGTGTTTTAAGAAGTTCTACGCCTTCCCTCAGTCTCAGGATGGCATTGGCAGAGCTGCGTTCAATTTTATAGTCATTTTGCTCTGTTTTGTAAACAGCTGTAGTATGCAGCATTAAGAAAACGTTTCCCAGATGATACGGAAACGTTTTTAACCAACAGCTCTTCTGATTTTTCCTCTCCCGCTAAAGTCAACTGTAACGCGCATGTATCCAAACATTAAGGCTCTTACAGCAACAAATAATGACATTCAGGCTCAGAGACTCGTTTAAACACCCAGATGGACACGTTCAAAGGCTTTGAGTGCACACTGTGGCATCTTCAGTACACATGCAAGATGTGTTTGTTTCTTCAGGAATGAAAGGGAGGTCTGTTAGACGGTGTTTTAGCACCTATTCTCTCCTCTCTCCGAACTGCCTGTGATCTCCCTTCAGAGGATACCGCTGTCATACACATAACACACACACACTCGATGTTGTTCATGAGCACAAAGCGTCTGGCACAGCGGTAAACAATGTCAGTGATTATATTCTGTTCTTACACGCTGTACTTTTGCACATTAAAATGCACTACACCTACATTATCATCATGTTCGTGGCAGTAATGGCCCACTGAGGTGCTGTATGCCAGCTGTTTAGGGCTGTGTCTGCTGCAGTGGAGAGTAAAGCCTGGCATTATGCCCTACTGAGCAATGCATTGGCAATAGCTAAATACAGGGAAGTGATTGGCTGGTTAGTCATTGAACCCACTGCAGTACAGCGGCCATGATGGGTTTTTCTTTGGAACATTTGGAACGAAAAATGCAATATGTAGGAGATAACAGGACAGGTTGTCATGCAGGGCAATGTCTTAATGAGGTTTCAAATCAAACGTCCAATTGGCCAAATGTGTTCTCTCTAACAGTGGTTTCCTGGTATGTTGGTTTCAAACACCCAGTTGAAAACGTTCTTTAATCAGGACCATTTACATGTTTTGTACTCCACACTGAGATCCCAATATACATCTGTTGTATAAATAAGTAAAACTCTAGCATATATTCAGGCAATGATCTACTATTATGAAGCTATGTTAAGCTAGGGCTTACCATTAGGTCAAGTGAACTGTCACATTGTGTTTTAAATGTTTTAATTTCGTAGTCATTAAAATTCATGAAAGCAATGATTTGATACTTTTGAATGTTACTTTTTCCATGAATTCTGCCATATTTACTGCTTAAATTTCCTTGAAAAGCATATTATAGGCTAGACAACTTACCCCATAAATGACAACATGCCTCAATAGCAGCTTTTTAAAGACAAAAAGTATATTAAAGTATATTAAATACAGATATACAGATATAAGAAATAATGGAAAATGTAACATTTAAAAGTGTCAAATTGTTCTTATTAAAAATAAATAAAGATTTATTTTTTAATTAACTATGTAATATTTTCCTAGCTTGAATAGTGGAAATGTAAAACAGCTTTTTTCATAGCCAAGACTTTAAGACAGTGTTTCTTAACCAGGGGACGGGGCCCACTAGGGGGACTCAGGATAACTAAGTATTCAAATGTAATAAATGATTAATAGTATATTAAAATAATCTATTTCTAAATTAAACTGTTAAAAAAGCACATTTTAAGAGGTGAAATGAGGGCATTTGAGTCAGAACAGTTGAGAACCACTGCTTTATATGTCTAACCTGAAATTGAGTTTCAAAAATAAACTTACCCTAAGAAATATTCATTGAAGAAAAGAGTGTGTCAGTATACGGCCTGGTCTCCCCCATGTGTAATATGTAGAAAGGTAGATGTGTGCATGGCACAGGTGGCAGTGGAACAGGGCACAGAAGAACGCCCCCTGCTGCCACTCAGTGAACTGCTGTCAGTTTGTCCCCACACACAGCCCCGGGCACTCTTTAGTTTGTCTGCCTCTGGTTTCTGAATCCCATGACTGCAAATGGATTTGAGGCCCTGGGATAATTATATAAACAAAACAAAGAAAAATACATTCATGCACAGATCAGGGTGGCGTGTATGTGTGCGTTTGTGCATCCTTATAAACACAGAATGTTGGAAAAACAATAGGTCTTGTTTAAGTAGTGGTAAACAACAGTAATCCGCTTTCTTGTGTCCATCATTGGAAGTTTCTGGTACAATAATCACCCTTTATGTCAAACAAAGACTTTCAAAGGTCTTTGATCTGATGTGAAGGTCTTTTAATAAGCTGCACCGCCCCTGTAGTGTCCCTTTAAAGAAAATCGCTGTTACTGCACTTTTGTGGTACAACTATTTTCATTACTATAACCTCAGTAAATATGTGGGGTAAGGCACAAAAGAGAGAAAGATATCGGTTTCAAAACCTAGTGAGTTGCCTCGCTGCCTGTTACTGATTTGAAACAGTCCATAAATGCCAAAACTCAAGTGCTGCACAAATCATTTTGGAGACTCGTTTTGCAATGGATTTTACTAGAGTATGGCATTAGCATGTTACTAAGCTAGTAAATACATATCAGCAACAAATAATGCGAAACAACATTTTTAATTACACAGAATGTTTGTATGAAAACTTCTTAGTACTAAATGAAATAGGATAACACTTTAGTTTGGGGACCAATTCTCACTATTAACTATTTACTTATTAGCTTGCATATTATTACCATATTGACTGTTTATTACTAATTATAAAGCACATATTAATGCCTTATTCTGCATGACCATATTCTACATCCCTTAATCCTGCAGTAACTTCGAACCACTACAACAACAAACCTTTATAGAGTTTAGCCAAATAGATTTAGCCAAATCTATGTACCTTAGCAGCATCTTGTGAAAAAAAGGTATATTTAGCATGCTTCTAAATAGAATGTAATGTCTGAGGCCACTTAATTGCATGTGAATTTTAATTAAAATGTATTAAAACTGGCATTTACATTACATGAAATTAGCTTTACTTTAGAGTAGCTTTTTGATCTACTTAAGTAGGACTTAAGTAAATATTTAAATGTTATTTCTTAATAACTTCTATTGTCCCTGAAATATGGCTAAAGTAGTGCTGAATGTATTGACAAGCATTTAAGGTAAACTAAACTAAAATATAATGTAATGTAATTTCTACTGAAACTTGTATGCCATTAATTTCAATATATTTGTCATTAGACATTTGTAATGAAGTTGGAATTTAGCACATTTAAAATATGTTAACTCTAATATCAATTGTTAGTCAACACCACATCAAAATAAGAGTATACTTATTTAAAGCACGACAAAAGATAAATAAAACAAAGATTAAAAATGTACTATAAAGTAAAACTTTTCATTTGACATTATTACAAAAGTGCAATTTGTACTAAGTGTGTAAAGAAACACTCATGAAAGTGCTCTTAAGTGGACTTAACTTTATTAATATTATATTGTCAGCAAGTTTAGTTTTTTTTTTAAATGTACTTTTAAGATTTGAAGTACAAGAGCACATTCAACAAAATGAAGCTCACTTCTTTTCATAAGAGTAATTAACATGCCTACTTTTTGAAGCCTTCGGGTCAATACTATATAGTGCACATATGATGCCTTACAAATCAGTGCTCCCTCTGTAGGCAGCTCACTAGGTTTTGAAACAGAGCAAGAAAGTGCTTAAAAGTGGGTGTGTGAGAGAAAAAGATCTGCAATAACAGCTAAGAGACAGCTGAAAGCGCGAGAGGGGAAAAATGAACGAGAAAAAGTTCAAACAGAAAAAAGTAAAGAGTTGGAGGAAAGAGGATACTGTGAGAGGGAGGCTCAGGTTAGGGTTGCTTAGTAACCGCTCCTTCTGAGACTCTCAGACTATCAGTCTCCAGCATCCTCCCTAGCGACCAGCGCCGTGACAACGCAGCCACGTGCAGCTATGGGCATTTATCACAGGCCGTGTGTGTAATGAGTACTCAGCAGTGGGGAAATTGGGCTGACCTCTGGGCCAAAGCTGTTAGCAGGGACTGGTAGTAAGGCCAGCAGGGTCATGGCATCCTTGTCCCACCCACTTAGTGGGCAGTTATCACAGAAGCATTAGTTTACCGTTGGACCCATATATCCTCAGGCTCTATATCCAGCACTGCAATGTTTGTACCACTCTAGCTTGCCAAGAAAAATGCAATAACTTTGCTTGTACACTTGCTAGCAGAGGCATAAAAACGGAAATAAAAAGAAATGGTCCTTATTAGAGATTGATTGAGATCTGCTAAATGTTCACGTATTTTCACCTGTTCACACATAAAATATGCCACTTGATATTTTTTTATTCATACATTTTTAAATGTATCTTAAAGGAATAGTTCACTTAACGAAATGCCCTGACGAAATGCACCAATTCACAAAATTAACGGAATGCATAGCTGATATAAAAATTTGGATGACAGGTCATTTCTTACAACTTAAAGCTACAGTCGGCAAGTCTGGCAAGATTGGGTCGACTTAGCCAAAATTTTGAATGTTTACAACTCTCATGCCCCTCCCCCACTACCAGCGAACACCCTCCCATCGAGGTCGTGCTCGTAAGTGCGTGTGCACCAGATTTTATGTGAACGCATCCGCGCCATCCATCTCAGCATCGATCAACACCATGGACTCGGAGGTAGGCTGCCCTGGTTAATCTACCCATATATAGCAATAACTGAGGAATTGGAAGCTTGTTAGTAGATTTTCTCTCCGCCATCACGCTTCGTACAACCCAACACACTACACACCTGCAAACTTCAGGCGTGTGCATGTGATTGTAACGTGCGCGAGGGGGGAGTGGGATCTGTGGCGTGTGCACGACCTGTGATTGACAGTCAGATCTCACACCCCCCTGCGCTGATTGGACTCGATGATCCGGGAGCGGTGGATTTTTGCAAAACAAATAACACGCTCCAGGTGGAGTTAGAAGCTCGGGTTTTTTCTAAAACCACTTTATTTATGTTGTTCTGTCGGATTATAGTGTCGATTTCACTGAATATGATAAAAAAAATGTTGCCGACAGCAGCTTTAATTTCTAATTATTGGGCAAAAAACCTCTGCACGTATTAATCCAGAATACATGGCTGCTCTGTCAAGTCTTCGTCGTCGGTTAGGAACCTGGGTGTGCTCTTTGATACTAATCTTTCATTTGAAAGCCACGTTTCTAGCATCTGTAAAACCGCATTCTTCCATCTTAAAAATATATCTAAATTACGACATATGATTTCAATGAAAAATGCAGAACAGTTAGTTCATGCGTTCATGACCTCAAGGCTAGATTATTGTAATGCTCTGGGTGGTTGCCCTGCACGCTTAATAAACAAAGTCCAGTTGGTCCAAAACGCAGCAGCTCGAGTTCTTACTAGAACCAGAAAGTATGACCATATTAGTCCCGTTCTGTCAACACTGCATTGGCTCCCTATTAAACATCGTATAAATTTTAAAATATTGCTGACTACTTATAAAGCACTAAATGGTTTAGCTCCCCAGTACTTGAGCGAGCTCCTAACGCATTACAGTCCTTCATGTCTATTGCGATCTCAAAATTCTGGCCAGTTGATAATACCTAGAATATCAAAATCAACTGCAGGCAGTAGATCATTCTCCTATTTAGCACCTAAACTTTGGAACAGTCTTCCTAACATTGTCCGAGAAGCAGACACACTCTGTCAGGTTAAATTTAGACTAAAAACACATCTCTTTTACCTGGCATTCATATAGAACATTATACATTTCTATTATTTTAATCAGTTAAATGATTATTAGGCTGCATAAATTAGGTCAGCCAGAACCGTGGACACTTCCTATAACACCTGATGTACTCGTTACATCATAAGAAGTATGGCATCTACGCTAATGTTCTTTCTGTTGAATCCGAGGTTTACTGAAGTCAGCCGGATCCGGGCTGTATCCAGATCAGATGGTGGACCTGCGTCTGGACCCATCCATGACGCATCCCTGAGGTGCCAGCCTCATCAGCCCTGTGAAGGCCTCATCGACACGACAGCCATCAGCACTGATCCTCAACAAACTCGTCTCCATACCGGCATGATGACTCCCACTTCCAACTCAATGGAACTGGATAAATATTCTGAATGTTTTGATCCAGTCTGACTTCTGACCTGTAATGCAGCCTGAATCATAATCACTGTTCGCTGTTCGTTTTGGTTCCTTGCCACTGTTGCCTTGGCTTTTGGCTTGCTTAGTTGGGGACATTTAATATTCAACAATATTATTGATCTGCCTTACTTAAGGTGGACGATGATGCAATGACTTCCATAGTATTTTTTTTCTTCTATGGAAGTCAATGGGGTACATCAACTGTTTGGTTACCAACAGAAAGAAATTCATACAGGTTTGAAACAACTTGAGAGTAAATGATGACAGACTTTTCATTTTTAAGTGAACTATTCCTTTAAATGTCCAAATACGCTTTCATACTAGAAACAAACCAAACCTTTGTTCAGTTTGATCCGGACCGAGACTACCTCTTTTCGTCTGACCAAATTTCATCTGTTTGGTCTGGAACTGTGGTCCGGGGGAGGTTTCACACCTGTAATTTTGATTCGGATCAAACTGAAAAGTAAGAAAATCCG
The DNA here is from genome assembly GCF_949319135.1 of Squalius cephalus. Taxonomy (NCBI): domain Eukaryota; kingdom Metazoa; phylum Chordata; class Actinopteri; order Cypriniformes; family Leuciscidae; genus Squalius; species Squalius cephalus. Next base: position 15,100,270 of record NC_137131.1, read on the forward strand.
GACCAAACAAGGTAGGTGTGAAAGGGCCCTGAATCTTCAACTAGTGTCTCTTTATCTCTTCACAGCACAGAAAGAAAAAGAGACAATCAATACATAGGCAGATGGAGTGCAGAAAAAAGGAGGCTGAAACAGCCATTTTCAGCCTAGGCTGGTCCCCAGAAAGTCATGAAATCAAAATTTGAACTTTAAAATTGATAAGGATTGATTTTACTGACAGTGGGATCATAACGTACGTCTCTTTAGAGACCATGGCAAAGGGCTAGAGATGCCGGCCATATAAAACACTGAACAGTAAATTAGACCATGGCTCGACAATTAGGTTTTTACTGTTTTAGGATATGGGAAATCTTTAGTGCTTCATCAGACAGGATTAGACATCATTAGACCTAGGGGGATCTGAAAAAGACGAATGCAAAAATAAACTTGTTTGGACAGATGGATTGGATGGAATCCTCAATAACCTTTACCATTTTTTTTACCTCTCTGCAAAAGCAAACGCCAAGCTATATTAAATGCCACCCTGAAAATATAGAGAAGTCAGAGGTAGAAATATTTAGCTTCTGTTCCTTCAAATAATAATAACAATAATAACAATAATAATAATAATAATAATAATAATAATAATAATAATAATAATATATATATATATATATTCTAAATAATTTCTTGTAAATATTTTAAAATAATAATAAATTATTTAGAAATATATATAAAATATATATGTCATACACAAATATAAAATATTAATGTTAAAAATATAAAAATACAGATGTCACTTTACAATAAGGTTTCATTTGTTAACATTTAATGCATTAGCTAACACAAACTAACAATGAGCAATATATTTTTTACAGAATTTATTAATATTTGTTCATGTTTATTCACAGTGTATTAACTAATATCAAAATATATAACTTTTGATTTAAAAAATGTTATTATTAACTGTTAAAATTAACACTAAGACTAATAAATACTGTACAAGTATTGTACATTGTTAGTTCATGTTAACTTATGAAACCTTATTGTAAAGTGTTACCCAGTTTTATCATATTTTAATACATTACATTTGGTGAAATACAATTTTGAAATACAAAATTGGTTAAATGACAAAAAACTATTTTCCAGAAGCATCAATATTTATGAAATTATTCAGTTCCACCCTCTGCTACAAATATTAGCCCAAATTATAAACAACTTTGTCTTTGAAAAATGGCTTCATCTTCTATGACAATGATGCATAGCTTTGAGAAAACCCGAAATAATAACTACTTCTATAATGACCAAAATATGATAATGCAGGTTGTTTTTTTTAATTACAAAATAATGTTGTATCCAGGAGGGGATTATTCATAGACATCTAAGAGAGAATTAATGATACTTTAATCCCATTGAGGAAAGAAGTTGAAAACACTATTGGGCGGACTGAACCAAGAGCTAATTCTTGTTAGGAAAAGTGATTAGTGAGTTTGAATGGGGAGGTCTTTACTAGAGCTAACAGTGGAAGTACACATTGAGCTGCATGCTGGAGAACAGATGGCGTGTCATAAATTTTCACCCCGTTTTCTGACATGTATTAGCATTCGGCTAACAGCCACAGCTTGCCAGCCATTTAGGTAATGTTTCTATTTGAGTGCTTTGGAAAGAGTGATAAAGTGTGTTTGGCGCTCCTTTAACAATTCTGGTTCAAGTACGCAATCAGTAGAAACTGTGATTATGCAAATATTCAAAAGCTATTGGTGTCAAAATCGGAGAAATTAGAAAATAACAAATACTCCCAAGCTGTGTTTCCAATTATATATTTTATTATTTTTTGTTAAACTAAAAAAGAAACCTCTCTGTAAGTTTCACAGCAAGAATGGCAGATGTGTGGGATTTACAAATGTTTAGGCTTGATGCTGCGCTAATTACTGAGATCATTACACACCAGTGACAGTGACAGATGATTTTTAACATTTTCTTTCTCTTATGTTTACTTCCATTCTTTAAATAAGTCTGTATTCTATCTGGTAACTTGGCTGCTTCTGGTTGACAATTGGTTACATTAAGTACAAACCACAGTTGCTTAGCAGGTTTTTAGCTGTTAATGTTTTATAAGCAGTGGTACACTGTAACATTCAATCTGGGGGGGGGGGGGGGGGGGTGGTGGCACTAAATTAACTCAGGGGAGCAGAGAACGGTGTATAGCACAGGTATACACTCCATGGAGGGAGGGAGTAAGCAATACATGAAGACCAAAGCTTTTTTAATGTCAGGCAAGAATGCTGCTTATTGATCTGATAGTACATCTTGTCTCAGAGTTCAATTTTCACCTTTTTTTTCTTTCTTTGAAATTCCCATCACACTCTTTTCTTATCACTATATGTGAATGTTTTTTAATAGTGAAAGAGATTAGAGTTGACATGTACTAATGCGAGATGTATAATTCCAGTGATATAAACGTGTAATCTAATCACACAATGTGTAATTTTACACACGTATACACACATGTAATCCTGTACAAATTTATATAATTTAAACTGAATATATTTTCAGATTTACATCTATTCAGATTGCGCATTTACAAATTCAGACATACATTTATAAATTCATTAAAACTATATATTTATTAATAAATAAGATTTATATTGATATATTAACATTTATTTAGACTATGTGTGTGTGTGTGTGTGTGTGTGTGTGTGTGTGTGTGTGTGTGTGTGTGTGTGTGTGTGTGTGTGTGTGTGTGTGTGTGTGTGTGTATGTGTGGACATGTTTTTCTGTGTGTGTGTGTGTGTGTGTGTGTGTGTGTGTGTGTGTGTGTGTGTGTGTGTGTGTGTGTGTGTGTGTGTGTGTGTGTGTGTGTGTGTGCGTGCGTGCAGACAAACAAATAGATAGATAGCCTTTCAAAAGTTTGGGACTGGTAATGTTTTTAAAAGAAGTCTCTATGCTCACAAAGGCTGCATTTATTTGATTAAAAAAAAAAAAAAAAAAAAAAAAAAAACAGTAATATTTCTTTTTCAATTTTTCTATTTGAATACATTTTTAAATATAATTTATTCCTGTGATGCAAAGCTGATTTTTCAGAATCATTACTCCAGTCTTCAGTGTCACATGATCCTTCAGAAATCATTCTAAAATGCTAATTTGATGCTAAAAAAAACATTCATTATTATTATCAATGTTGAAAACAGTTCTGAAAAACAATTTCAGGATTCTTTGAAGAATAGAAATTTCTGTTTAATTTATTTTTAATATAATCTTTTGTAACATTATAAATATCACATACATAGATTAGATACACATATATCCATGTATGTACATGATATAATCTCTTTTTCTACTCATAATACATAATAATGTGATAATTCAGGTAAACTAGGACACTTTTTGCCGAGATGACTGAAGATGTCCTGAATTAACCTCTGAGAATAATGTGATAAAAAGCCACAACTTTCATGTGACTTCGTTGGAAGTTTGTGTTTTAGTGATTTAAAATAACCAGTATGCACACATAAGCCGAAACCACACACAGATTAGGTTGCCATGCAGCAGTGCTAGAGAAAGGGCAGCAGAAGCAGAATAGAGATGGTTTAATTACAGCTGATGTGAAGGGAACAGCTGAGGAAGCTCCTCTCAGCTCATATATGGCCGAGGGAGACAGGCATCTGCCAGCGCGGCCTCTTTTACGACCACCGCCGAGTACGAGTATGCGTGCTAGAGAAAGGGAGAAAGTAGCTGACAGGTCAAATCTTCAGCTGTGCTTGTGTATGTGTGTGTGGGCATGAGAGAGAGCGATTGAGAGGGACAAGAGAAGAGAGGTCACTGCAACCCTGACCCTGGTTTCAGCACAACAGGAAAGGCTCTAATCTGGCTCACCTGCTTCCCTGAGTCTTTAGTTGTGGTCAGGGGCAGATGAGCTGAGGTGTGAGGTGTGGAATACCCTACACCAGCGCTTGCAAAAACACACATTAGTCCTGGCATGCCATGTTCACTAGCTTTTAAGCCTTCACTATGCAAACAGCTCACACTGAGAAGCTTAAACGGACACAAGTTTTACCCTTCTCTGTACACATATAGAGAGAGCTGGATATGCACTTACATAGACACAAAATCATGTGTGACACCATTAGTTGACTTTTCATTTACAACAATAACAATAATAATACTTTACAGCATTTGTAATACTAAGTTAGTCTTAATTGTTAAAGGTATAGCGGAGGATTTTCCCGAATTTTAGAAAAGAACCGCCCTCTCCACTTTTTGAAAAAATGCACATGCGCAACACTCTACCTGCTCCAGAGAGGGAACGCCTATTAAACGTGTGCACGAGCTAATCATAGCTTACATTAACTTTTACTAGCAGTGATTTTAAATGGATTTCTCCAAATAGCATGCCAAACTTTACCTGTCAAGTAGAAACTTCGCGACTGAGGCATCAGTGGGAAGCCCAACCTGTGTTTTGAGCGCACGCCATCGTGTGAATCGTGTGCACGAGCACGTACGACGGCCTTACGTAACATATCACCAGAATGATTGACACTTAGGAGGACCAATAGTCTTGATGATCCACCCGGAAAAAGAAAATCCTCCGCTATACCTTTAATGTTAATATTAAATGTTAATGTAATTTCTACATCTACTATTAACTAAGCTAAGCTAAAAAAAAATCATACTTTTATAATGTTACAAAAGATTTCTAAATAAATGCTGTTTTGAACATTATGATCATGTGACACTGAAGTAAAGATGCCAAAAATGCAGCTTTGTCATCACATGAATAAATTACATTTTAAAATATTTTAAAGTAGAAAAAGCAATTTTAAATTGTAGTCATATTTCACAATATAACTGTTTTTACTGTATTTTTTAGATGAAACAAGAGCAGCCTTGAGCATAAAAAAGCGGTAAAGCATGCCTAAACTTTTGTAAATGCTGTAAAAAATATTGTTGTTCACTGTTATCTTGGTAAAACTTTACAATAAGGTTGTAACATTAGTTGACTACTTAACATGAACTAAGAATTAAAAATACTTCAACAGCATTTATTAATCTTAGTTAATGTGAAAAAATGTTTTACATTAGTTTATGCACTGTGAACTAACATGAACAAACAATTAACAGCTGGATTTTTATTAAACTAACATTAACAATAATTAATAAATGCTGCAACAAATGTTAGTTGTTCATTGTTAGTTCATATATTAGTTAATACATTAACTAATGTGAACAAATAAAACTTTATTGTAAAGTGTTACCGTTATCTTATTGTGTTCACTGATCTCTTATAAATGTTCCCAAAATACAAATAAAAACGAATGATGTAAACCTAACAGTAAAAATGCCGTACAGATTCCGATGATCACAAATATATATTTTTTTTGTTGTTTTTTGTATCAATTGTATTAGATGCCTCCTCCTTACCCTCCTTTGATTTTGTTCAATGTATGTTATCTTTTTTGTTGTCGTCATAAAACTCCAATAAAAATGAAAGTGTTAAAAAAAAAATGCCGTACAGAAGAATAACTCTATAGAAAATTTTTCTGTTGCCAATCATAGTGGATGATTCATAACCCTATAAAGTCACAACTAACATGACGAAGATAATTGTGTGAAAGAAAATACTGCAGATGAATAAACGAGAAGAGAAATCAATAAATGTTCAACGTGACAATATATTTTGGCAATATGCCCCGGTGTGTGAAGCTCAGGGGAGCCGTGTCATACTGCAGCTATGAGCACTATGCGGATATGGAATATCTGACTAAACATGTGTGGATATCGATACTTTGGTATCTTTAGTAACGTCCCAGAGCGTACTCACATAACACTTAACCAATCATTAAGCTGACCCCAGTCATGTTTCATTTCTGTACGGTCCCATTGATGCCATGTCAAGACTGAGCTCAATATATAAATATATAATATACACCAAGAGGTAGTCATTTTATATATTTGATGATTTGATGGGATGATGTCATCGTCCCTTTATTGGTCGCCCTCTCATACGCTAAACTAGTGTGTGCATCGGGTCGCTGTTGAGTAGATTTACATCTCTTCTGCCCAGGCTAAAGGTGTAGGCCAAAAACAGGTTTAGTACAGGAATCCAGGACACAGCAATCTCCCATGTTCAAGCACTGGGGTTACAGGGCAGCTGAATGTGGGGGAGTGTCAGATGAGCCAGTGCGGCTGTTCTAATAGGATAAGTGGTCTAATACTACCTTGGGAGCTTTGCAAAGTGTCTTAATCTGTTGTGTTTAACACTACAACAAGAATAGCCAACCATCGCTCGGGTGGTCATTCTAAACCCCGGAGACTGAGAACATCAGTTGATGCTAGAAAAATACAGCAACTAATAAATCTAGCATAACAGCCCCAGAAACTCGAGCTGTGATATATCGGAGTTATTCATTTCGGAATTGCCATTTAGGAACTCCAACGGGTCATTTGTACAACTTACTTTTAAACTTTAATACTACTAGAAGCACAAATAGAGGGAGAAAGGAGATTTGGTCTTTGTCGAGATGAAACCAACACAGAGATCATTTATCTTTTTCGGAGGGCTCTTATTTCTCCTTTCCAAAGATTGTCTCAAATAATCAATGCCACAAACTCTGTTGTGCTGTTTATATTTAACTGCCAACACACCCACCAGTTGCCGAGAAAATGTCAAACATCTATCACTCGACTGAACTTGGAGTAATTTGCTGTTAGGTTTTTTTTTTAGGTTTAAATATTCAGGGTTCTTTTAAGTCCTGTGGAGAGTAACAGAGATACGGCAGTGGCTCTCACACTGAATGGAAAAAAGAATATGTAAATTATATTCTCTTGTTTGACTTCATTCATTAAAAATGGCTTCATAAAAATGCTATGGCCTTATAAAGTAAATTCACAAATTAAGGGTATAAAACCTCAAAACCACCTGTAGGGTGCTTAGATAATAGGTTACAGGTGTTTAGTCACTTCTTCTCTATGTTTACTTATGACATTCACCTAAAAATTGTTAAAACAATAAAAAAAAAACTTCAAAAACCTAAAAGAATAGTTACATTTAGCAAACAGTACCCAAACCCACCTGTAGGGTGCTTAAGTGTTGAGCCACTAAGCTGTGTTTACTTATGACACTGACCTAAAAGTGTAAAAAAAAAATGTTATAGACTTCAAAATAACCTCACAAACTTAGGGTATAAATTAATAGTGTTAAATTTAGCCTCAAAACCTGCAGTGTGCTTGGCTAGCAGGCTAAGTGCGCAGACGCTTCTTAGTTGTGTGTATACTTATTACATTGACCTAAAATGTAGAAAAAAAAATGTGATGGCCTTCTAAATAGCATCACAAACTTAGGGTATAAATGAATAGTTAGTGTTAAATATAGTCAACAATATATCAAAACCATCTGTATAGGGTATTTAGCTAACATGCTAGCAGTGTTTACTTCCTGGGAACCTTTAAGTAGGCAACTGAAACATAAATGTTATTCGTCACAAAGTAGCCTAGACTTAACACTTTATAGACCATGTCTGCTATTCTCATTTACACTGCACTTCAACAGGGGCAAAACAGACTGACTGACAGTCAGACAGACAGATGGAGGCAACAGACGTGAGCTCCTGTCTCGAACCAAAGCGGCGCTGAAACCAGAGCCCTCGGCTTCTTCTGCTTCGTCGGCCCGTTACCCATAAACTATATCCTTTCGCATTTCACGTCGCTGCCACTCATTTTCCCCGCCGTCTCTTTGCACCTAAGCAAGGGGAATCTAATCTTCTAAAATGCAGTGGCTAGAATAATCAAGAAGACATATGCTGAAAATAAAGTGTGTATTTCGGGGCGTGGGAGGGGTGGGCATGTGTTTGGAGTCGGCAGATGCCTGAGGACTTTACAGTCAGCTTGACTTGTTAGGAAAACTGGGTATATGCTTACACTTCCGTTGACATGACTGCGGTATCAGCGCACTGGCTTAAGTGTTGGACACCCTCTGAATGACCCTGTCGGGGTGTGCGTGTTTACAGAGATGATCTGACAAACATTTGCCCAGTGCAACCCGACTGGGCGGATGGTAGTGCAGTGTGTTTACAGCCACCACCATACCGATGCCCTGACAAACCAAATTTTAAATTCAAGGGAGCTATTAGATGGATACAGACAGGTCTGAAAAGGGAAACTGAAATTAGCTACATGCTTATATTACATGTCTGTGTTTACAAATATAGTGAATATAGTTTGTTGTTCTTGCTAAGCTAAGCATAATAACTATTGCATACTTAGCAGTAGTTATTTGAAGAAACACATGAAATCCAACGCGATTGTAATCTGATAATCTGTGATTATTTTTCTTTTTTGGGGCACATTTTAGCTGGAAGACTAGCTGAAGAGAGCTGGAAGACAGACCAGCCACCCATTGTTATTATTGTTGACCAAATTAAAAATGAAAACAAAAAATAAAATAAAATAAAATAAAATAAAATAAAATAAAATAAAATAAAATAAAATAAAATAAAATAAAATAAAATAAAATAAAATAAAATAAAATAAAATAATTTTTATTCACTTCTCACGAGATAATCAGCGTGATTCAATTCCCTCTTCTGCTGAAGGTTAAGAGATTATGAAGTATATAAATTCACACAGCAAAAAGAATCTATCTTGCTATATCAGAGCAAGTGAGACTTATGAAGTTAGTTTATAGTTGATGATATATCTAGGTATTCAGTTTTAAAGCTTTATCTATTGATTCCAAAGTGTATTTATATTACATAGTATCCATCTATCTATCTATCTATCTATCTATCTATCTATATATATATATATATATATATATATATATATATATATATAAACTGGGGGAGTGACTTTTGTTGCATCAGAGATGTGTCACTTTGCTTACAGCTGATTGGTCCAATTTTGGTTTGAGATCTCTTACCCAGAAAATTACCTGTCCTGAAGCAGGTTAGCCATGGAGCGTAATTTACTATGGCGATGATCACCACTAAAAGCCAAGCCACTTTCATGATGCCTAAAACCTAGGTTTGGCACAAACTAAACCAAAACATACTTAGCTGTCCTAAACCGGCTTCATGGTATATAGGCCCTATTTTTTTTTTTTTTTTTTTTTTTTTTCAGCAGAGTTAGGATCTCTTTTGAATTAGGCCTGATCACCCAGCAACAACCTAGCAGCCACTTAGCAACCATTCTGAACACACCAGCCACTGCATAGCAACACCCTGGTAACCAGCCACAAAACCCTTGCATCATTGCGTCAAATTTTGCATGATCAAGCACCATGTGATTATATAATTGTATCTTAATTTTGCTAATTTTACATTAAAATCCTATTGAAATATCTCTTAAAATGCATAATATGTGAGCAAATAAACAGCTAAAACACTGCACGCTGCTATGAGTACTGCTATGGCCAATACACACACCACAGGTACTGTGCACACACACATATTTCTAAATGTCAAAACAAGAAAGTGTGAAGGACAAGATGAAGAAGATTAGTGTCTTTAAGGGCCTGAGGTTATCCTAATGATGCCATACATCAACCTTTGGAAAGGAACATAGAGTCAAAGTTGTCAATGCATGAATGCCACACCATTATCATCTCCAAGTTTTAATCATTGTTCCTGTCATGTAAGTAATCAACACCATAACTTGTACCCAGAGAGATCATTCACAGTTACTTGAGAGTAATACGTACACTTGTGCAAAGACCCTCATCTGGCTTTGTAGTGCGTGTGTTCCTTTTCAGTAGCACTGCTTTAAATGTTGTTGTGACAATGCTAAATGGCGCTTTTTATGAATGTGCTAAAATAACTTCCCCCAGTGTGGGCCATGGCACCAAAGGCAATGATGGGTGAGAACTAACACTCCAGGACCACAAACAGTGTCAGAGGTCCTGTGATTTCCTGTGATCACCTCCCATCTGCCCTCGTCTGTTCCTTAGAGAAGGTCTCTCCGCATGGAGCTGTGATTTTCACCAGCTCCCCTAATCCTCTTCAATCTGGGGCAGCAACCCCCTTTTCCAGGTCTCACCGGGCTAATAAGGTGATGATGCCCCCAGAACATCAGGGATGACAGTGGAAGGGCAGTTCTCACCTTTGGAGGCATCACCTCTGCTCTTGTTATGCCTATGAGCAGCCAGTCTTACGGTTCTCCTCCCTGAGTGCTTGCCCTGATGCACAATCTGTCTTGCTGAAGTTGGCATGGGTGAGCTGTGTAAAATACAGGAATATATTACATTTTAAAATATATTAAAAGAGTCATTTTAAATTGCAATAATATTGCAAAATATTACTGTTTTCACTGTATTTTTTATGCATCGGTGGTGAGCATCAGAGACTTCTTTCAAAAACATATAAACGGTAGCATATGGTATTTTTTGTGCATACTCAGCTCCTTAGTTTACATACATTTTACGTGATTGTGAGGTGACAGGAAAAGTAAATCTTTAAAAATGCTAAACATTTTAAAAAACACGACATGTAATGTTTAGCAAATATCAAAAGAGACATCAATTTTTCATATTATACATAATCTTGTGATTCCTAAACACACAAATCATTTTATTTTAAGTATTTTATTTTTAATTTACTGTTTAATCAAAATAGTATATAATAATATTGGGAATGTATTTAACAATTATTAGCCATAACATGCATACAACTCAATATAGTATTGTTCCACCACTGCGGAGCCATGAAAGTGAAAGTTCTGGAAAGACATTTTTGCTTCTTTTTTTTACATGGCTTTGGATAAAATCCTCTGCTAAATGAATGAGGCCCTGTTTACACCTGGTATTAAGATCCGTTTCATCCGTAAGATCACAAGTAGATGAGGGAGAAACATTTCCGTTTACAAATGGTCTCTTTTGTCCACTTTCAACCACTTATGTCCTGATTTCTTTGAGCGGAGGGTCTATGGGTGGGTAAATATAAGGGCTTTTTCAGATTTTTCAATGTAATGGATGAAATAAGCTCCTGCAATTTACATTTTAACGTTAGCCTGACTACGTCGGACTTCTTACTTCCGCTCAATTTCATTTCGCTTCTGTACTCAGTCTGAGACAGCGTAAAAGCTTTCCGTTTTCCTCCGGCCTGAAAACAGCCGGCCAATCAACGAACAGAGGGCGGGCTGAGAGCCGTGACGTAGACACTGATTGTACCGTGGATGCGTAGATTTACTTCACATAATCTGCAAAAGTCGTTCACAGCCATGTTCACTCCGGTATTTCGCTCGATGGTTTTGTTTTCGCATCATACATGTGTTTACAGTGGAAGTTAGATGCGGCTGAGCATGCGCATAACACACGCCATAACCAAACGTTATGTGATTGGCTTACGGGTAACCAATGATTTTAAACTTCAGACAAGCGCCCCCCCGCGAGAAAGAAAACGCTTTTCAATTATGCCATGCCAGACTCTGTCTACGAAGCAAAGCAAAGTAGCAGAGTTTGGTATTACCAGGCTATTTTAACGTGCCCGGACACAACAGCAGCAGCTTTTGTTTCTGCTCCGGCAGCCGCAAGACCACACCGAACACTCTGAGTGTGTGTTACAAATCAGGAATGGGGATAGAACATTATGCGGTGTATGTTTTTCATCTTCAAATCAAACTTTGGTCTTCAGCCGACAAAGTTTAAATCCCATCTGACTAGCGCGCTTCCCATAATATTTCGCATTAGGTCAGTAGGTAGAGAGTAGGTGGTCTTTTGCGGCTGTTCAAAACACATTTGACCACAAGAGCGTCTACACCACGAAAGCAATCCGGTCGAATACAGTTTTCGACTAACTCTGGAAGTGGTCAAAAGTGGGCAAGCTCAAAACGTTTTAGACCAAAAATATATTCAGAAAGTCCAATTTATGTCCATGTTCTTGTAACAGCATTGTCTAAGGTGGCTTCATAAGGGATCTCCGGATTATTTTTGGATGCATGTCATAGATCCCGTTTATATTAATCTGCCTTTTGCGATTTGATCACACGTTGTAAGCCAAGACACATTTCTGGTATTAATATTCTGTGTCACTATACTGAGAATATTCTGTGAAGTCTGTATATTTAGTTCAATGGTTGATTGACAGGTGGTCCTTCAATGCACAAGAAAGCATTAGGTCGCATTAGCGATTATACTATGCACAGCAGTCTTTCAACTTCTTGTGGTTTGAGAGACCGGATCACAAACATGTTGGACGTGTTGGGTGCCTGTTAATACCTGGTTTAACCAGGCGATATATAAGCCCAGCACATCTCAAAGTCAGATTTAGTCAGTTTAGAATGTCAGATGACCTCTGGCCAAAGAACATGCAGTTCTCAAACCCAAGAACTCATCACACCTCGCATTAAAATAAAACATAACTAGACATGGACACTGAGTTATAGGCACAGCTGTTGGGAGACAAGGCGGAGAAAAACATGCAGCATTTCTAACAATAACGGCACTATCTTAATATGACTGAGAAGACATTGACACCTAATGGATGCGGTTTCAGGTGGGGTGAGGAGTTGGACGGGATGAGGTATAGGGTATGCCTGTGCTGTTTGGGTAACATGGGTGATAGACAGAGTCAGGTTACACACTGTTAACATTCCGAAAGAAACGTCAAACACTAGCAGCTCATGCCTCCTCCTGTGAATCTATCCATGTTCCACTGAAGTCAAGAATGGAGGGAAAAACATGCAAGTGTTTTTCCTGGGAGCTTGTACCAGCTCTTGGAAATGTGTCCCCGAAGCATTTGCACTTCTTGCATATAGCAGGCTCCTCGATCTGTGAGTCCAGAGACACCAAAGATCCTCAAGAGGACAAATGACTATCATCACATACATATACATGCACAGTTATAATCGAGCTACAGCAGGTTTCTGTGTAGTTGAGCTGAAGTCTCTACCGTTCAGACCAAGTTTACATGACACAAAGCATAATCTAATATTTAAATGATTAATTAAAAGAAACGAGCACCTCCTTTGTCTTTCAGAGCATGTGCACAATGGCGATGCCAAATGTGGTCCGATTAAGTTGCAAACAAGCTGGACAAAGCAGAGCAATGCTGCTTTATTTAAAAAGCAATGGCTGTGCACACTTGAGCAAAGTGATCTCTTTGCTAATCACATTAGTTCATGCAGGTGTGCTTGTGCTCTTGTTCTAACTAACAACAGTAAAAGATTTTAGTTATTTAACCCTTAAACGCATACCTTGGGTCTTTAGTGAGCCTTTAGAGTCTTTAGTTTAGTTTTAAAGTTAGACATCAACCTTCTTAGTATTCCTCAAGTAATTAATTATAAACGATACAACAAGAAATTTTTTTTATAAAATAAAATTATAAAAGAATGCCTGCTCTTGGTTTGATCTTCCGCAAGAGGCTTGTTATAGCATGTCAAGCAGGTTCAGTTGAGCTTCTATTTATATTCGCTGAACAAAGTTTATATGTGAATAAAAGCCTAAATTCCATCTATTCATCATATAAAGTGATCAAAAAATAGTAGTCCTGCCCTAAACTCACACCATTGGTTAAACCAATGTAGGGACCCTCAAAAAACACTGTAATATTACACCACTGAGCCTCAGTATTACACTATTCAAGGAAATCAAAATGACAAATCCCCTTTAAATATATCAAATGTAGGTGTTGTTACGGTGCAAGTGAGGCGAAGGCAAGGAAGAGGTCATGTAGATATAATACCAGTCATAGTAACTTTATTTATTTTTTAAAAAAGAAGGTAATCCAACAAGAAACCAGTCCACATGAGAAAAACAACGCAACAGCTTCACACTAAAACAAAGAAAATATTGGACCAAGAACGCAATGTTGTTATTACCGTAATGATTCTGAACTCTAAAAAGCCTTAATGTGCTTGTAGAACTTGTAATTACAATGAGTAAACTCATAATTTTCTGAGAGCTGCGACTTGTACCACCTGACCACTGCAGATTTAAAGGCACACTATGCAAGATTTGTACCTTAACATAACAACTTCGAAATCATTTCGATGGTAAACGAACTCGTAGTAGGGCGAATCATCCCGATAGCAAAGCGGGGGGGGGGGGGGGGGGGGGGACCAGCAATGTGGTCGGAAGAGTGCAGAGACGGCTCTGCATGAGTGGTATTTACGACAGTGACGTTAAATACAAGTACTCCACAGCGACTCAAGGGGTCGCTGTTTGAGAAAAACGGAAACTGCATAGTGTGCCTTTAAAGGGACACCAGGCAAGCCTGAGTGTTTTTTCTCTACGAAGCTCCCCCTAGTGTCTGGTAGTAAATGCTTTCAAAAACAAACTGTTGTTCCTCCCCCCTCGCCACGAGCAACCCAGCTGATCAGCTGTCAACCCAGCTGAGCAGAGGAACCGGCTATTTCAAAACCAGTTATGTCTACCGAGGTAAGTAAAGCAATATTTTCTTTCCAACTGATGGCGAGTTTTTTTTATTTTTTTTTATTGTGTTATTATGCATACTAGTATTTTTACCGGGAACGAACGATATGAACGAGGCGAACTACTGCTTTCGTGTTGTTGGGTTTTTTTTGGAGAGTGAGCATGAGCATAAAAAAATATATATCGGAGGCTAATATTTGTCTAAAGTTATATTAGCAAGGTCTATAAGTTCATCTGGTAGAATGACGGTTTACCTTTGCTTGTAAAGGTCTGCATCCATTTTGCAGGCTTTTGTTTCTCTCAGTTCTCGCCATTCTGAAAAAGCCAGTCCGATATTTACTCAAGTCTGACTTCTTGCTCGGTCAGTCTCCCGTTTCCTCTTTCTTTGGTCCTCCGACAAAGATTTCCTAGCTTTCTGCTTCTTTTTTACAGGCTCAGCCATGACGAAAGTGTGAAGAACCAGCCTGATCTCACGGCAATTCGTACGAATTCTACGAGGTGGCTAATTCGTACGAATTCATACGACCTCATTCGTACGAATTCATACGATTTTTGCTAAATCGTACATATTTTACGAATTGCCCAATTCGTATGAATTCATACGAATGACCTACCCCTGACCCCGCCCCTAAACCTACCCATCACGTGGGTTTAGACAAATCGTACAAATTCGTACGAGTGAGGTCGTACGAATTCGTACGAATTAGCCACTTTTTGATCACTCGTACGAATTCGTACAAATTGGTCGTGAGATAGCGTTGGAAGAACTCAATCTATCGTTGCCCTTTGCTTATAGCTAGCCGGTGCTTGAATGGGGGCGTGTATGTGTGCAGTGCAATCAAGCAATTCGTTACATCGCGAGACCTGATATCACGCGATACTTCCTGACGGCGAGGCCGGTGGCCCGCCGGCCCAAAGTTGCAAGTGAGTTTTTTCCGCTCTCGGGCACCAGGGGGGTGCGAAACCACCACCATTCAACCCGAAATAAGTAATATAACCATTCCACTGACTCCGAAGCTGTTCAGTTAAGGTAAAAAAAGTTACTTAGATCACCTTTAAGGCATGTTCGGCTTGAAGTGGCGCTGTGCAAACCGATCGGTGTATGACATCAAAGTACAGCGAGAGCGATTCTACAGCATTCAGAGCTTTATTTACAGTAATTACGACATGACGTGCACGCAGCATAAACTGAAGGCTCAAATACACAGGAAATAACGAGGAAGGGCAGGTGAACATAATTGGAAACAAATGAGTGGTGGGAAACATAGAGAACAAAGGAAACAGAAACAAAAACTCAGGAAACAAAGAAAAGCAAAGTCCCTGAATACAAAGATAGACCTAGCAGCTGTTTCTCATAACTAAATTAACTGATGCAGTACATAAGTAGTCCGATGTATTATTTAAACACAAAGAGTGTACTTAAACACAATTTACAACTTATCAGGTCAACTATTTATTCCAGTGAAGTTTGGATTTTCTCTCAAATACAGAAAAGTAATGCCAAGACACCCCTCATTGCTACTTCTACAGCTATGAGATAATGGATTTAGGTACCAGTAAGTAAAATGGATTGAAAATGTATATCTGCTCTCAGTAATGACTCCGTAGTCTCCACTGATCTATTAGGACTCATCTGGGAGTAAGAATGATGGGGTAGCCGCTGAAGTTGCCAGCCTGTTAAGTCACTGTAAAATTGTTGCATCAGCGCCTTGTGACCGTCTTTACACTCTCAAACCCATTGGCAGTGCTATGATACGGATAGCTTCAGCTTCAAGAGTTGTGCTATGTCTCGGTTTATCTTACTATCTTTTCGCAAAAAAAAAAAAAAAAAATACATGTAAAATCTGAATATATTTATCGTAAAAAGCCTATTTAATATGCTGTATATCTACCAACACAACTGTCTTAAAATGACTCCATGAGGGGTGAACCCATCAGATGGACAAAATTGGATGAACTATTGCAGGGTGAATATAGCATGGGGGATTGTGTTTAATTACAGTGTAGTGTTATCTGCATACTGATGACCTGAGGAATGGCCTGAGCGGTTTTCACACACTAGTCTGCACTAATACTGTGCTACACTCATTATAGATGTGAATATGATTATTAATCTAAAATATGTGCTTTCACAGCCACATAATTGTTAGAAGAGGGGGAAATGTACATATTTCATTAATGAAGCAATGGAAAGTTTTCATATTTTTACATTACTCCAACAACTGTCACAAAGTTCAGTGTGTTGAACTGCAAATGAACAGTGAAACAGTTTTTCTTTTTTCAGTCTTTTCAAACAGACTTTCAACTGTCTTTAACCACAATATTTGTTGCTGGAAAGAAGACAGAAATTATTTTTAAAAAGAGGAAAAGTCCTCGAGAAGTCATTTTGATCAGAATAATGGCATGGATGAAAAGTAACATTAAGTCATTACTTTCAGAGGAGATACATATGAGACATACATATAATATAAAAAAGGCTTCTTTAATGCATATATATATATATATACACACTATTAGCATTAAAGAAGCCGATTAGTAATGAATCTCATCTCAGCCGTTAAGTAATAATCTTATGCTAATATATCTGATTCAAGCTTTCTGTTGAGTTGTTTTAATCTGCAATCTATTCATAGACCTTAAGATCAGACATTTGGAACTGTTCTTGGACTTCACTGCAAAGCCAAAAGACAGAAATGTGATGACTATTTTAAAGAGTCAAGGTCATCATTATTTTGAGTTTTCGGGTATATTAAAAATGTATTCATTGTGTCGAGAATTGTTTTACTGGTTTATTGATGGAACTTTATGGAAGAAAACGTCACATTTGATATGGCGGCTGGAAGGCATTATAAAGTCCTGCCTTTCGGTTAAGAAAACCTTTCGTTTTTTTTTTTTTTTTTTTTTTCTTACTAAGCATTATCTAGATTAGCCAAGTTAACTAAATTTGACTATGGATAAGCATTCTTTGTTTGAGGACAAATTCAGGTTTGGATTGATTAATGTACTTAGAATAAGTTGGCTACCAAGGCAACAATGTCAACCTAAATGTACAGATAATTCTACTGTAAAGTGCAATCCTGAATTAAATGGCAACAATAAACTCCAATAAACATTTACTCAATGTCTCTCCTCAAACTTTCTTCCAGCATAGAGAGGGAAACTCTGGAAGCAATGAGGACAGACACAAAGACATCACAAGGAACAGAGGGAGGGTGTCCTGGGTTAAAACAATGGTGACACCCACCTTAACAAACATGTGCCGTACCACAAACCGGCCTCCTCCACTCGAACAGTGTGCTTGCGAGCCCACTCGACAAATGACTGCCTCATAGGCCCTTTTGTTTTGCTAACTGGTAACTGTGGATGTGGAAAAAAGGAAAACTTGAGTAAACAAGCAGTGCTTACCATCTCAATAGAGCTGCATGGGTGTTCTTCATCACAACAGTCTGGGCCACAAGGCAAACTATGAGAATAGCATGGCCTGAACTCAACAGCAAACAGGCTTCAATTGTGTCCCTAAAACAGCCCACTGCATTTTGATTTCTGCTCTTTGTTTATGCACAGAAATAAAAAGGAATTGTATTTGAGAATTTGAATCCATCTACAGCCACTGCTTGAGGTTTTTGTTGCAATATTTAGCAGTTTTCGAAGCTTTGCTATGTTATTATGTGAATTATTGTCAAATATAGTGGCCCCACACAGTATTTTCACAAAAAAAGAGAAAAAGTATAATTTTCACTGGAATAAAAAATATAAAATAATTGAACCATGTGGCATTAATTGTACAAAAATAAAACAAACACACACACACACTTTTTCATTGTTTTGTTTGTGTAGATTTTCATGTTTTATGGGGACTTTCCATAGGAATAATGATGTTCATACTATACAAACTGTATATTCTATATTCTATCCCCTAACCCTAAACCTACCCATCACAAAAACGTCACAATTTATAAGATGTTTTTCTCATGGGGAACAAAAAAAATGTCCCCATAAGGACATATTTTGTCCCTGTTGGGTATTTTGACACACATACACAAACACTCACACACACACACACACACATACATGCACACACACACACACACACAACATTTTTCAAAATGCATACAGGTGAGTAATTGATGATTTTTCAGTGAGCATAAGCAAAGCAATTAATAAGATGTGATCGTTTCATCACAAACATTAGGCATAAACATTAGCCAAGATCATCAGCAAGTAACTTCACCTCTGAAAGGTTGTGAAAATGTATCCATGCCCTTCTCATTCAGTTCCTGCAATATATGATGGCACACTGGCCATTGTCTTGTCAGGCTGAGAACATTCTTTCTTTTATTAGTGTCTAGTTTTGTAACACTGCCAAATAACACTTGATTGCTCTTTAATTAAATATTAATGGCCATCATTACATCTTCATTTATAATTAATGGCCGTTAACGACTGATATTGCACATTAATGTAATTAAACATTAGTAAAGCAGTAATGTAATTTCGCTTTCTCTAACGACTGGACTGGATGACTTTATACAGCAGAAGTGGCCAAAATAGTGGCTGCAGTGAGATGACTGAGGCTGGTATTAAAACTGCACTGGCTTCACAGAGGTCTGCTGGACATTAAGACCTGATTTAGACACTTATTCAAATCAGTGTACAGTTTTGATTGTACTCATAACTAATTGTGTTCAGAATGCACCATCTATGAACATTGCATGTTTTCATGCATCCAGACAAGTGATTCACAAAGCAATTAAATGCAGCCCACCCTGCCCCTTCACCCCCCAGATGTGCAGTTGATACTGTTTCGCACAGAGATGCTTTTGTGTGCTATAGTGTGGGACCAGGAGACTGAACCCTGAGGCATCAGAGGAGAACTGGCATCAATAACTCTCTTTTTTTACCCTGAGGTGGCATCAACTTTAACCCTACATCTAAGAGTGTCAATCTAGCGTTAATTCAACTGACTAAATTGTGGTTGTGCTGGTCAGCTCATTCCTTTCCCTCAGCTTTACCCTTTCAGGAATGATTAAAAGTACTGCTCATGGTTACATTTTAAACAGACTCAAAGAGATGTATAAGCACAATGTAATATATTCTACGTATTCTATAATCATAGCACTGTTATATTCAAAGGCTTTTGGTTTACCCTGAGAGATCAAAGCTGAGAAAGAACAAAACAGGAAAGCAATGAGCAAATATTTTCCGCAAGGTAATAAAAATGAAGTTTGCGCTAGAGCATTGGTAAGCACAGCACAGGCCCCGGCCATTAAAACCCAATCACTTCTCTCTAGCACTGTGAAAACAAATATACACGATGAGCCTACAGGGCTGCTATCCTCTGATGGCACTACGACTTTCCCTAATTAAAGGATTCTAAAGCACACCAGGACACAAACAAAGGATGCTTTTTAAAAAATCTCTCATCATGTTGTATCAACTGTTTGTGGGAAAAGGGGGGTAGATAGAGAGGGATCTCAAACTATTTTCCTGCTCTCTGATTGAGACAGGATGAAGGTAGAAACGGTAAATCAAGACTGCACAGCTGCCATTGTTTGGTGAATTTTTAACTAGAAAATTAGACCCTTAACGGCTCCCTTCAGGTTTAGAGAAGACCGCAGTATAGTGAAGCAAAGACTAAAGTATATTTTGCATGGTTCTTTTATCCTGCACCACCGAAATGTCAATCTTGTGACATTCTTTCCTCAGTTTTGGAGGAATCCATTATACGTTTGGCAAACTTAAAATATAACCAGTTTGAATTGGGGAAAAAACTCAAAACTACAATGTTTTACTAAATGTTTATATATACACTCTAAGAAAAAGTCTGTAAAAATAGGGCCCAATGTGCTGTATTTGTAGGAAAATCCGCATGGATGTTTTACCCGATTTAATTTTTTATCTTAATTGCATTATGCTGTGTTTTAGGATTTAAGGAAATGTCCATGAACTCAACAGAATATGTAATATATATTAACTCCCTAACATTCCACAACAAAACAAAAAGGTAACAGAAAGAACATGTACAAATTAAAATAATTTTATAAAAAGCGCCATTCATTCATTCATTCATTTATTGAGGAACAAAACTTAGAAAACTTGAGGAATATGGTGCACAAGTAAAATTTACAACACTTTTATAGTTATGTTTATACTGACATTAAAAATCCGTTTTACTGTGAAACAAAGCAGCTTAGACATTTCGGATGGGAAAAAAATATATTTTTGTGTTTCGCAGAAGATTACAAATGTTTTGAATGACGTATTGGTGGTGAAGGATAAAAGTCACTAGGGTGACTTTTCCAGAGACTGATCCCCACCTATTTAAGGCCATAAAAGCATGTCACAATACATAACTTATCATATTAACCTTGTTATTCAAGTACATGATGATGAGTTTGGGAAATAAAATTAAAGAGGAGATTATTGCCTCCAGTTGAGTCCAAAAGACCTTTATTCAGACTTTGGCTGGTGTTAGGTAAATCTGTGAATCTACTGCCAAAATTCTTCAGATGTCCAATTTTTTTTTTTTTTTTTTTTTTTTTTTTGTGAATTAGCAGTTTGTCCAGAGGCCACATGTCACTCCCAATGAGAGATAAAAGATGCCTTATTATGTCCTTAAGAGAAAAAAAGACAGGACTATTCAACTGGCTTCAATTGAACAAGACACATGCTTCAAAGAGTTAAAAACCATTTAATTGAGAATGTCACTGAGATGAAGAGGAAATGTTTTTTTGTACAGGCTTTCATTGCAACTTTGGCCTTCTTAGTGTTGGGATAGAGATTCAAACTGTTTCTTGTTCATATTAAACATTAAAAAAGTAAGTCTTGTTAGCAATCCAACGCATTTTTGCAATCACGTCAACAGACTTGTTTCCCCAAACATGATAATTAGTTTAGGTATGACGCCCACCTGTTTTGAAACAACTTTACATTAGATCTGTGCGCTCTCTGATCACGTTAGCATAACACAGTAATGTTTTAACAAAAGTCCTTCTGTAAAGACTACTTTGTGTACCACCACAGCTGCATCCCTATGACACATGTAGTGACCTGTTTAATTTCGCTTTCAAAAGAACGTTGTTTCTCTAAGTGCTTTTTTGATCCACAGGCTGAAATAATTGGATTTGAGCATTTATAAATTGAAATCACACTTTCAGTGTGACCAGTAATAAAAACAATGAGTAATATGTTACTTTCAATAGATTTAATTTATAATCCATGTTTTGCATCCAGTAAATATTTGCACAGACCGTATTCACAAATACTCATTAGCATGGACAACTAATTTTTTATAGGACTGACCTAAAGTCATTAAAATGATGTGATCACACACAGCACCCACACAACACTTACAAATATCTAAACCCATTATAATCAATGATGCTGTCTACACTGGATGTGGCATGGCAAGACACGACATGACAAATCCCCAACAGTAAACTGTTGCCCCATTTTGACATACTTCCAAGCGATATTGCTTCTTCTGATACGAAGGACAAATGGGTTTGCAATTGTGTTTTGTCGAGTCAAGTGTAGACAGCCTCAAATTTTTGTGGCGCAATGCAGCTAAAACGCTCACTGCCCATAGAAATCTATTAAAAATGGTGCCTCTTA
Source organism: Squalius cephalus (assembly GCF_949319135.1). Classification (NCBI taxonomy): domain Eukaryota; kingdom Metazoa; phylum Chordata; class Actinopteri; order Cypriniformes; family Leuciscidae; genus Squalius; species Squalius cephalus. The sequence goes on from NC_137131.1 coordinate 15,122,225, forward strand.
CTGCAAAAAACGCGTCCTGTCTGATCGGGAAATCACACTGCACATTCCTAATCTCCAGGTTAAAGACTTATTTGCATATTTGCAGTGTCAGTGTTACTGAAAGGACAAACGCAGCACGTGACCCGTGTACATAAAAGGCTTGTTCGACTGGAAGCGGCGCTGCACAGACTGATCGGTTAATGACAACAAAGTACAGCGAGAGCGATTAGAGAGCAGACGGCTCCGAATGCTTTTGAATCGCTCTCGCGGTACTTTGATGTCATTAACCGATTGGTCTGTGCAGGGCCGCTTCAAGTCAGTCGAACAAGCCTAAAGGCTCTAGCATTGCGCGTCGTCACTACACATTGCTGACTGTAATATCAAGTTTTTTTCTGAGTGAACTTTTCGAACTATAAAGGTAAGAATGACGATCTCTTCTTTACTCCAATTGTTGCGTTTTCCATCGCCGTTTGATATTTTTCCTATCATATCATTCCAGAGCAGGGTTTCATAACTCCGGGTAAAAAGCGGTGCTAAGCCTGTATCTAAATTACAAGTGTGAAACGTTCCTTTACTCGGGGTTAAAAGCGGTGTTCAGAACGATGAGAACCCACATGAAAAAGGTCTGCAAAGTTACAAAGCACAAAGTCACAAAGGGAGTTATTCTCTATTTCAGAAAGCACAGCTTCTGAACTCCCTGAAACGCCTCGCTTGTAGTCTTGAGTTTTCTTCCAGGAATGTATACGTCACAATATTCCTCATTTAAATAATTCCCGCAAAATAAAAAAGGGAGAGGCCTGGTACGGTTGAATTAGTAGTGTGACGAAATTCACGGTTATGGCATGGTTTAGAATTTTCAAAACGACACACTGGTCCAGCTGACCAATCAGAGCACAATGCACTTTTTGAAAGGAGGGGCATCATGTAGACAAACAAAATGCCACGTTACCGACAGACTGGAAAGAGAGGTGCTGCAATTATGTAAAATATGTGGAAATTCAGAGTTATGGTGTGGGGCATGATCATTTTCGAAACGCACTCAAAGTGGTTGACCAATCACAACACACTGGTCCAGCTGACCAATCAGAGCACATTGCACTTTTTGAAAGGAGGGGCTTCATAGAGACATGAACTAAATAGAACATGAAAGTTAAAATAACACATTACCTGATGTTAACAACTTTATTTCAGTTTTTACCATTAAAAGTATAGGCCACACGACCTCACAGTCTTGTAGTAGAAGAGACCTGAGCACTGTTAAATCGAGTTTCAAATTTAACTTTAAAACAGGCTTGTTTGTTTCATATTTCAAGCAGCTGCTTGGCGAGATAATTGGCGAGACAATTTATACTGCATACCATGCTAAAAAAAGATCATTTTTACCAGTGGAGAGCACTACATTTCAGGAGTCAGGAATTCATACTTGTGACAAACAATTATCGTTGTTTGTTGCCCAAGTTTATTTCCAAGGAGTGAATACATCATTGTGTCTTTTTGTTATTATTATGTTGACTTAAAGGGAATATAATAAGACAGTTAAAACATAATATATTGTTCAAGAAACAATACAATTAAGGTAGGGGAAGGCAAACATTTTTGCTTAGGAGGTTCTGGTAATTGATTATATTTATTTCATTACGGAGATGGTTACAGTAACAGTACAGTGGTGTATGAAAAAATTTGAAACTTCTAAACAAAAGTTTACTTCTCAAAACTTCTAAAATTACATCACACTTATACTACCTTACAGCAAAGAATAAAATAGCCTGTTTTACTTTTTGGAGAGGTTTGTAGCTTCGTATTAAAAGTACTGCTCATGTTCAAAATGTTGTTTTTTGGGGGGGTTATTTTTCCAAGAGGATGAAAATCTTCCTTTAATCAGAATAAGAATGAGCTGTATTGCCAAGTATGTTTAGACACACAAGGAATTTGTCTTGGAATAAAGATTTAACCATTTTTCAGTCAAACGGTGACAGGAGGTGATACTTTTGGACTAAAAGACCAGTTGCATGTATGAACTGTAGTCATATGAGCAGTTAATCAAATCGCTTGCCTATTTTCATAATCAACCCCAAACAAGCATTTATGTGAATCCTCATATGACCAATATTCAATACTAATTCAGCAGAAATATTATTCACAGATGTATAGTGCATGTGACACTGTATGTTTTTTTCCACTGGAATGTACCAGTAATTATTTTAAATATGACCACAACCTTTGGCTCTATCAAGACGACACACCTGTGTGAATGGCAGACAGTATAAGTGATAAAAAAAAAATTCACATCTTAATAGAGAGTGACTGAGGCGTCGCACTTTTGTGTTCAAGACAAGTAGTTTCTTTATTGAATCAGAGGGTTGTTGCTCTTGCTCTCTCTCTCATTACACTGCATTTTAACTAATAAACTGCAAGAAAAGCAGGGCAGCTGTTTTTGCCAAGAAAGCAGAGGCCCGCTTAATTTCTTCGGTGGTTGAATAAAGTCCCCCCATAGATTTGAGAGAGTGACGAACAAATAAAGATGAAGAGAGGGGGATTAATATGACTAAATGAGTGCAGTTGTGGGCTATGTTAGAGAGTCAGACTGGTAACCTGAAGGTTGCAGGTTCGATTCTCAATACAGGCAGGAAATGACTGAGGTGAGGTCCCCTTGAACAAGGCACCTAAAACTCCCACGGCTACAGGGTGTGATATTGCGTTTATACAACAGTTCGACGGCACACGTTAATAAATAAGAAACAACAACGGAGTGTCTATAAAAACCCTGTTTTGTGCAGAACTACTTCCTTCCGCCATGGATTCAATTCTCAAGTTGACAGTTTAACAGTTGAGCCCAAGCCTCTGTTACTAATTCTAAAACGCCACTTTAGAACTAGTATCGAAGGAACGTTGAGTCGCTTCATTGAAGCTTGATTGAGTAGAGTTGAGTAGAGAGAGAGAGAGAGAGAGAGAGAGAGAGAGAGAGAGAGAGAGAGAGAGAGAGAGAGAGAGAGAGAGAGAGAGAGAGAGAGAGAGAGAGAGAGAGATCGACTTAAAATGCTGTATCAGATGCAGGTTATCACACTCGCCCATTTGATCTCTCTCTCTCATAATACTCTACATAATAATTTTAGCATATAGCTTATAGCATATAGCTTTAAAGTATTTTACATATTTTTACATATGGCTTTCAACTTCAATTAAGCATCTCAGTGTTCCTTCGTTACTGGTTCTAAAGTGATGTTTTCAAAATAGTATAGAGGCTTGGGCTCATCAGTTAAACTGTCAACTTGAGATCTGAATCAGTGGTGGAAGGAAATAATTCCACAAACAAGAGGGTTTTTAAGGTTTTTCTTATTTACACACTTGCGCCGTCGAACTGTTGTATAAATGCAATAGGCCTATCACATTTGCAGTCGCGTGATGTGGGTCATACGAATTCGGCCATAGGTAATCACAGCCGTGCTTATAGAGCCATATTTCATGACTACGAGTGTGATATTGCATTTATACAACAGAATGAAGGCACAAGTGTGTAAATAAGGTGTTTTTTTTTGTTTTTTTTTACAATGCTTTGGCTCACAAAGTAGTAGTCATTGAAAATTATGTTAACCAAATAAAACAATCTTGGCTTAATATGCAACAAACTAATGCATTTAAGCTCAATATCCCCAATTAAATGTGCAATTGCATTAGAGTCCAACCAAAAATACTGCTTCAACGAAATAAAATCAAGGCCAAGAGCGCATCAATTATCCCTGTAGACGTTAACACTGTGCATACAGAGCTTGTCATTAAACCAGCATTCACCTTTTTGGTCAGTCAGAACAAAGTCTCTATTTGCATCCCACTGATTAATCCATTAGTGGGCTGCAGATTTGCAATAACTCTGCTAATCTATTCAAACTTTCTTTAGCCTGTTGCAACTCCAAATGTCTGACAGCCAGTGCAAAGGCGTATGGTAAAACATACTTCATGAAACTCCACAAAGAATAAATTCTCCTCCGTAGCCTACAAAGCATTCCAAGCTTCTCCGTTCAAGGCCTGCTGCTGAGAATAGAAAACACTGGATCTTTTGTGAGGTGACTCAAAGTGCGTGGGTACAAATATATTGGTCCTCAACGACAGAATTATCCCGCTTTTCCCTCCTTTTTTAAGGTATAATCTTGCCATCTTATTTGTTAGAACATCCTTTCCTGAGTTGCCATAACAAGAGCATAATGGGTATCATTGTCATATGAATTATGCTTGGACCTGTGAGTGGGTGGGTTGAACTCAGAGGACAACACCATCATGGTGTTTTTCTGTCTGTGACAAAGAGCTTCTTAATTGTGACCGAGTACGTTTGAGAACTGAGTCATGCCATTTTGTCTGCATTGTGCACCACAGACCTTTGGCCATTGTGTTTGTCCATTTTAATCAAATTCTAGGCGCGCTTATGGTTAGAGCCAATGTGAATGATAAAAGAGTCCAGGCCTGAGATGAGGATGTGTCGTGAAGTCATGTTTTCCAGCACATAGAAGGCAGCTGTCTGATTTAAACCATCCTTTTGTCCACCCATATTCAAATGGGGTTTAGTTTTAAAACGCGAGCCCATTCTGCATAAAAGACCGATAGAAATCTAAAAGGACAGAATATGTGACCAGAAAGGCTGGTCAATAAATGTCTTGTCCTAAAACCCAAGCAAGAATGTGGGAAATGGCCCAAGAGGCAAAAGTCTGCCAGATATATAGATACAGTTCAAATGTCTGAGGAAATGGAGATTATATTACATTCAACACATTTTTCTAAAGGCAAAATAGCCTGCAATGAATGTCTTTATGCATTATCTCTCTGTTCTTTAATCTTGCTGATCTTTTCAGACACTGGAGTCGAAACGAAGCATTTTCATAGCTTTACTTTGCACGGCAAAACCCAGCACACATGCGGTTGCATCTTTACACACACACACACACCTCCACTACCTTATTAACACTGACATCTGATGCCACGACTGGGCAAACGAAGCTCAACAATTGATGTCAGAGCCTTACAAATTAAATAAATGGGGAAACGCTATGGTGTATTACACACACTAAGTCTCCTTAATGAACAGTCACACGTTGGTGCACAAAGCGTCCTGTGCCAGACAAATCAAACATGTGCTGGCTAGAAAACAGCCACGGAGCTGTGTGAGAGAGAGCGGTGAGAGTCAGATCAATGAATAAATTACCTCTTATAGATTAAGCACAAACTGAAAAAATGACACTTAAATAAATGCCAAATCTCATGAACAAGCTAGATAAAAACATTTTTTAAATAAAAGTTTCTACACTGGATTATATTAATAAAAATATTCAATTATTTTAATATAAAGTTACATTTTATAACATTACATTAAATGCATGCCAAGTTTTGCTTCACAATAACATTCGGTGGGTTAAAAGAATAATATATTTTTATATATGTTTTAATAATAAATGTTTGCTCATATGACACATTAAGATTAATAAAATGTATTGGTAAATAAAGAAAGTAACAATAACCTAGATTAATAAAAAAGTATAGTTAATTGGTAGTTTATGATACCTAATGCGTTAAATAATGGTAACAAGTTGCAAATGCAAAGACACAAATGAATGCATTTACCGTTTAAGGTGTTTGTACATAGACAGCTTCCTCCTTCAATTCATTCAGATACAATACAATACACTCGGATGCCATTTTTGTTTTCACTTCTTGCAGCCCCATGCAGGGACATTATTTTCAGATCACTTTACTATCACTTATTTTGCTGTCGGAAAACGTGGCATAATAGGTGTGGATACTACGGATTGGTTGAATGCATAGCTGTAGCCAGACACCTCTTATTCTCCAAGGTGGGCTGAGCTCGGCTTTGAAAGACAGGAGAGGAGAGAGATGGAATATCTAAAAGGGGTTAAGTGCCGAGGTTACCCATCCACGGAGCATAAAATGAAGGCTCTCACTTTGATGGACACCAGAACCCAGATCCCTGATGTCCCAAAATATTAGGTTTCTCTTCTAATAATGTTAGAAATATTGCCTACTGTCATGATTAATCTGGCCGGGTGCTGGCGCTGATTGCAGGTGACACGGTCACAGCGCAGTGCCCGTGTTAGTTTCCACACACCGTCAGCTTCACTCCCAGTTCTGAACGAGCCAGCCTGCACAGTGATAGCAGCTCTCCGCCGTCTCTAATAGATTGTGACAGCCAAGAAGGAAACCTTTATTTTAATTCAAACAACAAAAGCCAAATAGCAAAACTTATGTACGTGCCTAACTTTTTCTTCCGCACCTTTTCTTATCTTCCCCCAGACCTATTTCTTGAATGCATTTTTTCTTCAGGGTGAGAGCATTTCAGAGCCACATTATTCTCAGACACAAAATGTGGAGGTATTTGCAGATGTGGAGGCCGGCGCAAAAACATTTGTCGAATCAAAGGCTTGAATTATTGTACAAAGTTCAGCAAGTTTCACATGACACTTAGAAACACCATTGTCCCAGTCAGGAACAAGGAAGCCCATTCTTCAGAGGGGGTAAAAGACAACCTTGGCCATTCTCATAATCGAATCTGTAAGTCCCAGTGGACCATTGGGAATTCTTTGCATTGGCCATGGTCAGAATGCACTGTTTGGCCTAACAATGGCAACATTGATTTTAATGCTCAGAGAATTTAGGTTGAGCTGAGCAAACTGAGCGGGACCAAGGGGGAATACCGCTCCCTGTCGTTTCCATGAGGGGCGAATAGGGTCATTTCTGTCCCCGTCGCACCCACCCACCCCTTCTCTGTCCATCCGGCTATGATCTCATGCTGAAAGCTGTTCTCTCAAACAAACAAATGCAGATGCCCAGAAAATAGCGCCACTTCCTCCTTTTGCCCATTGCCCTCTTGCTATACCGCTATCAGGCCTGATATTATTTGCACAATCGCTCCTTGTTGACAGTGTATCGAGACTGAAACGGGAGTGTTTTGAGAACTGATGTTACATTGATGTCCGGTTGCCATGGGGCCACGGTTGCGGCATGAAGTCATGACCTTCCTGTTTGGCCACATAGTAACTTATTGAGTCGATACAAATTACCCTGATTCTTTATCTACCAATTTAGCTGCTGGTAGTGGGCAGGGGTCACATAGCCCCATTCATGGGACGGCTTTTGAAGTTACTGCTACCACTGTGAGACTTTAACGCTTACCCCCATGCGGTGGGATGGGAGGTGGGAGGTGGGGGGTGATATTCCCAGACAATGAACACCATTGCTTCCCGCCTTCAAAACACTTACTTCAAAAGGACCTCCCTCTGCCAATCCTGAGTTTGCTCTGGTTGCCAACACTGGACATGCTTTTCCCCGTGGATATAAATGTTTTATTAGAGGTGACACCTCGGGCTGCTCTTTCCGTGCTTCTGTGCGAACCCTCAGCCGGAGATGTGACAGGACTGAAGGGAGAACAGTCATGCAAAAAACATCAATTAGAAAAACACCAAACCATTCATTGACACACTGTGAATGTGTCGCTCCTTGAATGAACAACAAATATGTAAGGCAAGAGCATCTGGATGCCTAATTAAATCAGACCTCGCATCAACATGGCTCCGCAGCAACGACAAAATTTTTATCCGAATATCCGCTCTAAATGTCATCCCAAACTTTGGGATTTCATCTTTTGCCAAACTATAACTTGATTCATGTGGTATGTAATATTCAAGCACACCGTCAGCAGTGAAAAATATAATGATTTACAATAGGGATAGCCTACATAATTGAATGCCAATCATTCTCTAATCAGCCTTCAATGAGACCACTGTGTTGCCCCAAGAAGACGGATGTTAAAAGAAGCTTTTGAAAAACAGATGGTGGATCCCTAACAATAAGGTTTTTGCTTCCTTTTGAAAATGATCAACTTCCTGTGCAACACTGACAGATCATTATCAAACCTTAATGAAATAATTCTCTCTAATGAAATAACTATTGACATAGTAATGTATTAAAGTATAACAAGACATTTCCCTCCTTTTAAACAACATTTAAATATAAAACACACATGGAGAATTTATTGTTTATCCTCTACAGTAATATGGACATCCCATATAATCCCATATAATAATATTATCCCCCCCCCCCCTTTTTTTCATTACGATTATTACCGTATTTTCTGTCCAACAAAACCAAATTTGTTACAACTACAGTGTCCGATACTATAATGAAGAGAAAATTAAATTACTCAATTCACATGATTGTTGTTGGTGTGGAACACCAGCATTGGAAAGCACTAATGAAATTTATATTGCGTAGTAGCAGATAAAAAGGAACTGTCCTAATGATTCATGGGCCCTTCCTCAAAAGATGAATGTGTTTCCTTACATTTGCCCACCTTAACTGCATGGATTTAATTTGTTGACAATTGATACTGATCACCTTCAAATGGCTTTTAATTGATATCGGTGCGGAACCAGTGAACTTTAAATAGACATTTCTAATTATTGGATTTAAAAAGTGGGGGCTTTTCAGGAAATGTTATGGCATTTGGAAAAGGATTCATGAGGCAATAAGGAGATGGCCACCCTGCAGCTAAATGACATTAAAGCCTGTTACTGCTTATACCTGAAGGGAGCAATGCCACCAGTCTCAGGAGGCGAGAGTGGAGTCCCACCTCAGGGCTGGTACTTATCTGGAGAATACATTACTTTATCCTGATAGCCAGATATTTCTGTGTCACTCATCTTGCAATTGAAATGTAGCTCATGTCTTTGCAGGAGTCAAAAGGAGGTTGAGCTGCTGCTGAAGACAAATGGCGTCTGAATAAAAGGATTTACTGATAGGCATGTATGCCAATGTTTGCCATTTGCTCTTGTGCACCTGAGAGATGCCATTGAAACGGACGAAACAATTAAGTAATACCTGCAGTACCTGACTTTTATACAAAAGTACAAACAAGAAATTAAAAGAGTAACTTTAACATTATTATTTTATTTTACATTTTGAGTTACACAATATAACCAGCTATTTTATTCATTGTTGTTCAATCAAAACAAAGCCACTACTGCATGCTGCCAAGCAACACATAGACTAGCAACCTGCCTGGAATGCCACACACATGTATACAAATGAAATAAAACAAACAGTAAAATGTTCCAATTGTGTTGTAATAAATATCAACCATCACTGAACCGCTTGTCCAATAAAATTAGAAGGCCTGAATTAACTTTTTTCAAAAAAATGATTTTGACTAAAGGCTCTTAGCCCTTGCACAAGATGTATTTTTTTAATGCATGTCCAAAAACACTGATGGAATGAGATTGATTACTAAATTACAATTGGTTAGTTACTGTCATCATTAACTTCTGCTTAGTGTAAGCCAGACATTGCTCTCCAAGCCCTCCCACGCCAATGATCTCCCATTAGAGAGCTTAAATCTCATTACCTCATTCATCCAAGCACCAACATGCCTGCAGGGAGCTAGCAAACAGCCGTGACAGTGCTCAGACAGGTCCAGACGGTGTCCCACAAGGCTCTATCCTTGGTCCTGTGGCATTTTTAGCATGGAGCCCTGTAGGAGGAGAGCCAGACTGAATGGAAGGGACATGGGTGGTTATGTATAGTTAAAAGGTTTGGAAGAAGTTGGGGGCACTCCTGGGGTCAGGGAGACATGGTGTGAGAAGGGTCAGAGTAGGTGATAATCTCAGAGGTCCAAACACTGAGACTACTGTGCCTTTAGTCTTGTTCCCTCAGGTAAGGTTAGGGGCTCTGTATTTTGCTGGAGCAGCACTGGACTAAGGCTCCGTGGAAAATGACTGAAGGAATGAACCTGGAGAGTTCAGAAGAGTGATAGGCACCCATGGGGATAGCAGTTCTCTAATCTTGTCAGATCTGATGATACTTAAAGCATCACCCGCAGTTAGCAAAAGAGAGACATTTAAGGTGTATGTGCTCACTACCAACACATAGACAAAAAGTCATAGTTTAACATCAAATTTAAATAGTTAAATGTTCTCGTTATTATTTTTTCTTTAACTTAAAAACATCATGTTTACCTCAGACAGCAGTGAGAACGATCGCCATGAAATGTCTGTCCAGCATGCTTCATTGGCTTATAATGGAAGATCAGTGTCAAAGCAGCCAACAAGATGATTACATGCCATCGAGGCACAGCCATTCTTTAGTATCGATCCACTTCAGCTGGGAAGACAGAGGATGTAAAAATTGAGCCCAGGTGCAAGCTAGAGCCAGTGTGGAAAAGACCCCATATGTGTTAATTTCTATATGCTCCAATGCATATTGGGTATGAAACTCAACTCTGGCCTCAGAGTTGAAACAAAAAATGTCTTTCAGATAATTCAAAGATGAAGAAGTCAATTATTTTTTTTATATTAAAGAGGATATATGAATACAGTAAAACAGTGATCAAATTACAAAGCAAATTCATCTTGGAGTTCATTAACACTTAGCCTTTTTATCATATCAACTATACAATCAGTAAAAGTACAAGTTTAAATACCCCCATAGTAATCAGGATTAAACTGGCAAGGAAACATTTATTTAACATCAGCATTATTACAATAAAGTATGAGGTCTTAAACAGATCTGGACATTTGTAAATTATTTCTTTAGCAGCGAGATCCCATTCACCAATATTAATAAAGAGCAACTGTGCGGCATCAAGTCAATACGAGAAACGATCGGATTGATTCATACTGTCTGAGTACCAGAGATTTAGCGCATTTAAAGTTCTTCCTCGTTGTAAGTAAACCGATAGTGTTTTAACCAGAACCAGCCTTTGCGAAGAGCCAACGCAAATATACTGCATGTTTCCCCTGTTAATTGCAATCCCGCCAGCATAAACATTATTATACACTGTTGAATTGTACCATGTCTCATAACAAAAAATTGACTGTCCATGTGAACCGACTGAACAGCCTTAACTGTTTACCATAAATCAATTATTTATGCCCATAGAGCTTCAAAATATTTATCTTTGTGTTGTAGAAACCTAGTGGAAAATAAATGATGTTTTTATCAAAAGGCAACAAATGTTTAAACTGAGGTTTTGAAAGATGGCCTCCACTTTCCTGTGAGGTGTTGGTTGGCCAGTCACTGATTACTGTATGAAACATCAAACACAGACAGTCACACACTAATGTCTTACAGATACAGCTAAAAGGAAAGCAAAGTTTGCACAAACCACCTTTGAGTAAGGTCAACTAAAGGAAACATACATTTTCAGACTGGAAGAAATGCCATAAATGTTTGTTTGTAATTTTCTTCTAACCTTATGGCAAAAAAAAAAAAAAAAAAAAAAACCCGGAACCTGCTTGTGAGAAAAAGAATATATACAAATATATCAAAAACTGTCAATGGTTAAAGGTTTTCTGTTTAGGTTACAGTTGAACAATTGACATAAATGGGATGTCCTCAGCAGCTTGTAGGCATTCATTCCACTGTCAAGGATGTGTCAATATGGACCTCTCTTGAAGTAAAGCACATAAGCACTACTGATCATTATCATTATATGCCGAGCCTTGAGCATTAAATCCTCAAGGGGTGCTGTGTTGTCCTCATCTGTTCAAGAGTGCAAGTTGGGGAAAAAGAAATTAGACTCGGAAGGCCTCTCAAAAGCAGTTGTCATGATAATGAAGTGTTTGAGATTTTACCATCAATCGAAGTCCAGCACCAGGGATCACACACAGCATATTAACACCAAGAGAAAAAAAAATGGCAAAATGTCAAATGAAAAGAAAAATACTACAAAAAAAAACTATACACATTATGATTTTATTTTTACAGACCAAAAAAAAAAAAAAAGTGAAAAAGTGCAAAGTACAGAATTTATTAGTAAATATTAAAAGATAAATACAAATGTAATGGTTTTTACTATCCAAATGCAGCATACAGATCATTCATTTGAATTGTGCAACGCCATTCAAAAACGTTAGGGAAACAAAACTGATTAAAACAAATGCATCATCTTACAAAAGCAATGAAAAATTGATCTAAGCAATCTAAAATTCGATTGTGGGAGGAAGTTCATGGATGTATCCCAGTACATCTGTGTAAGTCAGTATGTGTGTGAGTGTGGGACCACCCCATGGCTCTGTTGTCCCAATGCTTAAATGAGCATGTCTCCTCTTTTTCCACAGCATTTGAAAATTGTCCTTCCCCGACACGGTGTCTCGCCGGCTGACTGTTGCTCTATACGTGACACATGTCCTTATGCTGGTTCACATGTCGACCATTAATAAACAAATGAGGGCTCGCCCAGGAGGTCGAGAAGCTCAGCTGGCCCATTTGTGACAGGACAGGGGACAAGAGGACGAATCTGGGGAGGGGAGATGGGGGACGACAGCGTGTCTGTCATCCTCTCCTAACCTTGTCTTTTTCAGAAGCGGGAGAATCAGAACACGTGCGCACATGCTCTCATCCCTCACTCCAGACCCTCAGCGGCTGATTAGCGTGAGTGACAAAGTGGAGCAGCAAGTCCACTCAGCTCTTCATAATAAATCTATCAGCAGGGTAATAGAATTCCATCAATCCCCCCTTCCACTCCTCCGCCCCGCGGGGGTCAGTCCCTCGAGCACCGCAAAGGCCTCTCCCTTGGGACTATACAACTGTTATTATTCAATTACACTCTTTTCTTCCCAGTTAAAAGACCATGATATCATTATCACTTAATGAATATATATAATTGGATCTAGGGACGCTTGCCTTTCCAACTGATGAATAATGTTCACGATTCATTTTGGCCTGCTATGAGCCTCCTCTGAGCATCTATTACTCGGCGTCTCGCTAAAAATGATGATGACAAAGGGAATTTGGAATTAGCTTCAGTGTTCATTCAATGCTTAGTTAAACACAAAGGATAATAAAAATGGAATCTGAGGGTGAAAGCTCCGGGCTCACTGCCATCTCACAGGTTCACTGAAATGGTGTGACAGTGATGTCATTAGAAATTGAAAATGAAAGGACGCAGCATATATGGTTTTAGGCACGGGGCTGAAGCATAAAATTTCTCTTTTTTTTTGTTTTTTTTTATGCTTTTGCATTTTTTGTTTGCTGAGGAACACAAATGTAAAAAAAAATAAAAATAAAAAAAACTTTTTCTTGTCTTTTGTATATATATATTAAAAGTTAAAAGATAACCTTTATGAAGATATTTTACTTCTACAAAATTATTTAAATACTTTTCTTTTCATAAATACTAGTTTAAAAAGATTTTATAGTGCATTGGTGTATATGGCATTAAAACATTAGTTGAACAGATTTCATTCATATCAGTCAGTGTTACAAATGAGTCTACATTAATGAGAACGTAGAATCATCTTATCTGAATAAATAAATACAAACAATCCAGATAATCAGAGTTCACTGATTATCAGAGGCCTGTAAAAGGAATAATAATGATGGTAATAAGCATTACTGAAACATTGACTTAGCATTCACTCAGTTCATTTGTGAAGAAAAGGAGGAGGTAACGTGACAGGGGAGAGCGAGGAACCTGGGAACAGAATAAAAGGGTGCGATTTGAGTCATAGCAGTAAAACGTTGCCCTCCCATTGGTAACCAAATGCAACAGTCCCTCCCCTCCACATTGTGCGGGGTAAACGTTGCGTAGAGAGGGTTTGTGCGGATTAGCAAGCTGACCAACATTATCAATCCTGGTTAAGGAGGTTCTGTTGACAGGGCAGGGAAACAAGGATCCAGCTGCTCTTAAAAGAGTCCATTGGGCCTCACTGAACCTTTACTTCACACATACACACGCACGCCCATCCATACTGCCGCGACAAGGCCATCTCGTGCCCCCCTCCCCCCCATACATCACTCCAAATTAAATTTACATTAGGCCCTCCTCAATCAGAGGCCCGGCGGAAAAACCTGACATCATTAGACAGAGCGCGTGGCCGCCATCCATTACACCCCTATTATACACATGTCTTTGGATTTTAGCAAAGTTCATGCATACCTAAGTGCAAGTTTGTGTTAAAAATTAAAGACTCTTTTAGGAGGACAAAGGAGTTTCTGAACTGTTGACTTTGAGAGAGTCTTCATTACCCCACAGCCGACGGGTCAGCACCAAAGACCCGGTCTCGTTCTCCTTTTTTCTCGTTCTTCTATCCTTCTTTTGCCCTATCACTGCAAGCTTTTTCAAGAAAAACTATCTGAGGAGGAGTCTGTTAATCTCTTTTCACTTCTTCTAATGCACTGTGGAGCAGGAAGGTGAAAAGTGGCTCCCTAATAGACACACGCAAACACATTTGTTTCCCCTAATTTCTCCATTAAACCATATCTGTGAAGCAGGATCTGATATCAGGTGGTGAGAAGACAGAGAGACCAGGCTCCTGAGTGAAGCGCTTTACTCTTTAATTGCTTCATTAGCATCAACACTATAATCCCCCTCTAATTTCCACTCTCATTTCTCACACTCATTTATTCCAGCTCCCTCTTCATCTCTGTACCCCCCCCTCCCCCCCCATACCACCATCACCCCCCCTAATCACACAGCACCTATTTGCTTTCCAAGGTAATGATAACAATTCACCACACAGTAATGTTTATTTCATATGCTCTATTCCCCAGATAAACAAGAAAATGCCGAAAAACAGGCAAGCATACTAAGGCTCATTGCGTCAGACTCTAATTTTTCTCCCTAATTATGGTTTAATTACAGTTGTGTATGCTAATACGCTAAACATTTGTACAAAACATGCCCAGCATCCACCTTTTCTTTTCAAGGTGCTGTGTGCAATAATGTTTCACTCCTGTTTGCATGATTTGGTTTCAGAGGTTAAACGTCACAATACTGAAAAATAATAACATTGGAACATTTTATTATTATTATTATTATTTTATAAATGTTATTACTATTACTACAAATTGTTATAATTATTATAATTATCATCAACCCATTGACTCTATATTGACTCATATATATATATATATATAAATACAGTATGTCAGTCAAACATAATTAGGAAATTTGCAGCTGTTTACTAGCAGGCAATTGTCTTTTTACTCTTTTATGGCAACTATTTTCTTCAATGAAGAACGCAACGGAAGTCATTAGAATCACAATATTCTACTAAGTATTTCCTGATAACTATAATTTACGAGAGTTAACAGCAGCTCTGTAGAGGTGACAGATAGCTCTAAAGGTCTTTGTGAGATCACACACCCACGCTGCACTCACTCACTCTCCTGCGGTCAATGACCCAGTGTGACGGTTCGAACCAAGTTGCTCATCCACACATCCATGAACTGCATGCCACTGAACCATTAACATACAAATGGCCTCAACTTAACACGTGATTAAGATTCCAAATGCCATCAAATGTGAAAGAACTACCAACTAAAGAATAAATAACCTTAATGGGGACCTATAACATGCTGTCTGTAATTTCCTTCCTGCACCGCCGCCTTGGTTGAAATGTCCAGAATTTAATTTCTCATCATGCAACACATCTTCTTAAGAGGGTTGGGCAGGGCTGTAAGATCTTCCCATTAAATACAACCCATTAGCACTGTCGTGTCCCATATAGTAAGTTAAAAGTCCAAAAAGTATATATGAAAAAGTAATGAAACTTGAAAACGTATTTAAACTTATTTAGAACTTAAACGTAAAATAGACCTATAGCTAATTAAAGGTTGCATTTTAAATAACATGCTATTAATAATAAGGAAACAGCAGCTTATTCACACCTGGCCAAGTGTTTTGAACCAGTAAGATATGGATTTCCCAACACACAGTACAAGGAGTAAACAATATAACCTTTCTACTGTTACTTCTGAAGATCTCACATAGCCATTACTGGGTCAAAATTACCCTATAGTCACATTAGGAGTCAAAGGCTATGTTAACATGTCAACGATGTACTAAAAGCAGAAAAGTTTTTCCTTTGCGTTTATCGCGTACAGGCGACAACATTGTCAAAACGATACCCGTTCACACGGATCCGCGAAAACAACTAAAAACTCTGTATTATGCTGCCTAGCCAGTAGTTGGCGATGTCACTTAATAAAGAAACTGCGTGCCAATAGACTGAACACTTAATACGTATGCGCATGATGTCACCGTTTTCACAATTCTCATTTTTGTAGTTTATACAGAGATGATGATAACTGTATAGTTTTCGAAGTCTTGCACTTTTAAATTTAAAAGTTTGCATTTTCAGACCCCCAAAACGCTGTAAATGAATGGCCAAAACGCATAAAATGTTTTAAGTTTTTAGTTTAAAACATTGTAGTATAAACGACCCCAACGTTTAACTCTACATCATGGCAAGCGGTTGTCATTGGCATGGTATGGATGATATAACAGGCTTCTTTTCATTTAGACTTGATAAACGCCAGCTCACAGTCACAAGAATTGCCTGTTTATGTGAATAAAGTGATGACTGTTGTGTGGTGGATGGCTAATGACCACAAGCACTGACTGAACATGTACTGATTCATCTTCTGGGAAATAAATCTCAAGTCAGTAAAAAGGCTGCATATATATGCTCAAAGATACAGTCAAACACAGAAATATTATGAAAAAAAAATGTTACACACATTTTTTTTCCTGTGATGATAAAGCTCCATTTCAGCATTACTCCAGTCTTCAGTGTCACATGATCCTTCAGAAAACTAAGGCACGTTCTAAAGCAAGTTTATAAAAGCTATTTGAATCCAATTGAACTAATCCTGGCTTAATCTAAGCCCTGTCTGTGAAACCGGGCCCAACACTGTTTCTTTGATTACACACTTTGTTTCCGACTCTTTTAATTTACCGTTCCCTCCTTCTCTTTAGGCCTTAGGCTGGCTACAAGGGTCAAGTCAAGACAGGGTGAGAGAAAAGATCACCCTACCCATCATTTATTTTTATCTTTCGCAGATGTCACACACAACAGCACCTCGAGAAGTAGCTACATGGATCAATATCTATTTAGTGACCTAACCCTTGTGTATGTGTATGTCAAAGCAGGCAATCTAAAGCTGTTTGAAGTATTTCATCTGGCACAGTCCTGCCCCCTGACCTGTCCAAAACACGGATCTCTCCGTCCTAAAGGCATGCTGCTCTCCAGCAATAAACAAGGCTGGGAAGTTGTTGCACACTTGTCACAATGTTGGTGGCAACTGACCACCTCTGAATTGTCGGCCTCCTTTTCTACCAGGCCTTCGCTCTCTCTCTCTCGCTCTCTCTCCATCTCTGCTTTTCAGAAAGCAACAGCACAGGGCAATAAATACAAAGAAAATAGGTCCATTGGCCCAACTTGCCCCACATTAAGTAAAAACATAAACATAATAAAGTATTATTATTATTATAGAAAATAGGATTTAAAACTATGTATCCAATTTCAAATAATTTTGCCATATGCCTACATTATATTCTTCTTTTCTTAAAAAACAAACAAAAAAAAACAGAAAAGGGAGTGGAGAGTGGACAGAAGATAATTTAATAATAAGAACATTTTCCTTCTTTTTGGGACATTTTCTTGGATATTTAGACTTGAGAGAAGGAAATAGAAGAAGTGGGAATGGAATCAAAACATGTTGCATGCCAGATTCACACCTCAATGGTGACAATATTAAGAATATTCAGGTCTACCTTAATCAATAATAAGATAAAAAAAACTATAGAAATGGTCTGCCGCAGTAAAATAAGCAGATGCCATCATGCCAGACTTGTTCTTTGTTCATAGACACAATTCCATTTTTACATCCATACCATGGTTTAACTAAACTTTTCAGCAAATAATATCATTGCAATTTCAGCAAATAAATTTACTAGTGAGACATGCTGAGATACAAAAACAAACCATAACGAAAAACACGTAAAACCTCTGCTGGGTTTATTGCTCTGACAGGAAAAGGTCTGAAAGAGTAAATAAGCAGACATCTACGCCAATCTTTCATTCAGCCGGCAGTCATCCATCCAGTGTGCACCTCTTAATCTGGTCCTACTAGCACTAGGGAAACAAAGACCTTCACCAGATAAAACAAATGAGCCCACTAGGAATGGGAAACAACTCACAGTCAACAGTTCCACTCTCAAAACAAGTCAGTGCTTTACCATCTGTGGGTGATTGAGCCATGTGTGTCCATACAACAAAAACAAAAAAAACAGAAATTCACACATTGCACCACAAAACAGAGATAAACCGAGCTGGGGATAATAGCTTTGATTTAGAAATAAATAGTTCTGATTTTTGCAGCACCCTAAATACGCAATTTGAAATCTGGCACCTTTGCTCACAGGCAACAATGAAGACCAACAGAAGCACAGACCGCAGAAGAGTTTTAAATGCCATGTCACAAACTACTCTGGAGTCGCAGGAAATTTTGTCTGAAAGACTGATGGCACCAAAGGAAAACGTAGGCACTAATAAAACAGAGATTATACTATAATGCAATTTTAGCAATGTATAAATACAATGATTGTCAAGATGTTGTTTGGTACACTGTGATATGGAAATAGTCTTCAACAGTGACACGTAGAGGTGTACTTGCAACATCTTGCAATAGCAAAATTTTAGATACCAATTCTACTGTGTAAAAAAAACACAGTAGAAACACTTAGTTGTTAGTAATGAGTAATATATCCCCAAGAGTAAAAGTGATTGATAATAGGAGTGTTGCAGACTCAAAGTTCGTATATTTGGTTCTTCATGTAACTGACCTGTTTTTTATTTTGTGCTCAGCATGATAAAAAAAATATATAAATAAATAAATACATCAAAGGGGACATATCATGAAAATTTTACTTTTTTCGTGTTTAAGTGCTATAATTGGGTCCCCCTGTGCATCTACTAACCCAGTAACTTTGTTTTGGTAAGCCTTTCTCTGCAAGCATGTCAAAAAATAAGCCGATCAGATTTCGCTCCTTTTCTGACCTAGGAAGGGGATCTTATTATAATATTCCCGCCCCTTAATCTGCACATTTCCACCCACGGCGCCGCCATTTGGTTCTAAGGTAATGGAAAAAGTTCGAGCACAGCATGCAAACTGTACTGTCTTAGCTGCACAGATGAGCACAGAACACTATTTAACCAAAAATGTCTTATAAAGAACTCAGGGAACTGTGTCAACTTGTGTAAAAGTTCAACATGAGGGTATGCAAGTCGATGAGATGAATCAATGTAACTCATAACAACTACATAAATGTATCCACTAACCATTCAGAAACGTCCAGTTGCAACCTCTTCCTGAGTCCCTCCATAAGGCTGCATTCTGCTACTGGTTATTTCCGAGATTTAGGATGAGTGAAATTCGCGTGTTTTGTTAGTGCGGAGTAGCCTAGAAATCTAGACGCACCCTAGCGGCAGCAAAATTTATTTAAAGGAGAACTCCGGTCAATTTTAATTTAACCTGCTTTTAGCCTCTTAGTCTTAACATCCTTGATGTGTCATTACAAGTGCACAGCCATGTGAGTGATTCCTTCAGAGTGAACACGCGGTGAATCTGACTGCAGTAGATGTGCAAGATATGAATACTTGTAATGACACATCAAGGATGTTAAGAGGCTAAAAGCAGGTTTAAAACTTGCCCCATTGAAGTCAACAGGGTGCAAATTTTAAAAAGAGGATAACACGATGTAGGCAACACCGATTTTTGTCGTTGTTCTCTGTACTGACAGCACTCCAAATTTACAAAAAAATGAGCTCAATGTTAAAATTGACCGGAGTTCTCCTTTAACATCTTGATGTAGGTCTGTCTTGCCAGGCTAAGTGCGGAGTATCAGAAGCTCCTGTAAAAGATCGCTGTCTTCTGAAAAGAGCAGCGGCTCATTTGCATTTAAAGGGCCACACACAAAACGGCGCGTTTTTGCTCACACCCAAAAAGGAGCAAATTTGACAAGCTATAATAAATGATCCGGGGGTATTTTGAGCTGAAATGTCACAGACACATTCGGGGGACACTGTAGATTTATATTACATCTTGTGAAAAGGGGCATAACACGTCACCTTTAAGCTAAGATTGAGTGATTACAGACTCAAAGTGCTATTAATTTCTTTAGGTGTGTGCGTGTGTGTGTGTGTGTGTGTGTGTGTGCTGTGTTATAACTGCTGTGTTGTTTCAACCTATGTTTGGGTTAAACATAGAACCCATTCAACCCATTAAAAAATTGTATTAAAAAATTTAAACCAAAGGTTGGGTCTGTCCATATTTGACCCAAACATGGTTTGAAACAACCCCCCACTTTTTCGAGTGAACAAATGCATTGATCTTTTTCCATGTATCAGAGCAAAGTAATTAGCACATCCATTCACCTGCAAGTAAATGCACTGCATACAAGGCCTCAATGACTAAATCCTGTCTATCACTTCCATATTATACAACAAATATGAGAATCAACTGAATTCAAGACGTCTTGTCTATATCAACCCATGCATACTTATCTGATCATGCTTTTATACATGCTTTTCATTTAGCATGTTTACAGTAAAAATTCAGCACACTTAAAATTACGCAGACTACTCAAATATTCACCAATGTAATGCCTACAGTTGTCTGAGATGCTGTGTTTTGGATATTTGCTTCCCAGAAGCTTGGCTTGTCATTTGTGGTAGTGACCTCTGTAACTTGTTCCCCTGATCTCATCCTAAATTTAATGTGAAACTAGAGCTCTATGTCAGCCCCATGTGAGGGTGAGTAAGGGGCCTGGAAATATCAAGCAAAGGGGTGCGGTCGCCTTCCATAGCAGAACACAAACATCGCTGACAGACCTGATGGTTCTGTAATGAATATATTCATACTATTTCAACTGAGTATTCAACTGCAGTCTCCGGTATGAAAAGGACCGTGCCAATCAAAAGTCATTACATCTCATGAAAGATTTTCCAAGAAAATATATAAAAAAGATTGTTTTATCATTTAAAGAGTTCATAATATCAGATTAGAATCACCAGTTTAGTTTTTAGTCTTCAGCCTCACGTGTACAACTTATTTTTTTCTTCTTCTATGAACATGAACAGAACTTCAAAACAGAAGCTTCTAAAAAGTTACTGTGGTGAAAATCAAGCTTTTAATGTTGTTTATATGTCTATGTGGTGTTTTAATATGCTTTAAGACAAACCATGTGCAAATTCATAAGTCAACACCATTGCCTGAGCATTTTCTCCTTAAAGGTCCAGTGAACCAAAGACAGTCTCAAAAACGCGGTTTGAAACCGCTGGTGTTTCTGAAGTCACAAACTACTTTGTAACCAATCACATCAAGGTGTGATCTTCAACAAGCGGATCTGAGCTGGTGTGATTGGGTGGAGGCGGGGCTAATTTGCATATTCATAGAACTGCGTATACTGAATGAGACAAGGGTGTAGAATTACATTCAAGCTATTTCAAGGCATAACGATTTTTTTTCAAGGAAAAAACGTTAAATAGGCTATGTAATTTTGGTGATCAAAGATAAGTTTAAAGGGATAAAATGATTGACCACAGGGGGGCTTAAAATGCAATAAACTTGGTTAAGTCAATTCAACTTAAATTACATTAAACTGACTTTAAAAAAAAATGTACAAAAATTGCTTAACTTATTCTGAATGAATAAAGCTACATGTACATGTAAACTGCGAAACATCTGTGTAAAATTCAACTGGTTATAGGATTCAAAGAGAGACAATGACACAACACCTCTGTTGTTATTTTTCACTCTGTTCACACTCTTCTAATGACCTTGTGACTCTGTGATACAGTAAACAAGTGTGCAATATTGTCTTCCCTTATTCACAGTGTTAAATGTTCTTCTAACAAATTTTTTGTAAATTATGCGATGGCATGTAAAGTCACCGTGTTGTGTTAATCTCAAATTATTATTTTAATAAATGGAAATTATTTACAAGACGTCGAACAGATCTAAAGCTAATAGCATACGGACTTTATGAGGTCACTAGATATACATGAGGCATTAAGTGGCAAAAAAAAAGTGCTTATCTGGCACATATATCAAGAGAAGGCAATTCAGACGATAATCCTGCTTCCGTTCTAAGTATGACAACATAGCACAACTATACCAGCCCATTTTCTATAAGTCACTAAATTAAGTGGAACAAAACAGCATGACATAGCCAACAAAGCTCGAAATGTATGTAACTTCCTCAATATTATGCTTCACTAGCTTTCTTTGTGTGAGATGTATGTCCATACTATGTGCATGGATGAATGGCCCAGTGAAGAATTTAGCTGAGCGCTAAATGAAGTGACCAGGCAAATTTAATATGTGGTTTTCACAGACTAAAGTGGCGATAGAAGGGGGGTGCAACATTGTTGCCCTAAGGCAGGGTGATAAAGAAGAGCAACACTGGGGAAAGAATGAAAGCTTTGTATATAGCAACAATTAAAAAGACTGAATGGTATAGACTTATCACAGAAAATTGCTAAAGATCTTTTAACTGAGCTGGCACATACATGTTCATTAAACACCTGATATACAGCAACAGCATCATGATATATGGGAGAGATGGAGAAGCCCAATAGGACACCTTAAAGATTTTAGTGACGAAACTCCATTATGGGACACAAACTGTGATTTGGTTGAATGGTGCACTCTGTAGCCCTTATGCTCAAGCAAGTAGAGAATACCACTTACCTATGGGTGACATAGAAAAGTGATGCTACAAAAAAACAAGCACGAATAAGCACATAACAAGAAGCTATTCTTTGCAAATAAATATGACAGTTTTAGATTTATTCATCCATGCTTGTATTGATTTGTCTTTTTAGGCCTTTCATAAAGATCAAGGCATCCGGGCGGTGAATCCTGGGTGCTGACGCCGGCACACAATTACTGCAGGCCTCACTGATTACATTTACCAGATTACGCACTTTGTAAACATTTGATAACATTCAAAGAAGGGGATCGGTTGTCCCAAATAGAATTACTCGCAGATGCAAGTCATCTGACAGGAATAGTTCTAATTTCTAGTATAGATTGTTTTCATGCAGAATTCTAACATGATAATTAAATCTGCTGTTCTGAGCCCCTTCTCAGTCAAGTCACACGGTCCCATTAGTCATTTAGCAAGTCCTTTGCTGGACTATTGAGAGCCGCTGGATTCCAGGACAAGGTTCCTGACTGCCAAATGACAATTTGCCGCTGCGCTTTGATGATTTTATTATGTGTTTAAATAATACAAATAGCCTGATTCCCTACAAGTTCCTGCACTTAATAGAAGACCACTCAACTGGGAACAACACGAAAAACACCCAGCACATGGCCATTAGCAGCCATTCACAAAGTTACACCACAAAGTTTTTTCATACTGAGGCTTGACAGTTGAACAAAGTTAGCTTTGAGAAATGCATGTTTAGACAATATACACAGGAATGCAGGATAATACAAGAATCATGCACCCCAAATGTTATAGTGGACATTTAAAAATTGTGTATTATTTTTGTGTTTTTTGTCAAACTAGAAAGACTTCTGACAAAAGAACTATACATTTAAACTTCATTCTAAGGCTTCTCCATTTTACATTTTATTTCCCATTTTGACCAACAGATGGCACATAATAGTGAATCAGTCATGAACTGTCAGTGAGGTATTGAATACAACATTGGTGAGCTGTTTTCATCCACCTAATATAAAAAAAAAAAAACAAAAAAAAAAAACAGTTGCTTTAAAGTTTTTTTATTTTATTTTTAGGGATGCAGATCTAGAAAGAACAAAAGGTGCAGTTTTCCTCAGGATAGCAATACAGTGAGTTCTCCCTTGGACTCAGCAATGGAGTCCAATCCAATACACCCACATTGACAGGGCTGAGAAAGATCCTCTGGGATGATATCATCTGTTGGATGAAAATCCATCTTATGGTTTTAGACTTGTTGTTAATCGGGTGTGACATGCAATTAAAACTCCAAACAATGCAATTAGCTTACAATATTTATATGTAAAGTTTAAAATACATGTTTTCACTGAAATATTATCTATTTTGACATTTTTTAGGGATCATACATACCTTATCAATAATTGTCTAAATCCAATGCTTTACACAACATCGTTCAACAAATAGCTTCAATAACAAACATTAGTTATTTTGTATCTTACATTGGCTCTATATAATTTGTGTATATTTATAATATACACTTCTAATTGGCTGAATGGTACAAAGTATAAAAAATTAATATATCCACAAGAGCAGGTACACTGTTTTGTGGATGACACTTTCTCTGTAAAGGCATAGTCCTTCGACAGCTCTTGTAAATCGCCCTCATGTGAACATCATAACGTGATTGACTGGAGAGCAAAATATAATAGCCTACCTTTATGTAGTTGAACCAAATTTCTATCACACCAATATAATATTCTAAACATTCTGGCATGTTTTATTAGCAAACAAATACTAATGTTAGTTATGAGAATTACGTGAATGAATTACATAGCACGTGCCGTTGAACAAACGTCGTCACGTCTTCAGACATTACGTTCAATATTTAAATACAAATGTCTAAAAATGCTCAAATATACAGCATTACTTTCAGGGATAGGCCTAATAAATAAATGAACAGTATGCATATATGACAAACTTAAATAACAGCAGGCCATACGTCTTCTTTTGAACGCAGACCCTTTGCAAAGCAGTCATAATTATTCGCGGGGGACTTGTGATCTTTTTAATTATTCTGCTCTTCATTTTTGTCTCACCATTCAAAATGCTCGAAATCCCATCTTTATAACCCCAGAAGACTATAAATTATCCAACTTTGAGATGAGGACGACAAGCAGATCTCTTTCATATGCTGGCAAGAAATGTGCAGGGGATAATTGAATGGACCGTTCTCTGGCGAGAAAAAAGAAAGTACACTTGTTATCTTGTGAACTCTCAACATATAAGATAGGAATCTAGTGAATGTCAGCATGAAAGATGGAATTAACAAGAGATCTTTTTATTGTTCTGGAAGGTCATTAGGCTGCCAATTGGGTAATTATGGAAATGCTCTGAATGTTTCCCCCCTTCCGTTATAGGATCTGAGACCCTTCAATCAGCTCATCTCGTGGGAAAGTTCAGCCATAACTGCAAGTGTACCAGCAAAATCAAATTAGCCAAAGATATTTCATTAGTATTTAAAGCCGGAGGCATTTGTTGAAGAGAGAAGTTGTGAGACTCACATGGAAGAATTATTAGCTAATGACAAGGGTCATAGCCCACCTAAGACATACACTTGAGTAGACTTAATGAATTGAAGCCATTGATTGCATCGACTATGGACGTTTATTCGTGTTGGAAATGAGTTCAGTGAACATCATAATACACAACAACGCAGTGGTTTGCAGCTGTTTATTTTAATATATCAGGATAGTAGCCTACAATTCACGATGTCATGGCATTACTTTTTATTTAGGGACATCAGGCGTACAGAAACATTTGGCGTAGTTTTTCAATAATATCTCCATATATGGATGTGTCTATATTAAGTATTTTTTATTTAGGGACATTTTATCTAATTTTCAATAGCTGCACTATAAAAATAAAATAAAAAAATCCACTAAAATGGAAA
Organism: Squalius cephalus; assembly: GCF_949319135.1. Lineage (NCBI taxonomy): Eukaryota > Metazoa > Chordata > Actinopteri > Cypriniformes > Leuciscidae > Squalius > Squalius cephalus. The sequence goes on from NC_137131.1 coordinate 15,147,646, forward strand.
TCTTGAGTTTGATTGCTACAATAAATGAAGTAAAATAAAATTGATGGCACTTATACGTGAATTTAATTACAGCCAAAGAAAACAGATCCGACACTAGGCTAAACAGTGTACCTAAACTATGACGTAAGTATCTGATTAAATTGATTAAAACTATAAATGGGAATGGGAAATGATTACAGTGATAACGTGCAACTTCAATAAATAGCCAATTAGCGATACTCACGCAATACGGAGCCCCCAAGATATCAGTGTGTCTTGGAAGGGTCCCAAGTGAAACCACACTCAATAACTCAGTCCTTTCACGTGGTGGAGGTTATTTTCTCAACCTGAGATTCTGACTGAATAACAAGCATTCATGTCATTAGCTCTAAAGCTGCGATGGGTAAAGTGAATGAAGCATCACTACTGACTGATTGAGGTGACAAATAGATTTTACGCGTACAAGTTCACAGTTGTTTGCCTATAAAGGTAAAATAATCGTATTTAAGGTCCCCCTAGTAGGCTATGGCAAGATTATTTTCAGCTGCTTTTGAAATATTGTTGATTAACAAATAATAGTAATATTTGAGGCATCTGATCTTAACCCCCTAAAAAATACCTATATTGGTAGTCTATGCCCTTTATCTTCAAAATTGGTTTTCAATATGAAAAGATACAAGTAGCCTACTGAGTCGGAAATATTTAAGATTAAGGCTATCGGGTAGTTTTCAGAAAGAAGGGATACAGCGAGACGTGAAAAAGAGGGATGTTGGTCGAACTTACGTTACGCAGGAAGTTTTAAGACAAAACCCAAATAACACCCTCTGGTCGTGCTAATGTGCTACTTCAGTCTTCATCTAAATAACAATAAAACGTACAAACCGAGTAACATCACACATGCTTAACTATGCGCATTGGCATGTTAATCTGGCTGAAGGCGTCATTTTTGCACCTCGACATCATGGACCAAAAACAGAAATAAACTTAAGAACGTAAACGTTTAGCAAAACATGATAATGCATAATATTATTATAAGCTTTATACTAATCTAAAATCATGCAGGTAGGTAGGATGCAGTTTTATTCCAGTGATTTACAGTACTGATAGACAACAGGCTGCATTGTGTTTTTCAAAACAACAATTGATTCCAGAATTCATTATTTAGGTTTGAGGAAATCAGTTAGAAAATGGTGTCACGGTTACTTACGTGCAGGCAGTTTCATTCTACTTCCAGCTACAGAAAGAGAAAAATAACACAATGCATAAAAATAATAGAAAACTAAAATAATATCTTAAAGACATAAACATAGCCTACATAATCATTTATTACACGCAAAAAAATATTTGAAATTCATCAAGATGGCCTAGAATGGAAAACAATTTGTTCAGAAAAATGTAGCCTACTTAAAAAAAGTAAAAATATTTTACATAAAAGTAAAGAATTTTTTTATGTTACACAGAAATATTATATATACAAATTTTCAAATGCATAGCCGTATTAATCAGTTTTTCTGATTAATTCATTCAGGAATGATCGCTAATTATTCGTCCATTCATTTTCACCAAACTGTTCATTGTTTTTTAAAGTAGTGTTTTGACATGCCGTTGTCATAGCTTACTGTATTGTATAGGCTACCTACAGAATTATGTTATGTTCAACCGAATTTGCGAGAGAGAGAGAGAGAGAGAGAGAGAGAGAGAGAGAGAGAGAGAGAGAGAGAGAGAGAGAGAGAGAGAGAGAGAGAGAGAGAGAGAGAGAGAGAGAGAGAGAGAGAGAGAAACACTGATTTTCTGGTTTGGCTGTATAGCCTAATGGTGGGAGCCTGCAGGATGATACTACGAAGGGGACTGTTAAAAATGAGCTGGATCATATTGTTTGACAGAAAGTTGCAGGTTGATAGAGTGGATTCTTCAAGGGGGTGAAAATGGTGAATTCAGAGAGAAAAACGGAGATCCTGCCTTCTGGTGGGTATAGCCTTAGGGAATCACGGTGTCGACCGTAGAAAATCCAATTAAGGATTGCATTTAAATGAAAAGTCATTTTTTAACCAGAGTATGACGTGGACATTTCCCTTTTAGATGAGAGGAGCAGTTTTCCTGCAAATGGCTCCTTTTTATTAAATCTGACATGCTGATAATGCGGAGTTGATGTAAAATAATTGGCACAATAACCGTAATTAAAAGCGCGCTAACAAAGCCATTAATTTATTACAGTTGTACAAGCTTACCCCCAACTGTGCTTACATAATAAAATTACTACCAGTAAAAGATCAGCCACTTGCAAAAATACATTCGATTACAACGAAGTACAAAGTCTTTGTTTGATTTGGTTTATTTTTCATCATTATTAAAATATACATTAAAAATATGACCAAACAGTGTATATACATGCAGCATGTCAAATCATCACGCAGTTTGTCAATTTAGATATACGAGTCATGATAAAACACAGAGCAGACAGTTAAAAAAAAAATTTGTTAGAAACAATAGAAATGATTATTGTATTTCATTTAATAGGATCTTGCAAGCTGCTTATTTATTAATGTATTCAGATAAGTGCATAATTAATAGTCCTATACCCTTCAAAATATATCTGCACTAATGCGAGGCATCCTTATAGTTCAAGTTCAGTTTTCATCTGGGTTACATCCTTTCCTCTGCACATCCCCTGAATGGACACATTTCCCATTACGCCCTTCAATTTTCCCTTCTATCTCTTTTATTTCAGCGATTTAATTAGGCATAAATTCGATCCTGCTTTGCTATTTGTGAGCTATTTGTTTCTGACCTTGCTGGGTAATTCATTCAGCCGCTGTATCCGCACCGTCACCGACTATGCCTGCGTCTCATAATAGGTTCATGCTGGAAAGAGTTGGCTTATTATTCTAAAAGGTTTTGTCGGGTTAAGCCGTGCATGTGTGCTTAAATGTACATTTCATTAACAAACTGCGAAGGTATAAAGCCGGATTTATGGAGCTTCAAAAGATCACAGAGAGGACGAATTTGATCTCCTTTTGGGCGATATCATCCACGATGTCTTTCAGTGCGCACTGACTCGAGATATATGGTCTTTTACATTTTAAGCCGCTGACAAAACACTTCATCATTCTGCAAAGCGCTAAAAAAAACCGCAATGAAACAACCGGTCTAAACATGCATTTATATTAAACAATAGCCTAATCACAATTAGCCTATAGGCCTATGATCTAGGCTATAGCAGTAATAAATCAGCAAATATTTGGAGTTTGTTGAATTATTGTTGACAAATTTTGTCATGTAAAATATTTATCTACTAAAGTAACATATAGAATATGTAAAAACTATTAATCAATTGCGTAATGAGCAGAAGAACAATTTTCCAAAGCAAATATTGGCTTTAGGCAGCGTGAGATGGTGCCTTCTTCATCCTCTAAGTAGCCCGTATTGATAAACGGGACATCACACGGGCCACTGTCTGTTTGCCTGAGCCCTTCAATACCATTAATAACAACACGATTCAATTAATCTCCTTTATTCACCATGCAAAAACAGCTTCAAAGATGTTGCACAAGCACGCGTTCCTTGGAGAATTAAAAAGGATGGTAAAGGTAAAGGTCGAGGTGAAAGGTTGTGGCCTATTTGCAGATTAAATGTCATCCAACAAAAACAAGTATAGGCCTATACTGAAAAATATATAGGCTAATAGCCACTATTTATTGAGTTCACTAAATATATATTACAAATAAAAGGTTATACGATAAAATCATATTAATAAAAGGTTAATAATAATATTAATAATAACATTTATTAATTAATGATAATATGAATATTCATAAAGTCGTGTTTAACAATAATAATTAGTTTAAGGCTATGGCAGTAGCCTACGTATACGGTTGGCTATTTTGAGAGCAGCGCTGCAAAACCTGCACCAAAAACAGAGATAAGCGATTCACTGAAGAAATATCGAGCTTTACTATTTGTTTTCTAACAGTTTCGTAATTCTGACCGTTAAGAAAATGATACAGCCCTTTTGTAAGCTCTAATTGAATGGTAGTGAGAATAATTGCTTCGAGCGTCGATTACATAAGGCTTTATTTTCATTACAGCAGGGGTTTATTCCAAGCTGTAGGATCGATACGACGTTGTATTACATGTGGTTAAATAAGTGATGAATATAACCACAGAACATTTTTTTCTTTGCATCGACAAAAAGGTACAATCGCGTCAATGTTTAATCTCTCAAATATTCGGAGAAAAAGAGCATTCAACAAACCACAGATAATTAAACCTCGCAGCTCCCGTGAAGCACAACGAGACCGAGAAACAGTTTCTCACATCCAGGAAATGTTAAAGGAGTTTACATACTCCCTCTCCGCTTTCTTTTTCTTGGGAATATCCCACATGCGTCGCTCACCTGTGCGCGTGTGAATGGCTCCTATGCATTTACCCGCGCGCTCATTTCCTACTTAATTCATATGTTAACACGTGCGATGATGAGGGTCGTTAGCACCTCTACAAAGATCTTTACTTAGAGATTTCCTTTGTTTTTGTACTTATTTCACACGTAACAAAATCAGTGCTAACGTCTACAGAAACACTCACGCGAAAGCTAAGTTTAATTCTCCATAAAGAATTGAATTATAAACCGTTTGCTTAATCATGCAGTATTCGAGCACACAATATATAAATAAATGACAAGAGATTCGATTAACTTAGCTGTAGACGTTTTCGTTCAGCAGCTTTCAATATAGGCTAATTGGCCTGAGAAAAGTTAAGTTTGCGTTTAGCGCGGGCGAGTGAATGCGCGTCAGCGCTGGAGATGATTTCAATCACGCAGGCCGATTTTCTCCCCTCCGCCACCGCTAAATGGTCTATGACGGACGAACAGAGGCGATGTTACTGTTGTTCCCTTTGTTGACAAATCCATGAAACAACTTCGGCTCAGCGGTATAACAGCGCGACCTCTGACGTCGGCGGGTCACGTGACGCGGCTGATAGTATATCTTTAAGTGAAAAGTAATCTATCAGACAGTCCTTAAAGCCTGCTTTTCAACGCATGTGTCATCTTGACTCCTCGGTCCGAAACCACGCTTAAGTTTCGAGGAAATACACTGGGAAGGAGACGAGGTGTAGCCTGCCTACAGAAAGAAGCCTTTAGACTGGAGAAATATTTTCTAAAGTTGAAGTTTTCCTGGCAGGAGGGCCGGGACTGACCTGCATTTATAGCCACTGGTCGTCATCTGATCTTGGGTTGCTCCAGCAGTAAAGTGAGCGGTGATGACCCTGTCTGGAGGCACCAGTGCCAGCAACATGTCCGGTCAGACCGTACTCACAGCTGACGATGTGGATATCGACGTGGTCGGGGAGGGCGACGAGGGGATGGAGCGGGACAGTGACTGCGAGAGCCAATGCATGCAGGACCGGGGAGATGAGGTGGAGGAAATCGAGGTGAAAGAGCGCGGCGACAGTCCATGCGAGAGCGCCGGCGAAGGGGAGTCCAAGGGGGAAGCTCAGGAGAGCTCCTCCGGTTCCATGACCAGCAAGCCTAAGAACAGTCTGGTGAAGCCGCCCTATTCGTACATCGCCCTCATCACCATGTCCATCCTCCAGAGCCCGCAGAAGAAGCTGACGCTCAGTGGGATCTGCGAGTTCATCAGCAACCGCTTCCCTTACTACCGGGAGAAGTTTCCGGCCTGGCAAAACTCCATTCGCCATAACTTATCCCTCAACGACTGCTTCGTCAAGATCCCACGGGAACCGGGCAACCCGGGCAAAGGCAACTACTGGACCCTCGACCCCCAGTCGGAAGATATGTTCGACAACGGCAGCTTTCTGAGGAGGAGGAAACGCTTCAAGAGACACCAGCCGGACATTCTCAGGGAACAGACCGCCCTCATGATGCAGAGTTTTGGGGCATATAGTATTGGGAATCCTTACGGACGCCACTATGGAATTCACCCGGCCGCCTATTCGCACCATGCCCTGCAGTACCCGTACATTCCCCCGGTGGGTCCGATGCTCCCTCCGGCGGTGCCTCTCTTGTCCTCCGCAGAACTGAACAGAAAAGCATTTAACTCTCAACTAAGTCCGAGTCTCCAGTTACAACTGAACAGCCTGAGCACCGCGTCGATTATCAAATCCGAGCCGTCCAGTCGGCCATCGTTCAGCATAGAAAACATTATCGGGGTTTCCAGCAGCTCTACAAGCGCACAGACTTTCCTACGGCCGCCTGTGACGGTGCAGTCCGCCTTACTGAGCGCACAGTCCCTGTCCTTATCCCGGACATCAGCTGCCATCGCGCCTATTCTCAGCGTCCCGTCAAATATCATCTCTGGACAGTTTTTACCGACAGCGTCCACAGCAGCGATATCTAAATGGCCTTCTCAATGATAATCAGACTTTTTTTTTAGACATATTTTAAAGCACGAACTATAGGCAGCACTGAGACAATTCGTCCGCCCCAATGTAGCCATGTAAAGACTTTTGAGAAAAAAGAAAATTCATAATCAAAAAGGAATGCTTTCAGTACAGGTAATGTTTGTAAATATTTGTACAAAGAAATTAATTTACATGTTTTTCTCTCTTATTTCATTTCGTTATAATTGAGTGAGCCTTATTATTTTTTTTCTCCATATTTTGTTTTCATCCTGAAAGAAGTGATTTCAAGAATAATGTTTTTCCCCTTTGTTTTCCAACATGAAATATTAAACTGTTCTTATTGAAAGACTGAAAAAGTATGTTTATCAAATTTAAATATATGTAATCTATGTAGCAATATTGTGTTGTAAATCAACTTCATTTGTTAATAAATATGAAAAAAAAATCCAATGCATCTCAGACACAATCGATTTTATTAAATCAAACACATTCTTTCTAAAATTACAGGAATGCAACGATGACACCTGCAAACAAGCATCAAATTTGAAACAAATCCAAACGTATAAATTATGGTTTTAATTCACATAGGCTATGTGGTTTAAAAAATAGCAGTTTCATCTCAAAATAGAATAAATGTTAAAACAATAAATGATTTTAGTTATGAGTGTTTGAAAAAATTTAAAGATAAAGGAGCTTATTTTGAGACAGTAAATTAGCAAATAACGCTTTTTGAAATAGTCATATAAGCCGTTATTTTTTTTTATTTAATAACAGGATATCTGTTATTAAATATTAAATATATTAAATATATATCAGGAATAACAGGATATCTACTAACATTTTATCTTACTGTGATATTGTGAATACAACAAACCAATCGTTTTTAAAAAAACAGCTTCTCAATTTCTGGTTGCAAAACAACACAGTTAGCCGTCTATAAACTTGCATTGAAGATACTCTTCTACAGAAATAATATACTAACAGTGAAAAAAATAGAATAATAATTACAAATTAAACTAATCTTACTTAATTTTACAATTTCGAGACTGAGGTTACAAAAATAGCAACATTCTTTCCTAATAAAAAAGGTCAATAGCCGTCGAGAAACTGCCGTGAAAATGAAGTGAAAATGAAGGCGACCTAAAAATGTTTGGGAAGTTGTTCCTATTAAAGCAACACTCTTTCACAGTTGTGTCTAGCTAATCAGTTCTACTCAAACAGCAAATGGTAGATGGTGTGTGGCGCACAAGAGTTAGTGCTATATTTAAGTGATACCCATGGGAAAAGAAAAATAGTCCTCTTCTTGAATTCACTTTCAGACCAAAGACGCTGCTGACACAGAAACTCTGAGAGGCACTAACAGGGGGCCTATTCCACAACTGTCTCCTTATTCCTTAAAATGGGATAAATATTTGTAAGCACATTGTTCTGATGCCTTCCTGTCACAATGGACTTTGACAGCACATTCCTACAGTAATATATAGCTGGATTTCCTAAAAAAAAAAAATAGGTCGACGCCGCTATTTGTTTTCGTTCTCTTTTATCAGGAATGGTTATTATTTTTAAGATATTTAGCACAGCTCATAGTCAAAAGTAACATTCAGCTAAACTTTATTAAATAGTTGATCAAAGTTCATAACATAAACGAAAATTGGACTTTAAAAAATATGAAATTACGCAGGCAAATTATAGTAGGCTATTTTAAAACCACGTTTATAAAAATAATAAAAAAATAATAAAAAAATAAAACCGTGATAAAATGATCCAGCACATCAGATGATGATGATATGGGTGATGTCTTCAGCCTATCACTAGACAGAGTCTACAGGAATAATTTAGCCAACATCAAATAAACGACTGGTTTGCTAATGGGAGCACTAATCTCGATGCATCTACAGTAACCGTGGTCATATCTCAAAATACAGTTTATTTGCATTTGTTGCGGGGATAATGATCGCGCACGTGGATCAGATGTTATTTGTTTTGGACTAGAGATACTGTGAAATTGTTCAGATTCAACGGGTTTTAATAGGGGATCTATTTCAAGGACGGCTGGTGGGAAAGAGTTGACTCTTTAACGAGTGCAAGGTTAACACATCATGCAAACACACATTGTGCATATAGGCCTATATTTTCTATCAGGCCAAACAAAAATAAATAAAAATAGCCTGAATAAATAAAGGAGACGTTACGCTATACATATTTATAAATTATGCATGCAAGGTTATGCCAGTGATCAAGCAATTAGGTTTTTAGCAACAAGCTAATCAGAATTTTGCTTGGTAAACTATCCTTTTACGTTCTGTCGCGTAACAGTTAACAGACTTAAGACGTTTAAGAGCAACTGTTTTGAAACTTTCTATTTTTCTTGGCGTGTGAAACACAAAGGAAAAGCCCTTGCTGAGCATTTTGAAAGTGACAAGTGGTCGGACGCATTTCTGGGTAAACAACGCTTTGACCTTTGTGGATCCACCTGCTCTCCGCAATACACAGGTGTAGAGTCCCTGTGTTCCCCGTCCCATGCCTTACACTCATGCTTTTAGATGTTACACTAAGGATTCTTTTTCCATTTAGACATAGGCCTAATTCTCTATTCTTTCAAACCTTTGACAATACACATAAATAGATGTTTTAAACATTTTAAGCTTAGAAAAGGGATGATTACAGTCTCATATGGGGGACTATTTCAAAATGCTTGAAAAAGAACAGCCCTGATTTCAAAATCACAATACAGAAGCCATATAAGCATGCAGGACCACTGACAAGCCCAGGTATCTCCTAAAGCACATCACCAACAGTAAATGTGGATACAGTGGTTACTAAATATTTAAAGGGTGCAGAGACGAAGCAGTAAATGACAAAGATGGCAAACAGCGACATTAACATGTCATTGAGTGCAATGTGACTAATAGGCTCCTTACTGTAATGAAAGTGTCATTGCAAATCAGAACTTGTCCATGGTTATCATTTATAAATATTTGATGTCCCTGCTATAAGAAGCTGTCATATCCAGCAGCTCTTAAAGTGAAAGAAATGCTAATGATTACACCAGATAAGAGTTGAGGAACTCAAGTAGGGCTAGTGATTGTAAAGAGAGCAACAACCACAATTCAGAATTGACTTATTGACAACCTTGCAAATGCTCTCTAACCTAAATTCAAATCTATAGGACCATGCAGGTAGGTTTACCGATGCTGTCTGTTAGATCTTAGATGAACAGGCAATGTTTGATGGGTCCAAGAAATAATAAACTAACAAGCAAATTGCTTTCCATTTTTATAAAGTTATATTGTCTAAACTAACTTTATTTTATGTAATGATATAAAATTGTTCGGTTACCAAGGAAACAAACATAAGCAATGCTACAATATGGTGAGCATATTTAAAAAAAAAACAATTCAAACAATTGTTTGCTTCTTTAACACATAAACGAAATGTGACAATTAAATTTTGAATTGTTTAAATTTGTCATTTGTAAATGAAAATAGCTTGTTATGGGATAGCTATATTTATCACATGAGTGATTCTATAGGCTAATTGGAGATACATTTCGCATTTCAAAAAGTTATGGAAAAAAAACGTAAGACTTACAGAAATTCTTCCCAGTATCTTATTGACAACATATTCAATTTTAATAATTCAGTGCTTGCGAAACACAAGTTACATCCTTTTTTTACTTTTAACAAGTAAAAAGTATTTCTTATATTGTTTGTCAACTCTGTTACTGTCAATTCTGTTACATACTGTCAGTTACTCTGGTAACAGAATTGACCCTTTTAAACTTTTTTTAGCCAAAAACTCCACTTGCTAGCATACATGCTAATAGCATATGGCACTAATGACATCGTGATTAAAACACTTTTAAACAACCCACTGTGTGATCAGTGATAAATTCTGTTTTCATTTTGATATTGTGGTAACAATTTTGACGTTTTACAAACTAACTTTTGTTGTAAGAACTTTTTAGATTAAAATATTTTTTCAGAGAGAGCACATACTGTTCAGTGCTTCAGATCTTATCAGTTAGGGAAAGTGACATTTCCTGTATCTTACATTCCTGTATCCTGTATTAGTAGTTTGCTAATTCTACAACATTAAATTCAAAGGCAAAGTAAATGTAATGTTGTAGAATTAGGGGAAATACTGACTAGCCTATTTCGGACAACAAGAAATCATGATTTTCAGCTATATAACTTTTTACAGAAAATGTTATATTTTTATGGCCTGTAACATCTTGTGATACATGACAATGCGTAACAAATTATTAAAATGATAAAAAAATATATATAATCATTTGAAAAAAGCAGAAAAAAATAATGACTTTGGACACCAGATGTAACTTAGCCTACCTGCAATTAGCCTATAGAATCACACACATAATGCCCTTTTAGCCTCGCACAGTATTGATATAGGCATTTTTTGGATAGTTTAACATAAACACAACAGTTATTTATTTATTTTTTCAATATCTTCATAATCTGATTCATAGTGTTCATAATTAGGTAAAAGGCCGTTCATTTAGCGTCTTTACCTGATGATGTTCCATACGTCCATTTGATAACCGTCTAGCAGCTATTTACTCAGGACATCTAGGCAACATCTTTAGGCTACTTACAGCCTACTGTATTTGAGACAGAATGGGGTATTACTACCAACATTTTCAGGTTTTGATCAGTCCATGGTTCATATTTGTAAACCAGACAATAGGATGTAGACCTGTTTAATCAATTCAACCCACTGGCTAATATATTGTGATGTCATCACTAGGCGCCACTCCGCTGACGTAATGTTTCAGGAAGTGAATCTTAGCCGATTCGGCTCTGCAGGAAAGCATGAGCGATGTTATGATTTATGATTTTTAAATCAACCGTCCCAAAGGCTACCAGACATGGAGAACTGGAGCCTTATTTCACTGTGCGTGTTGCTCGGTTTAACGACAAGATGGGCGGTGTCTTTTCACTCATACTCAGGTTGGTTTTCAATGAACCGCCGTTTTTTTATTTTTAGAACTGACACGTCAAAGTCAGTGGCAGGTGTTCGGAACAGCTCATTCATCTGAAAATGAGCAAGACAATCAGCTCATCTAAAATAAAAATCTAGTGGGATAAACTTTATTCGTGAAATAAATGTTATATATGATGCTTATTATACCGCATCGACGTTTTAATTAATAAACCATACTATTCTGCATTTAAATGAATGAAATAGGTGCAGGGAAACCGCCAATGTTCGGGGACTATGAAGCACAGAGACACTGGCAAGAAGTGACTTACAATCTGCCTGTTCATGAATGGTTAGTCTTTCATTCCTCCTCCATGGCCAAGTACACCAACATTAATGTGAAGGCCTCTCTCTTTGTTTATTTTTTTTAAAGGTTGAATGTTACATTATTTAATTTATAAGGCCAGTGCCTTACATAAATGTGACCTAATAGTTTTTATTTTTTTTCCAAACTAGGTACTTCAATACTACAAATAATGATTTGAACTACTGGGGACTTGATTACCCTCCTTTGACAGCCTATCACAGTCTGGTGTGTGGATATGTGTAAGTGTTGTTTTACATGGTAAATCATCCATATTTTTTTAACTTACCAGTTAAGTTGAACATGGCTTGAAAATGGTGATTTTGATTTTGGTGTGTGTATTTTTGATAGAGCAAAGCTGCTCAATCCTGAATGGGTGGAGTTGCATGCATCTAGAGGCTATGAAAGCCACACTCATAAGTTGTTCATGAGAGCCACAGGTAGGTATTCATGACATCAGACATTTATTTCAAATATGTTAAATGGCAGTATAATTTCTGCAAAGCAAATACTGATACTGACATAATGACATAAAATAAATATGGAAAATTGAACTACACGATTCAGGGAGCAGGCTACACAGTGAATTCCGAGAAAACACTACGCTTGAGCAAACAGTTTGTGAATAGGCTACTACAAATGATGGCCGTGAAAGAGACTGTGAACGCATTGAATAGGATATGTTTAGTTGGTGAATAGCATAGGTTACTATTACACAGAAGCGATAACGTTAAGCGCACCAGAATAAAATATTATATTCAGAAATAAACAGTGTAGCTGACTTACAGATTCAGTTAACATCCACAAATGAATAAGTGCGACGATTCACGGAGCAGGCTACATAGTGAACTCTGAGAAAACGCTACTTAAGCTCCGCTGCTTTCTTCGACCCTCTCTGTCTCTGGTCCTGGGTTGTGCTCACTCAGTGTCAGTGTGAGAGGGGAAGTGGCCAGCGGCTAGAGCGGCAAAAGCCAATGTGTGCTTCTTTTACCGATATATATTTACCGATATCTTTTGCATTTCTAATCCAAACGCCAAACTTGGCACTGCACTTACTCGTGCCCGTAGCAAGACACCTGTCAAGTTTGAAATCCATCGGACTAACGGTTCGAGAGATATGCGAATAACAGACACAAACACACACAGACAGACAGAAAGACGTTCCTGTAATTTATAGATAGATAGATACAGTGCTGCTCAAAAGTTTACACACCCCTTGCAGAATCCATGAAAATGTGAATAATTTTAACAAAATAAGAGGGATCATACAAAATGCATGTTTTTATTTTATTTGGTACTGTCCTGAATAAGATATTTTACATAAATATGTTTACATATAATCTACAAGACGACAAAAAAGCTGAATTTATAAAAATGACCCTGTTCAAAAGTTTATGTACCCTTGATTCTTAATACTGTGTGTCATTATCTGGATGATCAATTTCTGTTTTTTTGTTTTGTGATGTTGTTCTTGAGTCCCTTGTTTGTCCTGAGCAGTTAAACTGCCCAATCTTCTTCAGAAAAATCCTCCATGTCCCAAAAATTCTTCAGTTTTCCAGCATCTTTTACATATTTAAATCCTTTCCAGCAGTGACTGTATAATTTTGAGATCAATCTTTTCACACTGAGGACAATTGAGTGACTTAAACACAACTATTACATTTTTTTCAAACATTCACTGATGCTCCAGAAGGAAACACGATGCATTGCATTAAGACCCGGGGGGTGAAAACTTTTTGAATTTGACGATCAAGGTAAATTGAAATTAATTTGTCTTCCGGGAAACATGTAAGTATCTTCTGTTGTTTCCGAAGGTCAGTACCAATTTAACTTTTTTTTATCTTTAAACAAAATAAAAAATTTTTTGACATCTTTAGCCTGTTCAAAAGTTTTCACCCCCCAAAAGATAGTCCCTCCTGCAACAACACCAAAACCCATTTTCAATATGTCTGTACACTTTGTAAACCTGAGTCACAAAAGCTCTTCGATTCCAGATGCAGACCAAATAGCAATACAAATATTTTTGTCTGTAGCATATTGAAGTGTACCAAAGACTTTGAGTGTAGTGTCACCATTAAAATAGTTGAAGTCAGCAAGTCTCCAAGTGATAGTCATTTATAAATATAATTATGTTTCAAGTTCTGTTTTGTGTAATAATGCGTTAATAGGAGTTTTCTGATCATAGGCGGAGGGTAAACCAACCACTGTTCACAACCACTGTTTATTTTAACAGAAAAGCAAAAAAAACTGTATGCAGGATTTGGCATGGTTGAAAATCTGCAAAGAGCGCTCCCTTTATAATCACAAAATGCTGTCACTCATCTTAGTTTATTACAATCTCACAAAGTTCCGTTAGAATCAATGAAGCTGACTGCACAATGAATCTTTTATTTACATAATTGTTATAAAGAGAGGATTTGTGAGCGTGCAGATCTCAGAATCCACTCACCGCTCAAAACGCAGAAGTTCTTGTTCAGTGCTAACTTAAACACCTTTGATCGGCCATTGCATTCAAGAAATCAACAGATATTGTTGTGATTGGCCAAATTGCTAAACGCTGCAAAAACATTGTAAATAGAAACCCGATGGTGTTCTCCAGAACGCAAACACAGTTGCGCACTGGATCATTTGACAAATATGTTTTATCGATACACTATTATGGAATAAAATGATCCTAGATCAGCAGTTATGGGCTGCTTTTCCCTCTAAAAGCAATGAGAACCAGCAGCTTGAGTTTGGCGGATGCCAGGAGAACGTTGGAGAAGGAATATTGGTATGGGGCTATTTTTCAGGGGTTGGGCTAGGCCCCTTACAGTCATGGGAAATTTTAATGCTTCAGCATACTAAGACATTTTTGATGATGCTAGGCTTCCAATTTTGTTGGAAAAGTTTGGGGAAGGCCCTTTTCTATTGCAGCATGACTGCCCCAGTGCACAAAGCAAGGTCCATAAAGACGTGGTTGGCTGAGTTTGGTGTGTAAAAACTTGACTGGCCCACACAGAGCCCTGAAAACACTCCTTGTGGACAGCCTTTCCAGAAAAGTTGAAGCTGTTATAGCTGCAATTCCATATTATGGCTCGTTTCCACCGAGCGGTACAGTACAGTACAGTACGCATCTTGTGCTGTCATTCCCCTTGTAGCGTGTGAAAGTGACAATTCTCTGTCAACCAATCAACGTTCAGCAGTGAGTCTAGCTCCACCCTTTAGGTCCCGGACTACTGTGATACCCCAATGGAAGGGTCACAAAAAAGGGTACAGTACGGTTCGGTATTTTGGTACCATTCACCATTCTTCTGACAATCGAAATGGAAATAATTGTGTACCATACTGTACTGTACCGTACCGCTCGGTGGAAACAACCCATTAATGTCTATGTATTTAAAATGCAATGTTATTACAGTCCATGTTGGTGTAATTGTCAGGTGTCCCAATACTTTTGTCCATGTAATTATTTTAAGAAGGTGGGGTTATTGTCACCTGTAACCTGCATTGCTTTGAATACTCTTGGATGTTATAAAGCATGTTAATGTTTACAGGGTTTGATCATTGCTTATATGACTGCAGTGTAACCATATGACTCTTTGCAGTCTTCAAAGTCAGTAAATTGTGTAGGATTGATTAAGTAATTCCTCTTGACACAGGAGAAATATTTATACGTTGTATATTAATCTTCTTCATCTCCATTAGTTCTTTTTGCAGATATTTTGATCTACATTCCAGCAGTTTTGGTTTATTGCTTCTACTTTTGTGATGGTTCCTCTAAACAAAAGGTAGCTAAACAAATTCCCTTGAATTTGTATATTGTTAAAAAAATAATAATAATTGAGATTACATTATTGCTTTGATTTGGTCAAACTGTATCTTTTTGTTCTCATAGGTTGCCACAGCTCTCTGCATCCTTCTGTATCCAGGACTTGTACTGATTGACTATGGCCATTTTCAATATCCTTTACCATTTACCCTAATTCTGCTATGATATTTAATATTTATCTAATTTAATTTAATCTATTCACAAATATGTTAAGAACTTAAGATCCAGCAAAAACAGCATGTGCATTATCTTTAACTGCATATTCAGATATAACAGTGTGAGCCTGGGTCTGGCTCTGTGGGCGATTCTGGGACTTGGTTTGGGCTGGGACCTGTTTGGTTCCTTGGCCTTCACCTTGGCTCTCAATTACAAGCAAATGGAATTGTACCACTCACTGCCTTTCTTCTGTTACCTCATGGGGAAGTGCATCAAACAGGGCTTGACTGGGCGAGGGTGAGTCTCTTGGGTTGCATAAATACTGCGGTTTGGTGGTTAAATGTTGATCCCACTTATGGAATGTTAAAATTGTGTAGGCTATTTGTTTTTTAAGCAGACCTCAAAAGATTTCAGAAGATACAAAAAGCCTTGGTGTAGTAAAAGTAGGACTGTTAAATGTATTTATTACAGTCAATGCATGTATCTATGCCTATGTTCAATAGACACACCCAACAAAAAAAGATGTATATGCATGTATGTGTGAGTGTGTATATAATTAATTAAATCAAAAATAGCACCTAAATTAAAAGTGAAGTCATTGGTAGTTTTTTTTTTTTAATTGCTGAATCTAAATCTCAGCAAGTATGATTTATTACTTACAAGTGAAAAGTTCCGTTAATGGAAAATTGCTCACCATTAATTAATGAATCTGTTGACATTCCTATAATTACAAGTTTAGCTGTACAATCCAGCCGAAGTGCCAAAGTCACTGATTTATGCTAGCTTTTAACAAATGCTTAATGTTTGTCATCTGGCACTTCACCGCTACAGGTGTAATTTTAAAATTGTCTTTTTTTATTACATTTTTAAGTATGCAGGTTACATGCAGTTTTACATTAGTCCTGCAGCCAGTCTCAGTGCAAGTGCCCTGCTCTTTGCTGTCTTGCATTTGTTGATTTAGTAACAATGTACCAAGGGCATTTGGAGGCAAATGCATTGGTGGATTAGTTTGCCTGGGAAGAGACATGTCCAGATGACTCTCTAGCCATGCCTGACCATCCCTGCTATGTCTGTGCTTGCAACTGTATATCTACAGCTGAGAGGTGTTAGCGGTTACAGTATACAGCAAACTGAAAAACTGTGATGGTATGTTGTCTCTGCTCAAGTAGTTGAGAAACCTGATTAATAACATGTGAATCATGGAAACGTTTTTATCTAATTAAGCTCAACTATTTTATTTTCACTTACAAATATTAAATTAATAGTATTCTGACAAATATGTATAAAATCATTCACACTCCAATTTTATCAGTGGCCTATAAAAAGCCATTGAAACAGACATTGTCATCCCTGGATGAAACAAAATGGCTTAATGTTTTTATTTCTTTATATATATACCGTATATATGTGTGTGTATATATAAAAAAAAAAAATATATATATATATATATATATATATACACATATATATATAAAGAAATAAAAACATATTAAGCCATTTTGTTTCAAATGTTTCAAAAAGCATTTTGCTTTTCTGTGTGTACCCAGATTTTTCCTGTTGGCCAAGATCGCATTGACTGTATTGGTGACCTTTGCCCTCTGCTGGATGCCTTTTTTGTCCGACCCCAACCAATCTCTACAAGTTCTTCATCGCCTTTTTCCCGTTGACCGGGGTCTGTTTGAGGTAATTCCCCTAATGTGTATGAATCATCACAAAGCATCAATGGGCAAACTCTGTCAAGTTCACCTAAATAGGTTCCTTTCATTGATTTTATTGAACTCATGCTTGCATAACTGAAATTACCTTGCTAATTGTGACATACATTGAGAAATGTTTACTATTTGCTTACAGTCACAGCAGTATTTACACAACTTGGTATCAGGCTTTGCACTTTACTTTTGTAAAACACTGTGGTAAAATGCATGTAAATCAGTCATATTTACTGCTTAAGGAATGAGTTTTCAATACATCATTACAGTATGATGCTTATTCTGTTGTGTGCTAGCCTGATATAAAATTTCCAATGCAGGGTCGGCTTGGAAATGCCCTTGAAATCCTTATCCACATGCATTCACTTTTCTCTGTATGCATGCATGAATGCATAAATACACTGTTGCCAGAATCCTATGTAGATACATAGAGTAAACTGTAAACAGTGTTCAATTCTGGTTCTGTGATACTAATGCAAATAGAAGACTGACTTAATGCACATCTTGCCAGTCAGATCTTTCTATATTCATAGATTACCCCAATAAGACCCTTTGTGTCTAGAGCAGGATTTATCTTTTAGATCTGATTAGTAAACAAGGGTCTCGCATTGAGTTTATTGGAAAACCAGAGCTGTCTCCTGTTCGTTGTCTTAAAGCCAGGTCTGATTCCTTTTTGTAAGTCAATAATGAAATACACGATGTACACGTACTGGCGGCTTGCTTTTGAAACGTACCCAAAAACCCTGTTGTCAAAGTAGCTGTGTTGTGAGAAGTAATTGAAAATTCTACAGGGCTCAGGGCCCAGAATATATCATGCATTTGCCTGACATGAGGCTAACATAATACACAAGGTGTGAGTAATTCTAACCTAGAGCCTTGAGCGTCTGTGACGGAGGAAGCGCTAAGCGAGTCTTGGCTGCTGCTATCATGTACTGTATACATCAGAGGATGGTAAAGCTAGGTGATGTTTAGTCAATAGCTAAATCCGTGCTGTTTGTCTGTAAGAAATACAATTAAATTCCGTCATTTACCTAACCTTATGTTGTTCCAAACCTGCATCACTTTCTTTCTTCTGTGAAACACAAAAGAAGATATTTAAAAAAATGTCCATAAAATGAAAGCCAATGTGATTAAAAAATAAAAAAATAAAAAAATAAAAACACCGTGACAGAATAATATCCCAACCCTTTCACTTGGTAAAGGATTTTGCCTATACAATGAAAGTCAATGGGGTCCAAAACCCAATTGACTTTCATTGTATGGAAAAAAAAAAAAAGTGTGTCCTTTTCAAAGTGTGTCTCATTGGCGGGTCTCATCTTCTGCTGTAGTGTCCACTCGTCTCCACACAGCTGTGAAAGACAGCAGCTGTGTTTTTGAGGACTGAGCAGTATGGAGAGTTTCTCAGAGGCAGGGCTGCAACTTTCATAACATTTACTAATTCTGTTTTTGCACAACTGCTAAAGGCCACCAGTCTTTGAGGAATCACATATCGGTACCCCAGCAGAAAGGTCAATGGGCACTCGTAACGTATCTGTTTCCTAAAGGGTACAATTTGGTCTTCTGTATGTGGCAAAACCGCAGTCTTTGCAGCCTGGGGGATGTTATTAATGTCATTGGTATACATCAACCCTGTGTCCATAAGTTTACAAATAAGTGCTTAGCTTTTTTTGACTTCACGATTACTTGACGGGAAAATTGATGGGAGTGTAATACTTCACCCTTGCCCTTTGTACCAATGCTCCCCAAGAATGCCCACAGGAATTTTTATTGCGCTTTCAGTTGGGAAATGATTACGCTGAGTAATGCCACTTATGTGCTTTCTTTTCAAAAGCCACATACCGTTTAAAGACACTTACCTTATATGTCAGTGCTAATTTTGTAAGCATGCTCATAAATTTGTAGTTATTTAAGAAAAGTCTATTGAGCTGCAACAATATAGAAAATGACCAAGAACAAAATTCTACCCTTGAACCACTGATTTCAAATGTACCACTGATACGCTGTCTTTATGAAATCTCAGGACTGTCAAAGAAACGGCTTGTAGGCTTAATAGTATTGTTCTTGTTTAATATAACTAAAATTAAAAACCATTACAAATTATTTTCTGTAATTAAATATTAGATTAAAAACTTAAAAATGAAAATTAGAAATGTTGTCATTGCAACTTCTTAAAAAAAATCTTATAAAAACATTACTAAAACTTAAACTATTTTTTTATGTATTTAAAAGCTAATTCAACTAAATAATACAAAGTATATGAATGATACTAAACACTGAGGCCTAATATAGTTTGGGATCATGCCCATTTATCTTATTGCTGCAATGTATTCATAATATTTTACAGCATTAACAGCAAGTTGTTTACAGTGTTAATAAAAAAAAAAAATATATATATACAGTTGTTCAAAATAATAGCAGTCCAACATCACTAACCAGATCAATCACTGTTTTTGGTAGAAATTATATTTCTACATGGCAAATAATTTACTAGTAGGTGTAGTAGAGTAATAGAAAAACAACAGACCAACAGTCATGACATGTATGCTGCTAATTCTGTATAATTGAATCATTAATTGAAAGGGGTGTGTTCAAAATAATAGCAGCGTGGAGTTCAATTAGTGAGGTTAATCATTCTGTGAAAAAACTAGTGTCAATAAGTGGCCCTTATTTAAGGACGAAGGCAGTACTGGACTGTACATGGTGATTATAGAGCATTTCTCTCTGAAGATCTGAATAAAATGGGCCGTTCCAAACATTGTTCAGAAGAACAGCGTACTTTGATTAAAAAGTTGATTGGAGAGGGGGAAACTTATAAAGAAGTGCAGAAAATGATAGGCTGCTCAGCTAAAATGATATCAAATTCTTTAAAATGGCAACCAAAACCAGAAAGACGTGGAAGAAAACGGAAAACTACCATTCGAATGGATCGAAGAATAGCCAAAATGGCAAAGACTCAGCCAATGATCAGTTCCAGGGTGATCAAAGAAGATCTAAAGTTACCCGTGAGTACTGCAACAATTAGAAGATGCCTATGTGAAGCCAAGCTATCGGCAAAAAGCCCCCGCAAAGTCCCATTGTTGAAAAAAAGACGTGCTAAAGAGGATACAATTTGCCAAAGAACACATTGACTGGCCTAAAGAGAAATTACGCAATATTTTGTGGACTGATGAAAGTAAGATTGTTCTTTTTGGGTCTAGGGGCCGCAGACAGTTTGTCAGACGACCCCCAAACACTGAATTCAAGCCACAGTACACTGTGAAGACTGTGAAGCATGGTGGCACAAGCATCATGATATGGGGATGTTTCTCATACCATGGTGTTGGGGCTATTTATCGTATACCACGGATCATGGATCAGTTTGAGTAACGTTACATCAAAATACTTAAAGAGGTCATGTTGCCTTATGCCGAAGAGGAAATTCCCTTGAAATGGGTGTTTCAACAAGACAACGACCCGAAACACACCAGTAAGCGAGCAGCATCTTGGTTCCAGACCAACAAGATTAACGTTATGGAGTGGCCAGCCCAATCCCCGGACCTTAATCCAATAGAAAACCTGTGGGGTGACATCAAAAATGCTGTTTTTGAGGCAAAACCAAGAAATGCAGAGGAGCTGTGGTCTGTAGTGCGATCGTCCTGGGCTGGAATACCTGTTCACAGGTGCCAGAAGTTGGTCGACTCCATGCAACACAGATGTGAAGCAGTTCTCAGAAACCGTGGTTATACAACTAAATATTAGTTCAGTGATTCACAAGAAAGCTAAATCTTCAAGCATTTTCCAGTTTATACAGTAAATGTTTGACTTTGTAAAGAAAAATGCAGACACTGCTATTTTTTTGAACAGCCTAATATTCAATTTTCTTCACTTTCTATAAAGTAATAACAAATTTGATAAATTTTTCTTCATGTTTTGATCTTGAATAGAATGTGCAGTGTTCCCAATGCATTTTTGTGTATTGAAATAAAAGTTATTATTAGGATTTTGAGCTTTACTCACTCACTTATACACACACACACACACACACACACACACACACACACATATATATATATATATACACACACACACACACACACATATATATATATATATATATATACACACACACACACACACACACACACATATATATATATATATATATTTATTTATTATTATTTTATTTTTTTTAGATTTTAGGTGGCATTTTTACATTTCAAAAGAAGTGCATTCTGTTTCTTTACATTGTCAGTATTGTTGTGTGATTAATATTCCCTTAATTTTAACCCAATAGTTTATCCCAATATTAGTAATTAAAGCATAAAGTTAAATGTGAAGTTTTGTTTAGTCTGGCCTTTAACTTAAATTGAGCTGGCACCCCTGAATTTACACCAGTTTAAACAACTGTTCATAAAGAACTTGAAAACGGACCTAGCAGTCAGTGTATCATTCGTTCTCATTGTGTCATTCTATCCGGAGCGCATTAGTTTAGTGACTTTGACAGCATGTGTTTGTTGACAGGATAAAGTGGCTAACACATGGTGCAGCTTGAATGTGCTGATAAAGATCAAGACCCTGCTGTCCAGAGAGACTCAGCTGTTCCTCAGGTAATCCTTCACCATCTATTTACCCACAACCCTTTCTCCTTTTCATTTGTCTCTTTATGTATCCTCCTAAAAATCTCTCACAGGATATTCCCTCTTACCAAGTTTGTGAAACACTCATTATAATGGAGGGCACAGAAGGATTATGGGTAGTTAATGATATCGGAGAGATTTTGTGACATTGATATGTGGACACTAATCCGCAGGTGCAAGGCCTTGGTTAAGATTATTTCTTTGACTATTTGCTTTAGAATCTTTAATGATTTGTTTGTCTCTTTGTTCAGTCTATATTTGCAGGGCCGGTAATTAATTTTCTCATAGGTCTGTTTTAAAGGGATAGTTCACCCAAAAAAATTCTGTCATCCTGTTTTATTTTACACTGAGCTAGTCCCCTCATGGGGACAGCCATTTTGAAATGACAGGACCAGCCAAATACTGCACGCTTATTATTGTACACTTTCATTGGGAAAATAAATGAATCATTACTGACTGTGTTTAATGCTTTTCTAGCTGGTGTAAATGTTTGCAAGATGCTACATCCACACTAGCTACTAGGTGTCAGTAAATGTCTAAGACGATTGCTTCTTCGGTCAGCTCCAAGTTCACATTTTACAGGGCTGTGACATTCATATAGTTTTATAAGCAATTTTATGTTACTTTTAAAAACGTGTCATAAGGAAAAAAATTGCTTAGGTTCAGTGTGAAAATGTTAATTTTTACATAAAAAATAGGCATGCACGGATATGAACATTTTGTAAGATACCGATAACCGATAATTCTTTATATTTGAAAGCCGATAACCGATATATTGGCCGAAAAATCTAAATCCAAATTTGTATATAATTTTTGAGAGCCTAATTACAAAAACAAAAGTCTCCATTAAAGTCCATTAAAAGCCATGTCCCAAGCACACCATTATAATTACGTTCTCATTATAATTTTATGTAGCCTATATGACGGACTTGCGCTGCGCATGTTTCCTTTTTCAAGTGATTCCAAATTCCAATCATATTGTCTCATAAACTACTTGTATGTCTCAGCTGAAGGAAATAATCCATTATTTATCGGCTTTAATATATCGGCCAAATTTTCTTACCGGGCCGATAACGATAACATAAAAAATTTATAAATTGGCCAATACCGATATGGTGGCCGATATTTCGTGCATCCCTAGAAAATAACGGTTGCATCAGATACACATGCATTCCCTGTAAAGTGTATCTCACCTGTTACATTTGCATCAGTGTGATGGACCAGATTCTTGTCCCACATGGGTCATTCACCTCTAATAGGGTCATTTTCCTCCAAGAGAGTGATGATTGAGGGGTTAAAGTAATTCTGTGAGTGCTCGGCAGGCCATCTCTGAATCTCATGCATTTCCTGCATGCTGGGATCTTTCTTGTTGACTGTGAGGATGTATAAAAAGATCAGGCAGCCGCGTTCTCTAGTTCCATGGGATAGATTACGGGCTTTGGCAACAGGAGCTCTTGATCGTATTTCTCCACACTGTGTGTGTATAGTAAATCTGTCATTAATGCATGGATGTATTCAATGAAAAAAATGTTTTAATTTTTTTTCTTACAGTTTCGCTCTTACTCTGTTGTTCATCCTGCCTTCATCATTAAAAGTGTTGTCCAAACCCACTCTATGGCACTTCAAGCTTGCCTTGGTAAGTGGTGTCATCATTATGTGTTTGACTTTGACAGTTCAACAACTTGTATTTTTGACCACTGACTCTCCCGGTCTACTTATATTATAGGTGAACTCCTCCCTGGCTTTTTTCCTCTTCTCCTTCCAAGTCCATGAGAAGTCCATCCTTCTAGCAGCCTTGTAAGCAGCGTAATATAATTCATACTACTTGATCCAATTGCTGTGAACAGTACTTTTGCTCAACCCACTGTCATTAATAGACAATGTTATGACACAAAGCGAACACAACACAGTATCTAAAACTAACAGTATCGTGTTTAAAGGTAAAGTTTGCCATTTCATAACAAATTTTTGTGTGTGTTTTTGGGCTCAACTAGTAGCGTAAGATACTGTAGGGGCCGGACTACTGTTTTTGTCAGAACAGCAGAAGAAGGGGTTATACAAGGGATACGGAAACGTTTAAAAACAATGACTATTGCAATTATTACACACTTTTACACTTTAATGTTGAGCCTACCTGATAAATGCCTCCATTTGGTTGGCAGCCAACAATAGTTTTCACAGGTAAAATAAGTATTTAAAAAAAGAATTAGGTACATAAAGAAATGTGTAGATTAAAAAAATTAACATCCCAAAATAAAAATACATTTGCAATCATTTAGAAAAAAACTTTGTAATAGGCATAGCCCAAAAAAAGAAAACAACTGCATTAATGACATCATAATAATTCATACAGCAATTCATTGCTGTCCAATGATGTAGCCAAAATGCAGAAATAGAACAATGGTTAAATAATGCATATTGGTTATCGGACAACTAATCATAAATATAAGAAGGCAATATCAGTAAAAGGCTATATCGGCCAATTTCTAGAAATGATAAACTTCGCCTTCAGTGAAATTAGTGATTGTTTAGTATAGTGCAGTAGTTCCCCTTAATATTCTGCAGAAATATTATGATATATAACATATATACATACACAGAAAGAGCCAGCTGCAAGCAACGTATTGTGTTATATCTTGCATGTGTTAGTCAATCAGTAAGGCATGTTTCTGGATTAAGGGTCTCCATTGGGAGTATTAGAAGTTTGCTGACACAGGAAGTGTAGTGGCTGGATCAGTGGGGAGAGATGATACTGATACCTGGTCCTTGCCCTCTCAACTACATAATTATAGCATCGGTATCATATAAACATATCTGTAATGTAGTAAATATAGTCAAATATGTTTTTTACAGGCCAGTTTGCCTTGTCATCAACGAAATGCCTCTGATTGCCATTTGGTTTCTGCTAACGTCAACTTTCAGGTAAGGTACCAAGCAATATGTGTTACTAAATTCAAATCCTCACGGTTAAGATAACAAAATCCGCAAATGACTGTATAGTGAGAGGAAGAGTAGCTGATGGGGAGTCCCAGCTGTCCACACTTATTGTTGTGTGCATGGTTTAGTGTAAGGATATCACTGGATTACATGACATAGCCCACATACCATTAAACTAAGACCCCTTTGTGTAAACACAACCCACCATTCTCTGGAATCACACTGCCTGCTTCCACAAAACTGTTTTAATGCTGCATATTTCAGTTTTTTTAGCTGAAGACATGATGCTCTTTGTTATGGAAGATAATTAGATTATATTCTATGATAGAGTAATTGTTGCATTAAGGGAAATATCCACAAGAGCATACAGAGACAACACATTGCCATAGTTTTCAATACTGCAAACACACACCATTAATTTGCACACTTTCTACTCATTATGGCGAAATGTTGAGGCATCAAAATTCACAGCTCGTATTGTTTTTTCTGCGTCATGACCTGTTCTGCTAACACAAAGATTGTTTTATTTTGTCAACACTCTCACAATGGTAGTATTATTCATGGTGCACAAGTTATTGTTTTTCAGCCAAATGCCTATGGAAACAGCTAAGATACTGTGTGTGTGTGTGTGTGTGTGTGTGTGTGTAAGGAAGACCTACTGGAAAATGTGCATGATTCGATAATTAAACCATTTTTATTAAAACATACTGTTCTTGAAAATGTTAAGAAAATCAGGTTTTCATAAGTTTTCACGTTTATATTTTTATATATATGGTTCGATTTTGCACATTTTCATTAACTTAAAAATTATTTTCTTCTAAAAGTATGCAAGTAATTTTAGTTAGGGTAAAATTTACTAAAATGAATGAATGAATATGAAATAACTAAATATTGACTCAATTTAAAGGATTTTTCTTTTCTTTTTTTACATGGAGTGGGCACTTCTCTTGGTTACCCCCGCTATTATTGGACACTTTTGTGGAATAAATTAATCTTGGCTGACTGCGAATAATGCATTTCTACCAGGGGTGTCACAAACCTGTTCCTGGAGGGCTACTGTCCTGTAGAGCAGTGTTTCCCAACCCTGTTCCTGGAGGCACACCAAGAGCAAATTCCAAACCGCATTTTTGTGCCCTTGAAGGGCCCTTCGGGAAGGGGGCGCCATTTGTAGGGGTGTTCCAAACGAAAGTGAACAACTGGGTTCCTTCACGAAGGGCCCTTCCACAAGGCTGTTAGCGAAGGGAACATGCAATGGTCACTTCAAGGATGTAATGTTATCATTTATGGTCATGTGACCCAGTAAATACTCGTGATTCATTTTAAAGCTAGATGGCGGGAGAGTTTGAGTTTACTTACATACAGAGCAATTCAAGTTGTTTTGTTTGTGATACATTTTTGTCATGTTATGTTTAAATAAGTTTCATAGGTAAGAAATGTGTTAGGTAATGTTGGGTCCAAAGATGAGAAGACAAGTTTTAAAGTTGAGAGCAGCAAAATACACTCACACACAGATATATAGTGCATATTTTAAAACATTTTTTGTATAAAATGTACATTTATATCCAACAGTTGTCAACAGCAATAATAAGAAATTTCTGTCATAAGAACAGCTATTCAGCTGATAGAAACCTTGCTGCGTTGTCATGGGAACATCCCAGATGAAAATAATGAGGAAATTACATTGTCTTTAGTTGCTCCCATCGTCAGGTGCGTTCCAAACAGTTGCATAATGGCACACAAGTGCCCTGCTCACTCCAAAGTCCCCACTTCAAGGGTTCTGCCCTTCAAAGGGAGGAGGGCATAGGGATGCTCACTTCGGTTTGGAATTTGCCGAAACACTACACTTTTTTCCAACTCTTCCTAATCAATCACACTTCAATCAGCTTGTTAGTAGAGACTCCAAGACCAGAAATATATGGGTCAGATAAGGGCGCCTCCAGGAGCAGGGTTGGAAACACTGCTGTAGAGTTTAGCTCTAAACCTAATTAAACACACCTGAACCAGCTAAGTAAGGTCTTCAGACTCACTAGAAACTTCTAAGCAAGTGTGTTGGAGCTAAAATCTGCAGGACATTGGCCCTCCAGGAGCAGGATTGGACACCCCTGCAAACATTTGCATGATTCTACATCCACACAACTAGGTGTCAGTATACATATGTACAAGACGATTGCTACATCGGTCAGCACAGAGTTCACCTCAAAAAACTGTAAAATGCCATTTTAGTCGGAGTAAAATTGACTAAAATGAATGAATATAACATGTCAAAACATTGACCAAATTTAAAGTTTTTACACAGAGCGGGTCTCATCATGGGGGCTGCCATTTTGAAATGATAGGACCAGCCGAATACTGCACACTTATCTTGATCAAAATGAAAATTAACACCAGCTGTATCAAAAAAACAGGGATAAATAATCAGTTATTGTGCACATTCAGAATTCTGTATGTTTTTAACATTGCCGTTTTCTCTCTAGCATGCTCCCCCTGCTGTTGAAGGACGGTTTGCTGTTGCCTTATGCGGTGACCTCATCGGCGTTCCTCTTTCTGAGTTTGTATCTGCTCTCTGCTTTAGAGAAAACTACAGATGAAGAACTCAGGCTGAGCCTCCCTCACAAACTCACTCAGCACTGTCTGCCTAAACTCAGCCTCATCATTAAATGGAAAGTAAGTTAACGCTGACGTCACGGCCCGTTACCCCACTGACGTTAATGAATTCGACGCTTATGAAGAAGTCAGTAAAGCGCACTAGGCCACTTGAACGGGCCATAACTTTCACATTAGCTTGACCCCATGCTCCTCTTAGTGCTTTTGAAGACTGAACGTTTCAACAGCTCCTTGCGTGAATGTTCAAGATCAGAAGGTGTGCTATTTGTGTAGCGTGAGTCATTAACACAGGTTTGCCTAGATATATTTATTTACACAAGAGACATAAATAAGGGGGCCCTATGATGGAGGTAGAGTTTCATTGGGGGGTCGTGTTGCTCACACCAGCACTTCCACTGATCCTTCACTCCATCTGTCGTAAATAGACACGTTAATGTTTATACCTCGTCATCCCAAAACAGGGTGGAAAATAAACATCAAGTTACAAGGATCTGTGTACTGCCGTTGTTGTAGAACTTGACTAGGACTAATTAAAGGGGGGGTGAAATGCTCATTTTCACTCAATCTCCTGTTAATCTTGAGTACCTATAGAGTAGTATTGCATCGTTCATATCTCCAAAAAGTCTTTAGTTTTATTATATTTATAAGTGAAAGATAGACTGTACCGAGTCTTTCCGGAAAAAACCGAGCGGCTGGGGGCGGGCCGTGTGGGCGATGTGTTAAAGCTGTGCTAACGCGCCGAGCTAGTAACGTTAACAACACACAGAGACATTTGTTCAACAGTTTTACTCACCGCCCGGTTCCAACGCACGACTGCGGACCTTTATCATTGTGACTGCTCGATCCTTAAGCATTAGACGATCTGCAAATCCGTGATCTGGGCTTTGTTTATAAAACAATCATCGTCGAAATGCAGGGAAACAGTCTTGCTCAACTCGTTTTTGCCCCGGAAAAACAAACTGCATCCACTATTCCCTTAACGCTGGGTTCTTTGGGAATCTGTGCAGGTTTGTCTTGCCCTGGCAACCAAAAACCCACTTCTTTGGTGACACTGACTTCCCTAAAGCCGAGCAGAGCGCTTAGATGAGGTACTGCTTTCGCTCTCTTGCTCTGGTCTACGAGTGCGCGCGCCCGCGATCTTACCGGAGAAGTGCCCTTAGGACCCGTATAAGGAAATTCCGTTACATCGGACGTCACACATGCCCATACTCGAAAAAAACTTTCCGAAACTTGTGACAAACCGGAAGGACAATTTTTGGCACAGAAATACTCCTTCAAACGTACAATTTAATTTTTGAAACTTTGTCCATGTTTAGCATGGGAATCCAACTCTTTAACAGTGTAAAAAACTCAGTATGCATGAAATAGCATTTCACCCCCCCTTTAATGTTTGTCATATTTCCTCTCATAGGAAAGGAAATAATGTGTAAGTGTTGTTCTCTTTGTCTTTTACAGTTCTGGTTTTCACTGGTGGCCATGGCTGCGTTGAGCTTTACGAGCGTGTGGTTGGAGCCTCCGGCCAAGTTGCCCGATCTGTTTCCGGTTCTGGTCTCCGTCCTCTCCTTTCTGCACTTTCTGGGCTTCGTCATATATTTCAACCTAGTCCAGTTGATGGAGTCACCGAGGAAAAAGAGCCAGAAGAAAACAAACTGAAACATGTCTTCAAAGACATTAGTTGCCAAAAGAAGAACTACAGTCAGGATGTTGGTGAAAAGAGTGGACAATCCCTGCGGTTAGAATAGAACAGGATGGGAATAGTTTGGAAAAATTCAATTTCCTCCTAATGAAGTTTGGGGGTATTGCTTGGGAAGAGTGAATCAAATGAAAGGAGATACAGTTCTGCCAGACTTTCTCTCACTTGTATAATTTAGAGACAAATTCGGTTAGTGGGATATTGGTATTGTGTAAATGACCAGGCCATAAGGGATCGCTTGTGCTGACATTATTTTTTTTAACATTTTTGATACATCATTAAATGTTTTTGTACCAAATGAAATTGTCTCCAGGATTTTTAAATGACCTAACAATTTTTTTTATTTTTTTTTTAAAGTTGCAGGTTTGTTGTCCTTGTTTGTTGGGCTACACAATTTGTCCAACATATTTGTGACCCTGGATCAGAAGTCACACGGGTATATTTGTGGCAATAGTCAACAATACATTGTATGGGTCAAAATTATCGATTTCTCTTTTATGCCAAAAAATCATTAGGATATTAAGTAAAGATCATGTTCCATGAAGATATTTTGTAAATTTCCTACCGTAAATATATAAAACCTTTATTTTTGTGAGTGAATACAGCACAATCGTGAACATAAATGGACAACTTTAAAGGCGATTTTCCAAATCCAAAGCCAAATATTGTCATATCCTAACAAACCATACATCAATGGAAAACATATTTATTCAGCTTTCAGATGACATATAATAAATATCACCTAATATATATATATATATCTCAATTTCAAAAATTTGACCAGGGTTTTGTGGTCCAGGGTCACATTTGTGATTTATATAGCAATTTAACAAAAATATGAATAATTGTATTAATTTTATTAATTAAATTATTTTAATAATTATTAAAAATAATAAATAAAAATATAACTTTCACTAAAATAAGAGTATTTAAGAAAAATGATAATTTATTATTGTTATACAGTACTAATTTAAATTTACAATATTTATGAATTAGCGCATATATTTAATTAAATCCCAGCTTTTCCGATTTGATAATCACACTAAGTCATATTGCGATTTTGGATTTATTTTAACAACATGATGGAAAAAAAATATATATGTACCTTTCAATGAGTAATGTGATGACAAATAAAATAATAATGATTATTATAATAATTGTTAATAAATAAATAAATTAAAATAAGAAATACTATACATCACTGTAAAATAAAGTATTTTAAATATAGTAATTTTATTTTACAGAACCATTTTAAAAGTACAATACAAATATTTAAGAAACAACCCCCATATATTTATTTAATTAAATCACAGATTCTGATTAGATAATCACACTAAGCCATATCATATAAAAAAATCATTTATTCGGATTAATCATGCAGCCCTAAACAATAGTTCTCATCAAATAAACAAACTTAAGAAAAAAAAGTATGAATTTAATTTACTTTTCAAGTAGTAAATGAAGAGAAATATTAATTAACACAGTGGAATCATCTTGGCCGAGACTAAAGACGTGAGGCTAGTACTAAAGCTATGCATTAAAATGCTTCAACTTCATGAGCTGTAAAACAAAAATGATGGAAGCAGACATATCAGAACATAATGCTGTAAAGCTGAAATACCAAGGGGAAAAAAGTACAAGCAATCTTTCTCACCCCTCTTTGTTCGAGTTAATGACGGCCATTAAAAAAATCCATTACAACTATAAATGTTATCAGGTCACAAAGGGGCTAGTGTGTTACAGCCTGAGCGAGGTCTGGAGCCGCCACATATGATCAGGAAAGAATGAACCGGTTTTGGTTTGACTGTCTTGCACAACATCCTGTAAAACAAACAGCAAGCCACAATAAGCAGAATGCGTGATACAATTTTAATGGATGGTGCTAATATTAAATAACCATATCTTGCATGCCGTGCTTGGTTAAATACATTGAACTCAGTAAGTTTAACAGCCCACGGCAAACAGACCAAACTGCTGAATTCTGAGATGCTTTTCTTGTTCATCTCAACAGACTGTAGCAATGCAAAGTGTGTGACAAGTGTGTGTTTTGTTAGGTCAACCTAAGCTTTTGTCCTTCAGACAGCCTCTAGAAGTGATAAAGAGAGAGTTACGTGATCCACCTTGAGCGGGGCACCAGCTGCCGCCCATGTCCTACATCGAGAAATGATCCCTCAGCGGCTGCCAAAATAAAGAGACAGATCAACAATGAATACTCTTACCTCCTGTATATCTGTGCGTGTGTAGTTTTTCAACACATTTGTTGATTTCTCAAATATATATGTGTGTGTATGCATACATTTCTCTCCGCATCAGCCCTAATGGGACTGTATGCCAGCGGTAAGAACACTATTTTCGCAGAGACGCAGCACACCGTGTATTTTAGAATCAACATTTTGTCAGATTCCTGGTGAAATGGAGGGAGAAACCTTTCAGAGAATGAATTGAATGTAAATGTGTCTGAGAT
Source organism: Squalius cephalus (assembly GCF_949319135.1). Classification (NCBI taxonomy): domain Eukaryota; kingdom Metazoa; phylum Chordata; class Actinopteri; order Cypriniformes; family Leuciscidae; genus Squalius; species Squalius cephalus. The sequence goes on from NC_137131.1 coordinate 15,179,277, forward strand.
GGGATGGCAAGGTGTCGGCGGCGCTGTCTCATTTTGACTACGCCGGAAAGACTGACAGCCTCCTCAGACATCTCGACGCTTTCAGACTGACAGGACGTTCAGTGTACATCAAACACGCTGACAGAAAGTTGCAGCTCTGCCAAAATAAGAACCGTTCCATTTGCAACTGCTCACAGAATTACATGAAACAAAAGCATATTGCGTGGAAAAGTCTTTGTAAATCTCTGGCATATTACATTAATATTTAAGCCTGAGATTAAATGGATTGATAGAATTACACTACCGTTCAAATGTTTTATGATAGATTCTTTTTATGTTTTTGAAAGAAGTCTCTTATGCTCACTGAGGGTGCATTTATTTGATCAGAAATACTGTAAAAACAGTAATAATAAGAAATATCATTACAATTTGAAATAACTGTTTTCTATTTTAATATATTTGACATATTTCAGTAGCCTTTACTAGCGTCACAAGATCCTTCTTGTGTGTACCGTCTCTGGATCACAAAACCAGTCACAAGTCGCACGGGTATATTTGTGACGATAAATTATCAAAATTATCGATTTATTTTTCTTTTATGCCAAAAATCATTAGGATATTAAGTAAAGATCATGTTCCATGAAGATATTTAGTAAATTTCCTACTGTAAATATATAAAACATTTATCTTTGTGAGTGAATGCAGCAGAATCGCGAACATAAATGGACAACTTTAAAAACGATTTTCTCAATGTTTCGATTTTTTTGACCCTCAGATTCCAGATATTCAAATAGTTTTATCTCGACCAAATATTGTCATATCCTAACAAACCATACATTAATGGAAAGAATATTTATTCAGCTTTCATATGATCTCACGTTAAATAAATTTACCCATGTGACTGGTTTTGTGGTCCAGGGTCACATGTGTATCTGACAGCACTCATTTTTGTGTCAATAAAGAAACATACGACATTTAAATGCATGAAATTATCCTATTCAGTAGTTTTGTCAAATTACTCTAAAATGATCAAATTTGTTTAAGATTAAGCATAATTCAAGTAGAAATAACTCTCTTGTCCCATCTTATAACATGAAGAAGATTCAAGAGACATCACACAAAAATCTCAGCCCGTTCCCAGTGTGTTGCTAGGGGGCTCTGGGTGGTTGCTAGGTTAGGCCAAGTCAAAACAGTCTACCCTACTCTATAAAAACACCACTAATTACTGTAAAATTATAGGATTGCTTGGAATCTGTGTAATGAGACAAGCTTTTAAAGTTTCAGTGAGTACAATGATAACCCAGGTACGGTTGGAAGAAAAAAACAAAACATACCTTAAGATCGCCTTAAGAAATTCAAAAGAGCTGCCAGTCTGTTTCAACCCTGTAAAAGACACATGGACAGATTAACACACACTTTATCTAGTTTAAGAGCGTGAGAGTGAATTCATAAATGAGACATGTGCTCGTGTAACGTATCAGGTATATCATACCATCAGTCATAGGTTTTGTAGACTGCTGCCGCTGTCACTGCTAGATGATCTAAATGCAAATGATCTGAAATGCCTCTGAATGCATTTCATACTGCTGCAGGACGCGTGTGGACATAACCAGCGTTTATATTAGAGACCAAAACACATGCTGAGAGTTGCTTAACTTCACCCTCCCCACCCAAAGTCCTCTAATATACAGCAGTCCTTTAATTGTGATGGAGTTTTCCATCAAAAAGGGCTAAAATGTTCCCCAAACAGACGCCATTTATCCTTCAGCAACCCAGGATTGATGTGGTGTTAGCAGGGTCTGTGACCCCGTCCCAGCCAAGAACCAAAAACCTATTTGTTTTATTACATTTTAAGGAATTTTTAATACAGTCTATTAAGGCTGTCTTACAAATCTCCCACAGCTCGACCCCATCTGCGGCCTGATCAATTTTTATACTGCTGATCCGTCCCCTTCCTTCTCATTTTGTCATCGCAAAATTCATATTATATAGGATTTTCTTATGGAAAACTCGCCATAAAAATCCGTTACTACATCTGCTGATGTGCACGGGAGGCCGCCGCGTGAAGACGGAGAGGGCTTTGGTGAAGATAAAATTTGTTTCAGCGGTAAGCAGAACTGTTTAAATGTTATTTATTTTCATGCTCCAAAGAAAATATATTGTGAAGTGCAACATTGATTTAGAACATAACAATGTCTCCGTATAGGCGTAGAAGAGGTGGAGGCAGGGGCCGATTTATGAATCCTTTGCTCAGCTCCTTTAATTGAATTTTCCAAATCTCTCGCCACACAGAAATAATCAATACCCTCGGTCCAGGCGACAAACTTGCCTCAGAATTATTGCGCTCTCTCTTTTTCCATTTTGCGCTCATCAGCAACATGTAACGTGAAGCTCGGGACTTGGTAATGCCTGAATAAGCCAGAAAATTTATAGTCGGTCTGATTGTTTAGGAGGGGTGGCCTCTCTAGAATGCTTGGGAAAAACTTTTGTCAGGTTTGCCATAAACATCTTGCTCGTTGAGTTGCCCTTTCGCCCAATGTTATATTTTGGGAAGCCATTAGATGATTGCCGGGGGTTGGAAGGGGCTTCCGTTAGGGACATGGATTCAGCGGTTTGCCTGTCAAAGTTAAAATATCCTTGTGGATTTTCTCAGCTGTCTTGGCGGTATCACGCTGCCTGGTGCTCAGCTTGGTTTTACACGAGTGGTGTCACATCCTCGCCCTCATATGTCATCCGCACCAGCTCCTGTGTGGCTCAAGTGACACAGAGTGTTTGAGAACTCTAATAGCAATGATGTGTCTCTATGAAATCCAGGGCCAGGATCTAATGGTGTCCCAAGAGAGTTTCAACATCTTCAACTAATTACATGCAGCACAATGCATTTATTTACTGTGATTATCATTTGTCTTGATTTATTTAAAGCTTAATAATGTTGCTGCAAAAAATAGTTCTTCTTCTGGCGAGATATGAACGTAGAAAAATATTCAAACTCTATTTAGGGAACTTCAATGAGGTAATTTCAAACTTATACAAATCCTACTAAACGCATTATTTGTACAGGACAATGTAGACGTACTCGGATGTTCAGTTTGATAACTGAAACTGCATCCTTTCAGTGAAAATATTTGTTTTCATGGACAATCGCAATCTTTTGTGATTGTCAAGTAATTCGATTTTGTAACACCAATCTAATTCACAAGTTTACAATTCCAACACAGAAAAAGGCCCTTCATAACACAAATGACAGTAAAAATCATTGCCATATTAAAATGTTTAAAATAATACATCTATTTGAATAGATTTAAAAATGTATTGTATTCCTGTGATGCAATGTTGAATTTTCAACAGCCATTACTCCAGTCTTCAGTGTCACATGATCCTTCAGAAATCATTCTAATATGCTGATTTTGTAATAAAAGTACTAATTTAAAAAGAATTCACTGACCCCAAACTTTTGGTAAATAATATAATATAATATAATATAATATAATATAATATAATATAATATAATATAATATAATATAATATAATAATTGGTTCAATGTGTCCTAATTTCACATTATGACACACAATCAAACATTACACTCCTAAGCGGCCTTAAATCATTTGTTTATCGTCAGTGTATGTCTAGGGACGTAAATGTAAAAACACTCTTGTACTGTTGTTGTTGTTCTCCACATTGATAAATTTCATGCTCCACCATGTGATCAAGATTGTGACATTCCTTTGGTGTCGAGCTACAAGCAACTTCTACGCAAAGGTCCTGGAGTGTGACTAATTAAAACAATTTCAGCCGACCTTATCTTAAAAACATGGCGAACTTCATCACAATCCAGCCATTGTGTTGCATCAAATCACTATTGTGCGATTGAATCACAAGTGCAGCTTTGCTGGGGGCTGAATGTGTGCTTGAAATAATCTAATTAATTCTGTCCCATGAAGAGGAGTTCTGGCTTGTTTGTGTTAGGAAAATGAAATATTTTTCTTAGAAAAAGAGAACCTTTTATTTGTGCAGAGATCGGGCAAATGTCTATGAGCACGACGCATTGACAAACCAAATCTCGGCTATTCAAAGGTCCCATGTGACAGAGATCCAGAACTTCAGTGCTTGAAATCAATCATGACTCACATATAAGTGGAACACAAAATGTTTTCTTTCTCTTGCTCTTTTAGACAAAAGTCACAATCACCATACAGTAATATGAATCAATTCAATACGGGACGTAATTTATCCTTGTGTCAGAATCTTACAAAGAGTGTGTTGTGATGGGGAAACATTCAAGATTTGAAACATAACTAACTGTGTGCTGGCTGCTATCTGATCTGACAGAATTACTAAGTTTGGATATCCACTTAAGATAAGTGTTACCGTTCATGCTTTTAAATGATAAACAAACTTTTGAATTCAATTCTAAACATTCAGTCGATTCCCAAATTCACTCACCTTGGAAATGACCCTTGTTTGTGTCTGCTCTACGTGCGCAAGATGCAACTTTAGCAGCTGGAAAGCAATAAAATCGGTTTTATGTTTCACACGTAGCAAGAATTTGTCATGTGAACTCTTAAAAAGCATATAAAGTGTTTAAACAATGTCTATAAAGTGACCTTGAGATGCGAGGCGTTTGCATTATGCGGTTTATGCATATACAGCAGAAAAGTCAAAGAAAGGACTCACACAGATTCTCATGTCTCTTGAGTTCAGTTTGTAGATCAGCAGGACTCATCAGAAAGAGACTCCTCAGCTCACTACTGCCCTCTACTGGCTACAGACAAACAAACCTCAATAAGATGCATTAAATGTAGCTAGCTACACATATCAAAATAAGCTTAATCTAGTACCACAGTTAAGTAACTCTAGTACCTAATAATTTAGATAAAAACCATAAAAATGCACATCAGTTGACCACTAATTTAAATATTGGCTGGTATGAAGCTCCTCAATGTCTTTGGTGGTTCAGACCCTGATTTAGTCTTAGTTTAGCAGTCTAACTGGCCAGTCTATAAACAATCCTTCAGTAAATACACTAATACACTGTGGTATTCTACTATAGTCGATCCACGTACCAATAATGTTTCCAGCTGTTGCCTGTATTTCATGAGATCCTTGAGAGACTTTTTCACCTTAGACCTGAGGAACAGAAGTCTGAGGGGGGAAAGGTATTCGACAACAATTTAGTAACATTTTACAATAAGGTTCCATGTGTTAACATTAGTTAATAGTTACAATAGTTGATCCTAACAATAAAAAAAAAGAATCTATTATATCTTAGTTAATGCTAATTTCAACATTTACTAATACATTATTAAAATCAAAAGTTGTGTATTATTTAATGGACCTGAGCTAACTAATGTTAACATAGATTAATGAATACTGTAACAAATGTATTGCTCATTGTTAGTTAACGTCAGTTAATGTATTAACTAACATTAACTAATGAGACCTTATTGTAAAGCGTTACCATTAATATTTAATACGATATTTATTAATCAGATTTTTTTTATTATTGTTCTTGAATTGCTAGGCATGTGCTGCATGTCAAAATGTAATATTATATATATTACATTACATTATTAGATTCTTGCAGAATATTTGCTCGATAAGGACATAGGATCATATTCATATTCCTTACTAAATCTTTGAGGGGAGGACAAGCTGACTAAGAATAAGATATTCATTTATTTTTAATACACATTTAAACATATTGGGGGACATATTAAAGAGTCTGCAAAATCTTTTACAAGGCCCTTCGTCCAATCACGCTCGAGATCTCTTCTACATTTTGCACAAGAAGTTCTCTTAGCTTTGACTAGCCAAATGAATACATTCTTAAATGAATCATAAGCCCGCTCTCTTTATTGATGTTTTTATATATATTTAACTAGCTTCCTCTTAAATGACTGCACTATAAAATTCAAAACTAATGCTTGTCTTGATGGATCACACGGAGCTCTGTGTTAGTATGCGTTGGAGAGGAAATAGGTCTTTTCTTAAACTCTCCTTATCCAACTATTTTTAGTGCTATGTAAATCAACGAGGCTTTTGGCTGGTGATGAAACTCCCTCCATGTCCTGTCATTAAATTCTGATCAGTCATAATGGCTATCAGCCAACTGGGACAAAGGAAATATCCAGTAATGAGGAGAAATTTCCACTGCTTCAGTTATACCAATGTTAGTAGCTTCATAAAAATAGACTTTGATGGCACTTTGGTTTTTGTAAAATATAACAAAGTAAAAAGTTGAATAAAGTAACTCAACAACACCATTCTAACTTTCAAAAATGAAAGCATGGGCCATTAATTAAACATTATAAAGTGTGTTTTTATTTTTACATTTCCTTTATTTTATTTAAATCTTAAACATTATCACTAAAACGACAGAAATCATCAACATTTCTTTATCCTTACCTCTCAGCATCTGTCATGGGCTCTTTTGTTTGAGAGGGATTCATTTTCTTCCCACCTGCTCTGGAATTACCTGCCGATGAAGCACTAAATGTCAGCCAATTTATCAAATCGGCATGAGCAAAGATATTATTAATGGCTACACAGACAGCTAATCTAAATGCAATACTCCTTGGATTACAAGAGACCCTTACTGTACAGGATTTTGGAAACAACATGACATGAGCAAGGGAATCGTGTATGGTGAGGATTATCAAAAGCGAAAAGAACACACATACGTCTTACTCTCTTCACAATAAAAAATAAAAATGAAAACACCTAGGGGGCAAAATGTGATTTTTGTAGGACTAAGAGGACACAGTAGCTGGACTGTGGTTTAGTACCTGCAGGTTTTGTTAATCGAGTTCCAGTCATAGGCGAATAGTTCCTGTTTGGTGCATGCCTCTTAGCAGGGCTCTAAAATAGATGAAAATTAAGCATTTACATTCTTCAAACTTCTGGGTAAAGATTTTTTGTTGTAGTTTTAAGAAGCAAAATCGTATTACTTTACTTTCATAACAAATGATTAAGTCAGAACATGGGTTAAAAAGGCTATTTTTGAGCTGAAATATATAGAGAAGTATGCAAACTCACGTTTTCTTTGTCTTGTAAATGAAGGGCTCTCTTAGCACTGTATGGGAAATTAGACAGCAGAACTTTAGTCTTGATTTTTTTTGTTCTTGCATTTTCTACGTAATGCCTTAACAATTTAAGGTTTGGTCATTAAATGTGGATGATCCATATACAACAATATATCATGTGCATTCAGTATAGGAAGACACCAGTTTTTCCTGCACATTGCTCTTTACTGAACTAAGTATTTTGAATGAATCATGATTTCTCCTAGTACTGTACAAAAAAAAAAAAATCATATCTATTAAAAATTTAATTAAGTCTGAGACATTTAAAATATTTCTCAGTAACGTTAACTTATTTATCTCGCGTGGAGGGGACCACAGAGGTTCCAAAAAGTACCATGGTACTACCATTGTTTCTTGAACTGGTAAAATGTTAGCTATATAGTGGTCTTAAAAGTATTACCACAGTTCATGGATATGGTAACGTTAATCGTTATTATTCTGGCAAGCATCCATGATAGCAAAGTAACGTTACCAGCATGTTATCACGGTACTAGCATGATCTCAATTATATGCCATTTCAGTTGTTATATGTGAGCCAAATGAATATATACACTTACGGCATTTTAAATATTTACTTCTTGAAGTCGATTTCTCTTTCTTGAAGTTATAAGACAGGCTGGCGCTTCTGTTTGTAGTTTGGCGCGGTGCGGCAGCAATTTAGTTCCCCGGAAACACTCATCTGTGCTTCTACATACTTGTTTAAGTATTTTATAGTGTCTAACTCTATTTTGCCGGAAAATTCACACAGAATGAGTTATAATATTGTTAGAGTAACGATGGGTTTATCTGCTAAGTTTTAATCACAAATACTGCACAGCATATCTAATTAATAAATATTTTATGAGAAGCATTGAAAGCATGTGTTTCCTTTATCTCTTTTAAACTGCGCACCGTTGAGGAGGGTTTTGTTTACACATGCCAGCCATGGCAATCAGACTCGATAGTGAACAACAGCACCAACCATAAAATAGCCTACAGACTCACCTCTCTAGCTCACAGCTATTATTACAATATGCTTTGATATTTCGGTTGCATGTTGGCAATATTTTCATAATGCAGCGCTCAGAGGAAGAGAGGTTTTATATGGCGTGCAGGGCTGCTTATCTCTCTGTGTTCAGGTCCAGCCTGGTTAATATGACTTCAAAAGATCAGCTGTGCACCGGTGAGCATAATGCATCTCAACACCTTTATATCTGCACGTTGATCTTTAATACAAAGGCTAAATATTATTGATAAAACCAATAAATTGGTCAAACATTATAATTCATTATAATTCAAGAACAAACATTATATAATGTTGTAGATAATGTAAAGTCAAACAATATATAATATAATGTAATTTGCAATGCAAACACCAATACACTAGTCAACATTTTTGAAAATCTAAATATTTTATAATGACTTTCTAGTGATATCTAATGTCAGTACAAAATATTATCACTAGGTTAGGTTAAAAGTCAGTGTATATGATCCATCTCTGCTGTTTTGTCTCAGTTCTTCAGCAAGCAGGCAGAAATCCATCACAGAAAGCTTTAGACAAATATTGGCCCCCAGGAACCAAGAAGCTGAATTTTGATGACTTTGTTGAGATCCTTAAGAAGGAAAAACCAGCAGAACCAGACGAGCTTATGAGAATCTTCAAGAAATTTGATGTGAATTGTGATGGCTATATCTCACATGATGAGCTCAGCAGAATCCTTACTGCGGTAAGTGTTAAATCAGTTCTCTCTTCACAAACATAAGCTGTGTCCCAATTCAGAGGCGGCTGCATCCTTCGAAGGATGAATTGGGACGCAGCTTTATTGTGTGTCTGTTGTAATCATTTCAGGTTTGTATTTTGATTTGTTTGGTTTAGTCTGGTGAAACAATGTCACCTGAGGAAGTGGATGAAATCTTTTCCTTAGCAGATGTCAACAAAGATGGAAAGTTAGACTACGCAGAGGTACGATCTCCAAGCATTGCACAGCAGAACACTTTTTGTAAATAGACAAATTATAATATAGTTGAGTTGAATTAGCCAGGCTGGTCCCACTGTATATTAAATATCTTTAACTACTATGTTAACTACTATGTTAACTACTAACACTACTATGTATGTGTAACATTTGAATTAATCATTTGATACAATATTTATATATATAAACTATTTAAAGAATATATATCTGCATGTAATTCATATCTGTAACCCTATTCGGTAACACTTTATTTTAGAGTTATTGTTACTGTTACATGTAGGCTAGTAATAACTAAAAATGATGCATACATATGCAATTATCCCTAAACCAAACCCTCATCCTAACCCGTACCCTATAATAAGTACATGTAGTTAATTATTATTACTCTGTACTTAAATGTATAATTACACTGTAAAACTAACACCTTAATATAAAGTGTAACCCCCTACTCCTACCCACCGTTAAACCTACCCAAACCACCAAACCTGTCTCCTAAGTTTACCCAATAAGCTCAATGTACCTAACAGTGATTTCTAATGTAAGTACATAGTAGTTGAAGACTGTAAAGTGCGACTGTCAGGCTGCTGTTTAGTTTTGCAGGCTTCTCGGGTCTACAGCAGAACAGTGTCAGACCGCGGCACTGGAGAAGCTTGAGGCTGATGCCAAACTGAAGAGGCAGAACTTTGGCAACCAGTTGGAAAACCCTCCACAGAGCTCAGAGTCCCAACCTGAGCTTTCAGCTGCACCGACACAGTCCAGAACAGAGCTGGAAACAACACAGAGGAAAGGTATGATACAGGGTCTGCACAAAATCTAAAAACACACTAACCCCTGGTTTCACAGACAGGGTTTAGATTAAGCCAGGATTAGGCCTTAGCTCAATAAGGACATTTTAGTAGCTTTTATAAACATGACTGGTGTTCGTCTTTAGACAAAACAATGGCACTGATATAGTTATGTCAGTGCAAGTGGCTTTCAGTTAAAACAGCTCAAACATACATTTTAGTCTGGGACTATCTTAAGCCTTGTCTGTGAAATCAGGCGTTTTTATTTTGAGAATGAGCGTGTTCAGGTTAGGTTTGTTCAGCTCTTATTTACTGGCCAGATTGCACATGTGCATGCACACAAAAGCAAACAGCAATTCTGTTTTCATTCTTCTTAGTGCAGTCTATTGTATAGTAACTAATGGTCTAGCTATTGATTTCCCCTCATGTGTGATGAGAAATGGACTCATTTGGATTTGTGCCATACATCATAATGTGAACTCAATAGAGGGTTTGTGTGGGGGAGGAACTTTTAAAGCCTTTTGATTAAGGCAATCATTTGTCATTATTATGAGTAAGTGCAGGGCTAGTGAAGATTTAGCAGAGGATTTGCTTTTGCTTTGTGGTTTTCAACTTTAAAGTCACCATGAAATCTAAATGGACAATTCTTGTTTTTATGATAGAATATAGCAGTGTTTATTATAAATTATTTATCTGGGCCCTTATTATTATATAATTCATGTATAGTGTTTAATCAAAATAACTTCCCCTCCCTCTCTCAGTGACATCTCTTCTCTTCTCCGATGATGTGTTTTTCGGCGCGAGGGCGGGACAACCTGTCAATCACATGACATCACAACAATAGAAAACCTCAATCATCCAATCAATTCCTGATGGATAAAATCAAGTCCCGCCCCACATTTTCTTCTTATTTGAGGAGCCGTTTCAATTGGATATACATCAAAATAAGGATGAAAAGACTATCGCAACTTCCGTTTCATGTCTAATGTGATTCAAATCATTGTTTTAAAATGCACAATTTTTTCTTTATTATCTGCATTTTGCGTTTCTTTTTTTGGACTGCTTCGTGATGCAGCTGTTGTAATAAAGATCCTCATTATAATGGATTCAGCTTATAGTTTCTATGTTTGCATATGACAGACAGTCGCTCCTCATCCAGACCATCATCAGCTCGCAGTCGTCGGTCATCTTTATCCACGGCCATCACCATGGGCACGGGCAGCACTAAGAGTGGCAGACTGGCAGAGCCCAAATCTCTACAGGTACCAACTGCGTTGTAGGAATGTCACAGAACTCTGAAGAAGAGATGTAAAAATTGGGATAAGATTACACAATCAAAATAACATTAAATATCATTAAAAAATCTTTAATTATTAAACAACTGCTATAAAGATCACAACACAGTTTTAGTGAATTTCATAAATAATTATAAAGAAACCAGAAAAAATAACACATTGAAATTAAAGTGAAATTTTGAAGTAGAAAGACTGAAATAGTATTTAATTAAGTCTTTTTTATGTACAAATTTTTAAAATATTTTTTTTTACAGTGTATTGAACTGCTGAATGAAACATGTTCAAATATAAATAACCTTTTTATTAATAAAAATTAATGAAAAACTTGTAAATAGTTCTTAAACATACAACCTAAAATTTTAATAAAACAAGTATATTATTTAAAAAAAAAAGTAAAATAAACATTTTACAATAAAATCTAAAAATAAAAGCTGAGTAATAATGGAATGAGCATTTTAGGAATAAATTGTTACATACACGTGATCTGTTTTACTCTATCATAAGCTTCAATTTTGCCTACAGTACAATCTAAACTTTGTGTAAACTCAAGCGCCTTACGGGCAGCCATACATTTGCTGTGTTTTTGTTGTATCGAAGCTTTTTGGTTGCAAATTTTCACCTGGTCGATATGAGTGCAGCTCTGCTATTGATCTCCTTCCCTTTGTTTGCACTCTTTTTGACTTTAACCTCAGCTGGTTTGCTTTACCACGGAAAAATAATGACCAAGCTCGTCAAAGCAAAGAGATTGGAAAAAAACAGATGCTCTTGGGTGAAGAAAGTTCTATCGCCTCAGTTCCAGCCTGTTGTATTACCTGAGCCAGGAGCTTGATAATTGGGTGTAGGGATTGGAAAGGGTCAGGTTGTGTGTTTTTATGGTGGCTCGCGGTCTGTGCGCGAGACTTTAAATTACGGAGGTTTCTGGGAGGTGACATGGCAGTGTATTAGTCCAGCCGAGTGACCCATCTCCTTGGGACACTACATCAGGGCCTTTTAAAGTAGACACATGCCTCGGGCGCTTTTCTTCATTTTGATTCGGGGTGGACAAACCACCCAAGTGTTATGATTTGATCCTTAACACGTTTCACAACCCAGCATAAATTCTGGGAGGAAATTGCTTTTGTTGAAGAAGTGTCATTTCAGAACCATGTTTTTAGCACTCGGAAAAGAAGCATAAACCAATTCTAAACATTAAAAGGCCTCTGTGGCACCTGAGGACAAGGTTTATTTCCCAAAACTACTCTCTGATGGGTCAGAAAGGAGGCTGTTTGACTCCGATTTTTTGATTACTTGATGATTTAGAGTATATTTGCTGTAACATTTTAGCTGGACCTAAACAACAGCAGTTAAAAGAGCAAAAAGACTTGCTTTAGACAAGGATTTATGGGTTTCCTCAGGCCCTTTTTCTTTTAATTACATTTTTAGTGCGTATAGTATGAATTTTGATGGTCTGCATTGTAATGTATCTTTCTGCATTATAGTAAAAAATCGTGGACTTTGTTTTGTTCCACTCAGGTCTTTGAATGCCTTTGTTTTAGCAAAGATGTTACAATAGTGTCACCCTGTGGTTGTACCTTCAACTTCATACCAGAACATTTCTTCTGGAATTATCATACTACAGTTAATGTTTGCTGTTTTTCTAATGAATTTTATTTTATTTTTTATTTTTTTAAACTGTGTTAACACTTATTCCACCAGGATTGGAATCATACTCTTATGAGAGGCTGTTTTTATCTGGAGGAAGATGGAACGATTGTTTCTCTCCAGTATCGCCTGCATATCCCAGAGACTACCGGTGTCTACCTGACAATACGGCCCCTCAATCTCAGCCCGATTCCTGGTAAATATATTATACACAGTGTTAAAGACCAAAGTTAATGACGTTACAGATTTTGAGTTATTCAGCCTAGAGTAAATAAGCAGATGAGCAATGTGTGTGTGTGTCTGCCACAGAGAAGCCTTCCTCATGGATGTGTGTGGACACAGCTCTCTATGTGGTGACGGGGAACAAGACCAAAGAAGATTCAACTTTGGTTTGCTTTACTGAGTTAAGGGATAAAGAGGTCAGTAAAAATATTTTGACATATTTTCTTATCAGCTGTAATATAAGAATGTAATTCTATGACATGAGTGCCTTTTCAAGTTTGATATTGTGACTTTTAATTATTTAATATTTTAAACATTCTATATTATGAAACATTCTATTAGACAGATAATGTGTGTACAGTAAGTGTTAATACATTGTCCCTTCTCAAGCTAAACTAATTAATATTAATGGATGTTCATATATAATTATGTCTTCAGAAAAGTAAGGGTTGATTTTAATGCTGATATATTTTTGGCAAATATACACATTTTTCAATGATCAGTCATTTAAAATCATGGTAACAATATTGATATTTTGATATTGTTCCTCTGACAAACATAACAAAACAGAAAATAAATTCCTAAATGCATGGTGATGGCATTATGAGTTATATTTACAAATATTACATTATTAGGGTTGATGCATTACTTGGGTACACAAATTATAACTATAACTTTTTAATAATACATTATGTCAGCTGACATTGGAAAAGAAATGCAACGTGAATAAACACAAAAGGCTAGATTTTACTTTCATATTATGTGAATATTTATTAATACATTTATATTTAAATATTGTTAATACCACTTTATGAAGAAAGAAAAAGAAAAAGGATTGTTACTAGCTTTTTGTTGATGTGTTACAAAAATTCTATAAATTATCCATATTATATATATATGAAGGACACAAATGTCATTTCATAGAATAACTCAAGTTATTTATATAGGACCATTTTTATCTCATTTACAAAGAAATATATAAAATAGTATATTCTTTATATACAGTGCATATATTAAATTAATTGTATCAAAATACTAAATGGAAAACTGCATCAATATAAAGGTTAACATGAAATCCTGCCTCATTGGAATTGTAATTATTACATTGTACAACAGTAAGTAAGATGTATGTTGTGTGTGATTGATGAACAGAAGTTTGTGTGGAGAGGAGAGCTCAATGCCGGCTCATATCTGCTCATGCCCTTCACCACTGGCTGCAGATTGATGAAAAGTACGAGGAAGACCACCACTAAACCTGCTCAGCTAGTCAACCGCACCCAGTCAGGAGAGCTGGAGCTCACCAAAGAGTTCAAGTTAGTCAATTCTAATATAGGGGGACCCAATAAAAGTCTATTAAGTTTGTTTACTGCTAAATGTTTGATTACTGAATTTAGGTTATTGTATGTATCTATTAGAATAATATACAGCATGTCCAAAGATGCTGTACTGTTTTGTTCCACAGGGCGGCATTGTCTGACATCTTTGAAGTGATCGATTTGGACGGCAGCGGTCTGCTGAGCCTAGAGGAGTACAACTTCTTTGAACAGAGAACCAGTGGAGAGAAATGTGATGAGGATGCCTGGGCCATCTGCAAAGGTTCTTATACAAACACTGTATATAAAGCGGACACATAATCGATCAGAGCTTTTAAAGTCACCATGAAATCAAAATTGACCATTCATACAGTATTTATTATACATTATTTATCCATGCACATCATCATTTTTTTAAATCATGTGCCTGTGCAATCTTTAATCAAAGAACATCCCCCTTCCTCTTGCAACAACATCTCTTCCCTGGGACAACCTGTCAATCACATGACATCACAGCAATAGCAATCCACAACGATCCAATCAATTCCCGATGGACAAAATCAAGTCCCGCCCTACATTTTTTCTTGTTTGAGAAGCTGTTTCACTCGAATATATGTCACAATAGAGAAGAAAAGACTGACTAACTTCCGTTTCATGCTGATTGTAATGCTCTCGAAATCTGATGATCCAATTGAATCATTATTGCCAAGTACATTTTCTTGGCTCCTCTGATAAATTATTGATTGAGTCTTCAGAAATGTAATTTATTGTAAAATGATGCTTCCAGATCTTGAACAAGTACTGTGCAATCCAAGCCAATAATATGCATTATTTCTATAACAGTATGTGCTCTCCTATAGAGAACTTTGACACAAGGAAAAATGAGTTAACTAGACAAGGCTTCCTAGAGCTCAACCTGATGGAAGCGAATGATCGGGAGGGTGACCCCAGGGATTTGTGGCTCACCTTGGAGGCCATGGGCTACAACCAAAGCTTGGAAATGGTGGAGGTACAAAGGTCTATGAGCTTTACACATGAGCAGTGTTGAGGAAAGTTACTTTTAAAAGTAATGTGTTACAATATTGCATTACTCCCTAAAAAAGTAACTAATTATGTTACTTGGTTACTTTTAATGGAAAATAATGTGTAGTAAGTTTAATCTTTTGCGTTACTTTTTGTCACCTGGGCTGGGCTTGCTTGTTTGTTTTTTTTATTTAAAAAAAAGTCTGATATTTTGTTGTAAATTTAAAAGTAATGCATTACTTTACCAGTTACTTGAAAAAAAGTAATCTGATTACCTAACTTGTAATGCGTTACCCCAACATTGCCCATGAGAGAGTCTTGTAATTTCAAATAGTAAAAACTGCAAGGGTTTAGAGAACATGTCCTTTATTTCTAAAAATTAAACACTTTTTTTGTGTAATTTACTCATAGCCACCTTACATTTTTAAGTTTTTCTTTATCCCATCAGGCCTGTCCATTTGTCATTGAAGTCTACTGTGAGGATGTCAAGGCTACTCTTCAGGCAGTTCATTTGGATTCTGGGATCAAGATGTTGAATTCTTCTGTACAGAAGTCTATCACATCAAAAGCAGAGGCTAGATCTCTGAAGGGTCAAGAGAATGTCTTACTTTATACATACAAAGGAGAGAGCAGAATTTCATCAGTCATTGCCAATAAGGTTGGTTGGTTATTGTTTTATTTTTTTTTTCTATTTTTTTTTTTTACCCAATTAAGGCATCCATCATTTAAAAAAGCCCTTTAAAAATGTCAGTGTAGGCCTCACATTTGTACATTTGTATGTCCTGTGCTTAACATTCACTGAGAACAGCACAAAGTAACTAAACCTCCAATTGTTTGGAATGCTTTATAGAAAGGAACACTGGCCATGAGTAGAATTTCAATGTCCTGATCTGCCATTTTATAGACAAAGTCAACTGAAAGACACTTTTAACAGAGAGAAGGGAATTAGATCTGCCAAGAAAACTTGACATTTTGCCATACGTAGTTAGTGGAACTATTTATCTGAAATATACACTATCATTATTAAGAAGTTTATGTGGCTGTAAGATTTAGTTATGTTTTTGGAAGAAGTCTCTAATGCTCACCAAGACTGCATTTATTTAATTAAAAAATACATGTAAAAGCAGTAATATTGTAAAATAATATTACAATTGAAATGAACTATTTTATGTTTTAATGTATTTAAAATGTAATTTATTCCTGTGATGCAAAGCTGAATTTTCAGCAGCCATTACTACAGTCTTTAGTGTCACATGATCAATTTAATGCAACCTTGCTAAATACTAATACTAATTTCTTTCAAACACTAAATATTAACTGTCCCCAATTTTTTTAACGCTAGTCTATATAATTCACTGTTGTTAATTAATGATTATAAAATGATTACTGCTGTAATTTCTTTTCACTGATTTTCCCTGTTGTGTTCTTGGTTTCCATCACTCTCGCTGCTATAGTCCAATCAGAAGGTGACGGTGCACATCAACAATGAACAAAGCAAGAACTGTGTGAGCAGCAGAGGCATGAGTATGTTTGCTGTGGAGGTTCCTGCTAGGACTAAAATGGTGAGATACACCATTTTCACTCACAAACATTGGCCAGTTTTTTTTTTTTTTTTGGTTCAGGATGGGGTGCATTTTATGCTCCATTTCCCATAGAACTAATAAAATTACCCCAACTTGATTGAGGATAGTTACATTTGACAGACACTCAGATGGACAATTTTGCTGAATATTTTTAACACTTTGTTTTGGTCTGTTTTGGTCTCTGTTCAGGTGTGTCAGCACATCATAGCTTCAAATGATCAACATGAGTGGACTTATAACTGCGTTGAGAGCATCATACCAAGTTTGTGAATGCTGCAGTAACGTTAGGAATATTTATTATGATATAACAAATCATGTAGTGCTTGTAAAATAAATAACATAATTTTGTTTGCTTGTTACAATGATCATTACATGCAAGTTTTACCATAGTTTCAAAAGTTATTATTATTATTATTAAGCATTAATTATGTAGTCAGTGAGTTACATTCAGGATGTTCACGTTTTTTTGTAAATAAAGCTAATTTATTTTCAGTAAATCTTTTTTATTTGTTTGTTTGTTTGTTTATGTATTTATCATTTATTTATTGAAATCATAAATAATAATCAAGTGCATATATATATATATTTTTTTGTGTGTGTGTGTGGGGGGGGGGGTAGTTTGTTCAGATGGATTGGTTTATGAATGTATTTAATTATATTATTTTATTATTTTATTTATTATTATTCATTTATTTTTCTTTTGTGTTGTTGCACATTTACCAGGCCTCATAATATAATGTAACATACCTCACCAATCACATTACATGTTATATCAGTTTGTGTTTCTTAAAGAAAATGTGGCAGTTTAACATTAAGTAAGCAATATAAAATACACTAATTCAGTTTTTAAGCATTATCCTGGCTTTGAGCCAATGAGCATAGTCCAGTTTTAGCAGTCAAACATACAATCCAAATTCCAGACTGTTACACACACAGACCTAAATTTTATTCGCCCTTGAGCTTTAGCACCACATGTAGATTTAAGCTTCTATTTATAACTTTCAGGCAATTATTTTGGCCTTTGACTTTCACTACTGTAACTGTAGAACAAGACACTAAAGGTCACATGGCATGTGAGGAGTATTTAAAATGCATTCCTTTTCTCTCCATCTCTATCACCAATTAAGTACACTTCTCTTCTAACTTTGTATTCAGGGTGTATATGTTATTTATTAGTATTGTCAGAGCTCATAGATTTTTGTTTAAAAATATTTTATTCAGAAAGTGACAGCTACATCTGTTTCTGTGCGTTCAAGACACTTTTCCATTTTGGCTTTTAACCGTTTTTCTTTTCTTTTTTAAGAAACCTGCAATATCATGATAATTTGCAAACCTTGCATAATTGTAAACTTTGTTCTGCTTTGAATGAATTCTGGGTGAAACTTGATGCAATAGACAAACAAAACTCTGACCTAGAGCTCCAGCTTTCCCAACGTGCTCTTCATAGGGCCCCTACATTTTCTCTCAATATTTAGATCTAATAGACCAGTAGGTGCTCAACTGTATTGAAATTGAAAGCAATTGTACAATTGAACACCTAATGGTCTCTTAGGTCTAAATATTGAGAGAAATTTAGAGGCTGAACTGTCACTTTAAATGTGGGCGTGTCCTTCTAATCGGTGAAAGGCCAATGTGTGTGAGAGAGGCTACGTGGTGAACGCGCATCCCGCTGGGCACCCGGATAGTGAGTGAGTGACAGACTGTGACTGCTGCTGCAACATGGTGAAAATTACGGTTATTAAGACCAAACCATACCCCGATCAAAAACCCGGAACCAGCGGTTTAAGAAAGAGGGTGACTGTATTCCAGCAGAATCAGCATTATGCGGAGAATTTTATCCAGAGTATCATTTCCACCGTTGACCCTTCTCAGAGGCAGGAGGGCACCCTGGTAGTGGGAGGAGATGGACGATTCTTCATGAAAGAAGCTATTCAGCTGATCGTCCAGATTGCTGCAGCTAATGGGGTTAGTATTGGCCGAATTTGATTTGCAATTTTAATGCAAAAGAAACGTGTAACAAAAGCCATTTCCTTACATAGGAAGACAAAATGACTTTGTCTATGCATGACACAAGTACACTGCAAAAGAGGAAACTTAGTTCAGTTGCAATTGTGCTCTGCTACGCATGCCTTGAAAACTAGTTTACTGCATGGAATAAACGGTAAGGTCAAAATTCTGGCATTTTTTTTATTCATACTTCATCATAGTGTTTTCAAGTAACATTGCATGCATATTATTTGAGGGAAATAATCTTAATTATCCACCCTGCGACGTTAAATTCATTCAACGACTCGTTCATATGACTCGGATCTTTTCAATGTATTGGTAGAACCGGTTCACAAAGCCTTTCTGAACCATTCATTGACAAATCGAACTGGACTGCATTTCTAAAGCATCGTAGATCGTAAAACCATTGGCACCAATGATCTTGAGCTTTTGAGAAATTCGTACACGAATCGAACTGAATCTCAGGAGTGTTTCTCAAGAAAGCAACCCATTGAACCTTGTCATTCGTAACGAACCGTCGAGCTTGTTTATCAGATTACAAGTGTCTTTGACCGATTAACACCCGTGTCAATGAAACATAATCGACAAAAACTCAATAATCAGTAATAAAGTGACCTCAGTTGTCCAGGAGGACTTCTGGAATACGTAACTGCGTCTGACGTAAAGTATGCGCTGAATCTTTTTTCCGTTTCTTTGAATCGAGCTGTTCAAAAGAACCGATTCGGAACTAATACAAACGAACTCGATGCTCTCTCAAGCTGAGGCTGTTTTGGGACACCTTTGACATTTTACGCTCTGCCAAAAGCAGGAGCCGCTGCGTGGTGACTTCAACATATCCCCTCTCATCATGTTGCAGAGCGCATTTAATTTAGAAAGTATAAAACGTGCAGAAGTGTTTTGTAAGGGTGTGAGGATTTCTTTAACATCAGGAGTCTTGCAGCAATAACCATGATGTGGAGGAGGCGTGCCTGCAGTCACGTCCTGAGCAGTAGTGCTGAATTGAGTAAAATATGTGCTGTAATATGTGCTGTAATTTTTTAAGTAGTAGTAGCACTAGCCACATTCTGTTAATTGCTAGTAACGTCCATTCTATAAGTCACAAGGACACATTAATAGGATTGATGTGATGTAAACATTGTACTGGATGGCAAAGTCAAAGTGGTCCTCTCTTATGGTTCAGGGTTCATGAAGTGCATTTCTAAGCATAATCTTGAACAGGAGTTGATTGGTCACTTCTCTCGTCCATGATCCCACAGATTGGCAAACTGGTCATTGGTCAGGATGGGATTATGTCAACACCTGCTGTTTCCTGTGTGATTCGTAAAATCAAAGCCATTGGTGGGATCATCCTGACAGCCAGTCACAACCCCGGCGGCCCCAATGGAGACTTCGGCATCAAGTTCAACATATCTAGCGGAGGTTAAACATATTTTTATGGCCATTTCCGATAGCTTAGAGAACAGGGTGACCGATGGCCTATATACAGTAAAGGCGTATCACAATATGATATCACACTATTTAATTTAAAGATATTAAAACATCCATAACAATTGCTGAAATTAAATTCATATTCATTTTACATAATATTTAATAAATTATAAATCATAATAAAAATAACTTGATTAAAAAAAAATGTATCTGTAAAATGAACAGATTTATACTTAAGATAGCAACTTCCTTCTATCTTGACCTCCAAAACAATTTTAGAAACGTTAACCCTTAAATGCATGAATGTTTTGCCAATCATTATTTCATATTCGGCTCTTTAGCGACCCGAATCTATAACTTACGCAGACGATCTTTACCTGTCGCAATAATATAAAACTCTCTTTATATTAGAGTAACAATTAAAGAAGTATAAAATAAAACATATTTTGTTACTTTTGTTGAGCTTAGAAGTGTTCAGTTTGAGCAGATGTGTTATACAATCATCACTGTCCTCGTCAGTGCTCATTTCCCAGTACATTCAGCATCTGCCTCATATTCGCGATCTCAAACATATTCTCAAAACTATCATTTTCAACTTCTTCAAAATCAATATTTTGATCGTTTAGAGCTTCTTCACCAGATCCACTATCAGTGACTGACACTAATATTTGATTGCGTTTAGTACTTGCTCTGCAGTAAATCGCTGAGCCATTTCAAGTTTTGCTGATGATAGTTCCTATTCTTTTGTTTTCTGCTTTCGGTAACTATGAGTGAAACGTCACTTCATCATTGTGTATCAGACATTGCCACCTTGTGGAATAAAGTTTAATTGCACCTGTTCAGTCATCAAAGATTCAATTATTGTTGTGCAGAAAAAAAATACACTTACACTATACACCTCGGGTCGTTAGCGACCCTACACAATTATGAATTGGAAAACAGCTCTTCCTTTATAAAAAAAAAAAAAAAGTTGTTATATTGTTTATAATGAATTGATTGAGGAATACTTTAGAAATGAATGAGGAGGAGAGTAGTGAATGACATCATGCATCACTAAAGACCTGAGGTATGCGTTTAAGGGTTAAAATCGCATAATAGAGGCACTTTAAAAAATGGCAGATTATATACAAATATATATCAGGCTTGGTGACACATCAGTCAACCACAATTAAAGACTGCATTAAATCACTTAAACTTGCATTCAGTTGGTCTTGTTTTTCTTTCCCAGGTCCTGCGCCAGAGGGCGTCACAGACAAAATCTTTCAGATCAGCAAGACCCTCCAGGAGTACCACATCTGCCCCGAACTCAAGGTGGACCTCTCCACAATTGGGAAGCAAACCTTCGAGGTTGACACGTTCAAGCCCTTTACTGGTACCATTTTGGAGTCTAACCATTTGTTAGTTATGTCAAATAATTTTTCAGTTCATGTTATAATTAATAATTGTGTATCGTTTGCAGTGGAAATTGTGGATTCAGTGGAATCCTATGCAGAGATGCTGAGAGATATCTTTGATTTTGCTGCTCTGAAGGAATTACTCTCAGGACCCAACCACATCAACGTACGGCTCGATGCAATGCACGGAGGTAAGAATTATATTTCCCAAACAAAAATAAGGTCATTTTGGTGTTGTAGTGAGCCATAAGTCCTCTGAAACTACAAAAAGTATATAATATATTAGCATTAGTGGTAAACTAGTTTTCATCGAGTATCTGAGACGATGCTTCTTTCGTATCTCGCGTATCACGGCGTTGATGCGCTCTCTCATTTCATTTAAACGCAGCTGGTGCCATCTTGCACCTCACTTATTGACTGTATCTACAATGAAATCAGAGGACTTTAGTATTAATAGTAGGCCTACGATAATATTACTGTAGAGTTCGTCATTGCCAAAACGATTGTTTGGTTGCTTCAATTAAGTTTTAGTTTGGGGGTGTACACACTTATGCACGTAGTTATTCTGTAACACTTTCTATGAAGACCATGCTTATAATTAATTATAGCTCCATTAATACTTAAGTTTTACTATTACATACTAGCAAAACCCTGCAACAATATTTTTAAGGTATAATTCCAAACTGCTATAAGCAATACCATGCATATGGCTGAGGAGAAATTGATTTTAACAAATCAAAATTACCATTTATGACCTATAATGCCTAATTGATAACTGAAGACTGCCTCATGTATTTTTTACACTAGTGTTGGGTCCTTATGTAAAGAAGATAGTGTGTGAAGAGCTTGGTTCCCCAGCAAACTCTGCTGTTAACTGTGTCCCCTCTGAGGACTTTGGGGGACACCATCCTGACCCTAATTTAACTTATGCTGCTGAACTGGTCAACACTATGAAGGGAGGTGAATATGACTTCGGAGCAGCGTTTGATGGTGATGGTGTAAGTTTATAAATGACATACCATATACTGTACACTACTGTTCAAAAGTTTGGGGTCGGTAAGATTTTAAAAATGTTTTTAAAAGAAGTATCTTATGCTCACCAAGGCTGCATTTATTGATCAAAATACATGAAAACAGTAATATTGTGATATTATTAATATTGTGATGGCAAAGCTGAGTTTTCAGCATCATTACTTCAGTCTTAAGTGTCACATGATCCTTCAGAAATCAGAAAAAATCCTTCAAAAAGTTGATTTGGTGCTCAAGAAACATTTCTTATTATTAGTATCATTGTTGAAAATGGTTGTGCTGCTTAATATTTTTTTGCAAACAGGGATACTTTTTTCAGGATTTTTGGAATAATTAAAAATATATATGTTTTAAATGTAACATTCGAAATGTCTGTCAATTTTGATCAATTAAATGCATCCTTGCTTATTTAAAAAACATTTGAACAGTGTTGTACATTTAGTTACACAATTGAAATCAGCTAGTAACTATTCTCAGGTAAAACCTCGTCATATTTGCCCTCTTGCTGTTCTGTTTGCAGGATCGTAACATGGTTCTGGGTAAGCATGGATTCTTTGTAAACCCCTCAGACTCCGTGGCAGTCATTGGCGCCAACATTACATACATCCCTTATTTCCGCAAGACGGGCGTGAAGGGTCTGGCTCGCAGTATGCCCACCAGTGGGGCTTTGGACAAGTATAATCATCTAAACACATTTATATTTTGGGATCTAGCCCTATATTTCACCGTCTCAGTTGGTGTAAAGCTTTTGACCCTTTAATCCTGCACAACACAATTTATAGCATTTCATAAACTTTATCATACAGTGTGGCCAAAGTTTTGAAGATGCCACTTTATGAGGCACCCACAGGCTGGAAATTCTTTGGAAACTTGATGGATGCTGGCAAGTTATCCCTCTGTGGTGAAGAAAGCTTTGGTACTGGTGAGTAGCAATGAAACCATGCTGTTTTCCAGTATAATAGAAGATTTTAACTAGCTAAGCTGCTTAAAAGGTTTTAGGCTGACAAGTTTTTAAAAATTATTTAAAATAGTGGTTAAATAAGTGAATAAATGTGTATTTCTGTTAAAAATTCATGTGTATATAAACGTAGCAATCATTTATTTTTATTTTTTTATATAAAAAGTGTGTTCGCTAGTGTTATAATTATTTTTAAATTGTTAAAAACTATAATTTTTTAAAATGAATTTTATTTAAAAATGCCCACTTAGGTCCACTTATAATGTATTTATATCATATTGTTTTAATTGGTCGTAATCATAAACACACTGGTTTGTAGCGCAAATAGTTTTACCATTTACTGCACTTTTTATTCTTCTAGTTTTTAACATAATGAATCAGATGTTTTGCACATTCACCAAAAATAACTTACTGCCGTGTCGTAAAATAAGGTTAAGTCAGAATATGACCACTTACAGTATGTTTTCATAGTAAATTGAGATCAAAATATGAAAGAAAGCTTTATTTCTAATTTGACCCTTTTAAAGTCTTGTTTTTGTGGTAGGTTCTGATCACATCCGGGAGAAAGATGGTCTGTGGGCAGTGCTCGCATGGCTCTCAATCCTGGCCACTCGCAAACAGAGTGTAGAGGATATCATGAAAGACCACTGGCAGAGGTTTGGGCGGAACTTCTTCACAAGGTAACTGCAAAAATGACCTTTTTTGGTATGGCCAATAGTTGAAATATTGATCTCTGTAGCTTGACTGCCCTCTGCTGGTAGATTTGTTGTTTGATTTGTTTGTCCCAAATCTCTGTTTCAGGTATGACTATGAAGAGGTGGACTCTGATGCTGCGAATAAGATGATTGATCACTTGCAGACAACAATGTTCGATAAAGCCTTTGTAGGGCAGAATTTCTCCTCGGGGGATAAAACTTATCAAGTGGAGAAGGCTGATAACTTTGAGTACACAGACCCTGTTGATGGCAGTGTTTCAAAAGGACAGGTGAGTCCGAAACACGAGACTCTGAAAATAATAATAAGACATCTTCTGGGATGTGACTACTGCTACTGAAGACATAAATGATTAAGTGATCACATGGTCAGTCCATTACACAATTCATTTTCTAATTAGCTTCAGGGTGGCTTGATGTTCTGATTTCCATTTGGTCCATATTTATAAATAGTACTAGAATTATGTTTTTCAACAGTCAGCCATTAAGATCAGTGTGTCATTATTTAGAAATCACTTGGGTTTGTAATAAAATATTTGTTTATTATAAATAATAAACAGTAATATTGTGAAATATTATTACAATTTAAAGAACTATTTACTATATTAAAATATTTTACAATGTAGTTTATTCCTTTCATGGCAAAGCTGAATTTACCACAGCCATTACTCCAGTCTTCAGTGATCCTTCAGAAATCATTCTAGTATGCAATTCTAGATCAACATTTATTATTAGAGATGCATGCGAGGACTGCTCACAGATTATCTTTCTCCCAGATATGATCAGAACCTACCAACATTTCTTATTATAATCAAAGTTTTGCTGCTTAATACTTTGTGGAAAGTGATTTTTATTTTTTTTTTTTTTAAGGATTCTTTGATGAAAACAGAAAAATCTGCAAGGTTTTTGAATAGCCAAGTCATTCATTTCACTACCCCTATTTGTAAAACAGCTGCATTTCTACTTGCATATTAAAATATTTAATATCATATTTATATAATGAAAGTTTATTTACTCATTTTTTTGCAGTTATGACTGCCTTATTGTACATTATAAATGTCAAATGGCATATTGAAACTCATTGATTTCTCTGACGACTGATGTCGACATATTAGCCTCATCATGACCTTCATTGTGTTTGAAATATCTCATAAAAATACCGTTCAAAAGAACACCGTTTTCGTCTAAACACCTTTCTTGATTTCATGGAATTTTTGCCTGCTTTCCAAAACACCGTATTGTATGTTGGCCATCATCCCTGTTTTTCTGTCTACATGCTTTTTAGGGTTTGAGGATCATCTTCACTGATGGTTCGCGTATCATCTTCCGTCTCAGCGGGACAGGCAGTGCCGGGGCAACCATCAGGCTTTACATTGACAGCTATGAGAATGACTCCCAGAAAATCTATGCAGACCCACAGGTAAACTGATTGGTCAAAATTGGTCAAAAAAAAAAAAATTGTCTCTTGTTTTCCCCCCCACAAAATATTTGCTCTCCCACCACATATTATTTATAATATATTTAAAACTTTTGTTTTATTTATATATAATTTATAATATAATTTATTTTCAGATTATGTATTTTTTATTTTATTTTTAAGACTTAAATCCATTGTAGCTTTAGCGGTAACCAAGTTTGACATGCTTATCCCGGCACATATGTTTGAAGATCCGATTCACTCTGATCAAACTTGATCACAGGAGTATCAGTCTGTCTTAAGGTATCAACCTCAGACATGCTCGATTCTGAGATGTGATGACGTTTTAGCTCCGGCAGTCCTTTTCATCTTGAGTTTTTGAGGTTTGAGTTACTGTAGAAGAAAAGGACGTTACATTTTAATTCAAACAAGGAAACTCTACATTCGCACCATCCGTTTTCATTTATGGTGAATCCAAGTCCCTATTGTATCTCTCATTTTGTGGGTTCCTAATAGTGCACTTGTAACATTTCCATCCCTCTCGACTGTTGTGAACAGGTCATGCTGGCTCCTCTGGTGGACATTGCCTTGAGGATCTCTCAGCTTCAGGAAAAGACGGGCCGCAGTGCTCCCACTGTGATCACATAATTACTCTAAAGCCCATATTCACCTAATCCAGCCCAAACTAGCCCTCACTGTACTCAGCAATGCCTTACTTTATAATTATTGCCATCAGTTTCATACCACAGTCACTATGTGCTCGGTGTGTCCTCTAGAAAGTGTCCCGTTTTTGCTGTTCCACATGTACAATCGAAGATCTATATCCACTATAAATAGAGAAAGTATAAAATACAGTCTATGAAATGAATGGCTTGTTGTGATTTTGTTCTGAAGGAAGTCATGCTTCTTTATACACTTTGATTTGTCTTAGGGAGGAAAGCGCTTAACTTGGTTCTGTGTCTGCTAGGTCAATCATATTTAAATTCTAAAAACATCAGCTACATTTTATTCATATACACAGTTTGTCTTTCATTTGAGGCTGAAAGTAGAAACTGTTACACCCCAGTGTGTTATTAGTGGATAAAGACAGGAAGGCAGGAAACCTGACTGCATCAAATATATTCCATCTCCCTTTAAGTTAGCACCAGAAATAACACAAGTATCTTTCACAAGGGTTTGACAATTAATATCTCAGATTAGTACCATAATTATCTTTGTAAAACAATGTTTGAAGAGTCCTCTGTAATCTTTTGGGTTAATGGGATCTTTCCGAACTAGGCTTTAATAGGGAATTATTACCATAGTTTGGCTGCTGCAAGAATTCACCTCTCAGATTGAAAAGCTAAATTTATTCATAATATTTTTGGACAGATGGCACTACCTACTCAGAAACTTATAGTAGACTTAATGTGTTGGCTCATGGAATTTGTTTTATAAGATTTGTACACAATTACACTGATTTTATAAACTTTTTGTGTTCATTTGAGTATCAGTTGCATATAAGCTAAAATATGACACTGTTAAGAATTTGTTCACAATGGTCTACCAACACACAATATATGCCTACTAAAATGTCATGAATAAATATGGGACTTTCATTCATTTAAACTTAAAATTATGACAAATTCCAAGGATTAAGACAGAAAGACTCAGAAGTCTTTAAGATTCTGCTCAGTAATAAAATAATCCAATTTGTGACTTGTAAAATCAATTAAAGAGGTCAGAATAATTAAAGGTTACATTTTCTTGCTTCCACTGAAGCACACGAGTTTCTTTAGAACATGGAAATCATATGCATTATATCTGAATATTACGGAGCCTCTAAAGGGACTTGCTGATAAAAAAAAAAAATGAGATGGGATAAAAAAAACTACATATGCTTTTGGGTTCTCTCGAAAATGTTTCACCCGAGAATCGTGGTTTTCGTTTCGGTTAGCTCCTTGCGAGCGAACGCAACGTTTCTCGGGGGAATGCACGGGAAGTTTAACCCATCCCTTAGTTGTTCCACCACCATGTCCCTTTAGGGGCTCCATAGTAGGCCTATATAATTTATTACAGTTTTTCTCGATTGCTTAAACACATTTCTTGAAACTATGCCTCGTATTCTCAAAACTATAAACACAAATCCATAACGTCTCACCCAATTCCAACATCCTATTTTCAGGTCAAAATGAAGCTCTACACTCAAAACCATTCACTCTTGCTGAAAAACCAAACTTTGCCCTCAGACAGGACACACAAGCCCTCAAAATCACACACACTACAACATAGTCTAACACACTGGTGCAATAAATTCAAAACAACATTTCCAAAACTGGTAAGTTATGTTGCTTGTGGTTCCCCCATCACAAACCTTTTCACATGATGAACACAAAAGACACAACCAGTGGATACATTGTCACATTTTTATTCATACACAGAAAACACACACACACACACAAAAAAAAAAAAAAAAATTCTGTTTTACTCTCTTTTTTTTACTCTCTTCTCTAATTTTTTTTTTTATATTTACTTACAGTAAGATGTGTGTGACCAACAGTAAAAGAGCACACACAAACCATATTCTAATATGGAATTTGAATTGTATTGGAATGGCAAAGAGTGTTGGGACGTAACAGGAGGGCCTCCACTCAAGGATACAATATGATGGACACGTCTAAGAATGTTCCACATATGGTTGAAATACCATCATTTGCCTAGAAAGATAACATTCTGGGAGTCAGGACTATAAAGGAGAAAGGATGCCTTCACTGTCACACTCTGCAGCCACACTGTCTGACTGTACGACTGCTGGCCTTTTCTTGCAAGAAAATAAACCTCATCAAAGACTATTGGAAATGTTTGTCTCTTATTCAGTGATAGCATTTTGTTTGTCACCACTCCTCCCTGAAGGTTCTCGAGGCGACGGTAAAGCGACTCAAATTTGGCCTTACTCGTAACCCAGCCTCCCTCATAGTCATACCATTGACTAAGACATGGGCAACTAGAGTGGCTTGAATTTCATCTGAGACTGCTTGTCTTCTTGTCCTTGCCCTTCCTCCTCCTCATTCTTATCCCTCTTCCTTCATGTCTTTCTGGATCCATTGTTCCAAAATGCAATAAACTGATTTGGGCCCTTTTATATATCTATTGAAGGTTCTGATTGATGTGTGTTAAATTTTGACTCTTAGTGTTTCCACGTGGGTAATTGTGTGCTAACGGAGCTGAAGCTGTGCTGACTTGAGTGAACAATTTTGAATGCTAGTGCTTTCTAAATGATAACATGGTCTAAGCAATGAGAAATGAAGGGATTTGTGTGTAGAGTTTTGCAGTGACAGTTCAACAAATCTGACTCATGTGTCAAAACAGGGAATAGTGTTTATAGTTTAGTGAAATGGGTGTGCTTTTTGATAAATGGCGTTATGGTTTTGAAATTTTAGTTCAAAAGCCTGGTTATAGTGTTTAAGCAATCGAGAAAAACTGTAATTGAAATGTGTTTTGTTGAAAAAAGTAAAAGAAAAAAAGAATATTTATTTTATTTTTATATATATATATATATATATGTATGTATGTGTATATATATGTATGTATGTATGTATGTCTGTGTGTCTGTATGTATTTCATTAGTGGTCTTAAATGTATGGACCCACTGTATATGTAGAGCCTTCATGAACTGATATGTTGTTATCATAAACTCCCGGTCAGTCTATTTGCTGAAATTTCCTTTAATTTAGGTAATATGGGACATGGAAAATCAGGTGCACATACCTGAGAACAGAAACCTCTTTATTTTGAAAAATATATTGAAAAAAAAATGCAGCCTATTTGAAACCTCAAACCTGCATACACACACATGCACATGATCAAAACATTCCTTCAGTCTTTGTCAGAAATGACCTTAACTTTATTACAACCCATTTATTAGTAGATGTCAGGAAGCCCATCAAACACCTGCTCTCAAATAGTTTCCCACTTGTGCTCTGGATGAATAAATGGGTGGGACATTTTTTTTTTTTTTTTTGTTGTTTTTTTCCAGAACAGGTTTCCACATTGTAGAAGCCCCCCTATGTTGACATAGCAAGATACAAAGAACGTCCTGCCCGGAAAGTAATGGTTTGCAGGTTTTATTTTCATTGGATGTCATTACATGAGGTAATGGCTATAACAGTGTGTATTTAGCTGTCAGGTTATTATATTTTGAAGTTCTCTTTTAATGTCTTTATTTCTACCACAGCATCTTTATTTAATCTAGAGGTTTAAAAAGATCTAAAGCCCTTAGAGAAGATCACTCATACATTTTAAAAAGATTACTGAAGAGATCCTGTCAAATACAAATTGCAACCAGTGCTTACCTTTTAAACTCTAGTGTTCTGGAAATCTTAAATTATTTTACCCCATTAACATCTGTTTTGCTTTTATCTTTTCTATGGTTACTTATATAATATTTAATACTTTAAAGCTTACTTAAGTAATTGGACTTCACATTTTTAGAGATATGGAACAAATAAAGTAGTGTTAAAAGGTTTGGCGTTGGTAAGATTTTTATGTTTTATATATATATATATATATATATATATATATATATATATATATATATATATATACAAAGTCTATTATAGGCTCAGCAAGGCTGAATTTAGTTGATCAAAAATAGAGTAAAGCAGCAATATGCTGAAATATTACTACAATTTCTATTTTAATGTATTTTAAAATGTAATTTATTCCTGTGATGGCAAAGATCATTACTCCAGTCTTCAGTCACATGATCCTTCAGAAATCATTCTAATATGCTGATTTGCTGCTCGAGAAACATTTCTTGTTATTATCAATGTTGAAAACAGTTGTGCTGCTTAATATTTTTGTGGAAAATGTGATTCTTTTTAGGATTCTTTGATAAATAGAACATTAAAAAGAGCATTTATTTTAAATAAAAAGCATCAGTTACATCCTAAATGCCTTTACTGCACTTTTGATCAATTTAATGCATCTTTGCTGAATACAGGCATTTTCTAAAATAATAATAATAATTCTGTGACATCTTTTTTTGAACATCAGTGAATATGTCCAGAAGCAGCATTTTTTTTTTTTTTTTTTTTTTCTGTGTAGGTTTCTTGAAACCATTTATTTATTTATTTGTAGCATATAACCTTTTGCTTGCATATTTCTGTTGCTTTTTTTGTTTTCAACACCAGGGTCAGAAAAAGCGAAACAGCAACAGGCAAACTGCAGAGAAAGTTTGTTTTCCAAAGTTAACACAGTTCCCCATGCACAGTTTACTCAATGAAAATAAACCTACATCAAGTTTTGATTCCAGTTATTTACTGGACGATGCATGCCAGATTAACCCAAGGAAACTGAATTATTCCAAAATATTAGTTCATACATATCATCTCAGTGGCATGTCGGTCTTTTCTGCATTCTTTTCTCTCTCTCTTTTATCCAGTGGGTGCTTCTATGGTATGATATCAATTACCATGTAAATCTAATAACACAGAAGACAGAGCGAGAGATGACCTCTTGACCTAACAACAACAGTGTGTTGCTCCATATTGTTTATTATATTGGGCTCTGGATAAAGCCTTATGGAATGTGCTGAGATGCAATCATTGTCAGCAGGTCATGTGGGCAAATATCAGCATGATCGAGTCTAAGTAATCATTCCGAAAGCCAGGCAAAATAAATACAGCAACAGGGTCATGCTGGCACTCTCTTCGCGTCGTTCATTTACCTTTTTGAACCCTCACACCCCACCCCTTCCCGAAACACCTACACACGCATATGTTTGAATAACATATATGTCACTTGCTGTCTAATTCTCGCTGACCCTACTTCCATATGATCAAACATGACCCCTTGCACAAAATACAATTGCTATCAGAATCTGAAAGACTGGGAAAACATTAATGAGAGACCACTCACCCAAAAGACTTTAAATAATCCTCTATGTGCCCTATTGATGTCATGCTAAACAAGTTTTGTGACTATCACATTGACTTGCTTTTTTTTTTGCTAGAAGCACAAATCTGGTTGATGTCACTGGATGCGGCTGGTATGCACATTGATTCTGTGTCATTCTTGGACTCTGACCCAGGACCTGTTTCAAAGGGTTTATTTTGATCTAAATGTAAATGATCTAATAGACGTCATTTGCAGACCTACATGAGAATGAGGTCACCATCGCAGCACATCTTGAAAAATGTCTCACCAGACATTCAGACACTCTCACCAGACACTCATCAGCACCAGAAATGAAGTCACCAGCAATGTCCTTATTTGGGTGGAACAAATGCATTATCTCTTTGAAAGTCTGTTTTTTTTTTAAGTCTAAAGACATTTTTTTTTTTTTTTTTTTTTGGTGGATTAATGTCATTTTTCAAAATTTGATGACTTTGTCATGTGGTATAACCATCTAGTTAAAAGCCTTACAACATATTTTCCTTGAAATCATGTGTACTTGGTCATTATTTTAAAAGAAAGGGTTTTTTTTCTCTATTTACAAGTGTCTTCTTCAGTTGAGCTTCCTTGGCCACCTTATTAAAAGGGAAAAACTATATTAATTCATAAATATCATGAAGTTTTGGTGAGTCTCAATGCATGACAACTTGCTTTGTGAAAGCAGTTTTGTATTTTTCTAAAAAAAATGTATAATAAAAGATTATATAAATAAAGGTTCCAAAGGGGGCTTTCACAGCTATGCAAAAAAAGAAAAAGAAAAAAAGAACCCAAAGAACCATATTTTTTTTGTGTAGGAAATTTAATAAAGAATGTTTTTCCAGAAAAAGTGCAATGGAAAGGTTCCATGGATGTTAAAGATTCTTCATGGAACCATTGATGGCAGTTTATTTTTAAGAGTGTACTGATTATTTTCAAGAATTCCTTTCTTTTTATGATGATTTTTCCACATTATGTTATCAGGATCACCCTGATTTGTTTGGCTTTATCCCCTCAGATAATATCAAAATGAATTTTAATTCAGAAATGAAAAACATGCTCATCATAGAAGAGCTGTGTTCTTTGATGTGTATGACCGAATGGATAGGACAAAAATATGAGTATCATTTGAACCAGGTGAATATCTCAGGGGGAAAAGAATATTACATAAAAGGGAAGAACACAAGCAACTTTAATTCAGTTTTTTGGGGGTAGTTCAGTAGGAAGCTCAGTAGCTTCTCATTTGTAATTCAAGTGGTTTTATTCCTATTAGCTACAAACCCTAATAACTCCAGAGATTACTCCATTTAAGTTTCAGAACAGAAGGTCCATTCTGAAGAGATCCGCTGTGTGTGTGGAGAACGGCCAAAGGAGATGGACCTTCAAAGTAACCCTCAATCCCCCTGCTCATTACAATTAGATGAGTTTCGCTGTGCATGGTTGCAATTTTAATAATCTTATTTTACTTTGGGAAAATAAAACAGATAGACATCGGAAAGAAAAACAGCCCCATGTCAAAAATATTTCAGCTGCTTTGCTGCTCGGCAGATAATGGTTTCCAAATGTTTAATATTAGATGCAATCACACTGAAGAAAAAGGTACGGCTTTTCTTTTCTTTGAAAACTGAGCTCAGAGCTCAGGCACTTGAAATTGTCATGTTGCTTTATGAATCTTCACAACTTTTCTGCAGTCACATGCAGTCTCGTAGCAATGTGTTCGATTCTTAACATTTGTGTCCATTCCTTCATAATTCATTCCAACAAAAACCTCTCCTGAAAGCAGCGTGACTCCCCTCCCTCCTCCACCCCCAACAATCAGCATCTCCTCCCAGCATGCGAGCTCATATTAGAGTCTGCAGGAGTGTGTCTTTGATCGCAGCCTGCCGCTTGTGTGTGTGTCAGAGAGCTGACGTCACCGGAGGAAATGAGGGATGAACTCTGGGTCTGGAGAGTCAACCTAGCCCATCACTTCAAAAGGGGAAGGTCTTTCTCTTCTTGTCATCCACTGATACAACATAAATGAACAGAAACAGCTCAGGATGCAAGACCCTTGGCTTTTAAAATTGCTACCATTCTCTGTCTAGTCTCCACAGACCTCAAACAGCAGCACGTTGAGTCTGAATATTAGAGAGACAGGACTTTTAATCAAAGGTGATCAACTGTTACGGTCCACCTTAAAAAGTAAAAGGATAGGCCTACTGTAAACTTACATGAGCAAACTACACAAATAAAGGTTATTTACTGGCATTGATCATTCCATGAAGAACCTTTAATAACCATGGCATTATGTACACTTTTCACAAAAGGTGAATATAGTGGAAAAATGTTCTTCATATTAAGAAAAAATGGTTGTTTTAAAAGAATTGTTAACAGAAAGGTTCTTTGGAGAACCAAAAATGGTTCTATTATGGCACTGCTGTTAAAACCCTCTTTTTGGAACCTTTATTTTTAACAGTGTACCTGCTGATCTGACCATTAAAATGACCTTTGTTAATATGAAATTTGAAAATCCATTCAGATTTTCACCAAACGGAAAGTCATCTTTGACACTGCCATAAAAATACATACAACATATTTGACAACTTTATACATACACTTACATAAACCCATTGCAAAACAGATATGATATATCTTTGTTAAAGGAGAACTCCGGTCAATTTTAACATTGAGCTCATTTTTTTGTAAATTTGGAGTGCTGTCAATACAGAGAACAACGACAAAAATCGGTGTTGCCTAATGCCTACACCATGTTATCCTCTTTTTAAAATCTGCACCCTGTTGACTTCAATGGGGCAAGTTTTAAACCTGCTTTTAGCCTCTTAACATCCTTGATGTGTCATTACAAGTGCACAGCCATGTGAGTGATTCCTTCAGAGTGAACGCGGGTGAATCTGACTGCAGTAGATGTGAAAGATATGGATAAAAAATGATGTTATTTCAACCAGCAAAAGTTTTCTTAAAATATTTTTTTTGTTGACGCAGTTCTTCACAAATGAATAAGTTACTTACCATGCTAACGTGCTGTTGCTAGCTTAGCAGTTAACTGAATGAGACTTGAGTTTATTAGTCACGCCAAATTTTGTTTTATTTGGTTAGTCAATTTTGTTAGCTTCCCACTGCACGATATAGTTAACTTGTTTAATTCAATGTTATGAAACCCCATTTCAAACAGTGAGTGTCCACAATTTAAACCTATTTTTTTCTAACAGCCCTGTACTTAAACAGCAGGTGGCGCCAAACACACTATTGAGCAGCACATGTCCTCAGACTGACTGGAAAGTGGAAACTTCTTGAAGAGACTGAAGAAATTTCAAACTCCAAACAGGAGCGAGAGAAGGAGAGAGCAGAGCAGAGGACCATCCGCCTACAACATTACACCTCTGCGGACATCTGAGGCTCAGTAAAGACCTGAAGAGCTCTGCATTGTCCAGCTATAACACTGACCTGTGAGAAGAACTTGCGGTGGATGTAAGAGCGCTCAGAGGCAGAAGAAATGAGCAGAGGAACAGCGAAAGAGCCGCACGGATGCCAGCGCAACTTCTCACTGATCATCGTGTTGCTCGTAGTCATCTGCGGTAGGCGATCAAACTCATGCATTTACACTACTGTGTTCATAATCGACTTTAACATTATTTTGGTTAAGTACAACACATTCACAGGAAATAATACTGAGCAGTCTAAAATATTTCTGTTATTATTAGAAATCATTTCAGGAAACAGTGTCTCAAATTACAGTACGATGCCCATGTTAAGATACTATATTGCAAAAGTGATTTTGCTAAGTAATTTTGCTTACAAGGAAATGGTTATTTGTTCTTGCATAGATTACATGTGCACTGTTATGTAAAAGTACATTTTTGATGATATTTAAATGTTATTCATGTCATAAGTCAAACTTCATGTATGCCAACTAGTTAGGGTTGTCATTTCATTCAGTAGTTTTCAGGGTGTTTTTGTTTACCTATTGACTTATGTTGCCAAAGGGCTATCTAAACAGTTTTTGTGCCATTGGAATGACAAAAGAGCTCTTCAAGTGCACTGATTGAGAGAGTGACAGTCTTAAGCTCTCAGCTGGAGTCTCTTTGTACGGCCTGAGCTGCTTCATTTGCCTTAGAATAGCACTTAGACATTAGATAGCATCCAATTATACTGAGCAAAGGACTTAAAAAGGTACACTTCTATGATCTTTATTTAGTTTTCAGTATTATCTAGTCTAAAAAATACCAAAAACCAACTTGGATGTAGTCGTGCACTTTTGCGTAACTCCTTATTTTAGAGTGTCTACATACATTGGATGTTACTATTATTGATTACTACAATAGTCAAAACAATAACAGTAGCAGCTACACAAAATAATTACAAGGTATACTAGTCTGTATGTAGTTCAGAAATGTCAGCGTACCCATAAATACGGCAACTTGGATAGGTTACTGTAAAATAAAGTATGACCTGATTTAGTTTAAGGTCATATTATAGTAATAAATACATTGTTTTTATTGTTAATGAGTGTACAGATAGATGTGTGAAAGCAGTGTTTTAAATAGTATTTTGAGACTCAGTGATATGCATCATTTATCACCGCTATTTTATTTTCTGTTTTTACATAGATAATACAGAGATCATATCTTATAGATGTACTGCCCAGGATTAGTCAAAGGAATATATATATATATATACATAATTTTTTTTTCTTTCATTTTGTCCTTATATTCATATTTTATATATATATATATATATATATAAAAATTCTTTCATTTTTTCCTTATATTCATATTTTATATATATATATATATATATATATATATATATATAAAATATCAATTACAATGTGTCCTCTAAATAGTGGACAGGAACATTTACTTTAAAACAGATTATATAAAGCACTAATCAGATGATGATGCTTTCAACCTAAGCATAAATTACTGTTCTGTTCTACTAAAGTAATTTCAATTAAATTGTTAGGTTAAGTTAAGTTTTCGACAGTAAGTACTATAATATATCAGCATGTATGACAAATTTTACTGACCAAACATCAACCTGCTAGCTAATCAAGTAATGCATCTTGGTTACTCTGACTTTAATGCTATAGAGTGTCTTTTGTCCATGACATGCAAAGCTTTCTGCATTGAGTTGTCTGTGGGGAATCTTAACAGTTGCTCCTCATTTATAACTTAAAGCAGTGAGTGTTGTGGCTTGGACATATTTTTCTTTTCCAGATTCCTGGTTTGTTCGTTGTGTGCCATGTCTGTACTTTAATTATAGGCTCCATTTTATGATTTAGTTTGACCTTTTAGTGTTTTTTTTTTTTTTTTGTCAATATGTGGCTTCCTTCACCTTATCTATATAAATGCAATAGTGTTTTCCCATCTGTTCTAGATAGTATCCATGGATATTTTGTCACAAAATTTAAACCTTTTCAGATGGAGTTTTATAGACACTATGCTACATATATCCAGCTATGTCATATTTTTTAGAGCGGTGGGCAAAATGGAAACAGACGGCTTCCGTGATCCAGTCTTTGGTTTTAATAATAGTTGGTAGATTATAAATCACTGTGGTGGAACTCAGTGCATTATACTGCCAGACTGAATGTTGACACAAAAGCTACTTTACCTTCAAGAAAAGCCTATGAGGGAGGATTTGACTTGTCGTAGTGAAACCCATTGGTTTAATCTGGTCTTCAAGTGTACAGTACAGTTACTCAAGCATCAAGACTCCCGTCTTTAAAAAACCCTTCATAGATGTTGAAGGAATGCCCATTCAACCACATGTTCTAACTTTGTAAAACTGACGTAGCTCTCGTGAACCGTCCATTTTTTTTGTTGGAAGGACTTTATAAATCTCTGTGTTGCTTGTGTATATTATATCACAGGTTGTAAACTTCTCTCTGCTCTTTCTGCAGAGTTATAAATCTTTACATCTGAGGTGTCAAACACAAGAAGTTACTGTGCATTTCATCTTTTATTAGTAAATGCTGAATGTCGGCTGGATTAAAAAACTTGGCTTCTTGTTTAATAAACAGAATGTGAGGAGAAATATATGGCCTACCAGCAGTTTTAACACTTTGATTAATTGCTCTCTATTACCCGATCCTTTGTGTAAGTCTTCTGTCAGAGCTGGATGTTTAGGTCTTGGATATAAGCTCTGACAATGATCTGTGTATTTTCACTTGTCTTTAGTGATGGTGTGATACAAGCTCTAAGTCCGTGTCGCTCTGTTTGGGTTTGCGGTAGAGCAGCTGGCAGAGTTTATAGCTGTTCAATTGCATTATCCAGCTTCAGTGACATCAGAGATAAACTGGCATCATTATAAACTGGCAATAGAAGTGTTTTTGTAACCTGTATTGTGAGACATTGCTGGAATGTTTTTTTTTTTTTTTAAATCTATGATGTTGTAAAAAATATCCTTCATGATACATGCCATGATTTTAAAGGGGTGGTATAATACCCTTTTCACAAGATGTAAAATAAATCTCTGATGTCCCCAGAGTGTGTATGTGAAGTTTTAGCTCAAAATACCCCACAGATATTTTTATATAGCATGTTAAAGTTGTCACTTTTTGAGGGTGAGCATAAATGCCTCGTTTTGTGTCTGTCCCTTTAAATGCAAATGAGCTGCTGCTCCCTGCAAAGAGGGCGGAGCTTCAAGAGCTTGCAGACATGCACTGAAAATTTAAAAAACGTTTAGCCTTTTATGTTCAAACCAGATTCAGACAAATATGGAGAGACTCAAGAAGAAGTAGACAACATTTCTGAATGGTTAGTTGATGAATTTATAGCTTATGTGTAGTTATCTTCTAGTCATTGATTAGCATATTCTGTCATGATAATCTATAAATGAGTTCCCGGGGGTGAGGTTTATGTAAATATTGGGGTTAGTGATGTCACTAACCCCAATATTTACATAAACCCCACCCCCGGGAACTCATTTATAGATTATCATGACAGAATAAGCGATTTCTTTATAAGAAAATATCTCCCTTTGCTTTGAACGTCGTAACTGGGCAGATGTTGTTTATACTCAAACAGCAACATTACACACTAACTAAAGTAAAAAAAAAAATGAAATCATAATCAACCACCCTTTTAACTTCTAAAAAATATTTTATTCATTTATATGTTAAAAAAAAAAATCATATCTTGATAAAAATATGAAGTGGCATCAGAGTAATATAGAATACCGTTATAGGCTAGGTGGAAGGTCACTATACTTTACTGTATGGCAATGGAAACATTTTCAACCTATTTCTTTTTTTAAAATCAAACATTTTCAATTATATTTATCCATATAACATTGGAAAAAATATGTCTCGTTCATTTATTTATCATTTTCATGGTGTTTACATGGCATGCTCTAAACTTCAAAAAATTTGTTGTTCTATTTTTCATCAGCTAAAATGGATGCCCACATCTGGCAAAAATAGCATATTTATTTTTGTCAGTAGGTTATCTTGATCTTTATATAGCTTGTGGCAGCATATTGCATTATGGATACATTAAGATTAGTCTTACCCACCTTTCTCTTCGTCTTTTTGGTCAATGGCCTGAAAAATGCTAATGGTAATATAAATCACAGGCCAAAAGGTCTGCAATGAATATAATAGGAAATGAGCTGCCACGATTATCTAAGAGATCAGACGTCTGCCAACACTTATCAAATAATTACTTTCCCTTGCCTGGCCAATGTAATGTGCCAGGATATGCTACATTTCACATTTTAGAGGGCATGATGAAACATGGCTTTTTAATTTTAGCTGTAAATGTGTCGGAAAGTAAAGCTCTAAAGCCTGTTTACGTTGTATTAAGGACTCAACTAACCCTCAATGCATAAAGACTGGCAAATTTCTTGCCGCCCACAGTTGGGCCTTTATACCTGCCACACTCCCAGTGAGCTCATAAATACCTAACCTTTACTGCCTGTTCAGTCGGAGATTGATATTTGCTTTAAAAATGAAAATATATGTGCAAAGTATCGGTCATCTGGGAGATTTCTCTCTTTTCCTTCGCACAGTGCTGGTCTTGACAGCGTCAGGTTTCTATCTCTGAGGAGAGCTTTGTACATTCATAATTCGGTCTCGCTGTCAGTCTTGGAACATTTTTTTTTCCGCCTAAATAATGTGGCCTAGTAGTCAAAATCTGGCTCTGAAATTGCATTAGTCACTTGAGTGATGGAAGTGGATGTTACTAAGGTTAGCTTATTTTGAAAAACATATTTTAGGTGTTGCTGCTTATACTCATGCACCCACATACTCGTAGATGATTAAGCCATTTGTAATGGATTTTTTTTTTTGGCATTGGCTTATGGGGTTTCAGTCTAATCGCGCTTTTATTGGATTTATGCATGTTTTTTAGCTGCTCTGTTCCTAGAGATCTGAAATGGTCGCTGAGATCCTAATGGAAGTTTTCACATAACGTGATGGACAGCTCAGCCCTGGCAAGAGATCTGATGTTCACCCATGCTGTTTTTAGTGCAACAAAAAAAAGCCCTAAAGGAATTAAATTGACACTTTGGGCCTTCTCTTGCCTCACCCTCACATCACAATATAGAACATTTCTTAAAATTGCAGTTTTTTTTACATTTAATTTTTTGATTAAACGTCTTAATTTAAATCCGACTGGGTTCCTTTAAATCAATGGTCTTGTATTTTTTATATGTGTTGTTGCAGTTGATCTTAAAATCATCCATTTATGTCTTCAGAGAGAAATGCAAAGATATTGACACCAGCTGCATGGAAATCGGGTCTTCTTAGAGCAGAGGCCTTCATGATGATCTGTAGAACCTGGAAATGTCGCCATTAGGCGTTTGTTTGTATATGCAGAAATTATTTTACACAAGTGTTTTGTCTGACCTGCACAGACTGTGGTTTTCTGACTTTGCTGAAATGATTGAATGCTCCTTGCACTGTTTTTGGCTCAAGTGGGAGAGGTGTCAGGTTATTTAAGTTCATGTGCAAATGTGTATTTGTGTGTTTATGTGTGTATGCGCTCACTGGGATTGTTAAAACTGTGCAATCCAGATCTCGGAACATTTCATTTTATGGGTTTTAGACACTGCACAATGTTAACGTAACTACTCCATTGCAGCATTCAGTTCATAGGCCAAATATTAATTTAAATATTTAAACATGCCTAAATCTTTTGCCATTTTCCGTCTAATTAAACCATTTTTGGGGGGCTTGCTCTTTAGGAGACCCATAAGCTCTTGATTAATAAGTATGTTTTGATTTCTTTTGATTCTTTGTTGTTTGGTAATTATTGTAAGTTGCTAGAAACGTAGATCCTGTAGGTAAGAAATGCTCAAGACTGAGATGATTAGCCCTGTTGAAGTGATTTAGGTTTAACAAGCTGATTTCAGCTGCAGTAATGCTCCACATGCAAAATAAAAAGAATTGGAAAGCCTCTTGTTTTGTAAGTCCCACTCTTTACATAAATCTATATTCATTAAAGATTGTGTTTAAATAATATTATCTGTTGTCAGCAACTATTGAGCATTTGATATTTGAGATGTGTGGTAGTTTGTTTGATGCTGTTTAGGAATGAGGATACGTAAGGCCTTTCGCCTTTCGCTTTTTACAGACCTTTACCAACATGCTGCAGTCAAACAAAGAGATTTTAAACTACTGTTTGTTTGTTTAGGCTGTTTTTTGTATGCTTGTCGCTGCCAGTGGGTCACAATTAAACACAAGTTACTGTTTGCGCTGTTGCTTCAGGACAAAAGCCAAAGGACCATTAAATGTTGGTAGGCTTTGTTAGAGACCAGCAGAGAAAATCTAAGGTATTGAAATAAAGGATTGTAGCTCCATGATGTACACCATATACATTCACTAAAAACAAAAAAACTACTTAAGAGGTTATGAAATGCCTGAAGTTTTAAATGACATTTTAATTGTTTTAAATTAAATTAATAACTGTTGAATCGTCAGTTGGTGAATGATGAAGTTATTTGGAATAAGTATGCACTTAAATGTGCGTTACTTCCTAAAAATAGTATCTAATTGCGTTAATTAGTTACTTTTTTATGGAAAATGTGTTACTCTTGCATTAAAGTTCTATTTTTGGTTTTGGCAGTAAATAAAGAAAGAAAGAAAGACAAATGGGATTTTACCTAAAGTAATTGTTGTTTATTAGTATGGTTGAATTGGATCATAAAAGGTCAGCAGCAAAGACATTGGTTAATAAAGTGAGGTTAAATACATAAAGTATATTTGTTTTATTTAACATATTTAATTATTGCAGGTTTGTGTAATATCCTGAGTTTGCATATCACTGTTTTTATTCATTTTGAGGAATACTGAATCTGTTTTTGTACCAGTGAGATGAGTAAATGCCTGCTCACATTTAGTCCATCATGTTTACACAGCGCGCACAACTCTTCTGCGTTACTCCCGATTTCTCTCAACATGGGGACAGGAGAGGTGTCAGTCAATGAATGGCAAAACAAAGTAATTTGCATTACTTATTTGAAAAAAGTCAAATTTAAAAATAATGCGTTAATGTAATAGTTACTTGAAAAAGTAATCTGATTACGGAACTTGCATTACTTGTAATGCGTTACCCCAACATTGTACAAAAACCTCACTCTAGTTGCCTTTATGTTTACTTGAATGCAAATTATGTTGCACCATAAATATTCAATAAAATGGCTTATAAATCAATTGAAAACAGAAAAAAAAAAAAAAAATTCTTTAAGGGAGACTGTTAGCCCTATTGTTCCTCCGCATCTCTTTTTCCTTTGGTTTAGTTGTTGTCTCTTTCCTTCTCACTCATTCATTTAGCTCTCTTACTCTGTGGGAAAGCAGAAATGACTTACTCGACCACACCGACCATGGAATCTGAAATAAAAAGCTCCATTTCCCTAATGCTTTGTGATTAGAAGCCAAACAGGCCACAGAAGCCTATGAGACCTCTGCCCAGCTATGTGCACATAGAGGAAACACTATGAAGCTTGTGCTGTCTAAACTGCTCTCAAAGACAGATCCCATAGATCTGTGAATCACCCTGAGTCAGTCTACTGATATCTTAAGCAACAAAGGCTGAAGGGGTTGTCCATCATCTCTGACTATTATTGTGCCTTGTGTCATTTCCTCAACAATGACAAGCACTGACCGTAGTCTCCCACAAACTACTGTAGCCTACATGTATTTTTCATGTTTATGAAATACAGCACCGCTCATGTGGCTGCACTGTGTGTTTGCCTGTGGGAGAGAGGAATCTCATCAATGCTCACTTAGATGGAAATTTTATTCAGTAGGAATGTCTTCTCCGGTCCCAGTGGAAATAGTTGTTTGAACCTGCTCTTTTAGATTTCCACGTTAACAGTTATTTCATTTCCTTTTGGATGTTTTTTTTTTTAACCACAGATGCACTATCTATATTTTGGGGCATTGACCAAAATAATGTTCAGCTATTGAGAGCCCTGATGTCTTGTTTCTCTGTGACATGGACATCATTCAGGCTATATGCAACTATATGCATATTGTGGGAAATATATATTATATCATTAGTAGTGATTTATTAGTTATTAATTTTAGTAGGCTCCAGCATCCCCACAACTCTTCAAGCGGTTTAGAGAATTTATGATTTTTAAAAAATATATTTTTTACTTATTTATTTTTTTATTTTTAATGGACGATGACAATATCTAGAGTGCAGGGTGGATAATGACCAAAGAAAATATAAGTGCACTTAATAGCAAATTGACAATCTAACAAATCTAGCAAAAACTAAATTAAAATAAAAATTTATTTTACATATTATATTTACATATTAAATCTCACTTACTAATGTTATAAACAAAATGGCATTATCCATTACTACTTAAAAAAAAAAAAAAAAATTCACAGTGTTCATTGTTTATCTCAAAATGGTCCAAATATTGTCTGATTAATTGGCCTGACTGATGTATCAGCCTCCAACTACTGCAGACTCTTACTTCAACAAGTGAAGAAGGCAAAGCGGCAGGGTCAAAGACATGCTGAGAGAGGAAGCAGGAGTAAATGTGAGGACTTAATACACTCATTGCTTTAGATATACAGCCCACTTCACTACAAAAGAGATTTACTTGACTAGGAAACTGGCAGATGAGATATTCAACTAAACAGAGGAATGAGGTCAAGTGAAGGGGGCAGTGGTGAGTAAAGCAGAAGCTAGTAAAAGAGTAGGCTTTCATTATTCCAATCATTTTACACCCGTACAAATCAGTTCATGTTATTCGATTTAATCAAACATGTTTTTTTATGTTACACTTTTATGTTACACTTTTGCAAACATTCTCACCTATTTTGCACAAAAATTCCATATTAAATAGACCTGAAGCCGTTTATTGAAATTGCTGATAGCTACGAACATCTATTTACATGCATGCTGCTCTGTTGTGTAATTAAATGTATAAAACTTCAGCAGCATCTGTGGCCTGGCATGAAATTTGGCTCCACTTTACAGGGTGAACGGGCCTATTACCGACATTTTGAGTTATTATTTCTGACATGCACCACTGGACTGCTGATTTCAAATGGGTGGCACATTTAGTTTGATTCATTACTGTTTTATAGCATGTCCAAACACTAAAGCTGGTAAGACAAGTCTATTGTTATTATTTGCTTTCAAATTGCCAGTGGGAAAAAATTAGAGAAATAAAAAAGAATAATTCTGCCTGGTAATTATAGATCTTTTGATTTCCAGTTTCTTCAACTGCAATTATGTACAGTGGTGGTCAGAATTGATGGCACCCCTGGTAAATATGAACAAAAATGGTTGTAAAAAAATAAACCTGCATTGTTTATCCTTTTGATCTTTCCTTCAAAAAATTGGCAAAAATCTAACCTTTCATTGAAGTAAAAGAATTGAAATTGGGGGGTAAATCACATTATGAAATAAATGTTTTTCTCCAAAACACGTCGGCCACAATTATTGGCACCCCTAGAATTTTTTATGAGAAAAATATCTCTGAAGTATATTCTCATTAATATTTACCTTTATTTAGCATACCAGGGTGACTAGGAACATGAAATTGTCCAGCTATGACTTCTCGTTTCACAGGAGTTTAAATATGAGGAAACACAAAGGCCAAATTCCCTTAATCATTCATCACAATGAGTAAAACCAAAGAATATAGTTCTGATGTGCAGCAAAAGATTGTTGAGCTTCACAAAATAGAAAGCGGCTGTAAGAAAATAGCTAAAGAATTGAAAATCCCCATTTTGACCATCAGGGCAATAATTAACAAGTTATAATCAACTAAAGATGTTAAGAATCTGCCAG
The DNA here is from genome assembly GCF_949319135.1 of Squalius cephalus. Classification (NCBI taxonomy): domain Eukaryota; kingdom Metazoa; phylum Chordata; class Actinopteri; order Cypriniformes; family Leuciscidae; genus Squalius; species Squalius cephalus. The sequence continues at coordinate 15,224,271 of NC_137131.1, forward strand.
GAAGAGGACATGTGTCTATATTGTCTTAATGGACGGTGAGGAGGAAAGTTTGAGTGGCCAAAGACTCTTCAATAATCACAGATGGAGAATTGCAGAGATTACTTGAGTCTTGGGGTCAGAAAGCCTAAAAAAAAATTATCAAACAACCCCCTACATCCCCACATGTTGTTTGGGAGAGTTTCAAGAAAAATCCTCCTCGCTCCTCCAAAAATAAACTCCAGCATATTCAGTTGTCAGACATGACTGGAACTTCAAGAGGGACCGGATTCTGTGGTCAGGTGAAACAAAAAAAAGGGCTTTTTGGCAGCAAACCCACCAGATGTGTTTGGTGCAAACAGGGATGAAGAGTACCCCATGCCTACGGTTAAATATACTGCTGGATCTTATATGTTGTGGGCCTATTTATTTGCTGGAGGTCCTGGACATCTTTTTCAGATACATGGTATTATGGATTCTAGCAAATACCAACAGATAAAAAATCAAAACCTGACGGCCTCTGCTAGAAATCTTATAATGGGCCGTGGTTGGATCTTCCATCAGGACAACGGTCCAAAACAAACATCAAAATCAACACAAAAATGGGTAACTGAGCACAAAATGAAGCTTCTGCCATGACCGTCCCAGTTCCCTGACCTGATGAGTTGAGTGAACTGAACAGAAGAAGCACCAACATGAACTTGTGAATCTGAAGGATCTGGAGAGATTCTGTATGGAGGAATGGTCTCTGATCTCTTGTCAGGTGTTCTCCAAACTCATCAGGCATTATAGAAGAAAACTCAGATCTGTTATCTTGGCAAAAGGAGGTTGCAAAAAGTATTTAATAACAGGGTGCCAACAATTATGGCCAGCGTGTTTTGGAGAAAAACATTTATTTTATAATGTGATTTACCCGCCATTTTCAATTCTTTTACTTCAATGAAAGGTTCGATTTTTGTGAATTTTTTTGAATGAAAGATCAAGAGGATAAACAATGAAGATTTATTTTTTACAGCCATTTTTTTATCATATTTATCAGGGGTGCCATCAATTCTGACCACCAGAAATTTAGTAGTGAAATTTAACTTTTTTTTTGAATATAGCATAAGAGTCATATAGACCAGATTTATGGCACTTTTTGTGTGTAGTAAGGGTATGACGATACACTTAGCTCACGAGACGATATACAATATTGGGTTCACGAGAACAAGACATATTCAATGACGAAATATATGACTGGAAATATAGATTTTTTTTCGACTGAAAGACACATGCAAAACAATGCAGGTGCATTTTAAAATGTTTTCTTGGGCTGTCACTAACGATTAATCTGGTAATCGAGTAATCGGGCGATCATTTTGACTATTAATCGAGTTATCAGATAATAGCGTTGTTAAAGTTGTTGTTACTCTTTACAGCATGATCAAATACTTGTTTAAGTCTGGCCAAACAACATTTAATTCAAATGTCTACTTAATCTTTAATATTTGGCTACTTTACAATAGAAATTCCACAGCCACTGCAATTTCTTGAACAAGAACATGTGGACATCAAAACATGCAAACTCAGAGCGAGGGTTTAAACTTCTATTTTGAAATCACGATAAACAACAATTCGTATATTTAGAAACGTATATATGAATTCTCCTTTACTGGCGTAGGTTTATAAATGATTTACGTTACAAATCTGATTAAATGGTGCATGTTGCGTTCCCAGATGAATCTTATAAGCCAACCAAACTCCCAGCAAATGCAGAAATGCAGTGTTAACCAAGCTGATGAGACGCGATTCACACATGTAAATGATAACAGTGCAGCACTTTGCTATGAAACACAAAGCGTGTCAGACTTTGTTGAGTCGTGGCACTTCAAGTGTTCTCTAGAAGCTTTTGGATTGCTACTATATTTTGGGTAAACATACATAAGAGTAAGAGCATAAGAAGCAAGGAAGTTATCATTTTTTTCTCTCTTCCTCCTATTGACTGAAAATAACTAGACAGCAGATCCCTCAGGTTTGTGGAGAAATGAAAACACTATGCTCCAGTAGTGTATATTACACTTGTAGCAGGTCACTGAATCTTTCACCAAGATTATGACATTAATCCATCCTCAGAAGGCAATAAAATACCCTCTCAATTTTTACTGCTGTCAACACTTTGTGTCTGAGTCTATTATTTTATTTCCCTAAAAAAAGCTCCAACCACGAATATGCTTGTAGTTTCTCTTTCTCTCCATTTTCTCTCCTCAAAGTGGAAGTTGCGTGCACAACTCGCAGTGTTTCTCATCTTGAAGGTGGTCTTGGACAGACCCCAAGATCGCCTGGATGCTTAGTAATATGAAAGCAATTAGCAGTGGTTTCATGGTGTGCTGAGATACGTGCAATAACAAAGTGACTGTGAGTCACTGGTGTCCAAGTTTGTGCTTGTAGTCAAATTTTACCATCTTGGTGTAGGTAAACACCTGTATTTACCACTTGGGATGGATTGCATTTGATGTTTGAGGTCTTTTATTCAGCAAGGATGCATTAAATCATTCTTGTGTTATGCAACACGTTTGAGCTTCAGCAAGAACCAATGAGGTTCATTCTCATGTTACACAGGACATTTGAGCTTCTGCAAGAACCAATGAGGTTCAATCTTGTGTGTTAAGCAGCACGTTTGAGCTTCTGCGAGAACCAATGAGGTTCATTCTCGTGTTACGCAGCACGTTTGAGCTTCCGCAAGAACCAATGAGGTTAATTCTCGTGTTACGCCGCATGTTTGAGCTACAGCAAGAACCAATGAAGTTCATTCTCATGTGTTACGCAGCATGTTTGAGCTTCCACAAGAACCAATGAGGTTCATTCTCGTGTTACACAGCACTAAACTGCTCAATTCATGGATTAGTTTTACGATCTCTTTATGAACTTTTTGAAGCGTTCAAAGTGTCAGTTGCATAACTGTCAACGGAGGGACAGAAAGCTCTCAGATTGCATCAAAAAGATCTTCATTTGTGTTCTGAAGATGAACGGAAGTCTTACGGGTTTGGAACGACATGAGGGTGAGTAATTAATGACAGTATTTTCTTGAACTATCCCTTTAAGTTTAAATAATTGTATTATTTACATTTACATTTACATTTATGCATTTGGCAGACGCTTTTATCCAAAGCGACTTACATTGTATTCAAGGTACACATTTTACATTTTTGTCAGTTCTTGCTTTCCCTGGGAATCGAACCCATGACCTTGGCGTTGCTAGCGCCAATGCTCTATTATGTTAGAAGAAACTACAAAAATACATGAAACCAGCATTGACTGATTGCCAAGGACAAACATAGAGTAGAGTGCTCATTAAACAAAAATAGTTGACAACAGACAACTGTGATTGACCAATTACCATAAAGTATTCTAGAAATGTATCTTCCTTTTCTACAAGAAAAAAAGTCAAAACATTCTCTTCTGGTCTTCAAGCACCTCACACAGTCTGGAAAAAAATTTGGAAAATATTCCCAGCTATAATGCCATAAGGGCTTTACACCGGCCACTGCTGTCCCACAAGTCCCTCCTAATTGATTGTCCATTTTCCTTTCCAGAGACCAGGCCAAAGGGGTTCTGTAAGCAAGTAAAAGTATTTGGCTGTGTGCCAAAGCTTGTCCACTCAGCTTTAACATCTGCATTTGGATGTGTGTCCACAGGTCTGAATACTGTTTTCCGCATCACTCAGCCCTCAGTCAGAGTGATACGAACATAAAGCATGATGCCGACAGTGCTTGGCATTTCTCAGCATGTGTGATGTTGTTTTTCAGTTTAGATTTACACCTATATTGAAGCATGTTCCAAAACTAACAGGACGTGATAACACCGAAACAGAGATTAAGATAACAAGGCTGAAATTTCTGGCAAGCACAGCTTGAGATGAGATATTTCTCAGAAGGTAAAGCCATTTTCACCTCTTCTTGAAGAAGCTAGGCCAAAAATAATCTATGTGAAGCATATTTCACAGCTCTTTTGAGCCTTGAAGAAAGCATGGAAAACTTGGAGAAAGCATAGAAAAAGTTTTGTTGGTTTTAAACTATCCGTTATCAGTTTGACTGAACTTGCTGCACATGTCTGGAGAAGAAAAATTGAGTTGAAGGGGGAAATGTATCATCTGAAGGTCTTTTTAAAGCATCTGTTAAGCTTTAAGCTTTGATGTTATAAGCAAAGCATAACTAATAGAGCATGACAAATGTGTTCTTATCAGCATACTGATAACTTCATCTCCATCTTTTAATCTTGGTGCATATTTTTTTAAAGGGTAAGAAATACGATGAAATACAGATGTAGACATCAATTGCAAACTTGGAATGGAAACCAAAATAACTGTTATAATGCTGTGGTCCTTTAATAGCAATAATCTTGATTAATCGGTGTTTGTTACTTAAGTGGTTGGACATTAGTGACTACATTTTACAAAATGGTACTCAAAAAATGCTGTGATCTTATTGGCTGATTAGAGTGCTTCTGTTTCTTTCTGGCTATGTTTCTTTTTTTATTTTTGGTATGTCTCTCTCGCGCTCAGACAGCTTTTCCACATATACTTTTTCCTTCTTTGTCTACCTCTGGACAGGAAATATGCACCCATTTGAGAAGCTTTGGACTGTTCTTCCATCAAAGTAGAGATTTCAGAGGATATTTTAAAGGGATGCTTCACCCAAAAATTAAAATTCTGTCATTAATTGCCCTCATGTCGTTCCAAACCCATAAGACTTTTGTTCATCTTCAGAACACAAATGAAGATATTTTTTTATGAAATCTGAGAGCTTTTTGTCCCTCATTTGACAGCTAAGCAACTACCACTTTGATGCTCCAAAAAGTTCATAAATATATTGTAAAACTAATCCAAATGAATTGAGCAGTTTAGTCCAATTTTTCTGAAGAGACACGATTGTTTTATATGATGAACAGATTTAGGCTACTTTAGGCTTTTATTCACATATAAACATTGATCAGTGAACATAAAGAGAAGCTCAACCGCACCTGCTTGACGTGCTATAACTAACCTCAAATGTGCTGCATAACACAAGAATGAACCTTACTGGTTCTTGCTGAAGCTCAAACGTTCTCTGTATGCACTTTTTGAAGTGTCAAAGTGGAAGTTGCTTAGCTGTGTGTGGAGGGACAGAAAGCTCTCAGATTTCATCAAAAAGATCTTAATTTGTGTTCCGAAGATGAACGACATGAGGGTGAGTCATTTTTGGGTGAACGGTCTTTTTGTTTTGCCCCCAGTCTGTGGTTGGCAAGGTTTTACTTTTTCACACCAGCAGACCCAATTTTACTAATGTAAGTAATGAAAGTAATGAAATGGCCAGATGTTAGTACCTCTCTGTTTGACTCCTGGTAGGTAGTTCAATAGGTTCAGAACTACCTACCTTTTACTGCTGTAAAATACATTTTCAATCACATAATAGGCCATTTACACAGAACGCAAGTCGCAAGGCAATCTCATGATCTAGAGATTTTTTTTTTTTTTAAAAGGTTAGCTTTTAATTTGTGCATTGAGTTTTTAAACGCATAAGCAGTTAGCGCCATGGTCAAACATATCCCTCTAACTCATGTTTACATAGAAAAGCAGCACAATAAAATGGAAACAATATCCTTTCTCACTCTCATGTTGTGCAGTCCCGTATTATTTTCTTTCTTCTGTGAAACACAAAAGGAGAAGTTTAGCGGAATGACTGAGTTGCTCTTTTCTAAGAGTTTTGCATGATAAATAGTAGAAATTTAAGTTATTTTTTACATTTTACTTTTTTTCATTGCATTGTCATTAGGTTTTATGGGAGAAGGATAATATGAAGTTGAAACGAAGTGATGACAAAATCTGCTTTTTTTATTAAAAATATATTTTTGTGGGATTAAAACAATTGTGAATAATAATAGGTTGTTGCAACTGTAAGTTGGTTAATATATAATGCAAAACATTTGGATTATGCAGTCACTTGAAAAACATAGAAGTCACTAGGCTACGAATTGGCCTATTTTTAGACTATCAGAAGCAGCGGGGCCATGCTTCATTAGAAAAGGTCTGACTGCTTGTTTCATCTCAGTCAGAGATTTGCTTCACACCTCACTGTACAAATATTTAAAAGGAATCCACATGCTTCTAGTACTAGATTGACATATTAAACGGCACGCTGTACTAACTGCAGCGTTATGAATCCCCTGGCTTCAGCCGTGGGATTCAATTATTCTACCGCTGCCATGTTTTCAAGGAAAGCAAACAGGGAGATCTGCAGAACATTGAAGGCAGCTGCAGCTCTCCAGTGAAAAAGGGCACAAAAGACCTGAGGGGGTGCTTCTGAAGGAAATGGAGGGAAAAAACAGGGTGATGGGGAACAAAACTACAGGAGGACGAGGAAGGGGAGGGGGTGAAGATGTTTTATTAATGGTCATACTTTAGAAAGGTAATAGAAATTATAAATTGCAGCAGTCCGTTGAAATGGAACCCTCCGCTTCAGGGTTGTACATTGCAAAACCCGCTGGGTGCACTGCCTCGAAAGAGTATACTACTTCAAGACAAGTAGCCGCAACTAGAAATTTGTGTTTCCTGCATAGACAGGAAGTTATAAAAAGGAGAAAAGACTAGACATGAACTCTGATTCTTTGTTGAAAGCAAGAAATCAATAAAGAGGTAGGAGGGATGAGGCTGTCCTGCCCACCCTTGATCAGCCAGTGGTAAGTTTTGAAAAGAGGCACCCTGTTTTTTTTCTTTCTCTAACATGAGAATAACTCTGAACTTTGCCTTGCTACTTGATTGGCATGACGTGAATCTGTAGACCGTTTAAGGAAGGGTTTTTACGAGGGGGTGCTCTTCAAAGGATTCGTTCACCCCATGTTGGTGGGACTTGAAGCCAAAGGCCCCCAGAGACAGCAGGGTGTCTGAAACCTCAAGGGAAAAAAGGGAAATACTATAGGCCTTTTCTGACACCTGTCTGTCTCTTTGCGTACCTTAACTGTCATAAACGGCTGATTTACATGTTTTTCGGGCTTATAAGTTCTCTGCGGGTTGGCTTCGAGCTTTCTACATTGTGGAAACACCATCTGTGTTTCCGCTTTAGCCGGGTAGACCCTTAAGTGTCGTTTTTTAGCAGATGAGGGATTTTTTCCCCCACTTTTGCTTTCTTGTTTTCCCATCCGTGAAATTAAGAGAAATCACTCACAAACAGAGCTTCAGACGAGAGATGGATTTGTCTGCTTTCAAGCTCAAGCTAAAAGTAAGCTGAGTATGAAGCAAAGTTGGTCAAGAAAAATATGAATGTCGACTTCACAAAAGCTTGTTTGAAAGTCTCTTACTTTGATTTCAGATTCAAATTCCATTGGAGTGTGACCAATTCGATTCAATTCAATTCCACACTTATGATTTGAAAGGGATTTTCAATTTACTGAATTTTGCCCAAACCTGGTTCTCAAAGGTATTTTGCATATGCAATGCCACTTTTTTTTTTTTTTTTTTTGGGTGATTTTCCTTTTATTGTGACAGGACAGTAGAGAGATGACAGGAAACAAGGTGGGAGAGAGACGGGGGGATGGGATCGGGAAAGGTCCACGAGCCGGGACTCAAAGTCGGGCCGCCCGAGCGCAAAGGCGCTACATGTCGGCGCACTGACCACGAGGCCATTGGCGCCGACACAATGTCACATTTAGTCTAGATAGTTTATTGGACACTACTGTTTTTTGTAATACTGTTAATACTTTTATTCAGCTAGGATGCATTAAACTGATCAAATGTTACAGTAACGACATTTATAATGTAACAAAAGATTTCCATTTAAAATAAATGTGAGAGAAAAAAATTATCGCAGTTTCCACTAAAATATTTAGCAACAACTGTTTTCAACTGTGATGATGATAATAAGAAATGTTTCTTTGGTTTATTACTCAAGAAACATTTCTTGTTATCAGCATGAATGATTTCTGAAGGATCATGTGACACTGAAGACTGGAGTAATGATGCTGAAAATTCAATTGCCATCACAGGAATAAATTGCATTTTAAAATATACAAAACAGTTATTTTAAATTTGAATAATATTTCACAATATTGCTGTTTTTACTGTATTTTAGATCAAATAAATGACTCAATAAAATAAGATACTTTTTTTGTCAAAAACATTAAAGAAAAATCTTACAGACCCCAAACTTTTGAATGGTATTGTATGTTTGTCCTTATACAAATAGTTGAGTTTCCATTAGAATGCAGTACGCCACCAGAAATATGTCATGGAGGAATGGACACACTGATAGGATCACTTGCCAGTCCTCGTCTTGTCTCCTGATTAGCGGAAAGAACTTGTCCCTGCAGTAGTGTGAGAGATAGGGGAGACTGCACTGGCACTTAGCACACTTGACAAATGTAGTCCATAACATGCCTTACAAGTGCTCACGCAACCCTCAGCTCATCTGGCAGACGAGAGAAGATAGAAACAACCCTTCCAAAATAGAAATTAGAATAAATAGGATTAGAATAGATGAACTGTGTAGAGGGAATTATGACTAGTATTTGGAAGCAAGACAAGAAAATCACATTATTTTGTACTGGGTTACTCTGTTTTGTTTTGTTTTTTACATTAGACATTTTACATTTTATACTACTGAGCAATTATATATCCTATATCGCCTGATTAAATATCAACTATCGAAACATGGCAATGAATAGGCTAATAAATTACTATACTGGCTGATAACTGATATTTTCATGATATATTGTGAATCTCTTGACAAGAGTATGGTTGAACTAGGTGGGTTTGGAGGGAATAGGTGAATGAGAGAGAAATGATCATTACTCATAGTCCTGGCATGTTGACCATGTCATCAGAATGTAGGTAACATTGGACTAAGAAAACAGAATGGAAAGACTTACCAGATCCTAGCAAACACAACCCAGACTCAAACATCTGCAGCACTGACCGTGTGTGTATGTGTATATATGTGTGCACATTCAATTGCCTTTGTGTGTGGCCACATGCATGTGTGTGTGTCTGTGTGTGTTTGTGTGCTTGAGTGAGAGACAACAGTGGTTCGTTGTCATTCATCTGTCATTACCACACCAACAGGTTTTCACTCGAAAAACAGAAGCCTTGAAATTACTTTTATGGCATATGTATTTTTGTTAGGGCTTGTTTGCGTGCATTAATACATGCATTTATACATTAGCACACTTCTACCAATATCCTTGATAATCTACCAATAGCCTTGTCAATGGATATCCATCCATCCATCTATCGACTGAGTAAAATATTACCAATTTGATCATTATTAAGCTTTTTAAAACCCCTTTTCAAACTTTAAAATATAGCTGCATTTAAATTTTGGGCAGACATCAACACAGCATGCTTGAATGCATTTAGCTTGAATGGTGAAAAAGTGCTACTGTGTCATGTGGATGCCTTATAGTAATATTAGGTGTGAACCTGGATTAGGAGGATTTTTAGACCAACCTATCTCTGTGTTGGTATCGGGTTTGTTCTGTTTAAATTACTTTTCCATTGCAGGTTCTTAAGCCAAGAATATCCTCTGTTTATGATCCTTGGGAGGCTGGGTTTAAAAATGAAGTTGGCTGGCATTTTCCTGATGAAAATGACCTTTTTATGTAAACTATGAACTCATAAGACCGAACAAAGCCTTGTGTTTAAGCCACATACACACAGTGCTCAATTTATTAAGCAGTGAACTTGGCCAAACACTATAATACAACGACTCTCTAAACCCCTCATTCTCAGAATCGGTTTAAGTGATTTTGTGGTCAAAAAGCCACTTTTCTCCACCATGCAGAGTAATATTGATATATTGTTGTTCCTTCTTTGGTAAATTGGAGTTAAAATGTATCTTCTGTCTCATGTAACATGGGCTTCTCATGCAGTCACAGTCTGTATCCCGCCTCAGTAAATCACGCCTGACTTGTGGCGTTCGGGTTCTCCTGGTTCACCCCGGCAAAGTCTGTACCCGCACATCCTGCAGGTCAACCTTCAGCTCACATTGTAAATTCAGCTCGCCTCCTTCAAGAATAAAGCTCTGTGAAGCCTGGAGACATTTAGCTTGGCCATGAATACCGGTTTGCCGAGCACCGGAGAAGAAAGTCTGTGTTAAAAACAGAGGGGATAAATGTAACTGTAGACATGTGTTGAGCCGAGACACTTGAGACAGAGGTGAGAAAAAGTGCATAACGCATGACTGAGTAACATACAGTATATCTATACAGTTTTTTTTTTTAAAACTGTTTTTATTTGATACAAATATCTCTGTCATATGTGCACTTTATCCAGGCTTTATTTGATTTTATTGGATCAGGTTTTGCATACAAAGTGTGTTCCTCTCGTGCTTGGACTATCTGTGCCTCAGTTTGAACTCTGCGGACCATTTTACTGTTGTAGGCTTGAGAAAAGAGAATGTTAACACTACTTACTATATGTTTGTGTATGTTTATTGTAATCAAATTTGAGTTAAAATGACTAATGACTGAGCTGAGCTGCTCTTTTCAAGTAGGTGTTGTAGATACCAAGAAAATTGTTACTCAAGTTTTTTTTACAAACTTTTTTACACCTTTTTTTTGTTCGTTCATCATACATGTAGTAGGTCAAAGAACATGTGGGTCAAAGGGCAATGTGGGCAACCTGCGGGCCTACAGAATGTATTCAGTGGTCAATAAGTAGGTTCTTCATTGAATTAAGTACATACAGGAATTCAGATGCAGGTTATGAACATCCCTGTACTCTAGGGATGGCAAAAAAAAATGCTCAGATGTTAGCTCAATCTAACAAAACCTTATTTTAGGAATGCCCTCAAATGCTAAGTGAGTAAATGTTTTTCTTAAAGCTGTGAAAGTGCAAAAAAGGGTAGAATAAGTATTTAGAAGTAAATATAAAGTCCTTATTTAATGTGTATGCATGTGTGACTGTTTCCGTGTTGCAGTGGGTAAAGAAGAGTGCTATTGTATCATTAATCAGTTTTTGTTTTAGAAAGAAATATATCAAATGAGATCTCAGTTGTTTCATTTCTCAGTAGATTCTCCCAAATACCAACGAGAGTAAATGGAAATTTATCATGTCTAGTCTATAGTATCTAAAAGTATAATTCAACTAAATTTCAACTCGATCTGCAATCAAAAATCCAAAAAGAGATTTCAAAATGAAATCAAACAGTTATCAGATTCTTCAACAATACAATATTATTGCACTTAATTATCCATATTAATTTTATAGCTCTGTTACACTCAGTATATATTCACAGCACTTCTCCCAAGGAACTTTATCTGGAAAATGTTATACCTGATTAACTCCATTAAGACTCCTGAGATCATCAGCAACATCAGAGCATTACCGTTTCCCTCTATACAGTTTTCCTCATCTGCACCTCTAGCCGTCACTGCACATCTAAACAGATTTTCAAAGTATCAGCTCTTATTTTCCATAAGTCTTGAGCCCCTTTGAAAAATATTTAGCTTTCCTGTCAACAATGGACTTTGAAGGAGTCCGAGAAAAGGGCCTGCTGGAGTGGTCGGCATTGTCAGCAAAGAGGCAGATTTAGTTTCTGTTAGCACTGTCTAATTGTCTGCATACCCCTTTCCCGGATTCCTCTGAGGACGGCCCAAGCACCATTGTCTACTGATGCCTTTGGGATCTACTGATTTGAAACTAACGGAGCACATGAATGGAGGTTCTTGTTGTGTGTATGAGTATGTAATGAGGAAAAAACATGAGAGTTGACAGAAAATTGAGTGGGTGTCAGAACGTTATTTATACTGTATAGATGTGTGTGTAGACGCATTCTTTTTACATTGAACAAAATCTTGTGAGACTAAATTCATTTGTACAGTCTCCAGGGCTGCTTTGTCTTCGCTCTGGCCTGCTCGGCGGCACCCTACCTGGGCTTGCCTGGTTATGTGGCCCCCCTCCTGTGGATGTCGATCTTGGAGCTTGAAGCGAGACAAAAGAAGTCTTTGGTTGGGTAACTGGTGGGCAGGCTGGAGGTGGTGCCAGCTGTCTGTCAAAAGCCAGCGTGATGAATGCAGGTGGTGCCGATTCATAGATCAGACGTTGGAGGGGGGTTGAAGGAGGACAGGAATAATGATTGTTATCGCTGGCCCTCATCTCCACCTTGTGTGTGATCTTCTCATGGCTGGTTATGTTTACTGAGAACCATGGCAGAGGGTGAACAAAGCTTAACATATGTTGGAAAGACCCATCTTGTCTGGTTCTTTCTCAGTATCCATATCTTGCTCCTTGCTTTCTCAATTCTCTTTTGTCTGTTTAATTGGATACCATCCTTGTTCTTCTAGAACCTTTAAAGCAGGAATTCCCAAACTTTTTTGACCTAAATAGTTTATTTGAAGTATCCCCTGAGATTTTAACACGTTTGCTGATTCACGGTGATGTCGGTTAATGGTCCCATGACATGCAGGTGAACAAAATATTGAATGTTTTCGTTTTTAAATTATACATTTTTTAATAATGTAATTCATTAGCTTTTCATCAACTCATAAACCCCAGTTTCGGAAACCCTGCCTTAAAGGAAAAGTTATTATTTACCCACCCTCATGATTTTCAAAACCGTATAACTTTTTGTCTTCCATGAGACACAAAAGGAAACATTGTGGTTGCATTTTTCCATGCAATTACATTGAATGAGGATTGAAGCTTTCAACCTTGAAAAAGGGAAGCAAACCCATTGTAAAAGTATCATAAAAGTAGTCCAAACTTTTGTGCATCTTGTTGTTATTTACTGAAAATCTCTCTATAACTTTCTTCATAACATGGGACTGAATAATTAGTTCATAAATTGGACTGATTTGGTTCTCGATTTCTACTCATTAATTCCAATGAAGATTATCAGTGAACAATGACTTTCACTAAAAGCTATCATATGATGTCTGAAGAAGTGGTATGGACTACCTTTATGATACTTTTCATCCATTTCAAAGCTTTAGTCCCCATTCATTGTAAATGCATGGAAAAGATCGACAAGCACAATTGTCAGAATTTCATATTTTGTGTTCCACGGGACGGGAGAAAGAACGTCTAACAGGTTTGGAACAACAAGACATAATACATAATTACAGATTTAAAATTCGTTTTTTGGGTGAACTATCCTTTTAAACTCTACCTCATCCACTTGCAACGGAGTATTATATCAAAAGCTCTGACATTTCCCGACCCATCTCGGCCAGGATAAACAGAACCGCTGTGAACGGTTCTTCTCAGTGGGTGAGCTCTACGGGTTTGGATTGTTAATATGAGCTGGAATTCACTGTAGTCCATCAGATCCCAGCGTTCCCTGAACGTTTCCTCTACTCAGGTGTACGGATGAATAGAGGCCACAGGGTCATTTGTGTTTATTCAGAATCTCATAAGTTTCTTGTCATTCAAAAAGAAGGCTAGCAGAAAAGGCTGCTATTGAAATAGCAGTTGGGTACATTTTCTTGCACTGGGTTCAGCGATACAACCAGTGTTATTCATCACTGACCTCCAATCATACACAAGAGCATGCGCCTGCTGGCAGCTGTTGAGAGGAGATGGATGCGGTATGTTATTGATGGTGACGTTGGAGCTTTTCTTGCAGACGGAACCCCCTGCTTGTGTCCATGTGTTTGCCCACTTCAGAGACACACCTTTGGGACCTAGACATGTGCCTGGATCTTTTAGGGTAACACCCAAAAGCTTTTCTTTTACTATACAAGCCACCGTGGCTAATGTTAACCTTCACCATGGGTAATAACATCATGCATAGTGTTTTAAGGCTTTTAATAGAGACTCAGAAGCAGAAAGAGGTGATTTGGATTACTGGAGAGTGGAGCATTGAGAACTGAATCCAGGTTAACATCTGCTTTCTAGAAAATTATTATTTATTCATTAGTAAACCCCAGACATTTTACGGGACTGTCATTCGTTTGTTTAGTCTAAACCGTAATGGGGCCAGCTCCAAATAGGGTGACCAGACGTCCCGAAAAATTCGGGACAGTCCCGAAATCTAAGCTGTTGGCCCGAATCCGGCCCTAATTGTCCCGAAAATTATACTAGCAAAATCTTGAGTTGTTATTGTCTGATAAAACATTAAAAACTGTCCGTGGAGGTTGAGTCGTCCTGCAGCCAGCCCCCGCCAGCTGCTCATTGGCTGCAGCATCTTTTTTTTTCTTTTTTTTTAAGTTCTACAAAGATACCGTAGGCGCGAATTTAGATATGCATTGATAAGCGAGCGCAAGTTGCAGCAGCCGTGAGGACAGTGAATGTGCAGCCAGTCGTAAAGGAGTGATTGATTGGTCGCGGCACTGTGTGCAAAAAAATACTTCGGCCTAATGTCTGATGTCGGGTTACACAAAGCAAATCATCTACACAGTTATGTAGTTTTCTTATTTAATGACCGACAATTTAGTTGTAATAATAATTTTGGCATAAGGCTTATTAGCGTTAGGCTATAGCCTGAAAGGTCTGATTTACGCACTGTTACAACAGTCATTGTTTTTTTTTACAATGAGTTCATGATTTTAATGTTGTTTTTTTGTGGCAGACTAAAGACTAATGACAGACTGTTGATCTTTGAATAAAAATATGTTTGGTTCAGGTTTGAAATTCATTATTTTTTATTATAGGCTAGTCTAATATCATAGGCTTACTCCGAATTCATTCAGAAATGTAGGGATGCGATTTGGTCAATACCAAAAAGCTAATTAATGTTTTTATTGTTATAAATAACTAATAAAAACTGATATTGTACATACTATTTTGTCTAAAAAATTTTTTTATATATATATAAATATTATATTGTATTATGTACTATTTTGCTTGTTGTTTTTTTGTAATGTGTTGTAGTGTAGAGTATAAGAAAGGCATTTCAAATAAAATATATTATTATTATTTTAATTTTTTTAAATCATAGTTATAACCAGTGGATTTTAATAATAAATTTGGTATTATACAGGAGATTTAGTGTCTCAAACTGAGTTAGATAAACATTTTAGTTTATTGGAATACATAATCCACATACTACTGCTATAAATATTTATTGATAAAGCTTGTTGATACATTATTTTAATATTGTATGTGTGTTTCAACTAAGCCTAAGGCAAAGTTTTAACTTGTCTTGAATGAGCAGAAAGTTAAATATTCAACATCGTCTGCTAAATACCCAGTATTGACTGATATCACAATATATTGTGCATCTCTATTAAATGTCTTCATCTTGGGAAGTCGTTAAACTTGGAAACTGTCAATTTGGAAGTGTTAATCCCAAATCCCTCAGATGGATTTGGAATGCTATTTAAGTGACTAAATAGATGAAAAGATCATGTGTGTTAGGAGTATTAGAATAAATCCAAGACCAGCTAGCACAGCACTGTTTTCACTCTCTCGCAAACACAAAGCTGTTGAGCGATTCTGTGCCATGTGAGAGACATTTCAGATGTTTATGTAAGCAGTGAACAGGCCCAGCTGCTCACATCTGGATCTGTGGTGATGCTCAGTTAGGAAGAGAGAAGAAAAAGCTCTGTTCTTCTGCACATCTTAAGCGGTATACTCCCACAATAAACAGATCAATTGAAGATAATAGCTCTTATACCTACAGAGTATTCACGCATGTCAGAGGTTCTTCCTCGAGGACTGTGGTTCTCTGGCTCTACGTGGCTGTGCACACAAGAGAGATTCTCCAACAAAACAAAGGAACTAAACACATTCTTTTTTCTAGTGTGTGGCCTTAAAACCACTAACCCCAGACTTATGTACTGTATCCATCTTAATGTACTTTTTTTTTTACAAATCTATCCTCCGCTATACCAAAAGTGGATCTACTTATCCAGTGCCCTTCTTCTTTCTCCCATGGTGCCACAGAATTTCCAGCTAGTGACACACTGCCAAGGCAACCGCAGAAGACCATGTACACTCTAATGTCTTTCAGGCTCAGTAACATGATGCACCATCTACAACTAAACAAAACAGCCCTTCAGAAACGGAGGGGGATCACCTCTAGCTCTAGCTGTATTGTTTTGGATGGATGAGATAGTGCCGAAAGCAAACATTGATTCTCACTACTCCCCTCCTGAGATCCGTCCTGAGTTTCCCTGAAACGCCATGGTGCAATTTCTAAAATCTGATTTCAGTATCCAAATTATTTACATTTTACTTGGCTTGACGCAATATGTTTCAGCTCTGCAACTGGCATATTGTATGGTTTGTCAGCTAGGGGATGATGACATTGGCATTGTCTCAGAAAGGACAACAACTCTTTTGACCTCTTGAATTGCATATATTTTGAAAAAGTATGTTTTTGATTATTGAGGACAGCGTGTAATGTAAGCAGTGATTTTCATTCACATGCCTTCCAGTTATCTCCAGGTCTTCCTAGAATATTGTGGCAAAAGTCAGAGTGGCACGGTTTCAAAAAGCGCTTATGGTCTGATTGTCAGGACATGTGAGGAGCCACAGGATACATGTGGGCAACACATGAGGAAATGATGCGATGGTTCTGTGAAATCAGCTCATATTAAATGACCGGGCGGCTTCGATCTTCTGTGAAACTTTTACGGCTCTGTATTAACAGTTCAAGCTGCTTGAGATTGTTTTTCAAAACAAGGATAATTGCCATCGCTGCTTAATCGAATACAGGCTGAAACTGTAGGAGTGCACCTACTCTACTCTATGTGAGTGTGCGGCAGTAAGAGTAAAGCACAACCAGAACACTCTGAAACACAACATTCTAAGACACCATGAACTATTTCCCACCAGCATTACAATTAAAAGCAGAGCTCATCAGTGGACTCATCATGGTGAACTATTTTGCCGACTGAACAAATGTGTTTTTTATCTTTGCTGGATGTCAGGACACATGTGTTTTGCCATGTTTAACAAGTTGTTTTAAAAGTGTTTTTAGAAACGAAAACGGTCACTCTGTAAAAAGAAAAAATAAACACTGCAATTTTTTTATTATAATTTTTCCAAAAAAAAAAAAAAATATTTGTGTGGTTTTCCAGTAAAGAAATAAAATAAATAAATAATGACAAAAAGTTAAAAGATAAATTATTATTATTATTATTATTATTAAACCCATTGAACATTTTTGTTCATGATTAAATCTATTAAAATCAGTGAGGTTTATGCTTATAGGGGTCATGACAGTTAAGAGGTATATCCAATAAATTCCATAAACAGCTTTTATTGAAACCAATGCTAGAAATCAACAGGATCTGAAAAGTGGGGACTTGTGACAGAACAGGGCAGCGAAAGACCGCCTTTGTCATTGTCATTTTAAATATACCTTTTCTCATATGTTTTTTCTTGAATGTCAGAAGCCTCGTTGCTGATTTATCCATTTATATGGAAAAAGCTACCAAAGTGCAAGTATTTTAGTGTTGATATGGTCTGAAAGTATGTCTGGTCTGAGCTGCATTATCCATGGAAAGAAATGGTTGATTCAACCTGCTTTTAATGAAGAATAACTATTATCTGTCAATTTCAAGGCTTTTCCTGCATGTTATTTTAAGGAAAAACTAATGTCTGGACCAGATACACAGCAAACTGCTTAACAGCTTGAAATAAGTGTTGAGAGGAAACAGATGCCTGACTTCAGCATGAAACAGAATAGAAAAGGCATGCTATTGTCAGTAATAAGTCCTTGGGTGAGTAAGTGTGTATCGAGTGTGTAGTTTTGCAGTTGATTATAGGGAATTAGTCCCTATAGAAGTTCAAATTCTCCAAAAGACTATTTTACCAAATGGATTTAGCTATCCATTGCTGCCCAACTCTTCACTAATTTTCACTAGTCAGCTAGTCATGCATAAAAATTGTTGACTAGTTGGTAAGTCAGGGTTGACCACTGGGAGTCACAAGTTATACCACCTTTTCCAGCCAGCTCATGCAGATGAAATATTAAAACTTTGGACCTTGGAAATCTCTATTGCCGGACACATTCTGCTTTTGTTGTCATGAATGGTTCAGAATGTCCCACTATCTTATAGTTTATGTCAGCCTTTAGCCATGGCTCATTTGGTTCATGTATGTCAGAGTTGTTCGCAAGAATTTTGGATTGTATGTGAACACTCAAATAAATTCAGACAGTTATAGAAGTCTTTGTGAACACAACATCCTCCAGTTTGGCTGTTGACATTGATGTAATTCCAAATATATTTAGCTTTTGCAGGATACCATACTAAATGATATTACACAAATACACTGGGTGCAGGTTGTGTACTGCTATAGCCATATAGAAACACCATACTATACCCATTAGTGCTAAACCAGTTTGTATCTGACTTGAGAAGAAAAGCTGCACAATATGCAGTAAAATGACTAGATTTCAGAGAGCATAACTTGAATGTTTTTACCCAATGATCACATCTTGTCACATTTAAAACTGCATAATTGGTGGTTTTGCATAATTGGCAAAAGTGGTTGATTTTTAACCTGCACAGTTGTTTAATAATCAGTAACGTTTTATTATGTTTATTTTGTTTGTTGACATGACATGTCAGTCAGTGGCATTAATTTCTACATTTCAATACGGCATGTCAGTTCTTCTTAGACTTTGCAAACGTGTAGTAGCTGGCGACATTTTCTTGTCAGATTCTACTCAACGTTTTTACTCCAAAGAAAAACAAAATTAGGCTACAAGAAAGCGTTCTTTTCCAAACCAACTCTCAACAGACCATCATAAGAGGGGGCGGAGCCACGCGCTTTTGACTGACGGCCTGAGCAAACAAATGAGAAACCAGAATGTTTGTGTGGTCATTTGTGGGTTTAGCCCTATATTTGCATGCCATTACCTGCTTCTGTCAGCCCACAAAGTGTTCATTCATACTTTCACTCCTACATTGCATATGGCTGAAGAACACACACATGCACATAAACACATGTGCAAGTTAAGCGTGTAGATTGGAACCTAAACACACATTCAAAAGCATAAATAATCACTCACCATGATCTGTCTCAACATAAATAGAAAGACAGCTGCCAGGGGTGGTTAGAATTACCTCTGGAAATGACAGTTGTCAGGATGGTACTCTTGTTAGCAAGTGTCGCCGTGTGCTGAAAGGACGTTTCGGTTGATAAGTTGCTCTTGACACACGGACGTTTGCGTTCAGGGAGGTTTGTGGATTGACAGTGTGGCAGTGAGGAAAAGTTAATGTAGAGAAACACTTTTAGATTTGTGTTTTATGAATTACTTGCCTCTGCTGAGTTGTAATATCAGCACTTAGCCAAGTATTGATGGTCCCATTGCTAATTGGCTAGCGTCAATGTGTTACATGACCACTAAAGAGACGTTCATCAAACAGGGTGTGCAGATTTTCCAACAAGTTGATTCCTTGTGGAAAACAAATCCCTCTCCTGCACACTGTGTCATCGGTCCATCCATCAAATGGACAGTGTTGAAAAGCTCTGAAATGGTATTTTGTTTTGCAACAGTTAAGCAAGACTGGGCAGAGTGAAGGAACAGTATAATGTTGTATTGTGCTTGTGTGTTGAGTGAGTAGAGGAAGCCTTGTAGATGATGAAAGAACGGAGGAGGGAGTCAGGGTGAGGATTTAAACAAGTTATTGCTACTGATGATGAACTGCGTCTCACTGATAGCATTGTTTATTTGCGCATGCTGTCTGCGCCTTAGCACCTAATTCACTGAAGCAGATGTTACCGATTAACAGACCGTGATCCAGATATGGACCCCGAATTGGTTCCTTTCCTTTTTTCTTTTTTTTTTTATAAATAATTATAAACCAAACTAAATAAAAAAGACTTGAGATGCATTCAATGTTTACCTATCTACTAAATAATGCTAAAAACAGCACAGCCAAAAGGTAGTATGTCCGAATACACAGTATTTGTTTTGTCATGATTTGAGCATTTAGAAACAAAATTTATAAGATAGTTGTTGTCAAATGTAATTAATTTCAAATATGAAATTTAATTGCAAGCTTGGCGAACAGCTTTGGAGAATTTGATGTTTCCCCATTCAAAGAGATATGAGCTGTTCTTCCATGACCATGACTGAAATAGCTGCCCATTTCAAAGATGGCCGCCACGTGAAATGACTTGCCTTAAAGGGACTACTTACACTGTTGGTCATATGACAACGCTAGCATGACAATTACATTCATACTTCCCACATATAGTATATAGAACATACTTTTTTAATGATCGCAATGTAAGTTCTTCATCAAATGTACCTTCTCAGACTATTTATATGATTTTGGATGCAGAACAGAGGTTTGAGCATTGTGATAACAGCGAAGACTAACAGTGTGAGAATTTATTTATTTATTTATTTATTTTGAGGTGTCGTCGACTCCCGACTCTATCTAATTTTATTTCTTATACATTAAAATAATGTCCCAGCATTACTTTAAAACCAATTTGTGATGTGTCCATCTATTTATGTGCATACCGCATATAATCGCACACTGTGCGTGTGTATATATATATATATATATATATATATATATATATATATATATATATAAATTGTAGGGTTATAACCGTTAACTAAAACGTATATAATAATATATAACATATTTTATTTCAGCTAGTTGCCAAGACTACATTTTTCGTTTTTGTTTAGTTTAAGTTGAAGTAATAAATAACTAATACTACATAAACAACATGAACATAAACTTAAAATAAAAACTAAATGGAATTTTTGTAAAAAAAAACAAAAAAAAAACTAAACTAATAAAATAGCACAAACACAATACAATTACTAAAACTAACTAAAATGAATGAAAGCTGTAAATATAAAAAATATAGGCCTAAATATTAACAAAAATTATAATAGTATTTCAATGATACTTAAATAACACTGATATTCAGCAATGCAAGCATTGTGTGTAAAATTGACCATATAATGTAAAACTGATCTATTCGAAAATAATTCATATGGTAAAAACTGCACATTTTTACTGTTTTCAGTGTACAAAGCAGCCATTTTGGAGCAAATTGTTTGACAATTTAGGATTTTTTTAATATATTTTTACAAAATGCCATTTTTGCCAGGAATTACGAAAAGTATTCCTAAAAATGCACATTATTTAATTTCATACCTATACAAGACGTGGTTAAAGGGATGGTTCGGAGTAATTTCAACATAGGGTCTTTTGCACCATGACCTCGAGCCAAACACCCTTGGTCGAACATTATTAAATTTAGAGCTATTAAAGTTATTTAGAGATATCAGCCGAATGGCGCTAATGGATCCTACGATGTATCTCATAAATTACCCCACTAATAATGCCCAGAATGGTACCAAACTTCTACAGTAGTACAAATAGGTTCTGTACTCATAAAACGAGGCATTGGAAAGTTTGTAAGTACATCAGGAGTTTATTTAAATAACACTTGCCTGATGGCTTATGCTACAGCTAACCCGGACGAGGCCACTTCCGTGATTTGGGAAAAGCCCGTAAAAGTCCTGGCAGAAAGCGATGCATACCAACAAATTATTAGTGCATTCCTGGAACTGGGCGTCGTTACACTACATCCTTATGCATCGCTTTCTGCCAGGACTTTTACAGCCTTTTCCCAAATCACGGAAGTGACCTCGACGTCTGGGTTATCTGTAGCATAAGCCATCAGGCAAGTGTTATTTAAATAAACTCTTGATGTACTTACAAACTTTACAATGCATTGTTTGGCTCGAGGTCATGGTGCAAAGGACCCTAGGTTGAAATTACTCGGAACCATCCCTTTAACATGGATTCTGAGTAAGTGCTAAAATAAACCACACAAACTGTTAAATGACTTCACCCGTTTAAAGTTTGCTTTAGTCTTTCTTATAAGATGCAAATCTGTATGGAAGGATGAGCTAATCCAACACAGGGCAGGGTTGAGCAACAGTCTCTTTGTGGTTTTTTTGGCTCTTTCATGTGAGAATCCGAGACCCAATTAAACACTAATTATCTAAGTCAGGCTCTCAACCATAAAGTAATTCAGAAACGAAGAGGATGTTCAGTTGCAACAGCATCTCTGAGTTGCAGAAGAGAAGGCAGAGATTAGGGGAAAATGTGAAAGGAAGGCAGAGAAACCAAATGAGTTGTCTAAGCCAAATCATTATGTGTGCATGTGAGTGCTGGCAATGCCTTTTTGTGGTCAATCTGAAGTTCTCTGTGACCCGCTGGTGACCTGTCCTCCCCCTCTGTGTCACAGGCCATTCGAAGTGTGGGTTAATGAGTTGCTTCACAGTTCCCACAGTCCGACACCAGCATATATCTTTCTCATTTCTGTGAACTGCTCCTATCTAATCTCAGATAGAGACGTTAACATCCATCTCCGGTGATCTGATCAAAGTTGGTCAGCCAAGATAGATTGCCATTTACACCTGGTAGTAGGATGCATGTCAAATGCATCTCCTTTGGCCACTAGAGATCAAATTTCAATGAGTGGATGGTCTTATTTCAGGTCTACATACAGTACACTACTGTTAAAATTTTTAGCTTTAGGGTCATTAGGATTTGTTAATTAATTAATACTTTTATTCAACAATGATGCATTAAATTGATCCAAAATGAGAGTAAAGGCCTTTACATTGAAAAAAAAATCTATTTTTTAATTTTGAACTCTCTTGAACATTCTATTCATCAAATAGGCTAATTTTTTTGAAAAAAGTATCAGTATCAGTCACAGTATCACAGTTTCCACAAAAATATTAAGCACCACAACCGTTTTAAACAATGAAAACCATGAGAAATGTTGTTTGAGCACTAAATCAGCATATAAGAATGATTTCTGAATGATCAAGTGATGCTAAACACTGTAATGGCAGCTGAAAATTTAGCTTTGCCATCACAGGAATAAATTACATTTTAACATATATTAAACTAGAAAACAGTTATTTTTAAATTGTAATAATGTTTCATGTTTAATATTGCTGTTTTTACTGTATTTTTGAGCAAATAAATGCAGCCTTGGTGAGCATAAGTTATTTCTTTTAAAAAACATTAAATATTACAGACCCCAAACTTTTGAATGATAGCGTATGTCACTTACTACATCAGACTGAAAAGTTTAAACAACAACAACAATAAATGTTTTCACACTGTTACTCCACAAAATAATAGAATTTTAATTTCATCAAAAGCGTGATGTTTCAAGCACAATTCACATTTTTATTTTAGCCATGAACCAGAGCATCTGATGTGAACATGTTGGGCCCTGTTTGCAGCAGTATTTACTTAGTATTTATTTAATGATTGGATCACGAAAACAGATGTAAACAAGGTGTAAATAAGGCTTTGGCCTGGCCACAACACACACTCAAAGTGTCTGTTGAAATATCGTTTGCTTGCGACACAGTATAAACTGTGAAAGGTTCTTCACTGTTAATCTGTCAATCACTCTGCTCTTGAATTTTGCCAGTGGCAGCACAATGATTCGCTCTGGTTAGGAGGAGAGAAATGCATTTACACTGCAGGTCTATTTAAGAGCTGCAGATGTTATGGTAAGCTAATGCTCTGAGCCCTGCTTGTTTTGCTGCGGTCACTCTGGCATCAGTGTCAGGGGCTAAAATTGCCCCTCATGAATCCAGTTGAGTGTCATTTGCTTGATTACATCACTGGTTATCTGCACTTCACCCGAATCTGCTCATACATGCATATGACCAAATAAAATGTTTGTGGTAAGATTAACATTTTCTTTTTGGAGGCAACCGTTTTTTTTTTTTTTGTGCCTTTTTGAACATGACTGATCTACAATATATAGTTATGAAATCAGAGACCTTCCTCTCAATGAAATCTGATCATATTCATAAGTGGTCTCAAGAGACGCATCTTTTGGCTGACCACTTATTATCAGATCGCCAAAGACTGATGTCAATACCAGGATCGCACATGTCTGTTAATCACCTCAGCCAAGACTTTACTTTATTGTCAGTCCAGATGCTAAATCACTATCACTTACAGCAAGTATCTAGTCTTCGGATATGATGTTATACTGCTGCAGGCATCCTTTACGGATACATATCACTGACTAGTTCTTCGGCCAAGCTAGAGTCAAGATATAAGATAAAGAGCAAATAAAAGTGTCTTGTTTGAATTAGGAGAAGATGGATCTCTCTTGTCTTGTTCAAACAGATCAGACCTTCGTCTTCTGTTAATGGTCTGTGGATGATTTCTTTGAGAGATTTTTATAAGCTTTCAGGTAAGCCGGAGATATCTCTGAGGTATCCTTCGTTTTTGTACTTCTGAATAACAAATATCGTTTTTTCGCGCACTCTCTCTTCTCGCCATCCCCAGACTTATGAACACACTCCTCTTCAACTCCCACACTCTCGCTCTCCCTTGCTTCACTAGAATCTTGAGGTTGACAGAGACAAGTGCTCATTCCTTTTAAAAAAATATGCTTGTGTTGTATTTTAAGGAAGTATTATCATAAACGTGTAATCCCCTGAAATATGCTATGGGGAAGCTCACACATTGAAACTATAAATTGTATCTTTATTTACACAATGGCAATAAAATTAACAGGATGTAAATGTGGATATTTTGAAATGTTTTAATTCATTTTGAATGTTTGTGAGGAAAACCAGCTAACACAATACTGATCATGCTGTATGATAGGAACAAGAAAATGTACTGCATAGTAGTTTGGATACACTGAAAGAGAATATGAGGGAGGAAAGAAAGGAGGGCGTGAGGGAAGGTGAGAGGTTGTGTAGCGGTAATGGAAATCCAGCATTTATCAGTCACTGAATCCCTGTTCGGGAGGGTATGCCGCAGGACGGTTGGATAAACAGAGCAAGGCGAAGGCCAAAGTTCGACAAGACTGTGCATACACTGGAATAGAAGAGAGTGGGATGATGGCAGCATATTTCATTGTTTTCTAGTCTGTCACTCTTCACTGTTCCTCCCAATTTCAGTCACAATCCCTCGTTCCACTGTCTGTCCGATTTGCCTTTTGGGTCGCACCCCATGCTGATTTTTCCCCCCTGTTATTTCCGTCTTTCTTAGTCTTCTAATCAATCCAGGTCCATTTAAATCAATAATTCACACATGAATCAAGATTTGGTGATTTATTAATGTTACACTCATATCGTCCAAATCCATGTTGTTTCTTCTTTGAAACACAAAAGGAAACATTTTTAAGAATTGCGCTGGTTGCTCTTTGCCTTGCAATTGCAATGAATGAGGGAGTCTTTTAAGCTTCAAAAAGAATGCAAAAGCACCCATAAGGCATACAAAAGTTACGTATGAGGAAGAGATCCAAATATAAATTATTATTCATTGATATTAATCTTCCCCTCCAGTGAGCTGTTACTCATTCGGATCATTCGAGTTGATGAGATTCAGACTGGTTTTGTGAATTGGATCAACTGATTCAGAGATCAAACTCAAAAGAATGATTGGTTAAGAAATCACACAATTTCAACATCTGAACCTTTTTTCTTAATCTTAAAAGCATGATTTTTTTTTTTTCAAAATCCTCTTTTTTGTGTCCCTCAGAAGAAACTAAGTCATGCAGGTTTGAAGAAACATGAGGATGAGTAAACAATGTCAGAATTTTCATTTGTAGGTGAAATATTCCTTAAATGGATGTTTTACAGTTCTCCCAATGCCAAAATGTTCTTTATTTGCTGAGTATGTTCTTGTCCTAGTTGTACATAATAAAGGATAAAGACTAACAATCGAAATCCACTCTAAATCATGTAGGAGTGAAGTAATCAGGCCACGCTTATGAGAATATTGCGCTTTGGCCTTTTCCAGGTTGAGTTGGCCTTGTCTAATACAGTTTGTCTGTCAGCCCAGAGTATCATTGGAAAGTTGTACATGAATCAAAGCAAAGCATGTGGCTCTGTCATTGTGTGGATAATTGACATGGCTAAATGCTTGACAACTACGCCAAATCGTAACAAAAAACTCTATAGAGAACTTTCACCATAAAGGAGGTTGTAACAAGCGCAATTGCTTGTGCGCTGTGCGCGCCTTTAGATAGTCATCAGCTCTTTGAAAAAGTCGATTATTTTTGTGACAAATAGTCCATTTTAAGGTAATACAGTCCAGACTGAGTCGAGGCCATATGGCTGTGTCTGTGTGTGTATGGAGAGAACTGCTCATTTATCACAACCATTTATCAGAGTCTGTTCAGAATTCCCTCGGAACGTTTTTACGCCATGGCCCCAATTTAAAGCCTCTTGGCTCTGCGTATTTGAGTATGTGTTTGTGTACGTGTACGTGTGTGTGTAAAAGTAGTCAGGAGTGAAAGGTCTCCATGCTCTTTAGAGCTCATCACATTAGCCAGATTTCACTCACGCTTTTCCTTGATTTTGTGGCAGGGGACTTGCACAATAATGTCAGTATATATGTGCAGGTTGCGTACAAAAATTACGTGTTCGTTCAAATTAACCGGAAATCCCAGCTCTGTCTCCAACGTCATATGGTGGTGAATTGAGTTCTGCTTTCAAAATCATGTGTTCCAGGTTGTGAGCATTGAATAGGAGATGAGGGGAATCTGTTTTGCAGACTGTAAGTAAGAAGTAGTTTAAGTTGACTTGATTGACTAATCCAAATGGGCACAACTGGATAATCTTATCATATTCTAGTATGTTTTTTATTCTTGTGTTATGGTTAATAATATTCAGCTCACATGAGTAAAGCCCGAGCCAGCCAAGTCCTTTAAGAAGTCGTAAGAACTCTCAAACCCAAATGGTACGACCCAAACCCAAACTGTGAAAATATTTAAAACATAACCATGATTGTAATAGAAAAAAACCCTATAAAAGTTGAATGTTTTTGTAATATTCAAGTCGTATAGTGTTGTATGATTTCGCCATTTTGTACGAATTAGTGCTTGTTGTCATGAGCGTGTCTTGGCCCAAGCTGATCTGTAGAAGGGAAGGGTCATGACGGACAATTAGTCATCCAACAACAAACTACCTAAATAACGAGTTTGGATTGGGTTTTTAAGATGAACATGTGTCAAATAAAATACAACCCTTACTATCTTTTTTTGGACATAAGAACATCCTCTAAGATACAGGGTTTGTGAAACTGAAACCAGTCTAATAAGTTAGAGCTTTCTTAAGACTGATTAGTCAAGTTGTTCGGGCGAATATAAAAATGGGTAGTTTTGCACATCCCTTATCAGTAGTGACAAAACTAACAAAGTCAAGCCTGAGAGTGCCAAGAGAGATTGAAAGTAAGAGAACTTTCAGATCTGTCCTTTATACTTTCCCAGGCTAACTTCCTGCAGACTATCCCAAGAGACGGATTGGTTTCCTGTGGAACCTTTCCCACTATTTGTCCCACCTGGGTCATGGTTTGGGGTGGACTGGGGCAGGGTTTTAGGTAAAGCCCCATTTGAGAGCACTTGAGCAGCACAGCCTCCCTCTGTGGAAACTGCATCTCGCAGTCTCTTGTTCTTCCACTCACTCGCTTTTTGCACTGATCCATGAACTGCTCCTGACCCCCGTGTGCTTGTGATTAATGTCCCCAGCACAGTGTTTCATCCCCCTCCGAAAGAAAACATGCAAGTGAGTTAGAGAGCCAAACGATGTTGGGACTTTTCGCGAGTTATAATGATGAGAGAAAGTAATAAAGAAAGAGCAATGGAGAAATGTCTTCTTTTAATCACTCTGTGGGGCCTCAGACCATCATTGGTGGCCATATTGATGTGGCATTACATGACTATGATGATGGGTCAGTTCATCTCGTCCATGCATGTCCTCAAACCATTTCTCAAACTATGTGGTCTTTGGTTCAGTAGAGCTTGACGGTTGCTCCAATCATAGTTGTGGTTCACCTCAGTAGCTTCCTATGAATTTCTCCAATCAAAGAAAATCCTGTGACAAAGCGCTGGTCAACCAATGGTTTTACTCTGAAAATTAGCATGGAGGTCAAGTAGCTGTGTTTATCCTGCTGAGTTAGGGTTTCTTTGTAAGTCTCGCTGTTCTAAACAGTGTTCATAGTGTGTTACAAGCATTTGTTTTTCTTCTTTTGAAGCAATAAATCATGCAATTTTGTTATGGCATTTGTTATAAAATGTTACAACAGTTTAAATGCACAGATGTACATATGGAGACTCAAACATGTGATAATCAGCTTTCCCCTGCTTGGGTTTTTTCAGCCAAAGTTCTAACAGTTAAATGCTTGTTTGATTATGTTTATTTCACAGAATTCTGTGGATTGGATCTGCACAAAGGTTCCGGATATTCCCATTACCAAATTTGATTTAACTCTTTCAGTAGCAGAAACTTTGTTTTATTAATAGCACTAATAAGAGTAAGAATGTTTTTTTCATTCAAGTGTATATGAAAACACTTGAGATCTAATATCTCAGATATTAAACTGCATTCTAAAAAATATTTTCTAGTTTATATTTTATATTTTTGCTTTAGTATAAAACCAATTTCCTTTTGGAAACAAGTCTTATCAGTTTTAAATGTTATTGTCTTATCACATTTTTAAAAATTGTATCACACCGTATAATTGGGTTTTATACATTAATATATTGTCGCCTTTATATTTTAGGAAGAGGGGAGGGAGGGTTCATATTATATTTGGGGGTCCTTAAAAACCCCTGGATTTAAACATGGTAATGTGTGTTTAACGGAGCTGATAGTATTAAAATTTGATAGTTGAAAGCTTGATCAAATAAGTCTGATTATTAATAAACAAATATGACGGGGGTTTCCAATTAGGAAATCTGCAGCAGATTCCGTGTACGCCTGCTTATCAGTAATGGATAAATATATCAGATCTAGAGTCATAGCTTGTGGCAAAGATTCATAATGTAAACTAAATGCTGTTTGTCTTCCACATGAAAGCACCCTAAGAGAGACTGGACGTTGTTTGAAGAGGCCAGTGAGTGGCCCGCCTCTTGACCTCTTCTGACCTCTTGACCTGCATGGCCACGGTGTCGGACTTCATAGGGACAGAACTTAGTAACCTGCTGAGGGCAGAGCAACTGGCCACGAGCCTTCGCTTTTCTGCCACTGTTTGACCTTTGTTTGTGATTTGTGAAAGGCCTTTATGATGCTCAGAGATTGTCTTACACAGGCATATGGGTACACACAGACACACACACACACATTTTTAGAGCCACATGAAAAATCTAAAGAAGGACCCACAGTGACACAGAATGAGAGGTAAAGACTTCAAAGTGTGCCTGTTCATACACATGACAGGGTTCCCACGGTCCTGAAAGACCTACAAATAACAGGGAATGTTAAAATTGTGATATCCAGGCCTGGAAAAGTCTTAGAATTTAATGGTATCTTTAAAGTCTTGGGAAAGTCAAGAAGATTAATGCAATGTTAAACGTTTTGGAAAACCCATGAACATTTCTATCGCAATTGCACATTTTACTGTTTGTGTTCAGCTCTATAATATTTTATCGGTTAGATTCAAAAGTGTGTGAATGGCCCACATTCATAAACTCAGGAATTCAAAAAAAAAAAATGTGTCTTTTGGAAACATTTGTAGACTTGAAACGCAACAGGTGGTGTAAGGCAGAATGTCCAAGCTGCTCTTTTTCATAAGAAAAAGTAGATGGTGACTTTATTATTATTTTACAACATTCAATACTCTTGTTGTGCCAATTTTCCATACAGTATTTTTTGTACATGTTTCATCCTATTATTGTTATGTTGCTCACTTTCTATGATCTAATCCGGTTTATAATCAAATGAAATATTTGAATAACAGTGTGTTTTTCATGCTGCAAAGAATATGGCATGCTGTTGTAAAATTCTGTTAATCAAAATTAATAATAGTGATTTTAAGAAGAAGAATCCACAATTATGATTTCTGTAGTCTGTCTGTGTGTTTTTTTGCGCATCTCTCTGATGTCTGCTGCAAAGACACATACTCAGCGTTCACCTGTCCCCATTGGCAGGAGGTGTTGCTGGGTGTTTATGATGTCTCCTTGATTAGAGGATAGGTTTACATTACCCGCACTGACATCCTGCTCAGGCCTGATAATGGAGCCAGTGTGCTGGAATCCCTGGCATGTTTTCAGTGCTGTGGAGAGAAAGGGCATCCTTTTATATCCAAACCCCCTCTCAGATCCATTCTTCTCTGTCCTGATGAGGTGATAAGAGCCAGAAGGGATATAATGAACCTCTGTCAGAGCAGACAAGAAGGGAGTGAGGAGGGTCTCTGTTGAGCTAGACAAGCTTACTTGACGGCAACTATCCCGGGGCAAGGCTATACACACATGTAGACAGATGCACACGTGCATTCCAGTCTGACACTCTGTACTTATTGTCAGACCTTTTGACCTGCTTGTCAGACAATAGTGTCTTCCTCTGAAAAGCCAGTCGTAATTCACACAATTAATCTCCTCTAAGGGTCGCGGTTCGACTCGCCGTAGCCCTCCAAGCTGACGGAGTCCCCCTGAGGAGCACCTCTGGTTTTTATCTGTGGCAAGGAAGCCAACCGAAGCCTTTATTTCTTTTCCCCTGCAATGATCTCAACTCAACTATCCCTGATCTGCCCTACATTTTACCTTTTTGTTTCTCAGAGGTTGTTTGAACAGAAGTTTTCAATGAGAGTTGGGGATTTACAGCAACATAAGCAAAGCGATGTGGGCGTGTCTAACGATGC
Source organism: Squalius cephalus (assembly GCF_949319135.1). Lineage (NCBI taxonomy): Eukaryota > Metazoa > Chordata > Actinopteri > Cypriniformes > Leuciscidae > Squalius > Squalius cephalus. Next base: position 15,254,766 of record NC_137131.1, read on the forward strand.
GTTTCAATTTATGCAAATCAGCAGCAATGCAATGTGCAGATGTTGCTGCATTAAGTTAAACTGAATTACATGTTGTTTTGTTTTGTTTTTATGTGCCCTCCATTTTACTTTTTACTTCCCAGAGGACTTCAGCTGTAAACAAAGAGAATGTTCTGAGTAAATTAGATAAAACCTGCTTTTCTGGTTTTCAATGCAATTTTGTTTTGAGGGAACCAAGTTTAGTTTTTAGTTTTATGATTGGATTTACATCTGACTCGTAACAGCCTTCCTCAAACCACCATAACGGCAGTTGCTGTTTTCTCTTTTAAGTCAATCTTTGTAGAACATTCCCGGGCTGTTAAAGTTAGTTAGCGTGAAATTTGTGATTAACATCCCTACCGATATAGACAGGCCTAGTCATTGTTTGCTTATTTTAATGCTTGACGTGTGCTGAAGGTATGTCTATCCTTTATCTGAACCTCACAGAATGATTTGCGAGCCTCCATCTGCGGTGATGCATCATGTGCAACCCTCAGCATAGTCATGCTGCTCTTAGATTTGGTTTCGCCACATGGGCTTACGTTAAAAGAGCTTTGTATCTTTACTCACACTTGTATTTTTAAATGTGTCAAATATGATTTCACACAGTGTTTTCAAGCTGTGTTTTGATTTCACACAGCGTTTTCACACAGTTTGACTGGCCGTTCACACTTACTGTACAGCGACTTGCAGCGACAAAGCAACCTGAAGTCATTGAAGGCAACGTGTTGGTTATGTATTTTATGTATCCTATAGCGCTTGTTTCTGGAGAAGATTTTTTGGGGGGGTTTTGATGCAGTCGTATACATTTATATATTTGTTATTGTAATTTAGCTCTTCCTTTAATTTCATAATTATTTTCTTTCTTTGCTAGGTGGTGTATGATAAGGTAGTATGTGTAGCACTTATTTAAGTAGTTTACCCAAAATTAGCTTTCTGTTCGAAATCCATTTTAGTTTCTTTCTTCTGTGGAACATATTTTGGAGAATGTTCAAACTGCTCTTTTCAATACAATGAAAGTATAGTGCCAAGCACAAAATATCTTCTAAAACCATTCAATATTTTTTTTTAGAGAAACAGACCAAAATGTCTGTTGTTATTTACTGAAACTCTTCCCCTCCACCAAAAAATCTCACCTATTCTTGTACATATTCAAATGTGACAAGCAAGAACCAATGCCAATATTTGATCCGTCATGAGATGCCAGTTATGAATTGGCACATGGCATGAGAGTGAATAAATGATGCCCTAATGATGTCCATAGACGTAATATTGAAAATAGCACTTACTTTTTAAGTAGGGCTGGGTTTCGATTCAAATTTCAAGAATCGATTCGATTCCGATTCTCAAGATCTTGAATCGATTATCATTATTCGATTCGATCCGATCCGATCTTCGAGATTTAGATAATGGTTTTTGAAAAAAGCATTTTTTTCCAGCTGTTACCTGAATTACAGGACTGTAGTTATGCAACATATTGATACTATTATTATAGACATTCAACTGCAAATTAATGGAGTATTGGTGGTTGTAAAGAACAATCCCCCTTCCAGAGTGTTGATACAACTGCTTTCACAAACTTGCACTGGTGTAGACGACCGAGGACGCAGAGGTATATCAGCAGCAGTAGACCGATTATTTAGACGCGAACCTGATGTAGGCCTATTATTAAAAATGACATTAAGAATTTTCCAAAAAGCTGCTACAGTTCAGATGCAAATGCACCTTTATTTTTTATTTTAATGATCAACATTTAGAACACATTTGTTCTAAGCCAGTGCAAATGTAAACAGATTGTTGGTTACTGGCTTCACAGTAAACAGACAACGAGATGCGCGGATGGGCTATTATTTCAACCGCATCACAAAACTCATCCGTCCGCACCAACGTTTTTGACCAATTTTCAAAACAGCACCCGCCCGCCATCCGCTTAATGTATGCATATATTTTTTATTTGATTGGTTAACCGCCCGCCACCCATCCGAAAATATAATTTTTCGTCACGTCATCCGCCCGATCCACAGTTTATCCGCGGAGTCCGCGGCTGTAACCGCCAACCGCGCATCTCTATCAGAATGTAAATAAAATTTGAACTTACAAAACCTTTGCTTTTGTCAAGCTCGTTCTCTGCATTGCTTCTGAACCCGAAATGGTGCCAGATCGCAGCTTTGAGCGTTTCTGGAGTTTTCAAAGCAACCGCTTGCTTAACGTTACTGACGTTGTTTTAATGTCCTTCCACATCGCGCGCATGCGTGAATTCAATGACGCGGAAAGTTAAAGTTCACGGGGAAAATCGATCCTCTGAGTTACGGATCGATCTTTAGAAATTAATATGAAAATCGATTCAGAATCGGTGAATCGTTTTTTTCAACACAGCCCTATTTTTAAGTATCAAACTGGTTTAAGTAATTGTAGCTACACAAAGTAAACATTATTGCATTGTACATGTTCCATTCCTTTGATTTCCTTTCATGTTTATATGAATGACAGTGTGAAGACTGTTTTAAGATGAATCGCATCTATTCAGTGATGTTAAGAGTACAATCATTTGGACCACTGCAGTGTTGGTCTGTTTAGGCAGTGTCATTGAAAATAGAAGTAAGTGGTAACACTCTGTTTGTGTAAATGAAGTGCTTCCTAGTAACAACCAAAGCATGTCAGTAAATAAAAGCCGATGGCCTAAAGCAGGCTGCCTTAAAACAACAGGAGTAATTGCAGCATGCTGCGAGCTCTACTGTTGCTTTCTGGTCAGATTCTGAGAGGAAGGAGGGCTTTCATACGGAAATTAGAGGGCTTAGCAGTGGCTGTTTGGTTTGTTTGAGTAAACCATTGCTTTTATTTTGAATGTTCAGTGGAGAGTGGGTTTTATGTGGCCTACATGTAGTCATCGAAAGGAGCTGCAGTCAAACTTGTGCCCTCTGTGGGAGGAAACAGGACTAATCAAGGTATGGTTTGGGATATATTTCAGGAGAACTGGAGGGAAGCAACTAGTTTCTGAAAGCACTGCTGAAACTTCTTGCAGACAATTGTCCTTTGTCTGAGCTTGTCTCTCTCCAGAAAATTTGGTTTGGATAACACACAAACAGACACATAAACACTGATATACTGAATTTACAGTACTGACTACATTTATTGCAAAAACCTGGCAGCTGTAAACAATATGATAACAATGTTTTAGCAATTATGGGATGTCATTTAGTGACTATATTTATATATTTATAGTTCATTAGATAGATAGATAGATTTTTTAAAATGTAAATTATAAGGTGTATCATACTTTTTACTTACGAAAAACTAATTTACAAATATTTACTGTATTTTACAAAAACATTACCATTTTTTTTTCACTTTATACAGTAATGTGTAAATGTGTATCTTTAACTTATTATTAATTTAGTAATAATAGTACTATATTAATTTAGTACTATTATTAGTGTCACATGCCTGTCCTGTCTTGTGCTGCACATGGGTGTTTTGTTATTTTGGGCCATGTGCTCGTGTCTATTGTCTAGCCCCTCCCATCTTGTTATCTGATCATTGGTTAATTTGTTCCACCTGTTCCCTCTTGATTTGTTCCCTTTATAAGTCCCCTCTTGTTTGCAGTCTGTGTTGGTTCGTTGTCTTATGTTTCCTGTTCCCTTTGATTCCCTAGTAAGTCCATGTTCCGTTTTCGGTTGTCATATTTGTTAGTTGTGTTTTCCCCCTCGTGGGTTTTGTTTTGTGTTTAGCCTTTCTTTTATTAATAAATTCATATTCTCTGCACTTGAGTCCTCGCACCTTTTGTATTTCCCCATCCCGTGACAGAACGAACCAACCGATGAGGACTCAGCGGAGAAAGGGGGCGCAACCAGTCTCCTGTCCGCACTGGGAGCGGATTCTCCAATTTCAGGAACTAATCTCCCTTCGTCAGCAGGGGACGGGGGTGAGAGAATTCAGTCACGTGTTTTGTAGCGCAGCTGAGGGGCTGAATCTTGACGTGGAGGCTCGTAAAGACTTATTTAATCATGCGCTCGACGAACCAATGGACTGGCTGATCCGATCGGCATTTGACGGGGTCAGTTTTGAGGCGATGGTGGAGGGTCTTATTCGCCATCAGGAGAGAATGGCCAGGAAGGTGGTCCCAGTTCCAGTGATCCCGAGTCCGATGGTCCCGAGTCCAGTGGTCCCAGTTCCGGTGGTCCCGAAACGAAGGAGAAGGAAGACTCCCTCCGTCCCAGTCCCGGTGGTCCCAGTCCCGGTGGTCCCAGTTCCGGTGGTCCCAGTTCCGGTGGTCCCAGTTCCGGTGGTCCCAGTTCCGGTGGTCCCAGTTCCGGTGATCCCGAATCCGGTTCACGTCACGCCTGCCGAGCCTGTGTCTTCGGACAAGATGGCCGCCGCCGAGCCTTTTCACGTCACGCCTGCCGAGCCTGTGTCTTCGGACAAGATGGCCGCCGCCGAACCTGTTCACGTCACGCCTGCCGAGCCTGTGTCTTCGGACAAGATGGCCGCCGCCGAGCCTGTTCACGTCACGCCTGCCGAGCCTGTGTCTTTGGACAAGATGGCCGCCGCCGAGCCTGTTCACATCACGCCTGCCGAGCCTGTGTCCCCTGACAAGATGGCCGCCGTCGAGCCGGTGTCTGTTCCTGAGCCTGAGCCGGTGGTGCCAGTTCCAGGACCTGAGCCGGTGGTGCCAGTTCCAGTGCCTGAGCCGGTGGTGCCAGTTCCAGTGCCAGTTCCAGTGGTGCTAGTTCCAGTGCCTGAGCCGGTGGTGCCAGTTCCAGTACCAGTTCCGGTGGTACCAGTTCCAGTGCCTGAGCTGGTGGTGCCAGTTCCAGTGGTGCCAGTTCCAGTGCCTGAGCCAGTGGTGCCAGTTCCAGTGCCTGAGCCGGTGGTGCCAGTTCCAGTGCCTGAGCCGGTGGTGCCAGTTCCAGTGCCTGAGCCGGTGGTGCCAGTTCCAGTGCCTGAGCCGGTGGTGCCAGTTCCAGTGCCTGAGCCGGTGGTGTCTGTTCCAGTGCCTGAGCCGGTGGTGTCAGTTCCAGTGCCTGAGCCGGTGGTGCCAGTTCCAGTGCCTGAGCCGGTGGTGCCAGTTCCTGAGCCGGTGGTGTCTGTTCCAGTTCCTGAGCCGGTGGTGTCAGTTCCTGAGCCGGTGGTGTCAGTTCCTGAGCCGGTGGTGTCAGTTCCTGAGCCGGTGGTGTCAGTTCCTGAGCCGGTGGTGTCAGTTCCTGAGCCGGTGGTGTCAGTTCCTGAGCCGGTGGTGTCAGTTCCTGAGCCGGTGGTGTCAGTTCCTGAGCCGGTGGTTCCAGTTCCTGAGCCGGTGTCTGTTCCAGTTCCTGAGCCGGTGGTGTCAGTTCCAGTTCCTGAGCCAGTGGTTCCAGTTCCTGAGCCGGTGTCTGTTCCAGTTCCTGAGCCGGTGGTGTCAGTTCCTGAGCCGGTGGTGTCAGTTCCTGAGCCAGTGGTTCCAGTTCCTGAGCCGGTGGTGTCAGTTCCAGTTCCTGAGCCAGTGGTTCCAGTTCCTGAGCCGGTGTCTGTTCCAGTTCCTGAGCCGGTGGTGTCAGTTCCTGAGCCGGTGGTGTCAGTTCCTGAGCCGGTGGTGTCAGTTCCTGAGCCGGTGGTGTCAGTTCCTGAGCCGGTGGTGTCAGTTCCTGAGCCGGTGGTGTCAGTTCCTGAGCCGGTGGTGTCAGTTCCTGAGCCGGTGGTGTCTGTTCCAGTTCCTGAGCCGGTGGTGTCTGTTCCAGTTCCTGAGCCGGTGGTGTCTGTTCCAGTTCCTGAGCCAGTGGTTCCAGTTCCTGAGCCGGTGTCTGTTCCAGTTCCTGAGCCGGTGGTGTCTGTTCCTGAGCCGGTGGTGTCTGTTCCTGAGCCGGTGGTGTCTGTTCCAGTTCCTGAGCCGGTGGTGTCTGTTCCAGTTCCTGAGCCAGTGGTTCCAGTTCCTGAGCCGGTGTCTGTTCCAGTTCCTGAGCCGGTGGTGTCTGTTCCTGAGCCGGTGGTGTCTGTTCCAGTTCCTGAGCCGGTGGTGTCTGTTCCAGTTCCTGAGCCAGTGGTTCCAGTTCCTGAGCCGGTGTCTGTTCCAGTTCCTGAGCCGGTGGTGTCTGTTCCTGAGCCGGTGGTGTCTGTTCCTGAGCCGGTGGTGTCTGTTCCAGTTCCTGAGCCGGTGGTGTCTGTTCCAGTTCCTGAGCCAGTGGTTCCAGTTCCTGAGCCGGTGTCTGTTCCAGTTCCTGAGCCGGTGGTGTCTGTTCTAGTGCCTGAGCCAGTGGTTCCAGTTCCTGAGCCGGTGGTGTCTGTTCCAGTTCCTGAGCCGGTGGTGTCTGTCCCTGTTCCTGAGCCGGTGGTGTCGTCTCCGCCCTGGCCGCCCGAGGGGTCGTCTCCGCCCTGGCCGCCCGAGGGGTCGTCTCCGCCCTGGCCGCCCGAGGGGTCGTCTCCGCCCTGGCCGCCCGAGGGGTCGTCTCCGCCCTGGCCGCCCGAGGGGTCGTCTCCGCCCTGGCCGCCCGAGGGGAAGTCTCCGCCCTGGCCGCCCGAGGGGAAGTCTCCGCCCTGGCCGCCCGAGGGGAAGTCTCCGCCCTGGCCGCCCGAGGGGAAGTCTCCGCCCTGGCCACCCGGGGGGAAGTCTCCGCCCTGGCCGCCCGAGGGACAGTCTGCTCCGCCCTGGCCGCCCGAGGGGAAGTCTCCGCCCTGGCCGCCCGAGGGGAAGTCTCCGCCCTGGCCGCCCGATGGACAGTCTGCTCCGCCCTGGCCGTCCGAAGGAGAGTCTCCACCCTGGTCTGTCCCTCCCGTCCCTCCCTGGTCTGTCCCGCCCTGGTCTGTCCCTCCCTTCCCGCCCTGGTCTGTCCCTCCCGTCCCGCCCTGGTCTGATGGAGCGTCTGGTAGCCGCTCCGTAGGGAGGGGGTAATGTCACATGCCTGTCCTGTCTTGTGCTGCACATGGGTGTTTTGTTATTTTGGGCCATGTGCTCGTGTCTATTGTCTAGCCCCTCCCATCTTGTTATCTGATCATTGGTTAATTTGTTCCACCTGTTCCCTCTTGATTTGTTCCCTTTATAAGTCCCCTCTTGTTTGCAGTCTGTGTTGGTTCGTTGTCTTATGTTTCCTGTTCCCTTTGATTCCCTAGTAAGTCCATGTTCCGTTTTCGGTTGTCATATTTGTTAGTTGTGTTTTCCCCCTCGTGGGTTTTGTTTTGTGTTTAGCCTTTCTTTTATTAATAAATTCATATTCTCTGCACTTGAGTCCTCGCACCTTTTGTATTTCCCCATCCCGTGACAATTAGTTCAATTTAAGGTATCTGTATGAATAAAATTTAAAGATTTTAAATTCAATTTAAATTTTAATTTTTAATAAAAAATTAGCTTGTTTTAGAGTTATTAAAGGTACTTTTTGAGCCAACAGAAACTCTCTGGTTGCTCTCAGTAGCTCATCTCTGTATGTGACGCCATAATATCTGTCCTCTGTCCCTGGCTGATGAACTCATAGGTCTCCCTTCTATTAAATTAAATGAAGCGCTTTAGTTGTTTTTCTTTAGTCAAGACTTGGCGTGTGCAGAGGCAGCAGAACAAAGCCTCCGCTTTCCTATAGCGAACGTGGAGCCAGATCTACGCCATCCAAACTTGGCATAGAAACTTGGAGCCAATCTGTAAGCAATTTAGTGGAGCTCTGTGGAAGCAGTTTGCGAGAGACAGCAAGCGAAAGAGGGAGATTTCTTATAAATAGTAATAGTGTGCGGCAGTCAGTACTGAATGGGTGTGTTCCAAATGAAAATGTGTTGAATAAATCCTTAAAGGCAATCAAAAGTGAATACACACAAAAGATTGAGTTAGATATTACAGTAATCATTTCCGGCAAGGTCTTTCTTTTTCAAAACCAAATAAGAAAGGGGGGACTTCATAAGAGTGTTTGAGTTGCCTGTAAGCGTGCACACATGTCTATGTGCGGCTGAATGTGTTTGGTTAGTGTGTGTAAATGATTGCTCGCGTGACTGTCATAATTATGTCACCCTTATGCTCTCCAAATCTGTCAGTTCACCTTTGAGTTGTAAGTATTGACCTGCACGGACCAGACGGTGGGATCATATAACTGATATCATGTGACTGATTTTACGAGGCAGGTGGTGCTGGGTCGTGCTCTCTGCCTTTATTAGACCAAAGCAAACTCAAAGAGCCTTTTGTGCTGTGCCATCACTTTACTGCAGTGGACCATGAGTAAAATGAAAGAGACATTTCCACCTTATGGATCTACAATATTACTTTTAGAAATATTATATATTAAATAGAAAATAAGTGTGTGTGTGCGCGCACATTTTTTTTATATGTCCTGTAATTTTGTAAAATAAGTTGTAATTGAATTGCATATTTATGTTATTAGTCTCCATGAGGTACCAAAGTAAAAATTCCATTGTACCTGGTACATTGTACTTTGTACGATAATAAGTGCTTGAAATGTAACCGTTTATTGATTTACTAGAAGGAGGAGTTAAAGTCTTGGTATTTTGAAGCACAAAATGCAATTACCAGAATTCATTTAATTTATTGATGGCAGATATAGCATTTTAACACATGTTAAACTTGGAGAAAAAAGGTAATTAAACACACATTAAAAAGTTTAAAGCTATTATATACTATTCTTTAAAACTGTAATGATTTTTTTGGAAGAAAAAAACATCTTATTGGATAGAAAACAGATAGTTAAGTTATTCTAATTGGAAAAATACCCCTATATATTTTGCATAAACTGTCCTAGAGATGTTTCTTTAGAGAATACATCATATACTGTTAATAAATGTTTTTAATATCTCTCTTTTTTTCTTTCTCTTTCCATCGTTGTTCCCCCTCTCTCCCCCTCATATTCCTGGATGGATGATCACCTTTTCAACCCCGTAGGTGAGTGTATATCTGCATTGCCTCCACAGTTATTATAAAGCAGATGTTTCTTTTGGTCATTGCAGAAGTCTTTACCTCTTTTATAGACACTTAATTATGTGCAGCTTGTAATACGAATGTTCTTAGAAAAAGAAAGAAAAGCACTTGGGATGCAGTCCGCCTCTTTAAACCTTTGAACTGTGGTACACATGCTTCAGATATAATGGTATATCTGTACCAAATGTGCAATTTTTAAATAAGATCATCATTCACAGACTGTAGTATTTTGTACAATAGATGTGAGCAGCTACACTATGTTCATAGTGGTAGAGAGATTTAGACCATTGAGAGGATAACATTTTTTTTATTAATTTGTTAACAAATAGTCAATGATTAGCAAATCAGGAAATGTTAATTGTCAAACTAAAGTCAGAAACGCTAAATGTTATGTTTATATGTTTTTTATTCATTTTATTTGAGGTTTGCCGTTTTTGCACACAGGTCCACCAAAATTTTAGACATTATAAGTACTGTTTTGTTTTGCTTCGCTTTGTGTTCTGTTTTGTTTTGGCACCCTATCTGTGAAAAGTTTCTAATATTAATGGTGGCTTAATCTCAGGCAGAACTATCAGATGAGACTCGACAGATAATGCTTCAAACTTGCAGTGAAAACCACTGACTCTCTTAAGTCAATTGTTCAGGAAGCTGGGCTGATTTCCAAGGGATGTGGTTAGATGGAGCTCTTGATTTTAAGCTTAGGATCTTGTGATGGCTATTGACGAAGAAGTGGGTGAGGTTCAGAGTGGAGATTTACTGTTGCATTTCCTCAAGGCACTGATGCATCACATAAATACAGCTTATTGCACTAAATATCACTGTATAAGCAAAGTTCTGCATGAACTCCAAGCTTTAGAATAAAGATCCCACTGTGGATTCTTACAAGGCTTATTGCTCTTTTAGATCGTCTGCTGAGAGTCTACCGCTGACTCGCTTCACCTCTGATGTGAGATACAGTGTGTCGCATTTTCCATAGAGACATCCCCGAAGGGCAAAATCAAAAGCTTCCATTAGTTAGAGATCCCTGCTGTTCCCATTTAAAGCCAACTCTGAAACTGCAGAGGAGAAACGACTGTCTAAATTCACTTTGTGTTTGAAATCTACACATTAAGAGCTGATAGTTTTCTAAAGGTTATTCATCCCTCATGTTCGAATCTTCTTCCCCTTTTGTAATCACTTCTTCTTCAGATGTAATCAAAGTTTTTCCATCTGCTTTGCATCTTGGAAGCTTTTCTTAAAGCCTTGAAAAAGTGCTCTTTAGCAAAGGCACTCAAATGATAATATTTCTTACTGGGTGAACGCCTTTAGGTTTGAATTATGTAAATGTTTTGGGTCTGTCAGTGTTGTGGTTGCAGTTTGGGGGCTAGCACACGTCTCTCCATTCAAAGATGAGATTGTACATGAATGGGGAACGTGAGGAACCGACAGGAAGCATTTCTCTCTTTCACCGTATCACGCTATCATTTTTCTCCCTTTCAAAACCTCAGTATATCAGATGACTAACACATTGAAGCTGTGTGTTTAGCTCAATCCTCTGTCATGTCACCTCATGTTTGACTAATTGTGCTGCTACTTGCGTTACAGGACCTCCTTATCCCGTCACCTTAGCTGACATTGTTATTACTTCCCCCTCTAATCCCCCTCACACTCAGAGTGAGGTAATTTACTTTCGAATAAACCATCGACTTAATGCATGATACATGATACATAATACATGAGTGTGGTCTTGTTCAAAATCTATTTTATGTTCATAAACATTTTGGAACATTTCAAGAGATCAAAAAAAAAGAAACTTAAAAACAAAGTTTAAATGTAAAACAAAATGTGGCTAAGGAAAGTGTCACTATTAGTATTTCTTATCATTTGGGATTTGGAAAAAATCTTAAAGGGATTGTTCATTTCATTCATCATTTACTAAAACTTTACTAAAACATCATCATAAAACTTTATAACTTTCTTTGTTCTGTGCAACACACAAAAAAAAACCTCAATAAACTCCTTATTACTGTAATATTACTGTAATGTTAATAGTTAGTTACATAGTTAAGTTTAGGTATTGAGTAGGAATGTAAGATAAGTCATGTACAATAAGGCATTAATATGTGTTTTATAAGTACTAATAAACAGCCAATATCCTAGTGATATGCATGCTAATACTAGTTAATTTTGAACATTGGACCCTAAACTAAAGTGTTACCATAATTACCTATACTCTGGTAACACTTTAGATTAGGGACCAAATACCTTACTATCAATAAGCCACAATTAGGAGTTTATTGAGGGAAAACTCCTAGTTAAAAGTCAATATGTGTTCCCTAATCTATGGTGTTACCTATCATTTTTCTGTCTGGAATCTTTAGAGATAATGGCGACAAAGGTGAAAAATTCCCATAGACTTAAACTAAAAGGATCCAAGTCATATCCAGGTGTCACAATATCATAGGCTTGGATGTAACCTCCTAGAATACCTTAGCAACCACAACCGCCCAGAACACCATGGCATTGTAGTGGTTTTCTTGTGTAATTGGGTCATAGCGCTATGGGATGTGCTGTCAGACCCAATGATTAGTCGTGTACAGATGGACATGGGGTAATATTGTTATTGTGCTGGAATCAAGTGTACGATCCAGTCACAATGATTGGAGAGTTTTGTCTTCGGGGAACAAACTTATTGTATTCCTCCATAATAAATTGTCTTTTCCTCCACATAAGTTTGAAAAACTGCAGTCGCCTGTTGATTTCGAGGGCCATCATTTATTATGCCTTTGACGTATTTAATGTGTGCAAGCTGCAAACAACATCTATGAGCAATAAATATTTGTACGTTTTTTTTGGGTGAAAAATGTGACAGGGCTGTAAAACATATTATGTTTTGCATTGTATTTTGAGATTAAGTGGTATAGGTTTATTTTTGTTGCAGCACTGCCATGCAATTACACATCAGGGGAATCAGTTGTAAAACAAGTAAAAATTTGTTCAGTCTTGTGAAGTCGACTTGTGAGGGATCCGGGTAATGAGAGAGAAAAGAGCTGCCCTCGGGAGACAGGGACGAGGAAAGGTACGTGTGTGTGCGCGCACAAGAAAAAGTTGGATGCTATTGTACAACACTCATACACTCGGGACTGAAGAAAGATAATAACCTTCCAGTTGAAAGGAAAAACAAATGAAAGATAGAGAAGATAATGCAGGAATTCCACAAATCCCCAGTGATGAGTCAGGGAATGATATGTCTCAGCGGAGGCCCTAATAAATTCCTCCCTTGATTGGGAGCACGATTTTGAGGCTTAGGTTGCCATGGCTGCCTGTAGGAATCTTGTCTTGCCTCATCCAACTCTCTCAGGACATTGCAGTTGATTGCGGACTCAAGCTATGTCAGTTGTCACTCACTTGGGTCTCTTCAGTAATCACGGTGGAGTTTGATTGAAATAATTGGAGTGAATGGGCTTTGATTGGAAACGTCTTGGGTGTTCTCAATTAAAGCGACATTTTGAGTGTCCTTTTTTGAAATCAGGATTCATTTTTTGGGTCAGCCCACACCTGAGGTGAAGCTTATAGCCAAAGCAAACAGTTATGATGAGTTCTAGCATGTAATGATGATTTCTATGTATTCTTTTTTGTGTGTGTGTGTCACAAAGTTCTTTACTTACTCTACAGACTTTGTCATTTCAGCTGCGTGTTGTCCAAGTTCCCACAGTTATGGAAAAACTTTAAAATAGTGTTTTCCAGGCCTGACAAAATTATGTATACTATTAAAATCTTAGAAGTCAGGTAAATTTCTGTTGTGAATATACACTACAGTTCAAAATTATATTAAATACTAATCAGAACAACTGATTTCAACTCTGATAATAAGACATGTTCCTTGAGCATCAAATCAGTATATTAGAATGATTTCTAAATGATCATGTGACACCTGAAGACTGGAGTAATGATGATGAAAATTCAGCTTTGCCATCACAGGAGTAAATTACATATTTTACTAGCCAGTTTAAAATAGAAAACAGTTATTTTAATTATAATATTGAATTACTGTACTATATTTTAGATTAGTGTTTTTCAACTGGTGGGTCACGACTCATAAGTGGTTCGCAAGACCGTTTTGAGTGGGTCGCGGAGTGTGTAGTTAAAGAAACAAAAACAAAAAACTTAATTCTAAGTGTTTTTCTGATGTTAGACTTTTATTTTGAAAGACCTGCGTGAACGCCGTTGACTCTTATGTCAGAAGTAAGCGTGTCTGAGAAAAACTCGTTGTCCTGATTCGGATTCTGCTGTTAGATAAGATGTTGTCAGGCTATACTACTATATTACCATAGCCCAAAACCTAAGCTTATTTAAAACTTTTAACACCATTCTTTTGCAGCCTTGCAAGCCCTGGTGGTATATCCTTCAGGAAATGCAAATCTTGATTTCCAATTAAAGCACTTGGTTGAAGCACTTTGGCAAGATGTTGGAATTCGGGTGGCAAGCAAACCTCTGGTTAGGCAGAGCTGTCAAAATAGACTCCACATGTACTGATACGTATTATGTGCCGAACACAAATTAGTTAGATGCCAATCAGTGCAACTGCCCCACAGGGCGGCACTATCTACAGCTGTTAACATATCATGTTTGACATTCAGCCACTTCTCCACGCCCCTAGCCACCACACCCTCATGAGCAGACTGAGATTTATGGGAGCTTTGAGGCCCATGGACTGCAGTTTAGCTCTGATTCTGCACTCGTCATTCAGGAGGTTGTGATTACAGGCCAAGCTGGAACGGGTAGGCCTGAGTCAGCGCCATCTCGCTAGGAATCTATGCAAACCCACATGAACGTACATACATACGCAGATGCATACTCTGATCTGAAAGCCATCTTTCCAAACATGCACATAGATAAAGAAAGTCACTGTGACCTTAACCCTCTCTTTAAACACCCATTACGTTACCACATATACATGTGAAACCATACAGTGAGGACCATACTCGTATCAACCCCACACCCATAATTCATTCCTCAGAATTAGAGACACACACATACACATACACAATTACTCACACCCATATCCTCACAGTCTGCTGTTGGCATGATCACTCTTTCCTTTCATGGATGCCAGCTATTCACAAAAGCGTGCATTAGAGGTGGAGAAAGTGTGCATGTGTGAGGTAGAAATGCAATGGTTTCACTACGAAAATAATTTTTTTGGGTTTTGTCTTGGGTTTTTTCGTAAAAAAATATGTAAACATGCTCATAACAAGATGCATTACATTAGCCTCATAGCATAATTGCCTAAGAAATAATTAATTAAAAAATGACTTAGGCAATTATGCTTACTTCTTTTGCAAGCAAAATTGCATAAGACTTGTTTTCAGAGAATCTTTATTGATTTATCATTCTGACACCACTGGCAAATGGTTTTATTTGGTTACACTGTTTTAATAGCTTGTTTTTAGTGTTTTTGAGAGATTGTTTTGCTTGTTTTAAGCACACATCTACTGCAATAGAATTTAGTTTAGCTTGTGTTTAAAACAAGAAAAAAAATATTTGCCAATGGAGTAAGAAAAATAAATCATAATTCAAAGTATATTAGTTTAATAGCTCTTTTAACTCTTTCCCAGCCAGGGTTTTTCATAAAAAGTTTTCAGTCAGCGGCAGCATTTTTGATAATATTTTACAGAAATTGCATAGCCCCCAGAATATTTTGTTGTATGAATATCTAAACATACACAGTATGTATATATACATATATATATAAGAATATTATAATATATATATCATTTTTTTAATCAATACTTGAATGTGGTTAAGTTTCAGCAAGATTTTGAATAAAAAGCTGAGAAAATCATGTTTTTGTCAAAGACTACATCCGGACACCAGAGTCCATCAACACCCCCAAAGCTTGCACAGTCCTATACCTTGCCCTGGGTTGACATTTCATTCGATAACATTAGGCAGTTTTGATTTATGCTGCTTAATTTTTGATGATCACGTTATTTTACATGTGCATAAGCAATGCTTTTATTGCCCGTTTCTGCTTCTTCTTCAGCTGTGTTTTGATCCAGAGATTCTGTACTCTTTCAGAAGATGCAAAAATTCTGTCAATGGCAAGGGAAGGGTTAAGAATTGCCACTGGCCTAAGCAAGACTGTTTGTTCACTAAATGGTTATTTTCCTTCAGCCAAACAGTTTCTGTAATGACAACTAGACCTCTCTGTTCAGTAAATGGTAGATATGCATGATATATCTGTACCATATTGGTTATTAGCCTATGTTTGAGATTTGTATTGTTATTTATTGAGATCGGTCTACCCTGGAATTCCAGAGTTCTTGCGAGAGCACAATTTGAATTTGCTCAGCGAGTCACTCTGGCATTGAGTAATGATGCTCATTAACTATGCCCTTGTAGCCGAGCTGCACCAATCACATCAGTGTATCTGCTATAGGCGGGCCAGAGGCGAGCTAAACAGATGACGACAGCACTGCGACGTCAAAGTCATTAGTAAACATTGCAAGATGGTTATGGATGAAAACCAGTTGTTTGAAACGGCTTTGGCCGCTACAATGAACGAGTTAGACTTGGCTTTTTATCTAAAAGAAGAACAGAAGACATCGCTCGAATCGTTCCTTTGCAAGAAGGACGTTTTTGCTGTTTTGCCGACCGGATACAGCAAGAGTCTAATCTACCAGTTAGCTCCGCTGGTAGCTAAGCGCATGGGGCTCTGGATACGTCACTCCGTGTATTGTTGTGAGTGGTCGTAGTGTTATCCAATTGCGTGCAGTGAGATTTTCAAATGCATGCTTGGTGCCGCCCCTCGAGCTGGGTGATTTTCATTACTCAATGCCAGACCCTTAATCTTTCAGATTTTCAGATTACAATGTCAAATTTGAATTTTTTTTATGCTGTATATTATAATGTTGTTGGATTTTTTTTGTTTTCTTATAATTTATGGCAGAACACATGAGAAATGAAACCCAGAAAACAACCTTGTACACCTCAAGTGCCTGATTCTGCTGAAGATGTCGAACTAAGACAAAGAAATTCTCATCTACATAATCTGATCCTCAGATGTACAGTATGTATTCACACTCATCCAGTTAGAGCTATGCTTGACCAGCCAACCAAACTCAGTCGTACTGAACAAAACTGGACCTAGATCGGTTGATAATAGATATGTCTCATAGGCATCTTTTTCTTCAGGTGGTGCAGATCTTTGTGTGTGGGCTTGTGTCGCATGTTCAAGACCACCTTGCAGTGTTCAGCCCGCATAGCTTGTGTTTGGATGACTTCCTGCTTCATCAAGCCGTTTGCTGAGACAAGCCAGGCCTGGTTAGAATCAAAACGTACATGCGCACACACTCGCCTCCTCACTGGCCCTCAAGCTCTCGCATTACACACCGAGGCTATGTCACTTTTCTTTATCCAACACCTTTCTCTGCGTCCACATGATTAATGAAGCCTCCACCTGCATTCATCACTCAAACACTCTGAGTTTGTCTGTGAGTAAAGGCAGTGGACCTGAGGCAACACAGAGCCATGAAGTTTCTGTTGTTTTGAGAAAATTATAATTATTTAGACCTGTGATTTCATAGTCTACACACGGCCAGTTGAAAGATTTCAGGGTCCATGCATCCTTTCGTATATTGAGGGGTGTTGATAAAATCTAAATTGTAGTTTTAATTCCACATATTTTAGCTTCTAGAATACTTCTAAAAGTTGACTAACCTGTAACTGATATATTTTGTTACATCGCAAATGCATTATACATTACATTCACACTGACTGTGTACTATGATTTTTTGAAAGGTAATGTCACCTGAAAGAAATATTCAAGTGGAAATCTTAAAGATATAGGCTAGTCCACCCAAATATGGAAACTCTGTCATCATTTACTCACCCTCATGTTGTTCCTAGCCCATAAGTCTTTGGTTAGATTTAAAACACAAATTAAGATATTTTAATGAAATATAAGATTAGATATTTTAAATGAAGCCTGAGGGGTTTCTGTCCCTCTATTGAAAGTTAACCAAAACTTATAAGATCCAAAAAGGTCATAAAGGCATCAAATGGATTAGTTTTATGACCTTTGGATTTGGTTACTTGGACTTACAATGGAGGGACCTCTCATGTTTCATTAAAATATCTCAATTTGCTTTTTGAAAATTAGCCAACGTCTTATGGGTTTGGAACTGCACGGGGGTTAATAAATGATGACAGAATTTTCATTTTTGGGTGATCTAACCCTTGAACACCGTGTCCTAACCAGCAACAAGCAATTTGTCTGTCCACACCAGATGCGACAAAGCTAAAAAACGCAACAAAATCAACCTTAAATCACAACCAGAAGAGCGTGTGGCATGTGGACTCTCTCTCTCTCTCTCTCTCTCTCTCTCTCTCTCTCTCTCTCTCTCTCTCTCTCTCTCTCTCTCTCTCTCTCTCTCTCCCTATCTGCAAGCTTACTGCTGTTTAGCAACAAAATGGTTAAGTACTGTAACTAATCAAATTAACAAAAAAATAAACCAATTTAACTCTATTCAAAATACATCAGTCGCTGATACAGTCTTTGTCATGTTTGTTCGCATAGAGTCGCCGTTCTTGTTTCCTTTCAAGATCCAGAAATGATAAATTGTTGCTTTCATTATGGCTATTAAAGTCAAGCAAAAATATTTGAACTTAAAACAAAACACCTAAGCAAGTACCTGAGATAATCATTGAGCTGTCAGCTGTGACATTGCAGGAGTAGAAACCATTCTAAAAATAGAATCCCCTGTTGCTTGTCGAGTATCATTGTTGTTGTGACTGATTTTGACAAAAACTCTAACAACTTTTTATTGCTTGTTGCAGCGTGCCTAGTTAGGACATGATTTAAGAGTCTTTTACTACACAGAAGCATGTGTTGCTGTTAGCTTTAGCATGTTTAGCTCCTCAGTTTTAGGAAAAGCTGCAAGTGTTGAGTTTATAAAGTGTTCAACATACAGTAAAAATTGTGTAGAAAAATGCAAACGTTTGTGAAATGGGACACATCTACAGTCTTTCTCTTCTTGGTAAACAGAACAAAAATAATGAGGACTCAGCCTGCACCACATATTTTTGTCCAATTGGAGGCTTTAAAGAATGAGATAGCCCCTCCCCCAAAACAAATGTCCCAACACACATCTTTTTTGCTTTTTTTTTTAAAGATGTGTGTAACCTTTTTTAGTGTTTTCCAACTCAATATTCAGAGACAACTATAAAATCTGTTTGAAATCAGAAATTACTGCCTCGCCTTTAAGAGAAAGTTCTTTGCTAGGTGAGAAGGTTTAGGTAGCTTCTGTCTTATATTTTTATTATGCCAGTCTGCACATAAACACACAAACCCACACACGTTGTGTCACCACAGGCTTTGCTTGTAAAATCAGTGCAAGTGTGAAACTAAAGAGGTGGTTTAGGGTTTTATGAGGACCGGTATTATGGCAGTGGCAGAGTGTGAGAGGAGAACTTCACCTCTCTCTCAGCGTTAGCTCATGTGGCACTTGGCTGTTCGCACCATTTACTGGAAGCCAAAAAAAAGTCTCAATCAGTTTTGCTACATTTGCAGTGCACAGTTTTCAAAGCACTGGAGCATTTGGCCTCAGTGTTGTGATGTCATTCCGAATGTAATGCCTGTCATCGGGACTGGGAGGAAATGATGTATGGTGGAAAAAAAGTTTTGGTGGATTAGAATAAAAGAGTTTAACCTTCAGTGAGTTTGAAGGGAAGCTCGGGTGATTCTTCCACACACCTCAAGCATCACTTCAGTTGCATCAGCTTCACATAAATCACAGCAGACAGACTACCTCTGTTCTAAACCGAGTGAAATAAGCCAATGAAACAAATGTTCAAAGCGTTCTTGCATTTAAAATAACTACTAGACGGAGAACAGTGGAATGGAAAAAACACAGGTGCCTCATTATGTATTTTAGGTTGAAATGAGTTAAAGTTGAATTCATTGTGACAGATAACTCACATTTACATTTTTTTTTTAAAGTGAATAGTGACAAAATTATCTGTTGAATGGATGTGGACGGGTCTTAAATCAAAAGGCAAGTCTATTCCTTGTATAATTAATGCAATTATTTATTCATTTTTTATCACTACCTTTATGTAAAACAAAGCTAAAAAAGATAATAAAAAGGGTCTTGTGCCCCCAGTTCCAGCATGAATGGATGAGCCACAGGAGAGTTAGAATGTGTTTATGGTGCCGTGTCCTCTTCTGGTGTATCAGGGCTCTAAGAGCACCAGGGGATAATGTTAGCTTGTAAAACTTTAGGAGTTTTCTGCCACAGCCAGCCTTTATATGCAGGGACAGAGCTGCACTGTGGGGACTTTCCTGCGATGCTGGTACTTTTTCATTATGGAAAGCCTGGAGAGCGCACTGAAGTGTTGGGACTTTTTTGTGAGGCCGAATTGGACGATTGCACGGTGCACACTTGATAAGGAGTTTTCCTCTTTCTCATCTTTATAACATTTGTTTTAAACTTCAGTCTTTCACTGAATAACTTGCCTCTAACATTTCACTTTTCTATGGAAGTTTCTGATTTAGATACAAATAAATATTTTAATGTATTGTAACTTTATTTCTTGTATTTGTAACTTCATATCACACAATTTCAAGTTGCAACTTAATTTCTTATAATTGTGATATCTAACAAGTATACCTTTTCTTTATCATGTTTGTGAATTTATCGCAAAATCACAACTAATTATCTACTAAATGCAACTGTATTTCTTGCTATTGTGACTTCATATCACAATTTTGTATAATTTTGTATTGATATTAATATTTTTAATATATAATGTATACAGTATCTTGTTTATTTCGCACAATTACTATTTTTTTTTTACTATTTTTATTGTTATTTTGACTCCCAGTTGGACTTTATATCTCATAATGTCATTTATTATTTGTAACAGTTTCTTACAATTACTTGGTGTTATATTTTACTCTGAGGCGGAAACAGGCTTTCAGATTTCTTCTATCTTTTTGAGTCTTTGTATTGATCAATTGTGAGTTGAATCTGTTGATTACAAAACGTGCTGTGGTTGTACAATAGTACTGTGATAGATCAGTATAGCATGGTACTTGTATATATACCATGGTACTAAATTATTACCATATTCATATTGGCTACCATGGTATTAACATAATTGCCCATGGAATGGCAATGGTAATATCATTGTACTTTTTGTGAGACATATAAACAATATATAATTTTATATACACTGTTGCTCTTGACACACACACACACACACACACCCTTGCTTTCTCTCTGTCTCTTCTTCTCTTTCTACATTTCTAGTGGTTTGGCACTAAAAGTAGCACTGAAGTGGGAATATCTGGTGTACTTAACATAGTTCCACAGAAATGCTAAACTAAACAAGAATTTGTCTTTTGTTTGTGTCTCTTTAGTAGTTGGACGGGCTTTCTACGCTCCGGTTCTCTCCACCAATTTACTGTAAATGTTCCATTCATTAATCCATCTGTTCTGTGTAATTGTACCATAGGTTGTGCAGGAATGTTGGCAGCCATCTTGACTTATTTTTGTCATATTGCTGCGCTTGCTAAATGCGTAGCCTTACTTCTGATAGTCCGGGAGACAAAATAAACTTTCTCGCTCAGCCGTACTAAATTGAATTAAGGTTTTAGCAATTAATTTGGCATCTATTTCTAAGGCAGGTCAACCGTCCTGTGGAAACATGGTGCTCAGATGTTGTTGGCAGGACTTCAGGAAGGTTCATGGCTCTGTGGACTTGTAATTGCACTCTGTGAAGGCAATCTCTTGATGAGCTCTAATGGACCCAGTGCTGCTCTGCAGTGCTGTTCAGTGTCCTACAGGAAGACTTTGAGCTCTCGGAGTGCACACACACACACACACACTCAGAGACTATGTTCCCTAGGGTATTTACTCAACACAGAGGGTAGAGGTGGTACTTCCCTGAAACATTTAACCCCAGATTCCACCAACAGAGTTCTTTGTGCCAAAACTAAGCTTTCCCTAAACAAACACTTTTTGTGTTCACACACAAACAGTTTATACCAATGGTAGGTAGAAAATTGGGTATCCATTAGGTAAAAACTACAACTATTCAAACTTAATATAGTCTGTCTGGATATGGGGGCAAGCCCAAGGGGCGCCGCATGATTTCATAAACGGCCTCTGTTGTACTGACTAATAAACAAACAATAACTTAATTACACTTGTGAAGGGAAACTTCAGGTCAGACACAGCTAAGAACGGACATATTTTGATGAAAAATGAGACCGTATGCTGTGGAAAACAGGAAACTAACTAGCCACGGTCATTCGCTATGGCCGATCGTAGTGTTTAGATACAGTTCCAGAAATAGCATGTTAAGCACTGCATCATAGTGCCATGCAGATGTACAACAGGAGGGCCATGTGCTTTTGTTTCATTTTTTGCCAGACGAATTAATTATGTCTTTTCCAGACACAAACAGATTTTGAACATCTTACAACAGTTATTCTTAAACAGAAGTACGTGTATGGGAATTTGAGCAGGTTAAAACGGCAATACATTTGTTACATTATTTATTAATCTTTCTTAATGTTAATTAATAAAAATCCTGTTGTTCATTGTTTGTTCATGTTAGTTCACAGTGCATTAACTAATGTTAACAAATACAACCTTTGATTTTATTAACGTATTAGTAAATGCTGAAATTAATATTAACTAAGATTAATAAATGCTGAAAAGTATTGTTCATTCTTAGTTCATTTTAACTAAGATAGTTAACTAACTAATGAACCTTATTGTAAAGTGTTACTAAAAACAGTAATACTGTAAAATATCACTACTATTATTGTACATAATGTGTGCAAGTTTTGTACAGTTATGTGGATGATGCTCATAGCACAATTATATTGTGTGTTTCTTTGTAATTCAAAGTTTTGATTTAATTTAAACCAGACTTTATTAATGTTATTAATATTAATGGTATTGCAACGTGATATCTAGTAAATGGGAAACATATTGTGGTTTAGTGTTGATGACGGTGTACTTTAGTCTTACTGATGGGGCTCTTGGGGTACAAAGTTGGAAAACACTGTCCTACAAAACCAAGTCAATCATGTAGTTTTAATAACAACTGCACATTTAGACAAAATCCCCCCGCTGCTGATGAATCCGCTGACTGATGAATGGCGGAAAGATAAAGGACATAAAGGTAAAATATGTGTAGCGCAAGGTCCGCTGTAGGATGCGTCTCGGAGTAGGATTTATGGCCAACAGGGTTGAAAGCACAATGAGGGATTTTTATTGGGTTAAATCTACTGCTCAGTTCCCAAGTGCTGGCTCATTCTAGCCAAGAATCATGAGTTTTAGGTATGATGGAGCTCTTTTTCTGCCCTTCTTCCTGCGCCATGCATGGGTTCACGCAAAACTATGTTGAAAATTACTGCTGTGTGTATTAAGTTGGATTTATGACTTTAGCAACTTTGTATAGGTATACATCAAGGTATTTTACCTTTATCTTTAAGCTAATAAGTGTTTCAGTTCAAAAAGCACTGGCATATGCAATGTTGGTATCAAATGGTACTGAATACCAATTTACCATTAGTTTTTTTCCTAAAACTTTAATTCAGATATATATATACACACACACACATACACTGCCATGTGGGGTCAGAAAGATTTTTTAGAGATGAATTAATACTTTTTTTCAGCAAAGATGTATTAAATTGAATTGAACTAAATACATTTATATTGTTACAAAATGTTTCTATTAATCAAAGAATCACAATTTTTTTTAATTTTCTTTTTATCTTGGTTGCCACAAAAAAAATGATGCAACTATATTCAACATTGATAATAAAAAGACTCTTTCTGTTTCTTGAGCATCATATCAGCATATGAGAATGATTTCTGAAGGATCATGTGACAATGAAGACTGGAGTCTATGTCTGCTGAAAATTCAGCTTTGCCATCACAGGAATAAATTACATTTTTAAATCTATTAAAATAGAAAACAGTTATTTTAAAATGATAAAATTTCACAGTAAATTCAAAGAATAATATTTCACAATAAATCCAAACTTTTGAATGGCAGAGTACTATCAGATTATCTTTTTTTGTAATTAGTACAGTATTTGACTGACAACTTGCCAGTTGTAACACTAAAAAAGTAGTTAAGTAGCAATGTAGACCATTGCTCATTGGCAAGTGTTACTGATCTGATAAGTTTATTTGGGGAGTGTTAGGTTGAATTATGTAAAAATGTAAATAAAAAGGAGAAACGAGTGAATTGTGTTCCCTCTTCCTCTCTCTTTCACCCGTCATATGTGACTGATTAGAGGATGGGACCGGGAGAGAAGCATAGGCTTTGTTTTCCCTCTCTTGGCCTTCTTGGAATTCCAACGGATTTTCGGGGCTCTCACCCCTCTGATCCTACTGATCAATGAGACCCTGGAGATGGACAGATGGAGACCCTCCTCTCCCTCCTTAACTCTTCTCTTTCACCACCAATTCTCTCTTTCTCTCGTTCCCTCCCTGTCTCTCTTTCTCTCTCTGACATGTGTCTTCTCTCTGTGGAGGGAAGACACAAGAGCCCCAGCTGTGGAGTGACTGGACATTTGCTGATTTTGGCAGTGACTTGGTCTTTTTTTTGTTGTTGTGGCTCTGATCCATTAGAAGTGATTGGGAAAGGGATAGGATTCACAATGGAATGTCCTCTTCAACAGCATGTGTGTATGTGTGCCCTTGTGTTTGTGTGCTGGAAAAGCAGATACAGATTTCACAGCAATAATGCATCTCCCTGGCCAACGATGTGACCTCATGATGTTTTGGTGTTTAGATAGGACCGTCACTATGGAAACTGCCCACCAAACCCCTGTATTCATCTGTTTCATGTAACACACTGTATTACCTCACTGCCATGATTGTAACCTGATCAACTTATTCATGTGATGATCAGGCAATAGTTGTCAGAACATATATGTATACATACATCTTTTGGTTTTTGTTAATTTGTTTAGAAAATGGTATTTAAGGTAATGAATCAAAATAATCAAAATTTCTTTATGACATCTTAAAAATTTGTAAGACTTTACAATATTTCTTTTTTAACATTAGTTAACTACATTAGTTAACATGAACTAACAATGAATACTTCTGCAGCATGTATTAAACATATTTACTAATACATTTTTTAGATCAAAAGTTGTATATGTTAACATTACTTAATGCACTATGACTAACATGAACATAACATTTTTATTAACCAACAATAATAAAGGTTAATAAATGCTGTAAGCAATATTTTGTTCCTTGTTAATGTCACATAATGCATTAACTAATGTTAACAAATGAGACCTTATTATAAAGTGTTACCAAAAATGCCATTTCCTTTACCCACTGATGGTCATACATATGAAAGTTGTGAGGAGAAGGTCACGTGATTGAAACGGATGAATAGAATTTGGATAGAATGATAATTCAAATGAGGATGTCGTCCTCTCAAATTACAGCTAAAATCAGTGTTTTGGGAAAAACTTATTTTCAGATTTTGAATAGTTGCTTTGAGGCTTTTCTCAAAGCACATGTGGAAGTAATATTAAAAATGTTTTCTAATAACATACTCTTTATTCTTCAAAGCTTTAATATACCCATAAAACTGAGAGAATAGGTCCTTTAGTATTTGACATTTGTCTCATGAAGACTAAATGAAATCACAATAAAAACAAGGGCATTTTTATTGTCATGATCTCTTAAGTACGTACTCTCTTGATGTGATACCACATTTTTCTGTAATAACTGTAAAGCGTCTTACTTCAGCAGTTTATAACGTAATTGGTCAGCGTACGAGTTGTGTGTGTTAATTCTCATCTCTCAAATGGGCTTATCGTCATATCAAAGACTGGGCTCAGCAGTTTGTTTATGGTGAGATCATGCAGAATGAATGCAATGAGATTCACAGAGCTCTGACAGTTCATTGGCACGGCAGCTCTCCGTAACCTCTCAGTACGTTAGGATTAGACCACACATTTAAAACATGATGTAAGTACTTCCACATATCAAATTTTGTGAAATATTTACTGAATTTTATCATAGTGTTAATATAATTTAGTTCATTTAGTTATTCAGACACAACACGGCCTGTGCGACAGTCATGTTTCTTTTATAATCTAATGTGCATTATATCCTAGTTTTTTTCTGTTGATTAATGATCCCAAACTTGCACTACCGTTTAAAAGTTGTGTTCCTTCTTTCACACAAATGAGCAAAATTGCTGTAAAGAGCTGAGTAGACATGCTGTAAAACTCATTAGCGTGTCTGCTCCTCCTCAGATCCCCTCACCACCAAGCAGGAGTCATCAGGGGGGTCACCAGACATCCTTTGCCTGCTTTGACCTGGCCGTCTCTCAGGAGAAGAGAGGTCAAGGCAACCATTTTAGGGTTCAAGGAGTGATGAATGACTAGCGTTCCTGCTCTTTCATAAAATGGTGTTTAGATTGACCTCATTCACAATGGCTTTGTTTCTTTTTTGTGAGGTGAGGCTGTTCTATGTTAGATTAGTTTTAAGCAAAATAATTGTAATCCCATATTTTGTAAATGCTCCAAAATATTAACTCAACTCCACCACATTGTTAGTCTTTGAGCTGACAGCTGTTGTGCACTTTTGGGGCTACAATTACAGCGGAATGTATCCTCCTTATGTGGCTTATTAGTTAGCATCAATGAGCGTATGATATAAAACCCATTATAAATGCCATCAGGTTGAAATATTTAGCAGCACTGCCGACCAGACCTCCATCGAAACCGCAGTGTATTTCATTCCGCTTTAGTCTTCCTGCAACTATTTGGCTATTTCAGAATGACAAAGACCGAAAACGTGAAAGAGAAAGGAAAAGTGGTGGATGAATCAAAGAAGATGAGAGACCACAGGCCAGTGATGGCTTCAGCAGGGCCAAACTTCTTGAGGCTTCTTGCAAAAGGTTGGCAGACATACACATTCCACCAGGCTAGTTTACAAGCTCCTGTGAACTGACTAATCCACCCTGATACATCATGGACGAGAACAGACTGATTGCGTAACAGACCACCTTCCACCATTTACTTCAGCTGCCTTTGTGCTCGCGTCTCAATTTCTTTATTTATGTCACTCATCTTAATCCTACGTCTGGTGTTGGTCCATTTATTTAATTAATTAGTTAATTAGTGGCGCTTGCTAAGACTGTTACTATTGATCATATTCAGAGTTTTAAACTTGCTGAACTTCACCATGGCAATGTACTGATAAGGGTCTTTGCCTTGTGGATGATAAAACAAGCTGAAAATCCAATGAAGACAACTTGGGGATGGTGTCTGTTGCCAGTAAGAAACCTTCCAGAACATCCTAGTAACTACACAGCACCACTAATTACCATGATGATAACCTATTTGTGTCATGTTTGCTTGTCTTTAACTGGAAACTGATTCATTTTATCAGCCTCATATTGAATATTGCACACACAGCAAGTAGTATTTTTAGTAAAGTGAACCAGAGTACTCTTTCCATGGGAATGATGAGCAGCGAGTATTAGGGTATCAGGGGGTGAAAGGCAAACATAAGATTTGCTTTTTTTTTATTAAACAGTGGCTTACTGAACAAACTATCGATCTGTTTGTTTGTGCCAGCACTCCTTCAGTGAAGTCTGTGAAGCTTAACGGAGCCTTTATGCAAAATGGAAATACTCTGTGACTTTCTTACATTCACAGATAAGGATAGATCCTAGATATAGGGATATATAAGTTATCCGCTCTGGAAAACAAGTCTCAAATGCATTAAACAGCATACCATCTGACACTTTAAAAGCTTGTCTCATGTTTAGAATCAACTTGGATTGTGCACTTTTCCCAAAGTATCTCTGTGTACATCAAAGTAGAGTTAGATTTATGAATTACTTTCTGAACACACAAAAAGTTCACATGGTTCACATGCGTGCTGTACCGAAAGACCGGAGTACCGTTACACCTCTAATTATAATAAATATAAATAAGAAAGTATATTTAAATAAATATTGTTTTATTCTGCTTGGCTAAATTGAGATAATTGCAAATTATTTTATTCTATTATACAGCATTAGTAAAAGTAAGGAAAAAATATAAATAGTTTTGTGGGGGAAATTATTAATCTCAGATTCACGGTCAACTTAAAAGTAATATTTAGTATTAGATATATTTGATGATGTACAAAAAATGTAATTTTGGAAGCAATTTGATTGATGAATAAATAAAAATAATGAAAATATACAGTATAAAGTTTCCCCAGCAAGGTGGTCATATTGTGGGTCCTTCCTTGGCAAGAAAATCTAGTCTCTCTTTGTTTTTCACCCACACATACACACGCAACCCCCCCACTAAAAACGAAAACTTTTATTACCGCCTGCATGAGACTTGATAAAACAGTCTTCCAGAAGGAAAAGGGTAAGGGGGTTGCAGTCAGGGGAGCAGTGGCCTCTGTAGACTGTCAGCGATGGCTGCTGATTTCAAAGAGTGTATGTGGACAGCCTTAAACCGCTGAGCAGCTTTTCCAGATGTGCGGAATCAAAGGCATTGCTGCACATCAGTCTACAGACCAATGGGCCAAAACTCCCCCAGAGAGCCAGAGAAACTCTAACTGTAATGCCAGGGACCTAGAACGGGTTAAATTATTGCTCATCATATCACTGAAAGGGCACTTTGGTTCAATTTACTTAAAATACTAACTGCTGTGTGCATGTTCCACATGAGGCTGCTAAAATGAATCAGTCTCTAGTTAAAGACAAGCCAACTTACATATAGACTGCAACCTCGCTACAATATGAGGTATTTGGCTTTATTACAGAGCGATAAGATTGTCTCAACACATGTTCCGTCCACATGAGCCTTTTAAGTTATCTTATCCTGATCTCATGGGTAATCGTTTTGAAGGTACTTGTGCGATCGTTCTGATATCTTTTGGGCATTTAAATGGCTGTGAGAACCATTGAGTGCGACCTGGATACACCAGTAAGTGGTTGGATATTTTGCTAATAAAATGACAGCGGTGGCTGATTCATTATTTCAATATCCATAATTTAAAGTGAACGTCATAATGCTGTTTCAAAGGGACCGCAGTTTGCAGCAACATCTCTAAACTATTATGCCCATTGCCCTTTCATTAGCTGTGCCGGGTTATTCTGTCTGGTTAAGATCCCGTAGATATGCTTTTGTTTAAAACCCCATGGATGCGCTAGAAATATGTCACTGTAATTGAAGTCATACTTTAAAAGCAGCCCAAAAATGCTTTGTTGTATCTCCAAAATGCTTGCGCTCATTCCACTAGACTTATTTTGCTTCAAAGACAGAACGTCCTAGTAGACAATATGTGTCTATGCATAAGTTGACCCCCATCTAATCTATTTCCATGAAAATCTGTCCCTTCTTCTAGAGCCCCTCTCTCGGGAACATATGATCCACTAAACGAAGGCATGTGATAACATCAGAATAGCAATATTAGTGTAAACATCTTCCATATGCTATCAGATGCTGGCTTCATCTACGGCCTAGGCTGCTTATTGTTGCTTTATTAAGGGACAAACCCAATGGAACTGGAAGAGGTAGCATTTGATCATATCGAGGGCTTTGTCAAGACACCCTGAAGGGGGTAGAGCTGTCAAAAGGGGGCAGATTTAGTACATGCGAACCTGCATGTGTCCCCAATTACGCAGATGTAAATGGATGGTTCCAGACCTTGAACGAGGTGGAGGTGCTGAGGGGGGAATGAAATCTCTAATGAAGCCCAGACTCCCTCGCTCACCGGACCTGTCTGCGATGGACCAAGTCTTCCCCTGGTTACCTGCACATTATTAACAATTTTAAACAATGCCACAAAGTTATATTGGTGGAGGGGCAGTAATAGGAGCAATATGTTATGGGTTTTGCAGAATGCGTTAGGATTTTGTCTCAGCAAGTATCTCAAGCTATACTTTTAAGGTAACGCAAAATAGATCTTCCTTTGTGGTGCCTTTTTCTTCTGCATCATCTATTCCCCATTGTCTTGTGTGATTCATTTCAGACCTACACTACCTTTCAAAAGTGTGGGGTCAGTAATGTTTTTAAAAGAAGTTCTCTTATGCTCACCAAGGCAGCATTGATCAAAAATACAGTAAAAACAGCAATTTTGTGAAATATTGCTGCAATTTAAAATAACTGTTTTCTATTTTAATATATTTTAAAATGTATTGTATTCCTGTGATGGCAATGCAACATTTTCAGTCACATGATCCTTCAGAAATCATTTTAATATGATGATTTGGTGCTCAAACAACATTTTTTATTACTATTAGAGTTGTAAACCATTGTGCTGCCTAATAATTTTGTAGAAACCGTGATGTTATTTTTTATTGTTCTTTGATAAATAGAAAGTTCAAAAGAGCATTTTTTTTAATGCAACCTAGCTGAATAAAAGTATACATTTCGTTCCCAAAAAATTCTTCCTGACCCCAAACTTTTAAACAGTAGTGTAGAGTATAGAGCAGCCATGACATGTATTTTGATCAAATAAATATGTTTGTGAGCAACATATTTCTAAAATGTGATGAAATATTTGCAATTCATATGTTTTGCCAGTGACCGTATGCTCTTAAAAAGCTACTTTTTGAAACTTTCACGTCACATTCACTAGGGTCTGGATTGTGTGCATTCTTGTGATACCATCAACCAATCATCATTTACATTTATGGCTTGTGATTCACTCAAAATCTTCAATGACCAGACCCAAGTGCCCTTGAGCAAAGATGCTTCCGGGGCTCATGTCCCTCTGGATTTCTTTCCTGCTGTTCAGTCTTGTGTTGCAGCTATATAATTTTCTCTTGAAGTCAAGTCCTCTTGAGAATCCGCTTAGTTAATGCTTCATTAACATCTACTCTTCACTTGCTGGTAGGCCTCAGAGTTCAGTCATGCAGTCTATTCTCTTCACTGCTAGTTCATATTACTATACTTTTTTTTTTTTTTTTTTACTGTTTAGTGAAGTTTTGTGGTGTGATTTATTATTATCTGATTTGTTTTGTCTTTTTCTCTGGTCAAAAGATTTTTTTAAATACAGTAAATATATATATAGTAACACATAAAGCATGCATGAAGAAAATCTGCTGAAAACATTTTAAAAGTTGAAATGACAGGAATGATTGTGTTAAGTTAAATGGATGGGGGGAAAAGAGATTATTTACAAAATGATGAAAACATTTTTACAGCTCATACACACACCCATGACTCATCGCTCATCACTCTGGTTGTTTACAGCCCAGTGTCTAACCAGATCCAGGCTTCACTCACATCGTCACTCATTGTTCTTCTTTCAATGTTCACCCCATGAAAACATATGCATACAAAGTTATGTCCGACCGCTGTAAAGCGTTTCACTCAAAATCCATGTATACACTGTAAATGACAAATAGCTACATGCAGACAAATTAGAGTACAAGTAATTAATTCACACTGATATCATTTAAAAAATATTGATTAATGTAGAATCGATTGTTTTTGAATTGTATTTTTATTTTATAAATATTATTTCTTAAATGTAATATTGTGTTAAATTAGCAATACATTTCAGTTTGATTAAATTATATTTTTGTTTACTTATGTGATTATAAGCTGTTTTGATATATATGTCATTATTTCATCCCCTAACGTTGCCCTCACTTTAAGCCCTACTTTCTTAAATTGTGTATGAGTTTGTTTTTTTTATAGATGTCATCTACAGTAATTTGCACTGTATGATACTTTTCTGATGATTATGCTCTGTTGAAAACCACCAAAGAGAGGACTGGATGCGACTGTCAGCGAGTCTCCATCTGGCAATCTACTTTTCTTCAAATAACCAGAGATGTGATTTTCATTAAGACTGGAATTCTACTGACAAATCCTCTGCATTAGGAGGCAATTGCTGAGGAAGAGTCTGCTCCTCAAATGATAGTCTCTTTCTGACTCTGATTTCTGATGGAATATGTGTTCGGCCGTAGAATAGATGCAAATAAGATCGTGAAAGCAATATGCTTTCATTTGGTCCACTAAAAATAGATGAATTAAGTGCATGCTAACAAATTGTGGGGCTACGCAATTCAAAATGAATGGCCACACCCTTTTTTTTGAACAAATTAATCATGTATGATGCAGGAATCTAAAAATGTGAGACTCAAATTTAAAAAGTTCAACTTTTAAATAACAATCTCAAGACCCATCCCTTTTTTCCAAACCTCTGCCCTCCGTCTCGCATTTTTAAATATGAATACGCATTCTGTGTGAAAGACATTGAAATACTGCACGCAATGTACCCCAACTGTTTAATGAATTCACCCTTTTCGGTATAGTATTTCTCCATTTTTTTTTTTCTTCCCTTATTGAAAGTATAAACTTTCCTCTTGAGATTCATCCGACGGTTTTACAATTGTACAGCTTATTTCATCAACTTCTTCAATTCCTTTACTTGACAGTTTATGCACGCTTCTCCCCGTGTTGTCTTCTTATGAAAGTCTTTGTGGTTTTCCAGAGGAATAATACTCAGCTGGACGTCGCATATAACAGCAGAAATAATGTTATTCTTTAATATAGTGAATCAGTCAAAGTCTTCTTAAAACTTCCCCGGAAGACTCCCTTGTTTTTAATTCTTTTTAATTTTGCTTGCGCCAGATGGAATATCCTTCGGTTTTTGGCAAATGTTTGTCCAATTGACCTCAATTCTCTCTATCTGTCTTTGTCACCATCTCTCCATCCCTTTCACTTGGTTTTCCTCTCTCGTTCAATGTCTTTTGCATATACTGTCTTCCTCATTATGTCAGCGAAAGGTTCTTAGGAATTCTGCAGCTTATTTCTCTAACCCTTGAGAGGAGCGGTATCAAGAGACCTTTCAGAATGATTGACAGAAGAGAAAGCTGGAGACAGCCAAAGTTGTAGACTTCCCTCTGGCACTTTCTCCAGAGCTGGCTAAGCAACAAGAGGAAGACTGGACTGGAAGAAAAGAGAAAATAATAAATGGCTGTAAGTTTTACTGGAAGCATAAATGGTTCTGGCTCGTAATCTGGTTCATTTTGCCGTGACTGTCACACCATTGGGTCAGGTGACAAAGACATAGTATGTGAGTGAGGCTCTTAATCTCACAGATGTTTTCCATTCCATCTGGGTAGACTTGTGAATAGTGTGGTGAGTCAATGAATAGATTGCTTTTAAAGACAAACAGTTTGTATTGATCAATGTCAGAGTGTTTTATGTGATTAGTTTCCCAGTTGTGTTTTTATGGATATGTATCAATGCAGCAGTTCTGGGAACTAACAGCTTCTGCGCACACAGTCCTCCATTTCCACACGAATAGTGTCTGGTGCTGATAGCGTAACACATCGTCCATGACTTATCTGTCGTACTTGTCTCCCATTTCCCAGCTGCAAGATTTACCATAAATAACTTTTGCATAAAGGCAAGGAAGTAACCCTTTGGAAAAGTTACAAGTACACGGAAACACCTGTGTGTTGAAGAAATGGACCAAATGATTGATTTTTATTCGATTATGGTTTTGTTAGGCCAAGTTAATGAATTATCTCATCTATAATTCTCATATTTCAGGTATTACACCACTTTTGTGGATTTTAGTCCATATCAATTAGCTTTGAAGCCATCTATGTGCTTTTTTTTTTTTAAGCGGATACACATTTAAAATGTATGGTCTTGCTCTTTTAGCTTAGATAGAATGCCTGATTAGAAATGTTAGAAAATTGTTTTATAGTGTATTTATAATTAATCATGAAAATGCTAATCCATGCTTTTTTCATAATATATATTTTCCCTGAGTTTATTGCATTTAGCAAACTAACATTATAAGCCTTCTAGCTTTGTATAGCACTAACTGTTAAGAAAAGACAAGAAAAAATGTGAAGAAAAAAAAAAAACATGTGTAGCAAAATCCTGGTGGATAAAATTTTGTCTATTGGTAACCATTCAAAGGTAGCCATTTAATTTGACTAAATTCATTGTTTTTGGAAGCTACAAATAAATGGCAAATATCCCACATATGAAAGAAGATATTTTGAATGGGAATGCTAACAGATAGCGCTATATGGATATTATAAACATTTTTCATAGTAACAGCAAGTAGCTGGCTATGGCTATGATAAGAACTAAAGCCTATTCTTTAGTAGAAATTCTCATCAGTAAACAGATCAAGGGTCTGGAGTTTAGCATAGATTAGCACCAGGTGCAGCCTCAGTGCTTGAGTCCTAGATGCGAAGAGCTTGGATGATGAACAGCTCTAAAGCATCATTGGTAGTCCTCAAACACTTTCTATTGTCAGTGTCATTTTCTGCAATCATCCCTTAGGCAGGAGACAATCACTGATTTTAAACGCTTTAAGATGCTCCACGACTCGTCCAACTGGCATGCTTTGTTCATTACATTTCTCCCTATTATTTCTATCAAGGTTAGGGAAAGACTGGAGAAAGCATTTGGAAATTCTGATCATGAGGAATTGTATCAAACCCTGGGCCTCCTGTGAGGTTTAGACTGCTATGACATTTTAAATTGTCCCACAATAACCAGGGCATCTCCGGTTCATATCCGTCTCAAATGCTCCTTGTACCGAGGTTGCCGTGTTGTGAGTTTATGTGAGTTGCATTGCATATGGGATCTTTTGTAATGCTG
Source organism: Squalius cephalus (assembly GCF_949319135.1). Classification (NCBI taxonomy): domain Eukaryota; kingdom Metazoa; phylum Chordata; class Actinopteri; order Cypriniformes; family Leuciscidae; genus Squalius; species Squalius cephalus. The sequence goes on from NC_137131.1 coordinate 15,288,302, forward strand.
ACAGGCTGTTGCAGTGCTGTTACCGATCACATTGTACATGCCTTTCTCTCTTCACCTGAGACCGTGCTTGTGTCCAGATTCGGATAATGCGAAAGGCTTGTTCCACGCCAGTGGAGGATTTCAGCATGTTGACGGTCTGGCATCGGGAGATCACTTTCTCCTGCCTGTCAGCAGAAAACAAATGACTTCTACAGTAGGTGGTAACCAGCAGAGCACATTCCGAAATACTCCTGTGAGATCTCAGGGTGACCCGATATGCCCAGAGATTGCGTTGTGTGAGTACACGGGTCATTAAATGGTAAAGCAATATCATGTTTGTGACGTGTTGCACGTCTGACCAAACATTACTCCGGGCCCCTGAAATTAGACCGTATGTAAACGATGCACCGGCTTTGAAGTGGTTTGGGTGCTTTCAGTAATATGCTAATCTCCCTCTTGATCTTGATTGCATGGGATGTCCCGATATAATACCCATCAGCCTGTGTGCTGCACTGCTGTTTCAGCAACACATTAGCCTGCGCTGAGGAAGCTGCTTTGAAACTGTAGCTTGCCAGGTTATAAGCTAATCATAATTTAAAGTAGTTCGGCTACAGCCAAGGTAATCTCTGAAAAAGTAGTTGGCAACAATACAAGCTACTAATAAAAAAAAATATATATATATATATTTGATTATTTTATTCTGCAAGCACACATTAAATTACTCAAATGTGATAGTAAAGGCATTTCTAGTGTGTGTGTGTGTGTGTGTGTGTGTGTGTGTGTGTGTGTGTGTGTGTGTGTGTGTGTGTGTGTGTGTGTGTGTGTGTGTACTTGTACAACTATCTTTGTGAGGACCAGTTTGAGTTTTAGACCATTGGAGTGAGGACAAAGAGAGGAAAGTGTGTGTGTGTCTGTGTGTATTATTGTATTTTTTACATTATACATAATACATAATTATATTACATAAGTATATACATTATATATACATATAGTTTGATTTAATAAAATTATATATCATTTAAATATGATTTATAATTTAATAGCCATATTTTATGATCAGTTGTTTTTGTTTTACTCTAAATACAAAAAAATTATTCCACTAAAATTATTATAATTAAATATTCCACTAAAAAGATTATGTAAAATGGTGCCTAGGAACTCAAATTGGTTTGTTTTTCTTTCTATATCAACCACCCAAAAATACTGATTCAATAGTATTGATACATATTACATATGAGTTAGAGGACAGTTTACAAGAGTTTGTACTCCCTCAAGCTTGGCAACCAACCCATGTAGGCAATACAGTGTCACATAAAAAAAAAATATATATATAAAGCATATGGTTACACCGCTAGTCACTGGAAGCTTATTATTTTGAAAACAGGGGAACATGAGATGACCCATTCCCATTATTTTTTCACAGATATAATGACTGAATGAAATGATTTATTTATTTATTTATCAAGGATGTTTAGTTGCTTTTGCTGCATACGAAATTGCATACTGTCTGATAGCTACTTGGTGTGAAACTTACTTTTTTAATGGTGAGTTGCGTCGCTTCACTGACATTCACAGCACCATATTTGGATGCAGGGTTTGTCTTTGTACTAACTTTGCCAGAAATGTAACAATTTTTTTTTAACAACAACAAATCTCTTATGAGTGCTTTTTCACAAAAATGCTGCTTAAAGCAGTTTAGAGCTGATGTCCATTATTTGCAGCTAAGTACTTTCACCCTGGGGCTAATGCTAGCACATTCCCTTAGCTCCCAGGAGGGGTGCCCAGCGGTGGGCCTGGCTGTTGTCTTGCTAAGGAGGGCTAACCGGAGGAGAGGACTACCTTTCAGCTGCATCAGAGCTTTGTTCTGCTCTGGTGTTTGTTGTGCTAATGGGAAAGGTCCTTGTATTACAGCCGTCCATGGCCAGCGCTCACCCTGGTTCACTGCCTGGTCTCCAGCCTGTCTACGCCTGGTCTATACCGGACCATCTGTGTCCCTGGAGCCCGAACAGGGTTATCACATTACAGCTCGGTTTCCTGAGACAGGACGGTGGGGTAGGTGGTGGAGGATTTGGGGGTGGCTTGGTTCCTGTTCCCTGTAGTGCATTCAGATGGAGTCTTGCTTATCCTTTTATATGGATCAGGTGACACCTGAGAAGGTGAAACAACCATGTTCCTCTACCATGGATCTTCTCCATCTCTCTCTCTCACTCAGATTTACTTTCGTGTCTGAGGTGGGTGTTTGCTCCAGGGTTGTGACAGTAGAGGAAACACCTAGCCAAGAAAAACTTCAGCATTTGGGCTGGGCTCAGTGCCCACCTCCAAACACAAAAGTTTATGGTCGGAATCATCAGCCTGGGCTTTTCCCTCACATTCTCCCTATCATTAAAAAGCTTTATTGTCTCTGACCCAACTAGCTTCACATTTTCCATTCACATCCAAATGCCGACATAATTATGCTAATAATTCATTAAGGTCGACTCGACATGCACTGTTCGAACCCAGGAAGATCAGGCAACGCTGTAACGACACAGCCAGCTGTTCATTTGATTTAATTCCTTAAAGGGAAACTTACAATTATATAGTGACAGAGTAATTATGATCTCATTATGTATTAGAGGTGAAGACTTTGTTCATTTCTGAACTCTCTGTCAATTTGGTTAGAAAACATCTGCAAAGAACATCTATCTATCTATCTATCTATCTATCTATCTATCTATCTATCTATCTATCTATCTATCTATCTATCTATCTTCTCTATGATTGCTGAAAGATACATTCATATTTTTTGCCTTTTGTTTGTGTATATTTTATTTAAAATCTTTTTTTTTTTTTTTTCCATATTGTAAGAAAAGTCTTATCTGTTTGTAAAATAGTGAAGAATAGTGAGAATCAACATCTGTATTTATCTTTGAAATCATATGCAATAAGTGGAGAGAAAGAAAATAAGCCAGAAACTGGAGTGAACCTGCCACCTTTTATGTGCTTTCACATACATGTACTTATTGTATACTGTACCAGGCTTTCCTGTTCCCCCTTGCTTGATATTTTTAGGTGTACTGCTTTCCTTTAAGGTCATAATTAACAAATGTTCCCAATTAAAGTTGCCTTTGTTGTTTGGCAACATTAGAAAGGTAATCTCCAAATTACACTGCAATTTGCCTAATATTTCATGATTAGCTAATGATGGGTAGCTTGCAGATGTGGACTGCAGTATAACTGCATGTCATCTGTTTTGTTCTATTCAGCTGACCTGTGTCGCACCAGTTGGAAACGTGTTATAAATGGGGCTTTCATTTGTAAAAGGATTCAGATTCATTGTATGGATGGACATACTGATTTAGCCCCCAGATTAAAATAATTACAATACATTATTGTGGCAGATGATACACATTAATTGAATAGACATAACAAGTGGTTTTAGGAGTTTTTGTGTGTGTGTGTGTGTGTGTGTGTGTGTGTGTGTGTGTGTGTGTGTGTGTGTGTGTGTGTTTGTGTAGTGTAGTGTAGTGTAGTGTAGTGTGTTTGTCATGTTAAAACTGATGAATATACCATAACAAATGTTACTGAAATATGACACTTGTAGACTATATTTAGATGATCCTAATTTGGGGCCACACTTGGATCACTCATAGATAAAAGTGACAGGTCATGCCATAATGAGTAATGGTCAGAATGTAATGAGCAGATGAAGTGACCTGTCATAGATACATCACTAATGAGTGTAATTTGCAGTTGTAGTCAATGTCATCATGGAGGGGCATTAAACCACCTGCCCCTGCAGCTGTTGGTTTCTACTCCAGCAACGAGCGTGTGTGTGTGTGTGTGTGTGTGTGTGTGTGTGTGTGTGTGTGTGTGTGTGTGTGTGTGTGTGTGTGTGTGTGTGTTTGTGTCTCACAAGACAACATTGGCACTAACAGGTGTGTGTGTGTGTGTGTATATCAGCAGCTCATTAAAGTGGCATGTTTTCTAACACCAGGCATATTTAACATTAAATTATCACCCAGTTAACGTAATAACACCTCTGTGTTCACACTTTGACGCTTGTCTATCTCTTTCTCCACCCTTTCACTCTCTAGCTGTGAGATTTGTCTATTTATTTCACACCACCACTAGAGGTCTGGTAAAAAAAAAAAAAAAAAAAAATAGGGAGCTTTCTTGCTGCCTAGAGTACATGTGTGGCTGCATGGTTTTTTGCATGGTGTCTTTACATTGAATAACTAATTAAATTGATAACATTAACTATTTACTAATTTTTTATTTGCTATAATTTAATTTAATTCAATTTCATATAATATTTAATTTATTAAATTTTTTACTGAGCTTGTCACTATGTATTCCATGATTCCCTTCTTTTTTGGAACAGGCATCATTGATAGTCCCACGATGCCATAAAATGCTGCCTCCATAGGATGGTCGCTCAAAACAGAGCAGTATAGTATTTATTTTTAATTGTGTAATATTTTGGAATGATCACACCTTTCTGTTTATGGCGTTAATTGAACTAGGTGGAATGAGATGTTCACAAAAAAGGCCCCTCTCCCACACTGTAGTTCCAGCAGAGACTGCCAACCTCCGATGTGAGCCTAGTCAGCAGGAAGTGTGTGTGATCCATTACCACAGTTCTACTTGACATAGGGATGCACTCATGCACAGACGCAAATGCACACACAGTGTAAGCATGTGTTTGCTTTGGTAGACATTGCTGACCGAAGTCTTTGTCTTCAAGGTTGTAAGAGTGAATGTGCACTGTTTTAGAGTTTACTCAAGCTTATGCTGTCTGTCAGTCAGACCAAACTGCTTTTTAAAGCAAGTCAGTCAGTTTACTCAGTAGCCAAATTACTTTCTAGTCATGCAAGTACAGCTTTTATCTAAATTAATGAGGAAAAACATGACTAACTAAAATAATTTCATAGAGCTAAGCTCAAATCAGGCTAAAGAAAAATGTTCAGGTTGGTCAAGCTTATTTTTTTAGACAATACAGCAGTATTTACCAACTGTTTACAGTAAAAAAAAAGTTAAACAACTGACATCAATTTCCAGGGATTCCAATTTCTTTTCAAGTATATTATTTCCATAATAAGTTCTAAAAGATTTTAGCAAAGTATGCTAAAGTACTTCTTTGTCATAGAAGTAGTCATGCAAGTACAACCCATATCAATTTAAATAGAGACAAGCTGAAAAACAACAGTTTGCTGAACTGTTTGCTAAATTGACAAAATTTCAATCTGCTAGTCATACTAATACGTTCTAAACAGAGTAAGGACTAGATCAGTTGCTGCCTTTACAAATAAGCTGATTCCCATTTTTAATCGAAAGGTATTTTCCTGCAGCCACCATGCATTGGGATAAATTTTTTAATCATTTATTTAGTCTGTCTACTTTTTATACTCTCTCTGATTAAGCACACGCACAGAAGGGAGAAAAATGAACTAATGGCGTACATTCCTGGAGCACCTTGCACCTCTGTTCGGACTCCTGTCCTGCCCCAGTCCATTGTTTATTGTGTTCTGTTGTAAAATGTCTGACTCAAAGGGGGCCATTGTAAGACGAGCATCACTAACTCTGAACCTGTCAACACTTGCCCATATTGTGCTGCTACACTATAATAAAATGTTCTTTGTACAGTAACAAGTCTGTAATCTTCATATATTAGAGGCAGGTTTACCTGCACGCTCCTGAACACACACAGAGCGCTAATAGCAACATGGCTGTCTCTTTAATTTCACATTCTTGTTGTATATATGTTTTATCATTGCTCTCACTAAAGTGAACACTGAACTGATACTGAACCGGATTTATAAAAAATGGCTAGCAATGTCTGGAATTGTTTAAAATGTTTTGTCAGTTAACCTAAAAGCTGTACTTCATGTCTTAAAATGGGTAATGGGTAATGTTCATTTTGACCGAATAAACCCACAGAGTGAATAGGAAAACTAGGCTATACGCAGAGGGGTCTTGACTTGTATCATCCTGAAGGGATTGTTTTGCAATAATGACTGGCTCACTGTACATTATCACACTTATTACATACTTGCTAAATAAATAAATTGGCAAGAAAAATTAAGTGAGAAGAAAAAGAGCTGTCTGTGTAGGAAAATTTGCAGGCAGTGTCAAATAGTTTAACAGCCATGATTCAATATCTGACCACACAATGCTGCAATTGATCATGAGCCATGCAATAACTGGTTATAATCCAATCAATGTAATTTAATATTACTGAATCAGCCTGACCGAGTTATATAGATGAAGGTTATTTATTTTTTTAATCCTAGTGTGTATATGTTTCCAGATATTAGTTTTATCAGCATATTACATATGTACTTTATAGTAGATGTATATGAGCCAGACACTGGACCTTTTCCATTGACCATGGTATTACAATAGTATTTATTTTAAATACTATTCCATGGTACATGAATACAGTACCTTGTATGAAGTACCATGTATCCTTTACCTTTGCTGTACCACAGTCTGAAATGTGCCTCTCCTTGACTTTCTCTCTTTGCTTTGTATCTACAGGGGCAGAGATTCCCTCAGACCCAAACGTGGTGGCCGCCTCCAGTTGGAACATGTCCAGCGGAGCTGAAAGAGGTGAGTTTTAGCCCAGCTCTCATAGGCCACTCAGGGACACCATTAGGTCTACAGTAATGTGACAGATCGGCAGCGATTGCTAGATGTTTTGTCTAGAGATGAATGTTAGTTTTGATTGCCAAAGCAGACAGCATTACTAGCAGGAACATGTGAGCTCTAGGATGACAGCATTTTGAAAGAAGCTAGTTATATGTCTTAAGTTATCCTAATTCCTCAGTCTGGTACAGTGCGCACTAATTCGGGGGTTTCCGTGCTCATGGTAAACCTAGATCTGTTGTGTCTGTGCTATCGTTATTGATGCAAGTTGGAACAAAAGTCAGGAGAACTTATTTTCCATAAGATCACTATATTTCAGTGGCATCATACAACACTCTCTCTCTCCTTTTTTCACTCTCTATCAAATACAAATACCTACAAACACATAATATCAGCTCTCCATTCCTTCCATTTCAAGACCCTTTTATAACGTTCTTTTATTTGTCATTTCGTTTAAGTGTTTTTCCTGTCTTGAACCAAACCAGTAGTAATTAAACTAATAAGAGAATTGGAGTCATTATGTCCGCTATGTGATTTCTCCAAATGGTCCTAATTGCTTTGGGATTAATATTTAAATCTCAGTCGGATTTGTTGCCTGGCATCAGCTGTCAACACAAGAACTTTCTTTTGACTCCGAGGCTTTTTCTTTTGACCAGCAGCTGACTTATGCTTTAGGTCAGACAACAGAAAGGTTTTAAGAAACAAAAGATCTTACAGTAATTCATGTCTGCTACATATGATATATCTTTTTTTGTAAATGGGTATTTCTAGAAAGCTAACTCTTCTAAAACACACTTTTCTGTAAATGCAATTTGTAAATACATATATATAAGCCATTATCATTGTCACCATATCTCATGTCATCATTTACACTTTTTGCATCTTTATTTTATGTATTTTGATTTTTATAATTTTTTTGCACAATTTGACACATTACTGCTTAATTGAAAATAGTGAACATTAAAATATTGATTGATTCCAGTTATTTTTTATATTGATCTTTCTCAGTTTTCTTCAAAAATCATATGTGTCATATATTTTATCTCAAATATGCTGTTGACATGACTGTTGTCCTGTTGGTTGTATCCTTCTTTAGACACAGGAACTGTCCAAGGAGCAGTCTTTTTCACGCAATTAGTATTTAAAATATTTTTGATTATTTCCTTCTTTGCCCTATAAAGCCTATTATATCATATTTGATACATGGATTTCTAAATTATCAATGTGATCAAAACTGTTATACACAATCTTCTACTTGTCTTCTGTCATAATTGATAGTTTTTACTTTTTCAGCAAGTGTTTAGCATGTCTTTTTGCTGTGAAATCTTTAACAATTTTTATGAAGTAAATGTAAGAAGAACGTTTGGTTACAGTTTATATTGATGGTTCCCTTTAGACATTCTGTTGACTTTAAGTAACATTGCACGTCAACTAACTCTCATTTAGTATTAGTTGAGTGTTAGTAGACTATTAGGGTTAGGGGTTGGGTTAGTAGAGTTAAGTGACATGTACTTGCAAAGTTACTTAAGCAGACAGCCTACTAATACTCTACTGATACTCTAATGTGAGTTAGTTGAGATGTAGGTGCAGCTTTACTTAAATTCAACTGAATGTCTAAAGGGGACCATTATAATAAAGTGTTACCTAACTTTTATATTGGTATTTAATATTTCAACGCATGAAAACTTGATTCCACTAACTTTAAATGGTCAAATTACTTCTTCAAATCATCTGCTGAAGTTTGATAAATAAACAACTGAATTACATGTGCTTGTGGGTCTGTTTGCGGTTGGTTCCTTCTGGCTGAAGTTCATAACCCGTCACCGCATGCTTACATCATTAGAAGGAAGTGGAAGTGTCCAAAAGATTAGGCTTGTCAGTCAGATGCATTATGGGTCGGAACTGATCCCCCTGTGGTTGTATTCTTCATACGAATCCATTTTTGGATAACCATATTTGTATATTGTTATAAGAGAGCTGATGTTTGGATGGAGGAAATTAAGATGAAGGGATAAAGAAGAGATCCACCAGGGGAAGGAAGGTAGCTTTCCATTCAGCCACTCAGACCAGACATGCCTGGAACGAGAGCAAGAGGGCGGTAAAAAGAGAGTAGGGAAAGGAGAAGGGAGGAGGTGTGAATGGACAAGAGGAAGGATAAAAAAGAAGAGAAAAGGGAGTGGAGTAATGGTTGAATGTCGTGTATATTAGTCACTTGTCACCCAGACCTCAGGTATCTCACTGTGGTTCATATATTGAGATTGTGACCATGATAAATGACTAAGGCCTCAAACGGTGCATGATTAATATATTTTGTGGTGGGAATTTGCAGCAACTTGTCTTTGCAACACTGTCTAATGTCATTCGAGCTTTTTGATCCCAAGAACCCCCAAATATGATGATGTGGTACTAAATAGCTATATATTTTCTATCCCATTTATACTGTGTAGAAAAAAATCATAATAATAAGTGCAATATTATAAAGATAGAATGTTATTTGCAAAATTAACATAATTGGCTTTTAAATTACTGGTGTTGTAAACATTATTGCAAAATACAATTATTAAATTAAATTGCAAAACATGTACTCTTATATTATTATTGTTATAAAAACCAAAAGATTTTTTGCTGTAAAAAAAACTAGGGTTGTCAATATAATAACCTGTTTTTTATCTGAAATATATGGAATCAAGTATGTATTTTAGATGAAGTACAGTGTCAATACTGTATTTTAGATTGGGTCAAGTATAGGGTCAAAAATTTCAACAAACAATATCTAGATCTCATTCACCAGTCCAGTTCCTGAAAAAGCCAGGTCCATTCCTCATATTCCTGTTAATGTTGTGGTCAACAAAATCCTGCTCAAATCTGCCACCAGATTCCTGGTAACCCTAGATGCAGTTTGCTGAAGACTGCTGTCTGGTATAGTTCAAACAGTGCTGGAGTTTCTGAAAGGTGAATGGTAGTCAGTGGAATTCAACCCCCACCTCAGCAGGACTAATATTGTGGATGTACCTGCACAGCTGTGGGCCCTGCGGCTGCTTACCCTGCCTGTAACCCTGGGGGACCACACTCATGGCTCCTACTCAATATACTTTTATTAATTTTCTCGTCAAAGTCACATTCCTTGCATTGCACCATAGTCTGGCCTCCTGTGAGAAGATGCTTCTGAATTTGAAGAGAGAGAAGGGAAACTTGTGTTACAAACCGCTTTAAATTCAGACTTGAAGGGAAAATTTCTGTCATAATTTACTTCAAGTTGAACACAAAAGAAGATATTTTGAAGAATGTCGGTAACCCATCAACTGTTTGGGTTACCCATATTCTTCAAAATATCTTCTTTTGTGTTCAGCCAGCAGAAGAAAAAATTTCATAAAGGTTTAGAACAACTTGATGGTGAGTAAATGATGACAGAATTTTTATTTTTGGGTGAACTATACATTTTTTGGAACCCCTCTTTTGCAGATTGTAGATTTTTCCCTAAACCTAACTATCTGGGTCTCGTCTACAAATCGACGTCCCCTGGGACTCGTCTACAAATCGACGTCCCCATTCAATAATAGCACCTAACTAACTTGTTCCCCTAAACTAGCTTCCTTCCTAAACTAGCTTCCTGCGCAGGAATAAATCGACAAACAGACCTGCAAATGTCCTTTAAATGCTTTAATCAAGGCCAGGAGATCTTCCCGAGCAGTTCTCAGGGAATCTCTCCCAAGAAGCAAGGCCGGAGGATCTCAGACAAATTCCATTGAGAATCCCACAGAAAACACGGATACAACAGTTTTTATAGAATCGAGAAAACAAATAAGACTAACATGTCACCTTCAATATGATTGGTTCAATTGGTTCAAAAGCCCCAACCTTTTTCCTCTGTCACTGGCACAAGCAAACTCTGTTTTTGTGATTTCTTATCACAAGGTTTGGGAACTAGTAATCTGTCTAGTTTCACTTCCCCTATTTGTTATTTATACACACACACACACACATACACAAGTTTTCCCCAAAGAGTTTGGAAACATTTAAAAGCATATGAATGTCGTTCCTGCAAGAAAAACAAATGTTAGTTGATTAATTAAACTTGATTAATTAAAAATTCCATCACAATAGTTAGTTAGTTAGCAGTAATTAGGTTCACTGCACAATGCCCTAGTGTATTAGACTCTTTTTAATCATGAGTAAGTATTGACAGATTGTTGGACTGTATGTATCATATGCTCACAGTAAATCTGCGCTGAGTGAGAGGAAAAGTTTACTTTCACTCTTTGCTTCTTGGCTGCACGAGTAGGGCTTGTCAGGATGCCATCAAGAGCCTGTCAGAGCTTGTCTGCCAAACCGATCATATGACTCCACAGGAAGTCCCAGGGAACGCTACAGAGGTTAAATTATTATTTGTATGGAACACGCCAATATGATCTCATTAGTATTCATTGGCATTTAACATTTTTTTAATGTTTGGACAGATACTGAAATGCATAATATATTATACACAATGTATTATCAGCATCTAAAACTTAATTATTATTAAACATTATAATGCTAAATTAGAAATGTGAAATGTTTATGGAGTAAATGTGATTGAAATTGAAATCTCATCAATTTCAAATACAATAAAAAGATTCTTGAAATTTGTTCATGCATAAAAAACATTTGTTTATACTGTACATTTCAGCATCTATCCAAATACGTTAAACCACATGTTACTAATACTAATAAGATCACACTGTTTTCACAAACACATACACATACTATTGTATATCTACTATAACCACAATTCTGGTTTGATTCTTTACCACAAAGTGTTTCAACACACCGTCTGTGTAACTTTCCCATAGATTTGAAGTGTTACTACAGAAGTTCCCCTCTATGGCCTTACTCAGACCAGAATGGGTCAGATTTGCTGAGCTCACTACAAGTGCTTTTATTTCCCTCCCACCACCCGTGAAATATTAGGGGTTGTCATGTTTTTGCTGGCCCCTTATCAAAGTTAGCTGTAGGCCTGGCAAGACAGATTTTCTGGAGACAGAAGTTTCCAGAAGCTTCAAGAGGTTCTTCTGTCCCCTCTGGCGCTATCCATCCCAATGAGACAAACTAATGATTTACCACCTAGTGGCAACCACTAAATATCATAAAGAATTCCTAACCGGCAACTTAGAGGTTTGTTGCACATTGTATGTGCGTATATAGTTACAAATGACCACAAACACTAAGAAAAGCCTCTTGGAAAAACTTGATTTACTACACATCAAATAATGAATGTTTAAAGGATTAGTTCTGTCAGTCTTGCACCCGTATGACTTTTTTCCAACATTATTCCCTTTGGGTAATTTGAGTAAGTTAGCTATATTTTACATTTTCAATATCTTATCTGTCTTTTCCTTTTAGATCACTTCCTAAGGCTGGATGCTCCGATGAATAACATCACTACCTCCCTCGGACAGACGGCTGAGTTACATTGCCACGTTTCAGGGAATCCACCACCCACAGTCCGCTGGCTCAAAAACGATGCTCCTGTGGTCCAGGAACCACGGCGTGTCTCTTACAGGCCCACTCAGTACGGCTCGCGTTTAAGAATCCGAAACCTGGACACCACGGACACCGGCTACTTTCAGTGTGTTGCTACCAACACCTATGGCACAGTATCTACCACGGGAATCCTGTTTGTCAAGTTTGGTGAGTATTTTTGGAATTTTACAATATTGTGATGGTTTCATAATCGGGTGACTGATGACGTACTGCAGAAAAACTTCAAGTTGTGTATTTAAACGCATCCCATCTCAGAGGGACATCTTTGTCCATTTTAAAGTTTCAACTTTTACAATTTAAATGTAAACAAATGCCACAAATACCCAATTTGTGTTAACCCTGTTCCTGGCATTTCATATAACATGCTAATTGTTGCCATTTACTCCCTCTCATGTCATTCCAAACCTGTGTGACCCTGTCATCTGTGAAACATAAAAGAACAACCCTGCACCTGAGAATGCCTATTTAGTAGGTGAAAAACTGTAGTAAACAGTAGGCAGTAGAAAAGCAGTATGCGAAAAGTAATCGGATGACCATTCAAACAATATATAACAATTTTTTTTACAGTTGCGAAATTTATTCCTCATTGAATGTAGTACCTACTCAGACACAATGATTTCAAACACACTTTGTGTTTTTTGTTGTTGTACCCCATTAACTTTCGTTGTATGAACAAAAATAGTTGATATTACTGTCTTTCTAAAAATAAAAATCGAATAAGCCATATAATTCAGCAAAAGAGTATGTCATTTCTGTCTAGAAGAAACAATTGAGATCTTCAGGTAGTCCACAAATATAATTTTGGACCTTTTGCAAAGTAGTGGTCCCTTTATTTGGAATGAAGACCCTTGTAAATGTCCTGAAGCCCTATGCAATAAATGTGTTTTAATGCATCTTCATAAGTGTAGCAATTTACCGTCCTCAGACATTCAGAGTAAAAATCTTGAGAAACTCTGTAGGTCTGATGAGATCACTGTAGTTATTCTTTAGTCCATGATGCCAACGAGCCATATTGGCCACATGTGTTATGCTTCTTTGTGGGCGATTTGTTCCAAGCATGTTGTTAAAAATCCCCACTCTCTCTTTCTTCCAGATCCTGCTCCCACCCCTCTGCCTGGAAGGCCTTCACCGTAAGTCTATTTTCCTTTCCTCTGTGCATTACCCCATCTAAATTCCTCCATTATCAGTCATTAAATATACAAGAACAAAAGGGGGGAAAAAACTTTGGATATGCAAATGATTTAATTGCTCCTTCAAGAGCTGTCTGGGTAAAGCATTTCTATTTTAAGAGTGGATGATATAGACCTGCACAGAAAGAAGTGCATACTGCATACTGCGATTTAACGTTTCCAACATATATATATATATATATATATATATATATATATATATATATATGTATTATTATATTATATTATTATTATAGATGTATATCTATTATTAAATTCTATAATCAATTCATCATATTTTAATTTCAATTTATTTTGCCACTGTTGTCTCAAATGTGTTTTTATTGGAATTGAGATTGACAAAGTACAATGAAAGCTATACTGCCATTCTAATAGTTCATTGCAGATGTGTATCAAGAACTACTCTGAGGTATGGTAATTAAAGAGTGTTCTGTAAATTTCTGATTTATAGTTTTACAGTAAGAGAGAGAGAGGTCCGGAGACCTCAGCAGGTCAATTGTAGGTTAGCAAAGACAAATGAAGATATTGTCCATGTTGCTTACACGTGTCTTGTTTAAGGTTGTAGGAACTGTAGGGTTTGTATGTCTAACTTCATTAAAATCAGCCAGCACCTGTTTGTGCTAAAATGTACAACCAGGCTCACCACATGTTTCTGTTTCAGCCCACTCAGATTTCAGACAGTACATTAATACACTGCCTTTGTGTTTCTCTTTTAATCATTCCATTTTTCCATGCTGCAGGCTTCAACACCTACTGTAGCCATTTAGCATTGGAGCATAGATATTTATTTTATAGATTTATGATAGCAAATGGGTTTTTTTAGATTTCCTGTAATACTTTCAATTTAGTGCTATGGGAATTTAGTGAGTTGTTTTTGCCCTCTCTAGGATCTTCTCATTTTATGTTATAAGTAAACAGTCGCGTGGTTTTTATTTACAATACTGATGCGAATCTCAGAGTGCGTCATTGCGCATTGAGGTGCACTGTGGATAGTCTCTGTCCAAATCAAAGTATGAACCCCTGACCGTTTGACGTGGCTGGCCGCGCTCCAAATCACATTAATATTGATTAAAGTCCACAAACCCGCCTGTGTGCCTCTAAGCCTCGCACAGGCGGCGGCACGGCTAGTTTTGGGCTTGCTGCCGTCATTGTGCTGCCTGCATTGAGGTGCACAGAGATCCCTTTGAGCCATATGTTGGCCTGTTGGTAATCATTAGTGTCATCATCAAAGAAAGTCTTCCTGTCAGTTTCCATCAAGAGCAAAAGGGTCAGTAGTACGCTGTCTGTCTTCTTTGCTCTCTTTCTCCTTTATGCGCCTCCTTTTTTTCCCGAAGGATTATCAAAGTGTCAGCCTTGTCTTGGTGAGAGTACCTGGTAAAGAGGGTGTGGGGTAAAAGTGTCCCTGGTGACATGTTTTGGCTGGGACTCTAATGAAACTCTTCCTTTAATGAACTCCAGAGCAGAGGTGCGTTTGGAGGTCTGGTGTCAATGCATAGACTGAAAGCTGAACTAGCCACAGCTGGTCTTGAGCTGGCCTTGTAGTGGGGAAGAGAGGAAATATGAGAGAAAGTGGGGAGGGGTATTGATGTCTGAAGGGCAAAAGGTCAATGAATAGACAGGGGGACAGGGATTCACATTCAATTCACATTTATTTGTATAGCGCTTTTCACAATATTGTTTCAAAGCAGCTTTACAGAAAATGCATTTTTCTACATTACAATTTAACAGATGTGACTGTTCAAGTAATGCCCATATGTCAGAAATGTACAGTTCTAAGATAATTCAATCATGTAATTAGCTAACAATCATTTATTAATTTAGGCAGAAACAATAAGCTCATTGTGACAAATTCTGCTCAATTAGTCCATTCTTACAAACAAGCAAATTATTCATTTTAATATTTTGAAAACTAGTGGTTTAGTGGTGAGAAAACCAGTTGTAATTTTTTCTTTGAAAAATCAGTTCAAAATGTCTCATTTTCATTGTGTGAAATTATTCTAATGTCATTCCAAACTTCTATCACTTTCTTCTATGAAACATTTAACTTCTATGATATTTAAAATGATAAGTTAAAAAAAAGTGCTTTAATGTCCATCCAATGAAAATCAAAGGTGTCTTGTGTTGTTTTGGGCCACACTGACTGTCATTGTAATTGCAGCTTGATATCTAATAATTTTTGACTTCATTTTTTATAATTGTGACTTCATAAATTACATTGTGACTTTTTCCTCATATTTGCGACATAATATCTCACAAATGTGACTTCATATCTCAGAAATGCAATTTTATTTCTGGTAATTGTGTAATACCTTACAGTTGTGACTTTATTTCTCATAATTGTGGCTTCATTGCCTCACAAATTTGACTTTATTTCCTGTAATTGCAACTTTTTCGTAATTGTGACTATACCTTACAATTGTGTCTTTATTTATGCAACTTCATATCTCACAATTGTGACTTTATTTCTCAAAATTGCGACTTCATATCTCTGAAACGTGACTTTATTTCTTCTATATAATATCTTACAATTGGTACTTAGTTGGGTTTGGGTTTACAAGTAACATTGTACCTACATATCTACTAACTCTCATTAGAGTATTAGTAGAGCATTAGTAGACTGGTAGGGTTAGGGTAAGAATAAGTTGACATGTAGTTGCAAAGTTACTTATAGTCAGTAGAGTGTCTGTTGGAGGACCATCAAAATAAAGGGTTTGCAGATATTAAGCAGACAGTCTGTTAATACTCTAATGAGAGTTAGTTGACATGTAGTTGCAAAGTTACTTATAGTTAACTGAATGTTCAAAAGGGACCATCAAAATAAAGTGTTACCCTTAGTTGTTGGACCACATTGACTTGGACAAAAACAGTTGAAAATATTTTACAAAATTACAAAATATTTTTTTCAAAATATCATATTTTATGTTTCAAAGAGGAAAGAAAGTCATACAGGTCTTGAACCACATAAGGGTGAGTAAATGATGATAGATTTTTATCTTTGGCTGAACTAACCCTTTAAGAGTTTGACCATAATGGAGTCTCATGAGCCCTTTATGGCAGAGGAGGTTGTTGGGTGGTTGTTTGTTTGATGAGGGCGGATTTGGCTTTGATTCAGTTATGTGAGGTTAACTCAGCTTTATCTTTCGCAAACGGAAGGGCTTGAATAAGGTAAGCTGGTCTTGAAACAGCAGGTAGGGGCAGCGTCTACATACAGTCCTCTGTTGTGTCTTGCACGTCTCAGATGCTCACCACAGCTGCTGTGATTACTCACACTGAAGACCTTATTCATAGACTTTTTAATAAATGCAATATGTTTTCTTCCCCCTTTTCACTGCCCCACACTTTTAACGTTGCTTTTTTTTATGGGGACCACCTGGAAAGGAGGTAATCGAACACCATGGATGAGGAATGGGCCTGAACCTTGAAAGGAGAAACAATGGCCACTGTTGTTCTTGCCCAAATGTCAGCCATCCTGTAGGAGCGAGGTCACAGCATCACACTGATGCTGGGGTGATGTTGTGAAACACAGTAGGAAGAATTTAATAGGCTAGAACAAACTTTTAAGGGAGATAAATAACTCATCAACCAACATTTCCTGTGCTTCCTTGAAACATTTTTAAGCAATTTGATCGATCATTGGTTGCTCTTTTGCTCTTTCACACATAAGTTTAAAATATTCTAACTTTATCTCACAATTAAATATGTTATTTTTTACTATCTCACAATTGTGACTTCATATCGTACAGGCTCCCATACACTGTAGCTTAAAGGTGAATTATGTAAGATTTTTATGTTAAAATACTTTCTCTTAACTGTTCATTGACTACTATTAGCATGCCATTCATGGGTTCATCTCCACCAAATGTATAAACATTGAGCTCCCAAGTCACCATCAAAACAGTGGGAGCGACCCGCTCTGATCCGTCAAACTATTTTCAGCTCAATCTATGGTGGAGCATGGCTACTATAGCAGGTGAAGCCAGAGGGTGTTTAGCCAGTTTGTGACAATGGCTGATGCATTACATAGTTCAAGCCAAAATTTAGACCTTCAAAGATTATATACAGTGGGGAGAGCAAGTATTTGATACACTGACGATTTTGCAGGTTTTCCTACTTACAAAGCATATAGAGGTCTGTAATTTTTATCATAGGTACTCTTCAACTGTGAGTGACGGAATCTAAAACAAAAATCCAGAAAATCACATTGTATGATTTTTAAATAATTAATTTGAATTTTATTGCATTACATAAGTATTTGATCACCTACCAACCAGTAAGAATTCCGGCTCTCACGTTTTCTGTATAAAAGACACCTGTCCACACACTCAATCAAACAGACTCCAACCTCTCCATAATGGCCAAGACCAGAGAGCTGTGTAAGGACATCAGGGATAAAATTGTTGACCTGCACAAGGCTGGGATGGGCTACAGGACAATAGGCAAGCAGCTTGGTGAGAAGGCAACAACTGTTGGCGCAATTATTAGAAAATGGAAGAAGTTCAAGATGACGGTCAATCTCCCTCGTTCTGGGGCACCATGCAAGATCTCACCTCATGGGGCATCAATGATCATGAGGAAGGTGAGGGATCAGCCCAGAACTACACGGCAGGACCTGGTCAATGACCTGAAGAGAGCTGGGACCACAGTCTCAAAGAAAACCATTAGTAACACACTACGCCGTCATGGATTAAAATCCTACAGTGCACGCAAGGTCCCCCTGCTCAAGCCAGCACATGTCCAGGCCCGTCTGAAGTTTGCCAATGACCATCTGGATGATCCACAGGAGGAATGGTAGAAAGGTCATGTGGTCTGATGAGACAAAAATAGAGCTTTTTGGTCTAAACTCCACTCGCCGTGTTTGGAGGAAGAAGAAGGATGAGTACAACCCCAAGAACACCATCCCTACTGTGAAGCATGGAGGTGGAAACAACATTCTTTGGGGATGCTTTTCTGCAAAGGGGACAGGACGACTGCACCGTATTGAGGGGAGGATGAATGGGGCCATGTATCGCGAGATCTTGGCCAACAACCTCTTTCCCTCAGTAAAAGCATTGAAGATGGGTCGTGGCTGGGTTTTCCAGCATGACAACAACCCGAAACACACAGCCAGGGCAACTAAGGAGTAGCTCCGTAAGAAGCATCTCAAGGTCCTGGAGTGGCCTAGCTAGTCTCCAGACCTGAACCCAATAGAAAATCTTTGGAGGGAGCTGAAAATCCGTATTGCCCAGCGAAAGCCCCAAAACCTGAAGGATCTGGAGAAGGTCTGTATGGAGGAGTGGGCCAAAATCCCTGCTGCAGTGTGTGCAAACCTGGTCAAGAACTACAGGAAACGTATGATCTCTGTAATTGCAAACAAAGGTTTTTGTACCAAATATTAAGTTCTGCTTTTCTGATGTATCAAATACTTATGTCATGCAATAAAATGCAAATTAATTACTTAAAAATCATACAATGTGATTTTCTGGATTTTTGTTTTCGATTCCGTCACTCACAGTTGAAGAGTACCTATGATAAAAATTACAGACTTCTACATGCTTTGTAAGTGGGAAAACCTGCAAAATTGGCAGTGTATCAAATACTTGTTCTCCCCACTGTAGGTTATGAACACGTCAAAGTGAATGGGGAATTGTGATGCTACGCCCTACAGTGGACGCTTCAATATCATACAGAATTATGATCCACCCATTCAGAAAGACAAATATTCCAGTTTATGTGTTTACTGTGATATGTCCAGTGTAGATCAAGCAGTCATGTCAAAAAAATATTGTATATATAAGCGAGAAACATTAACTCTAGACAAGGTGTTTGCCTACTCAATTGTTTACTCATTACACATAGCAACACAGCTAAACATATTCCTAATATGTTTGACCTTTTATTAAAAGTAGTACTTTTACCTGTTGAGACATGCCTTCACAAGCACTGTGTTTGTTGTGTTTGAGTTGAGGAAGCACAATATGCAAAAGAGGCGTTTGCAAAGTTGTTCGAAAATATGCTCTTTTTTTGGTAATTCCGCTAGGTGCCACTAGTGTCACAGAAACTATACTTCACCTTTAACTGGTATAGCATAGCGCTTGCAATGAAAAGGTCATAATCGATTCTTAAGAAATGCAAATGACAACCCCACCCCACCCCCTTACAGTTTGTACCATTTCTGATTCTTGTTTTTAGTTATATGTCTATCTGCCATCACTAGCCTCTCTGAGAATGAGCTGCTTTCAGTTAAAGTAGTGCACATTAATCGTGCTGGAAGAGCTGCTAAGGTTATCCTTATCAAAATATCATTACTGTACTGTAAACATGAGTTCTGTACTATGTTTTTACCATAAGGAGACAGCTTAATGTACACAATGCAGTTGTGCTGCTGGTTTCCCATGAAATGTCAACGGAATTCTTTAATAGTAGGCATTTGAACCATACGTTTCTTCAGGGTTGTTTATAACATCCCCTTTTTTCCTGTTTGAAAAGATTAATATTACCATCAATGCCTTGTCATGTCTGTTTAACTTTCTCCTGGCTGTCCAAAGTTTTTCTTGAATAAAATGAAATGTAAAACAAGAGATGCTCGGCTTTTTTACAATTTCTGTTTTAACAGTGGATCAAACTGATCTTAAAAAAGTCCAGACCATTGTTCACTCAAGGCTTAGCTATTGGAGATATCCCAGAAGCCTCAGCATTGTCTGAAGGAGCACATCCTAATGGGGGCCCCATCCTTCTTTTGAGTAACGACTACCATAATACTTCTGAAAGCTATTCAAGTGCTTCAGTTTTAGAAAGCTCTCCATTTCAGCAAGGATTTAACAAAGGGCTCTCATAAATTTGAGAGTCTTTGATTAATGTTAAAGTTCTGCTGTTCAATTTTGATGTGATATATTTGATTCTTTTGAAGATGTATTTGGTCTTTCAGAAACATGTCACTGTGGTGTGTTGTTATGGACATTAATTTAATTGTAAAGTTATGAAAGTAACAAGCAGCTATTTGTATAGCGTTCTGAGTTGGCACATTGAGTTACGGAACTTGTAAAAGCAGCTCAGATTTACTGCAAGTTCATAGTTCTTGATGTGTTTTTTTTTTTTTTTTTTTTTTTTCCTTACAGACATTTTTAATCTAATGGGACACATTACCCTTAGAACTGGAATATCTATGGAAGCCAGTTTTCCACCTCAGAGTTTAAAAAAAGAAATTGTGACTATTTTTCATAATTGCAGCTTTATTCCTTGTAATAGCAACTTTATATCATATGATTGTGGTTTCCATTGTGACATGTATCTCACAATGTGATTTTATACCTATTTTAACTTCTAACTTTTAATTACCTGTTTAGTTTTGTATTCTGATGCTGAGGCTTCCATGTATATTAATTACAATCCGGTAAATATTAGCCTACTTAGAGGACATTATCAGAACTTTTAATTTAGTTAGTGTTAATGCTTCTATTCACAGCATTTTTATTCAACTTTTACATATTCAATTTACCAAATATGCACTTGTTATTGTAGCTCGAAAACTGATTATAACAACTTCAGAAAACTAGCTCACCATGTGAGCACAGGCTTGGTCAAGATCTAAATCTCTTGCTTGTTATGGAGCTCTTTTAACTAAGTGTTGATTGACTGAAGATTGGAGCTTTAATATGAGTCTCTTGGTATATGACCTTTAACCTGGTATATTCTATGGCGGAGGTGCAGTCTGAAACTTGAGCCTGACCTTTCGTCAGAACTTCTTTCCCAGTCTGAGGGCAAGCAGTGTGGGTCAGCATACCTCCCCAGCACCCCATATGACGGCATATTAACCTCTACCACTCAATTACATCAGCAGACCACACCGTCCTGCCAGTGGACAGCCTGTTTATCTTTATTTTAATGGTCCGTTAATATATGCCAGCTGATATTAGGTCATCACAGACAAAAATATTTGCATTTCAGTTAACCACAGCAAGGATGTGTGAGGGTTGGTTCTAAACAATTTTATAGACTATAAAACTTGTTTTACTATGAAAGTGTCGATGGAATAATGTGGAATAAAGCTACCAAGGTAATAATTTTTGGGCTGTGAAATACATTTATAATATATACATATAATATACATGTATATTGTGTGTGTCTGTGTGTTAAAATTATTATGATCTGGAATTTTTTCTAATATTCATATTGTCTCTGACTGTAGCCATATTGTTTGAATTTGAGCTTATTTATGATGTCAAGCTGTGCATTGTTTACTCACTCATTAAGAAAGTCAATCCTCGTTTATTTTTATGTAGACGGAACAGTACGTGCATAGGAAATACTGGAAATATGCAATCTTAAAGGGATAGTTCACCCAAATGAAAATTCTGTCATCATTTACTCACCCTCAAGTTTTTCCAAACCTGTATGAATTTCTTTCTTCTGCTGAACACAAAAGACTATGTTTTGAAGAATACGGTTAACCAAACAGTTGAGGGGCCACCCATAGTATGGAAAAAAGACTATGGAAGTCACTGGGGTCCATCAACTGTTTGGTTACCGATTTTCTTCAAAATATCTTCTTTGTTCAGCAGAAGAAGGAAACTCATACAGGTTTGGAACAACTTGAGGGTGAATAAATGATGACAGAATTTTCATTTTTGGGTGAACTATCCCTTTAATGCAACTGAATGGCCACTCTAAATTATCAAGACGTTTTACATTTGTTTGAGACTTGACCTGGTGGGTATTTTGACACGTGTGTGGGTGACCCAAGTTACTGATGCCATTTCATAACCCTATAAATATCACTGATAGGTAATACACCCTCACACCTTTATTGTATATAAAATATTACATTATTTTATACTTTTCTATAGTTTATATTATGTTTTCAGAGTATCCCCAGTCTCCCTCTCACAGTCACCTTTCCTTTTTCTATCGACTCTCTGCCCTACACCCTCTCTTCAAGATTTTCCATGAACAAAGTCTGGCAGCCAAAGCCTTCTGATTTTTTTCCCACTTGAGCTACAGCGGGCGCACGTTTAGATACACAACCGTAAATATGAATGAAAGCTCAGAAATGCTTTCTTTCTCTCTTCTTTTCACTGAGGGAATAAGTTATGTCTTATTCCCATTACTTTTTAGAGGGACATGGGGCCAGTAAATTTGCTTTTATTGGGAGAGCATGAACTTTATTCCCAGGGCCCCTCTCAAATGGATAACCCCTTACCTGCAGCGCAAGTTCCTTTCTTTTTTAATGCATTTTACAGCTTTGGATATGCTAAAGTTATGAAATAATGTCTTAGTGAAGATAGTTTAATGATATACATAACATATAATGATTTGTTCTGTTGATATGGACAGAGATAAATAGGTCATGCATAAGGAAAACAGAGACAGTTGTGTACAGTGAGATTTTTATTGATATTCCCCGGCTTACATGGAGTCCCTGTGTTTTCCTACACCTGGAAGTTAGCTGTGAGTAATGCATAATTACTCTAGGTTCCCCACTCTCTATAAAAACACACCGGCTGTGTTAAACATGCATGTTCTTGTCATTTAAACAGCCGTGTTTTCATTATGATCTATAGGCTTTGTCTTTGTAAATCACAAGGTGTGACAAATCGCAAGCACATATCAAAACATGGTGGAAGAGCTTTCTTGGATGAAGGTGGTTCTTTACTCTGATTAGTGATTATATGAGTCATGTTGTCAGTTTAGTGGTGCTCTGCCAGTTCTTTGAGCCAACACTGATTACTGCATGAACTTCAGTTTTTTGGCAGATAAATGTAGATTCACGCGGAGAGCAATAACATATGAAGTAAATAACAGTGGTGTCAGGATTCAGTTTAATAAATTTCACACAAGCAGATGCATTCACACCCAAATGTATTGAAACACACACCCACACTGAGTGTGAAATCAGAGTGCCACTTTAGTATTCAGCACAAAAACCTCTTGTTCACTAAGCACAGAAGTTTAACCAGGCGCTAATCACAGAAATAGTACCTTAACTATTTAAATAAAGTCTTTTCAAATGTTTTATTTACTTAAAAAGGGTTTGTTTTTATGTATTTTTTTTATTATTATTGTGCTATTATCACCCATGTAAATCAGGTGGTAAACAGAATGTAATTTAACCCTTAAATGCATGAATGTTCCACCAATTATTATTATTATTACATATTAGAGTATTTAGCGACCCGGATCAATATCTGACAAGGATGGATATCTACCTATCGCAATAATATAAAACTCTACTGACATTGTAGTAACAATTAAAGAAAATTAAAATAAAGCATATTCTGTTACCTTTTGGAGATTGGAAGTGTTCAGTTTGAGCAGATGTGTTATACCATCATCACTGTCCTTGTTATAGCTCATTTCCCAGTTCATTCAGCATCTGCCTCTTTTTCGCCATCTCAAACATATTCTTTTACATATTCAAAATCAATATTTTGATTGCTGACAGCTACTTCACCAGATCCACTATCAGTGACTGACACTAATATTTGATTGCGTTTAGTACTTGCTCTGCAGTAAATCGCTGAGCCATTTCAAGTTTTGCTGATGATACTTCCTATTCTTTTGTTTTCTGCCTGCGGTAACTATGAGTGAAACGTCACTTCATCATTTTGTATCAGACATTTGTCACCTTGTGGAATAAAGGTGAATTGCACTTGTTCAGTCATCAAAGATTCAATTATTGTTGTGCAGAAAAAATATACTTACACTGTTACACACCTCGGGTCGTTGGCAACTCTATACAATTTCTACAAAAATGAATAGGACAACAGGCATTCTTTTATAATTGTATTGTTATATTGTTTATAATGAATTAATTGAGGAATACTAAGAAGGTTGATGTCTAACTTTAAAAAATAAATAGGAGGAGGGTAGTGAATGACATCCCGGGTCACTAAAGACCCAAGGTATGCGTTTAAGGGTTAAGAGCTATGTATGTTTGAGATTTGTATTAATCATAACAGAACTCATTAAATGACAGATAACACCATTCATTTTCATAAATATTGTGATTGCCTGTTGTATCCTCCACAAACAAGCCTCAGAACTGGTCTACAAGATGGGGAATTTCGCGTTGCAAATTGTCTTAAGCAGTAATTTTGTGGGTGTGTTTGCGCCGATACCTAGTTGGCATAATTCCTTTAGTGTATTGGATGCTGAAATGTGCAAATAAACAACACTATCAGGTGATGCAATTCATTCTTTGCTTACTTCCCCTAATCACTTGTTGTCACACCTTGTCTAGTCAGCTCTGTTTGTTATTGAACGATCAGTACACATTGTGGCTCAGTGACTAGAAAAACAAACAGAGACTATTTTGCGCCATGTACGTTGTCACCTCCCGTCCTAATGGGCTCCTAACAGCTTGACCTTTCTGCCCTCTTTTGTTTAGAAAATCACTCAACTGCACATTGTATAAACAAATCATCTGTGGGGGTTATAATACACTCGTACAGACAATATCCAGATTATTTGTTTCAACGACAGCAGTTGCACCCAGTGGACGTGGACCTTTAAATTGAGAAACTGGAGCCCGAGCCTCAGCGTTACTCTCAGGGGATGTGACACGGTTAATGCGGAGTGAAGAGATGGGGCAGATAATCTTCTGGGTTCCTGTATAGATCATAGATTTAATTGCACAGTCAATCAGGCTTCTGTCAGATGTTGTTGGATGTAGAGCTGTCAGGATACCACCATTTCAATAGTCAAAACCACTGACATTTCATGATGACCGTTTAGATTTTTTTACTCTCTGCTCAGATCACGTGCCTAGACTTTGACTATAGTTTGCATGCCCTGATTCTCTCTTTTTGGGCGATCTCAGGGGTCGCAGGGTTGTGTCCTTTGCTTCTGTAATAGAGGCTGCTATTGTGGTAGTGTAACATGAGGACTCTTTCCTCTTTTACTTCGAGGCTCCTAATGAGAGTCCCTTGGTGGCTGTCTTTCCCTTCCTCTCGAGATGCAGTCACGGACCACAGGCCCCCCGTTTATCAGGGACAAACCAGTCCACTGTTACTCATATTCTCCCCATTGTTAAATATATTGCCACTGACCCAGGTCAAACTTTATCTGAGGAGAATACCTGACTGTGAATTGTATCTTCTCTTTTCAAAATTATTTCTCAAGTCTAGTCCTTTATAATCCATTATACAAGCTTTTATGTGTCCTACACTTCCCAAAAACCTCAAAGAGTGGTGTGTGTGTGTGCAGATACATAGCCAATGAAACACTCAATTTTACAAACTCAAACACTACTCTGGAATGCCCTCATACTTACTAACTGTAACAACAAAGTTAAGATGTTTTGGAAAGTGTTTCATCAAAATAGCATAATAATGGACATTAGCATTCATACTGCATGAAATGGCAAGCACACAGTCTTTGAGAAGTGAAATGCAAGCACCATCATTGCTTTCATAGTCATCTGAGATGAAAATATTGAGTATTAGAAACTTCAGAGGTGCATGTAATAACTTTATATATGCACATAAAGTATGACATGAATTTGGATGAGATCAGAAACTCTAAGCACATGCATCACAGTGGAGCCCATAAAATATTAAAGAGAAATGATCTAACACTAGAGTGTAGGAGGGATCCTTTAGTCATGGAAAAAACATTGTGAGCATGTTATGGGACAAATTATTGGAAAATATATTGTGCTTCACATATACAAGTAGGTAGAGAGAAGTCAACTAATTCAACTAAACATGAATTTTCAACAGTATACAAGAGTCTTAGTGTATTTTCAGTCTTAGTGATTATGACTGGAAATAAGCTGGTTTTAATAAAAGTGCTTGATTGAATGAATGAATTTGCCATGATCTTAAATTTCATAAAGATTAATCCAGATTTCCATTTGTATGTCAGGAACCACTCTTTGTAGTGTACAAAAGTCCATCAGCATGAAATCATGCTGACTTGTGGACCAGTTTTACTTTACTATTTAAGAAACCTAATAATTTCCATGATGTTTCCAGAGCTGGAAATCACATGTTTTCCATGATCGTGGGAGACCTGTAAGTGAGCTTATCTACAATTAGTTTTCTTAATGTAGGCCAGTGAGCCTCTTGATCTTAAAATGGACTAACTGGAAATATCTGTTCATAAAACCAGGCGTCAGCAGTAAGATCTGCTTCAAAATCACATTTCTGCACAGCATGGCTTTCAGATCCCAAACAGAGTATCTCACTGTCCTTACTGATCAACTGATCAACCTCCCTGCTATAGCTCCTTTTTAAGTGGAGCGGCATATGGCACAAGAGAAAAAAAAAGTTTAGTAAATGTCTTAAAGAGGTGTTTTTGACTCCTTAATGGATGGAGGAGGGAGAGTTCCTAAAAAGATGGAAGAGGCTTCAGGCCAGGCAGATTGGAGATGCTTTCCAGAGGGGAATATCTTGATATATATATTGGACTCCAGGGCATATACAGTAACACTGATGACACAAATCCATTCTCCTTACCGTGTTAGGACTATGCGGCACTGACATCTTCATGAGCTTAGCATCTTAACAATGCTCAATGTTTTAAATCACGCCATTGTTTGGTCCAGGTTATTAATTCTAAGTCATCTGGTGATCAGCTGACCCCCCTCCACATGCATCAAAAAGAGGTTTGATGTTGAAATAGCTGACTTCTCGACCAAGACAACAGGCAAAGATCTTCTCCTGTTGTTTGTCGCCACAGATGTTCTTCTGCATGTAAGCACATGTAGTAGGATCTAAAATCTGATTTTTTTTTTTTTTCTCTCCATTTATCATCCTCAAATTGTGCTGGATAACATTATCAGGCTTTACACAAACTTGTGGAGTTCATGTCTATAGAGCTCCATTTCCTGACGTCCTGATCTGATTTATGTTCCTGGGTCAACATATTTTATTGATCCTGGAACAACATTCCTGTCTGAATTTTATACTAACCATACCCCTACCCCAATACCTAAACCTACCCATAAATTATCCCTAAAATCAGAGGGAATTGATAGGTGAATAACACTGATGTAGAAGCACCTAACCCGGATTGTAAGCCTAAACTTGACAGAAACTGTAAACTTCCCTGATTGGTTGATTTAAATGTTATTCCAGGATCAAAAGAAGATGTTGATCCAGGAACATGTTGCACTTGGTGAAATCAGCCACATAATAAAAAATAATGCTTTGGTAAATCATAATGATGAGATAAAAAGTTGAAATTTGAGATATTAAGTCATTATTAGATGAAAATTTGAAATTCTGACAAAAAGTCATAATCATGACATCAAAAATTTGTCACGATTGAATTAATATCTCATAATTTCGACTTTTCATGTTATCATTTTGACTTTTCATCTCGTAATTATGACTTATAATTCCCATAATCTTATAATTTCAATGTTTTTGTCATGATTTTGACTTCATCTCATAATTTTGACTTTTCATCTCATAATTATGAATTATCGTAATATCCCATAATTGTTCTTATGCTGTAGAAATTGGCTTAGATGTCAGTTTGACTGCTGCTTTCATTAAAACAAAAGGGGACTGCAAATAAGAAGAAACTCTAAAATTCTTGTTTAAATTGTCATTAAAAATTAAGTATTAAATTAGAGAGATACAAAATAAAACCTTTTCCTCTGTTCTTCAGAGTTTTGGGCCCCTTTGTTTAATTGTTTTCGGATGGTTTTGGCTACACACCCTCAAGAATAGGACACCCTGAAGGATTAGACATCCATCTTGGTAATGTTTAATGTGCATCTTTCTCATGTTGATTTCTCTGCTACTCAGCACACGGGGGAGCATTTTTAGACTCCTCACTCCTTCCTGTCTTGACTCAATAGGTTTAGCAGGAGAGTTTGAGAATCTTGTAGGAATTCCACGATGTGCTGGATCTGAAGAGCATGTTGAAAAGCATATCATGTTTGTGTGTGTGTGTGCTAAGAACCTTCTCTTGTTCTTGTTGCATCACTGTCACAGCTCAGTCAACTGTTTGTGTTGCAGCTCACACTTTTCCTTTAATTATCACTCACTTCCAAATGGCACTGACAAGTAAAGAAATGCCCTGGACTTCCTTCTGTTTACACAAACAAAACCCCACGCTTAGTAAGAAAGAACACACAAAACACATGCACGCAGATGAACTGACTCGAGTGTGTTCGTGTGTGTGTGCGTGTGCAAGACAGGAAGAGAGAGTTGGGGAAAAAAACTAATATTATGCAAAAATAGGTTGTAATTCTCCACAACAACTGTTCCTCCTTGTCATTTAGCTTTCTGTGGGTGGCCACAGTTACCAATGCATTCTCCTGTGACACACATGCTGGAGAGCTGGGAAGCTTTTCCACTCTCTGTCACTGTTTCTGAATTTTAGATTGAACTGTTTTTACATGAAACTTGACAGGACAAAAACATTTTAATTCAACTTTTTCTCTCTTACAAAACAGAACTGTACTTTTAGCGTGTTTATACGCTACCATTCTAAGGTTTGGGGTCAGTGTGATTTTTAAGAAAATAATCCTTTTATAATCCAAGGATGCATTAAATTGGTCAAACGTGAGAGTAAAGACTTTTATATTGTTACAACAAAAAAACACAAATATTTTCACAACAGTTTTTTTGAGCTCTAAATCAGTAGGCTATATTAGAATGATTTCTGAAGGATCATGTGACACTGAAGACTGCTGAATATTAAGTTAAAGGGATAGTTCACCCAAAAATGAAAATTTTGTCATCATTTACTCACCCTCAAGTTGTTTCAAACCTGTAAGAATTTCTTTTTTCTGCTGAACACAAAAGAAGATATTTTGAAAAATGTCTGTAACCAAACAGTTGATGGACCCCATTGACTTCCATAGTAGGAAAAAAAAATACTATGGAAGTCAATGGGATCCATCAACTGTTTGGTTACAGACATTTTTCAAAATATCTTCTTTTGTGTTCAGCAGAAAATAGAAATTCTTACAGGTTTGAAACAACTTGAGGGTGAGTAAATGATGACAGAATTTTCATTTTTGGGTGAACTATCCCTTTAAGGTGAACATAACTTCGTCTGTCAAAAACATAAAATATACTTCCAACCACAAACTTTTGAAAGATAATGTATATATTGAACGGACGCTACTTCAACATGGTCATGTGACAAAAATGTAATAAACTACTATTTAAAACTCTTATAATATGTAAGACCATAGGATAATGCCTATTCTTTCACATACTATTTTTAAAGAACGTATGCCTGAAGTATGCAGTAAATGTCCAGTATTCAATAAATAGTAAGCTTGTATTCCATCGCAAACATAGCCAGATTGAGTGCTAATGTCTGGGTTGATGTTTGCACCTCAGACACTCCTTTGACTTTTGACCTCTGACCTTTCACACGCCTGCTTTTCATTAACACCACCAACCATTTTAATTGATTTTTTTTTTTTTTTTTTTTCAAATGTTGTCTGTTTATTTGAACTGTTCATAACCTGATCATTGTTTTCTCTCATTTTATCTAACACATTATTAAGTCAAATTGTTTTGGTTTACCGCACTGCAAATCACTGGAGTCCAGAAGTGACTCAGTCTTTGCCTCTTTCTCATAGTGTATATATGGATGACATACGTTTTTGAGAGAACCACTCGTTCATATGGTTTAAATTACAGGGTATTATATGCAGACACAGAACAAAACATCTTTTTTTATTATTTATGAAATGTTGAATGGTTTAAATGATATATCCAGGTCTGTATTATATTCCATTTGAATGTATTTTTCATATGTTGGGTTTGTATTGTATAGGGCTGATAAAACATGCCAAAGTTGGCTCTGTGGGATTGCACGTGATCCAGTGGTGCGTATTGCCCTCTAGAGTTTGGAGTTAGAATTACATCCTTATAGGAATCCCTTCTGCCAAAATAAATAAATAAAACTACAATGCTGTGATGAAAGCCAAAGTAGGGGAGTTTGGACTGGATATTATGTTTTAAAGCCTGCTAAATTTACTGACCATAATTAACATGAACATTTCATTTTTAGAGAGGATTTTGACGAGGAAGGTTTCTGCCAGCCGTACAGAGGGATTGCGTGTGCTCGCTTCATAGGAAACAGGAGTATCTTCGTAGACTCACTGCAGATGCAGGGCGAGATTGAGACCCAAATCACAGGTAGTCCTCCAAAGAAACATTCAATCCTTTCAAAATTTGTTTTTTTCCTGTGTCACAATATGAGGTAAATCTGGCTCTGGCTATATTGTACAGTTCAACCGAAACGCAGCTGATTAAATCAAAACAGCTAGCTTGTGTGCTCTTTAAATTACCCTGTAAATTCCATGCTACATGAGTATAGTATCATTCAGTAATCATTCATTCAATATCATTCAGTACCATCTTATATATGTGCCATGGTATGACATCAGATACCATCACTACACTACAGCACCGCCCACCTTACTGTTTTTTAAGAGAGAGTTTGAGGTTATTTTTTCCATGGCTAAATCTTAGTATCATGCACATGTTAACTGGCCTAAGTTTTTTGTTTTTGGGGAAAAAGTTTTCAATTGTAGCCATTTAAGAACACAGGCATTCACTGTGGTTAGAGTGAGCAGGCAATTTGTTTTTGAATCGCACAACTTCTTGCGAAACCGCAACAATTCACTGGAACTTTTGTCTCTTTGTTGTTTGTGTGTAAGATATCATTTCCCTCGAATACACGAGTCCACAATGGCGCATTCCTGTTTTCAAATCTGGAAAAAACACTGTATAAAAGACTTAAATCTGTTTTATTCCCAGCGGCGTTCACTATGATTGGCACCTCCAATCACCTGTCAGATCGCTGCTCCCAGTTCGCTATTCCCTCCCTGTGCCATTTTGCCTTCCCAACATGTGACCGCAGCTCTGGCATGGATAAACCACGGGATTTATGCAAGGACGAGTGTGAGATTCTGGAAAACGACCTGTGTAAGACCGAGTACATCATCGCTCGCTCCAACCCTCTCATCCTCAAACGTCTCAAACTGCCCAACTGTGAAGACCTTGCCGCTTCGGACAGCCCCGATGCTGCCAACTGCATGAGAATAGGCATTCCAATAGCTGAGACCATAATTAAAAGTAAGTATTTTGTGTAGTTAAAAAAAAGATTTGACATTTTATAGAAAATGAAATAAATTCTCTTCGTTTCTCCTATTTTAGGCCACAAATGTTACAACAACAGTGGTTCAGACTACCGCGGCACAGTCAGCGTGACTAAATCTGGTCGACAGTGTCAACCATGGAACTCGCAGTATCCCCACAGCCACACCTTCCTGGCCATGCGTTACCCAGAGCTCAACGGGGGACATTCCTATTGTCGCAACCCTGGCAACAAGCACGACGCTCCCTGGTGCTTCACCCTAGATGAGAGTGTGCGCATGGAGCTCTGCGATATTCCTCCATGTGGTGAGACGCCCTGCTTGTATTGACATGCTACACTCAGTGCCGGGCCTCCCTATACGCAAAATACGCAACTTAATGTGTAGGGCCCCTGAACCACCAGGGGGTCCCCTTGCTCTCAAAACTGACAAAAGTTCAAATATTCTTTCGCAAAATAGCTCTGATATGATAACTGGGTGCCAGCCACTGATCGAACATGCATGTAATGAGATCAAGAGCAAGATTACAGAAAGTGTTTTACACACTATTTTGAAAATTAGTATGCAGTATGGTATAGTTAGCGATATGATATATAGTCATTCTTGGGTAATCTGTGGATGATTTTACTCCAAAACACATTTTTATTGTTGTCAAAACAGAATTATCATATTTAGTAAAAAAAAAACATTTAATGTATTGCTTGTCCTCAGATTTGCCAAAGCATGGGGGCAGCAGTATGGGGATCCTGTACATCCTGGTACCAAGCGTGGCTATACCGCTGGCCATCGCCCTGCTGTTCTTCTTCATTTGTGTGTGCCGAAACAACCAGAAAGCCTCGCGTCCACCAGCGCCACGCCAGCCCAAACCCGTCCGTGGCCAGAACGTGGAGATGTCCATGCTCACGGCCTACAAACCAAAGGTGAGATGTTACTGCTAACAGATCAGAACTAACTCTGAGTGATCATTTGAAATTTTTCAGCAACTTCACTTGCCACCCACAATCCAGTCGCTAAATGCTTGGTAATAAATGTTTAAGTCATTACTGATTGGCCTAATTCCTTTAGTGAATCGGGTGGTAAAACAACACAGACCACACGTGATAAATAAACAACGCTATCAGCGCACCGATTTCGATTTTTATTCTTACACTTTTTGTCCATTGGAATTGTGGGGCATTCCCATAAGGTTTGAATTAGTGTGCATTCCTGGGTGATGGGGTGGGGTTAAGGGGGCTGCACAAACAGGAGGCAAAATGGCAGGAGGGATGCACATATGGAGGCAATCTCTTCCAGGCCCGTAGAGGAATCTAAAAATAATCATATTGTTATCATTCCACATGGATCATTCAAAGCAGATTCAAATGAGATTTTCGCTTGAAAATAGTTTTTCCCTGCTTTTTTCATCTTGGTCACTGATTAAAGGGACATTTTTACAAACAAATATTTTGAAGAGATGATGCTAGTCCCAGTCAGTTCCAGTATAAATCAGACCTTTTGACACCATGAAGTGATGTTTGTATCTATAACACATTGAGACCTCTCATCTACAGTCTCAGCTGCAGCCCAAAGTTCAAACTAAGGTCATACAAAGGTCATACACTCACTCAAGTAATATCCAAAACAGGGATGAGACATGTTTAGCCTCAGGCAGAGTTGACGCTAACACGAAACAGCTGCTTCTTTCAACAAAAAAGAGACTCTTATCTTTTATTTGGCAGTATTCATGTCTCCTTTAAATGTAGCGGTGTAGCTTTTATCATTTTTTTTATTATTTCCTGTTTCATGATCCAGAGTCTTGTCCAAACCAATCCCACAGCATTGTGCATGTTCCTTACATCTATATCACGCATATAGGGGATAAAAGAGTATAGAATCATAGTGACTGTCGTGTAAGTGGTAAGGCCGCGTCTGCCAAGCACATAAATGACAGTCAGATTATTTTAAGAGCAAACAGATTTTACGCATGTCTGTGGTCAGTGGTTGAGGTTGTAACGTCTTGTGTTTCAGCAACAGAGCAAAAGATGAAAGAATAAGGCTAAAACTGCTACTATGAATTTAAACTAACAAAAAAGATCAATCTGGCATGTATATGCGATGGCAAATTTACCACCCCATACTTACCTTTCTATTTCCTTCTCTTCTCTAGAGTAAAGCCAAAGAGCTTCCTCTGTCTGCAGTGCGCTTCATGGAGGAGTTGGGCGAGAGCTCCTTTGGTAAGATCTACAAAGGCCACCTGTACCTGCCAGGCATGGAACACGCTCAGCTAGTGGCCATAAAAACACTGAAGGACATCTCAAGTGCACAACACTGGGAGGATTTCCAGCAGGAAGCATCTGTCCTGGCAGAACTTCATCATCCCAATGTGGTTTGTCTTCTGGGTGTCGTGACCCAAGAGCAGCCTGTCTGCATGCTCTTCGAGTTCCTGGCCCAAGGGGACCTCCACGAATTCCTCATCATGCGCTCTCCCCATTCAGATGTGGGCTGCAGCAGCGACGAAGACGGTACCGTCAAGTCCAGCCTCGACCATGCGGACTTCCTGCACATGGCCATTCAGGTCGCAGCCGGGATGGAGTACCTCGCAAGCCATTTTTTCGTCCACAAAGACCTTGCGGCGAGAAACATCCTGGTTGGTGAGCAGCTCCACATCAAGATCTCTGATCTAGGCTTGTCGAGAGATATCTACGCCTCTGATTATTTCAGAGTCCAGCCCAAAACGCTCCTTCCTATTCGCTGGATGTCAGTGGAGGCCATCGTTTACGGGAAGTACACCACAGACTCTGACATTTGGGCGTTCGGTGTGGTTCTGTGGGAGATCTTCAGCTTCGGCCTGCAGCCCTATTACGGTTTCAGCAACCAGGAAGTGATAGAGATGGTGCGGAAAAAGCAGCTGCTGCCCTGCCCGGAGGATTGCCCTCCTCGCATGTATGCTCTGATGACAGAGTGCTGGCAGGAGGGTCCCGCTCGCAGGCCCAGATTTAAAGACATACACAGCCGACTGCGTGCTTGGGAGGGGCTGTCTTCCCACGCCAGCTCCAGCACACCATCTGGAGGCAATGCCACCACCCAGACTACCTCTCTGAGCGCCAGCCCCGTCAGCAACCTCAGCAGCCCGCGCTACGCCGGATACATCTACGGAGCTCCGCAGACCCTCCCGCCGGGACAAATCGCGGGCTTCATGGCTCCGATGCCACAGAACCAGCGTTTTATACCTGTGAACGGATACCCTATCCCACCTGGCTATGCTGCCTTCCCAGCAGCCCATTTCGCCACATCTCAGGGCCCTCCACAGGTGGTGCAACACTGCCCTCCGCCAAAGAGCCGGTCGCCCAGCAGCGCCAGCGGCTCAACCAGCACGGGTCACGTGACCAGCGTCCCCTCCACAGGCTCTAATCATGACGCCAACACACCCTTGCTTTCTCATTGTGTCACTCTGACGCCCATGACAGCAATGACGGGCGGCACAATGCCAGTTTTTGGACATTTTGCACAGAAGGCCATGCAAATAGACCAAAGTCAGGCAGCGCTGCTGGCTGACACTAACAGACTGATGTACAGTGAATCCATCATTACTGCCGATTTATGAATACATGATGTTTTGTCCTGTATATTGATAATTATTGATATTTTAATGTTTTTTTCTTCTTCCTTGTAAATATAAAATAGCCTGAACAAAATGCGAAATTTTATATTTTAATGTTGTTTTATAAATGTGTCTTAAAGGAAACTTGTATATTCACATATTCTCTGTGAAGCTTCATGCCACTTTTTTCGGCTCAATATGACTAAACGTGGCAGAACAGCCTTAAAATGTCCTTTTTTTTTTTTTTTCTCCAACCAGTGATGATGCCCTTTCAAGGTTATTTTCGACAGAGCTGTTGCTTTGTCATCCCTTTTGACTCCTTTTTCATTCGTCGACGACTTGAAAACTTCTGAATGCCTTGGTCTCTGTGCCGTCATAGCATTTTGGACATATTGAATGAGTTGAACTGCATTAATATTGCATTGAAATCTAACCCTAAAGAAGAATTAAGGGAATCATTTTGCAAATATATATCACCAATGCCTTAATATGAAAAAAAGATGTTGCTTTAATTATGGCCACCATATGTGCCTGCATTTTATTAGGAATTCAGGCATGTGTACTTGTGGGAGACGATGTGTTCTGTGAGATTCTTCTGTTACTGTGGTGTTATTCAAATGATTTCACATCAGAGCGACGTCCGAAAGCTTAGGCAGCTGACTTGTTGCCTCGTTGCCCTGTAAGCCAATGACTTCTAGGACAACGTGTTTCGAAGGTGCCTCTTACAGCAAAGTTTTTTTAGAACTTAGGTGTTAACCAAGAAAATATTTAAATACCACAATACTAATTTCAGTCAAAACTGACTGCTAACCGCAACTTTCTGGTGTAATTTTTTTCCTTTTAGTTCAGCTGTCATGAAATCACACGCACAGGATAGTGGGACATCTTAAGCAGAAGAAGGTATCAAGACATTGGATTGAGACATGCCTTTTTGCCTTCCTACCTTCGCATGCAGCATTGTTCAGCTTTCGGATGCAGCCCAGATTATTTGGTCATTAAATGTTGCCTGTAAGGCCATAATATAGCTGAAATTCAGGTAACCAGAAGGTTTTTTTGTATACTCTATATGTGCCTTACTCAAGAGCATATTTGAAATTGCATTCGTCTAAATGAGTCGTAAACTTTTCACATCACTGTTTGGCAAAGCATATGTGAAATCTGTCTTATTAATGATGCAGAACTTTTTTCTAACATGAACTCCTCACTACCTATAGAATGTAATGCCTAAAAATTCCTCTAGAGGTCAGTGTCAATCTGCGACTCTGATTGAATGAAGTTCTTTGTATTCGTCTCACGGTAATACTGTATGTGCCTGCTATTTTTTAGCTTTCATTTGATGTTTGTTAACTTTCTTCTCTCTCTGAGTT
The DNA here is from genome assembly GCF_949319135.1 of Squalius cephalus. Taxonomy (NCBI): domain Eukaryota; kingdom Metazoa; phylum Chordata; class Actinopteri; order Cypriniformes; family Leuciscidae; genus Squalius; species Squalius cephalus. Next base: position 15,324,617 of record NC_137131.1, read on the forward strand.
TGTAGCTCGTTTAATCTCTTGACATTTCACGGAAACAGGGATTAAACAGATTTGATCATTTTTAGCAAGCAGCTGTATGTCACCTTCATTCTCATTTTGGTTTGTTGCTATGCAACTGTTTATTTCAAAGACACTCTTTTCCTGTGTTGAAGACAATCAAGAATTTATCTTTTATGCAGGGTACAGTGTTTTGTGGAGACATGATTGCTTGTGACCTATAAAATGCCTTTTGGACAATCTCATGATGCGTCATGACATTTCATGAACAGACGTTATGCATGAAAAACGTATTTGTAGATCAATGGTTTATTTTTATATGATTTGTCACTATTTTTCATCAATATTGCAGTCTTATTATTGTACGTCTGAACATACAGTGTGTTGACATTATAAAAGCCACTTAAAGAAACAGCTTGGTTCAATGTCATTTTTTTCTAGCGTTTTGATATGATTACAAATGAGCGTAAGTCAACATATTTTTCAAAAGTTCTATTAATGTTTTTCATCCAACATTTTATGAAATTCATCAGTGTAATTAATTACCAAATAATTAAAAAATCTATTTATATATTAAATTTTGGTCTTGGTGTCATTAAGTTTCTTTCTTCTGTTGAACACAAAAGAAGATCTTTTGAAGAATGTTGGTAATCAAACAGTTGATGGTAGCCATTGACTTCCATAGCATGAAAAAAAATACTATGGAAGTCAATGGGTGCCATCAACTGTCTGGTTACCAACATTCTTCAAAAGATCTTCTTTTGTGTTCAACAGAAGAAAGAAATTCATACAGGTTTGGAACAACATGAGGGTGAGTAAATGAAAAAAAATTCATTTCGGGGTGAACTGTGCCATTTAAATACGATTTATTGCAGAGCTTTCAACATTTGCTACCAGTAGAGGGCAGCGTAGGGTTAGTTTGGTTTCAAACATCAGGATGTTCTAGGAAAGTGCGCACTGACTGTAGGATACTTGTCTATTAAAGTGTCTGTGTGTGTATTCATGTGAATGTTTTATATTATAGAACTGCACACATTTCAAAGGTACGTCAAAAAAGAAAGTCCTTGGCATTGGATAAATAAATCTTTTAAAAAGGCTAACAAGTCCAGCATGTTTGCCAAAAGAAATGACGTACACATGACTTTATGATTACTCCCATACTCCATCCCAACAAAGAGAGAGAGAAAGAAAAAAAACCTGACCTTGAACACACAGCATTCAGCATTCAGAGGAGACGGGTTTGATGTTGGGAATGTTTTTGATCAGTTCTCTCCGGTTTCTTATCTGGAACATTCCCAGGAATGGCCATCCAGTCTCTGGCTCTGGAATGCAAATCCACAACACCAAGGCAATGTGTGTCAAAAGTGCAATTTATGAGAAAAAAACAAACATGTCCATGTTTTTTATATATATAAGTTTGTGGGTCTATTAACAGATATTTTTCCAGTTATGGACACAAATAGCTTATTTCATGGTCAGAATGTATTTGCTTTAATAAGGAAGAACCCCATGGAGGAATCAAGACTGGGGAAGCACACTTTCTTAGGATGGCACATATTTAAACATACGTTAATATGCATAATTAATATTAGATATATGATTATAATGACTTCTAATATACTAGGGATCCATGTGATATGCAAATAGGGCTGTGTATGAAAGACACTGTTATGGCTGGATTTGAATCATGAGACACCATAATGGCAGGCAGATGTGGTCCAGGTGTGCGGTTGACGGTGGGCCAGGGGAGGATCTGGGCATGACGAGAGCAGTGAACCTCAGGATGGTTATCCCAGGTGTGGGTGGAGAAAAAGGATTGTCAAAAAAAAAAAAAAAAATGTGTTATTGCTTCCAGTATGGAAATGACATAATGAAACATAACCTGGGTAAAAAGATGAGTCTACTTCGGTCTAAACTTGTGTCTGTGTCTCGAACATGATTTCATGTGAATTTTTTTTTTTTTTTTTGCACATTAGATGATACAATTATTACCCCAAATAGGCCTATATGTTATTAGAGTTAACTCTTTTTATAGCCTATACATACATTTTTGAAATCTGAAAAATGTCTGGAATTCTATAAAGATGTGTCTATATTGCATTCAAATTTGAAAGTTCTAAACTAAAAACTCTTAGTTATTAATGTTTTGTCAGAAAGTCAAACATTGGGTCAGATTAGGCTAATTGCTATTTATTTATCTTATTCCTCAATTTGCTACACAAGATAGCCTACTGCTGGAATACCAAGCTTCACTGAGTGCCCACACACACACACACACACACACCAGGTAAAGTTCAAGAACGTTGTCACATCACAACCCCACCCAAATTAAATATAGATGAAGGCCTAAAATTTTGATGAGCCCCCAAACCATAACTTGGCAGTCCTGTCTGTGTGCATTCAAAATAATCCTTTCAGTCTCCCCACAGATTAGCTTCTCTTGTTTTTACAAGAGACAGTGAGAAACAGCAAATCCTTCTGTTATGAGTAAGCATGATTATGAGATTAAGTGAAAACATTAGCATAGCGCTAACAAATGCTACAGGTGAAATGTGCTTTGATCCTGCTTATGTCTTATGTGTTCCCCCCAATACAATTATACAATGTTGTTTGGACCCCACTGACTCATTTTCTTCTTTTGTGTTCCACAGAAGAAATAAAGTCTTACAGATTTTATTTACAATGACAAGTAAAGGATGGATAAGTAAATGATGATTTGTGGGTGGACTATCCCTTTAAAACAAGTTTTAAAGAACTGCCAGTGTAAGACAAAATACACTCCAACAAAGCTTAAAATCTTATGTGGTGTATCTTCTCAAGTAAATTGTATCTTTTTGTGATTTTTCTTAGATATTTGAACCAACGCTATCTCACGACCAATTGGTACGAATTCGAACGAGTGATAAAAAGTGGGTAATTCGTACGAATTCGTACGACCTCACTCGTACGAATTTGTACGATTTGTCTAAACCCACGTGATGGGTAGGTTTAGGGGCGGGGTCAGGGGTAGGTCATTCGTATGAATTCATACGAATTGGGCAATTCGTTCAATATGTACGATTTAGCAAAAATCGTACTAATTCATACGAGTGAGGTCGTATGAATTCGAATTAGCCACCTCGTAGAATTCGTACGAATTGCCGTGAGATCAGGCTGATTTGAACTGGAAAATCAGACAAAAATACTTAATGATAATACTTCTTTTCAGCATTCTAGTGAAATCACAGAACAAAATGCAAATAATTGTGTCCTTGCTTATGATGTTTCTATACAGTGGTAATTTTGTTTTATTTAAATAAAAAAGGTATGTTATTGCTTTGTAAAGCAAAGTAGCCAATAGGAAGAAGCGCTAGATTTGAAATATGTAAATGAAGATCCTCTTTCTCTGTGTAAAGTGCCAGTCTTTTGGTTGGTACAACGGGGTCTCCCTTAAGAGCTGACCTAATTTACATCAATCATTACATCAGCTCTCTATTCCTTCCAAGTCACTGTGATTAAGCCATGGAAAGTCAACATGTGACAGGTAACCTGAAGACGATCAGTTGCTCTCCACAAATAAGTGCTGTTCCTCAAGGGCCTACTTTAGAGGAACGTCGTATAGTTGTTTTGAGTTTGTGTTGGGATGTGTGAGATGAGAGATGAGATATGGGCTATTATGAAAGAGTGAGTCATAATAATGAAAGCATTTTATATAAACTTGTTCCTATTTGTCAGTTTGGCAGAGGTATCTCTTCACAAATATGAAAGAGGAACAACAGAAAACCAAAGAGTGGGAGGACAAAGGCATTCCTAACAATGAATTAATTAAATTATGTGTAACATCCACCATACTGATCTTAGTCAGGATAGACATATTACATATTAAATTATATGGAAATGAAAACAAGAACTTCAGTGTGTGATCCTCAGTAGTTTTAGTGTATGAATCATGATTGTGTTTGATGATGTTTTTCTCTGTAACCATTTACAAAGTCGGCAAGCGTATGATACCTAGTATTTTAAAATCTGTTCTGACATCCTCACTGACATGCAACATTGAAATGTTACCTGGTGTTATTTATTATTCAGACAATACACTTCCAACTTTCCTGGGTTTGTGTGGTACCATTTCAGATTGTGTTCCTATTTATTCCCTATTAGTATGAGCAATCACTTCAAGACTGTGACTCAAAATTTTCAACTTTAACAGACCTTAGTTGTAGCCTAAGATTCATCACAAAGGTGATTGATTGGCCGTTGATGAGCATGTCACAATAAACAATCAGAGATGTTTCAGTTTTGGATTATGATAAAATAGCCAATGTAGAGTGGTTCGGCCAACCTGAAAATTGGCATCAAAATGGTTCCCTCGACAAAAAAAAAAAAAAAAAGGATTTTTCTATAGACTTTTGGATTATCACAAAAAAAGCTCTAGCTGTTATCAACAAAAGTTTATGTGACCTACAATTTTTCGTGAATACAACTTTTATGAATTTTGAAGCCTAAATACATTCGCCAGAAACTACACCATGGTCCCACGACTTCAACGTCACCAGCACTAAGATTTTGCCAACTCTTTCTGTTTTTATCTAAAAAAACATTTTCCCTGAAAGTTTGAGTTATAAAATAGTTTGTAAGAGCGCGATTATAAGCACAAGGCTGTAAAACTGGACTAAGCTTACCTGTTCGGTTTGATGATAATTTGATGTCCCCTACAGCCTCTGTAGTCCCATTTAGCCACTTGTTAGCAGCCACCTTTATCAAGACACGAGTGGGGTAATACTGATGTATTTTATGTCATAGAATAAAATGTGAAAGTGTCTTGAGCTTGAGTTTACCGCGGACCTTAAAGGGATAGTTCACCCAAAAATGAAAATTCTGTCAGTAATTACTCACCCTCATGTTGTTCCAACCCCGTAAGACTTTCGTTCATCTTCGGAACACAAATTAAGATATTTTTGATTAAATCTGAGAGTTGTCTAACTCCTCCATAGGCTTCTAAGGGACTGAAACTTGCTGGCCCAGAAAATGTATTAAAGAGATCGTTAATATAGTCCAAGTGACTCCAGTGGCTCGATCTTAAGTTTATAAAGCGACGAGAATACTTTTTGTGCGCAAAAAACAAACAAAAATAACGACTTTATTCCACTTTTCATTTCCTTCTCTCTGGGCCTCGAGTCTTTTCACGTAGTGTTTAAGCGTAGCGCGTCTGTGTTGTACGTCACCACGTATCACACATGACCAGCGTCGGCCAATAGTGAGCCTACGTGGTGACGTGCAACACAGACGCGCTGCGCTTAAACACTTTGTGTTCCGAAGATGAACGAAGGTCTTACGGGGTTGGAACAACATGAGGTTGAGTAATTACTGACAGAATTTTCATTTTTGGGTGAACTATCCCTTTAATTCAGCCATTTAACCAAAAACCCATTGACTTTGGGACGATGGAACCGAAAGTGCTAAAATGCTAACTCGTTTCCAGGTTTTGGCCTACAAAAATGCATCATCCCTGCAGCACTCTATTGTCTCAGATGGCAAAACTGTGACCAAAATCACACAGTGTGGGTCCAAAAATGCAATATTTCTTCAATGTTGTGAAGTCTAGTCAAAGGAAACAAAGTACATTCAAGTGGACAAAATCAAAGAGCATCTGAGAACTGATGTGCTCTTATAGCAGGACAAAACGGCAGAGTAATGTGAGAGAGAGAACGAGAATTAAATACTTTTTTCTCCTGAGCCCTCACTCTTATCTGCTCCCATCATCTCTTTCTCACTCACATTCTCTCTCCCTCTTTATACAGACAAATCCTCAATTGTCAGGGTACGTGTGAACTGTTGTTTCAGAGCGGGAGACAGCTGATTGACCCCTGGACAAAGGAGTGCACTGTCCGGAGCAGAGTGCTGTGATCTTACGCTGTTCAGATGCTTCAGAAGACAGAAGGTCTTCTGACTTCCTCAAGTGGACAATCCTCTTTATTAAGACCTCAGGGTATGTGTCTAAGTGTTTCTGTGGCTCTGTTGGCTAAACAACAGTTATCAACTCAAATTGATGTTAATTTAATCAACTCAAATATAGTATTGCTCTTGAATATGTATGAATTAATAATTATGATTTAATAATCAATAATTAATTAATGGAGGTGAGAGTATTTACAGTGACTACAGGGCCAAGTTAGACCCTCCTGGTAGATGCCTATATTTTTCTCCTTTGACAGCTATTCAAACATGTTCTGCCAATTGTTTTGAAAACAATACAGTATTAATCAGAAATATTGAATTATATAATATTATATTATAGTATGTTATTATAATAGTCCTGTTTAGCACTTGTTAGCAACCACCAAAAAAGAATAACACACAAAAAACATGAATGGGTTCAGGGTTGTTACTGATGTTTTTTAGTGTGTACACAGGCATTTAACCAAAAAATCTATTAAAAAAAAGCCATTCACTTCAGGGGAATGGAACCAGTGCAAAAATGCAACCTAATATATTATATTATATTATATTATATTATATTTAGCGATGTCAAACGATTAATCGCGATTAATCGCATCCAAAATAAAAGTTTGTGTTTACATAATATATGTGTGTGTATGGAGTATAATTATTTTCTATATATAAATACACACACATGCATATATATTTAAGAAAAATGTGTTATTTATATATAAAATATTTATATATAATATAAATGATATATAATATAAATATATATACACAGTATATACATGCAAATATTTCTTAAATATATACATGCATGTGTGTGTATTTATATATAGAAAATAATTATACACTGTACACACACATATATTATGTAAAAACAAACTTTTACTTTTGATGCGATTAATCGCGATGCGATTAATCGCGATTAATCGTTTGACAGCCATAATTATATTATATTATATTTTCGGAAAAGTAGCCTACGTTTTTTTAAACTCATTGTTGAAATACAGTTCAGCATTTTCACCAATGCCATTGGCATGTTACAGGAAAAAGGTTTGGAATCTCAACAATATTTTAATAACCATTGATCAGCACGGTCTGAGCATTGGAGATGTTTGGGGGGGAAAAGTTTTCAACAAAATACAAAGTGGCTTACACTGTATGATCCAAGGAATCTAAAAAGAGCAGGTTTGTGCTTTTTGCCAAGAATTTCCAAAGATGTTTAAAAGATGTTTTAAGGTTTTCCAACCACTAACATGGTCACTGTCGCATTTACCATGTTTTTGACATACCAAAGCATTGGTATTTTATAGAAAACAAAAATGGAGAAAAAAATGTACACACAATATGGCCGACTATGGAACCATATAGGTATCATTCAAGTCTACGCAGGAAGTTCTGCAAGGAAACTAAAGAGACCAGATTCGCATTTTAATAAGCTTAGATAATATAGTCAAGGTTTTACTGGAACATGTTTAGGTGGATATGTGGTTTTCCATTACATACAACCGAATCAGGTAATACAGGAGAGGTTTCCCTACGACATTTGTGCTTTCCAAAGCTCTACTGAACACAGTGCAGCTTGGATTACTGCAATTTGGCAGCACAAAGAAGAAAGAAAGCATAATGAGAAGAGCTGTTTAATCTGGGAGAAACAGACTAATGAGGGTGCTTTTTCTCCTCTCATTACTGACCAGTTTATTTGGCTAGTGATACCTGTGATGAAGCCTACGTATATTCTTCATCAGTCCATCCATTCTCGCAGTCTTCTAGAGGGTAAAAACAACATAATGCTCTCTAATGTCTTCCATGTGCTTTTTGGGGTTCATGAGTAATCTGGAATGCGCTCACTCAATCGCTTTTCTCTTCGTTTTTATTGTTTTTTTTTTAAACTTTCTATTATGTTCTGTGTTCTTTCTTACTGTCACTGCCAATTTCCCTCTCTCTCTCCTTCTCTCCCCCCATCTCCCCCCTGTCTTTCTGTTTCTCCTATATTGCACGTATGTTTCCACTCAGCCCAAAATTCTTTCCAATTCTAAGGCCTCTTCCTCCAGGCTAAAAGGAGGGGCCAGATCTGGGGCCAGTTTTCATGACCTGGATCAGCGTCTCTTTCCATACTCTCCTTTCTTTCACAGAATAATCCATATACTATTGCATAACAAAATCCTCTTGTGTTACAGACTCAGAAGTTGATGCAATGTCGTTCCCACCTGTCCAGCACTGGATTCTTAGAAAGGTCTGTGTTGATTCATTTCATCAGACTGCTGTTTCAGATTTTGTCTACAAGTCATCCATAGATTAAATTTATAATACACTGACACAGTTATGAGATATGCTCAAATTCAAATAGCATGCGCCTATGGAAACCTCCCAAACTTTCGATCACCTTCTCTCAGGAATCATATACTCTGACACAAAAGGCTTCATGTCCAAAAGACGTTGTATCCTGAAGGCTCACTCACTCTAGTTTTACTCATGGCAGTCTGCCCAGTGCAAAAAAAAAAAAGCAAAAGCCTCCAGGAAAGCATCCTATATGGGGCTGGTTTTTACGTTATAGCTTTAAATTACTGTCATGAGAACCTTAAAGATTTCACAAAACTGGACACCTGCAGAGAAGGGATTGTTGTCTAATACATTAATATGATTTGTGTGTTCTGTGTTTTTCAGTTGCAATATTATGGATGTGACAGATTTTGTGCTCCATTATTTGAGATATAAATAGTATTTGTTGCCAGTTCAATTCTAGGTAATTGGAGATCTTCACATCTTGAACACACATTGCTGAGAGCACTAAATATAATTACAGAGTAAAACCACCAAATTATCTTCTGATCTTTCAAAAATGTGCTCACCCACATGTTGTTTGAACTGTATGACTGACTTTTGTAAAAATAAATAAATAAATAACTAAGCACAATGTCCATCCTACAATTTTACATATAATGAAGGTGAGTGGTGACCAGCAGCTGTCAAGCTCCAAAAAATAGCTAAGAGCACCATAAACCGTCTCCATAAGACTCATGAAAAATATTGTTAGTCATATGATAGATGTATGTGAGGAAAATTCCAAATTTAAGCTCTTAGACACTGATAATGTTCACAGCTCTGAAATCTCTTTCAGGTTTGCATAAATTCAAATACGCTGCATCATGTTCCATGTTTGTCATAAATATGCCATAGGTCATTAACTCTCATGTGTCTTGTAATGGTTCACGATGTGCCAAATTTGATTATGCCCATAATCAGTCTCAAGAATGAGTGGAAGTAATTTATTTTTTGATGAACCGTCCATTTAAGGATTAGTTCCTTTGATTGGTGGAGCTGCTCGCTTCAGGGTTATGAGTAGTGTTATGAGTAAGAAGGATAATTTGTTAAATATGACTTTGTGGTATCTTTTATGGAAGCATAGGTTATATCATCGCTTAATCTCAGAGCTCATGGTAGATCTGTCTTGACGGGTTTATACATTATCTCAAATGGATTTCTCTATTTCTCTCTGTGCTCTGTAGAACTTGATTTCATTATCATATTTCCAGTTGAAATTCAAAACCAGACCATCATCTTCATCATTTTGGAATTACTATCATCTTTCGCAGAATTGTTAAAGTCCTGCTTCAACCAAATGTCTAATGAAAATGCTTTTGCTTGCTAATGTTTCAGTCCTCAGCACAGCCAGAAATAGAAAATAGCTTCATCTGGGAATCGGCTTAGTCCTCAAAGCTCACTATTGCTCTGATGTTGAAATAGTTTGGGATGGGGGGGTTGAGGGGGGAGAAAATTGGAGAACCAGATTCAGTTTCACTCATCTGTAAAAAGCCAGGAATAAGGTTGTCATGGCAACACGGCGAGGTTTGAACTCCCTCAAAAAAAATCCCTCTTAAACCGACATTAAAAAGAGTATAAAACACAATTGAGAGCCATGGTACCATTTATTTTTGGGTGCAAAACTCTCTGGAAAGGCTTGGTCCTTTTTCCTAGGCTGTTCCACTCAGCGAGAGTTCAGACTACGAGAGTGTTTTAATGATGCCTGCTGGAATCACATCCATCTGCTCATTATTTAGGCCTAGTTTTGCGGCTGGCTCAAATTAAAAACTGATAGTGGTCCATGGCTCCTTCAAGACTAATGCTGCATCCAAAATCGCACACTGTCTGAGTATACATTTGAAAGAACTATAAAAGAGTGTGTTCTATAGTATAGTGAATGCATGTAGTATGAATAAAATGTGGACGAACTACATTTGTCCTGTTGTTGCCATTGTCATGTGACAATGTCAGCTGTCAATTGCATCACTTCAGTATTTTTGTAGGACAACCCAGAAATTATCATCACCCTGGTTCCCTTGAAAAAAAAAAAGCTCTTTGACCAACAAACATTTATGATTCTTAACCATTTTGCTCAACGTGATGATCTTCACAAATGATCTAAACTACTTTGAATTTTGAAGCTTACAAGTAGGCCTAATTTATCCCCAAAATCAGTAAAAATAAAGTAAAAATGTTGAACATGGTGATGTTTAATGTCCCAAGAAACCTTCGTAGTCCCACTTAGCCACATGTTAACTACCGCCTTTTTCAAGACAAGTAAAAGCTTAAAAGCTTCAGGACAATGCAAACCAGAAATGCTAAAAATTTTATAGTTCATGCTCACAATCAAGATCAATCCAGCAATGACATACTTCTTTAGTCACATAGCCTACTGTTTTCGCCCACTATATAGCTAGTAGGGAAGTATGCGATTTCGGATGCAGGCATTGTGTTTATTGTGTTGCACATAGCCATGCCCACTGTGAATTCTCATTTGAACCAAGTCCTACTTCTCAATCATTAAATATCCTCTGATAAGATGCGTATTCGTTACAAAAAAATTGCTTGTTGCTGGAAACTTGTCACGTCACGATTGGTGTATATTTATTAAAAGAAAGAACAGTAATATCATAAACTGCTAAACTGCATTTTCTTAAAATACAATGTAAATGGAAACTTCACGTTTCCTGCAGCTTCCTTCCTTCATGTCTTCAGATCTTCTCATAGAGTAGAGCTGAAGCCAATAAGCCACATGTCAAGAGGACCTGTTTCAAGAAAAGGTCATGTAAAGGAATGTGGCCCCTTGTGGGGTCAGAGTTTAAAAGTCAGGGGTCGCCTTAGTTCTCTTAATGGTGCAGTCCATTGGTACGAGCCAGAGATTACACTGTTCTATGTTCAGAGCAGAACTAAAAACAACCCAACACATTTTTTCTCTTTTGTCTTCTGTTGCTCAGAGGGAACCAAACGAAGAGACTAGTGTCAATTAAGAAACAGTGTTCCTCAAGCTTTTATTATCAGGTGTTTCTGCAACTACGGGCACTTTTAAGTCCCAGGAGTGAAATTTTAGATTTATGTTAAAATTTGTCATTTGATGTTTCATAAATATAAACGTAGTGTCAATACACACCTTGACATAAAAAATAATGAATAAATAATATGATTTAATGTAAAATTATGAAGGATTTATAGGTCCAAACACCATTTTTGCTCATGTCCCACACCCGTTGTTTCAATGTTGAGATACTTAAAATTAGCTCATTATTTTACAATATTACATTGTTTCAATTGGAATTTTTTAATATACAGATTAATTTACAGCATCTTTCTTTGTATTATTTACTGATGATTTTTATGATTTTTTTAACTAAATGTGCCTGTCCCACACTTTTGAGTCCTTACCGCAACAATGAAAAAAAGCTTTTATTTAGAAATTTTATCGAACAAAAACAAGTCTAGTTTCTATGGAAACAGAAATTATTACTTGAGCACATTGCTGACAAACTGGGCCACCACACTACCTCACTCACAAGATACCAAAAAAATAAGGTAAACATCATCTTTTCTACTCTAGTATTTATTGTGCGTCCTTACCATTCAGCTTAATAATTGTGTATTTTTGAACTACAAATATTCTACAAATACTACAAATATTCAGTATATTATTAGTACTGAAGTATATATTAGTATATATATTAGTATATATATATAAACATGCCATTTTTTACATAAAAAATAATAATTTTGTCCTTACCGACACAAGATGTCATTACCGCATCATTGCTCTATTTTCATTTTTTTTCACATTTTCATTTGCAAAAAAATAATTGTACACATAAGTTGAGATGATTAACACATTGAAATTGCAACATCTGTCGTAAAAAGTTAATTATGTTATCCTTTTTGCGTATGGAAACAATTGACATCTAAGGTTACTGTAAATTTTTTACATGGCATTGAAAAAAACATGAAATTTCCTATTTTGTATATTATTTTTTATATATCAGTATTTACAAAACTACATCAAATTTGAAAAATCTATTTAAATATATTAAATTTTTTATATAAATTACTAAAGAAAAATGTATAAAATGAAAGTTATTGTAACGTTGCGGTAAGGACACTTTTTAAGAAGATGACCCGAAAAACATAAAAAATAAACATGTTCCAGATTAAAATCTTAACGACTACATTCTATTTTGTGTACATTTTTATATGTATTACAGACTGTGATGGTTAAAATTGAAGCTCCTCTAGTCTAGAGCAATGATTCCTAGCTGGTGGGTCTCGACCATAGACAGTAAAAAATACTGGTGGGTCTCGATCTAAAAATCGCAGTAAGACTGTTCTGATTGGGCCACAGAAAGAAAAAAAAACTATTGTAACGTCTGAAGCACGACAGACAGGCGTTTCTGAACTTTTAATCGGTTTTAATCGGAACGCAAGAACAACTGTGTAACAAACGCACCAGTCACTTGCTCGTTTCTCTCTACCCGGGCTTTTCTTAAAGGAGAACTCCGGTCAATTTTAACATTGAGCTAATTTTTTTGTACATTTGGAGTGCTGTCAATACAGAGAACAACGACAAAAATCGGTGTTGCCTACACCGAGTTATTCTATTTTTAAAATTTGCACCCTGTTGACTTCAATGGGGCAAGTACTAAACCTGCTTTTAGCCTCTTAACATCCTTGATGTGTCATTACAAGTGCACAGAAAATGTGAGTGATTCCTTCTGAGTGAACACGAGTGAGTCTGACTGCAGTAGATGTGAAAGATATGTATAAAAATGATGTTATTTAAGCCAGCGCAAATACCTTTGTTTACATCCTGTTTTTCGGTTGAAGTCCAAAGTAGTCGATTGCAGAGTTCACACGCATAGGTTTAATACCTATGATCACGCGCATGAACTCGGCAATCGACTACTTTGGACTTCAACCGAAAAACAGGATGAAAACAAAGGTATTTGCGCTGGCTTAAATAACATCATTTTTATACATATCTTTCACATCTACTGCAGTCAGACTCACTCGTGTTCACTCAGAAGGAATCACTCACATTTTCTGTGCACTTGTAATGACACATCAAGGATGTTAAGAGGCTAAAAGCAGGTTTAGTACTTGCCCCATTGAAGTCAACAGGGTGCAAATTTTAAAAATAGAATAACTCGGTGTAGGCAACACCGATTTTTGTCGTTGTTCTCTGTATTGACAGCACTCCAAATGTACAAAAAAATGAGCTCAATGTTAAAATTGACTGGAGTTCTCCTTTAACTCACCGCATTAACCCTATAACTGCCGGTGCAAAATAATACAGCAATTTAACAACAATTATACAGCGTCTGTGCGCTACTCTATTTTATCCATCTTATTTTGCAACGCGGGAGTAGCCTATATTTTCAGTGAATGTGCGATACTTCATTAGCTGTTTGCAATATCAAGCAGCAGAACGGACTGTTTGTGTTAAGCTAAAATAACAGGAAGCGATGACACCGGAATTCCCGCACGTTCACATTCTGTTCTTAGGCTACATTAAAATTAAAGGGATAGTTCACCCAAAAATTTAAATTAGCCAATGATTTTCTCACCCTGAACCCATAGGTGTATATGACATATTTCTTTCGGACGAATACAATCGGAGTTGTATTAAAAAATGTCCTTGCTCTTGCAAGCTTTATAATGAGAGCGAATGGCTGGAGAACATTTGAAGACCAAAAAAGTGCATCCATCCATTATATAAGTAATCCATATGGCTCCAGGGGGTTAATAAAGGCCTTCTGAAGTGAAGCCATGTGTTTGTGTAAGGAAAATACCCATATTTAAAAGTTTATAAACTATAATCACTAGCTTCCAACAGATGGATGTACGCATCAATTTACGGTGGAAGACTTATGCTGCGTTCCAGGCAACCTGTAACCCGTGTTTTTCCAACCTTATACCCGTGAAAGTGCACTGGAACGGCAGTCAAACCCGTGACTTCCCACCCGTGAACTCGTACTAGATCGATGTACTCCCAGTTACGAGTTGGAAAAACGTGGGTTACAGGTTGCCTGGAACGCGGCATAACCTCTGACCAGACACACAGCGTAATGATGAACGCGGAAGCTCAGAGGAAAGAACAAAACAAAACACTGGTCGCGAATTAGCCAATTTGAAGAGAAATGTCGGAGGATTTCTACTTCTAAAAGAAGAGGAGCTTCAGTTTGTTGCACAGCCCTATTTGTTTAAACCGAGAGAGCTTATGATACTCCTACATCCTACGTCATACATGCGCCACGGGTTACTCTTGTGGTGCAAGTAGATTTGCGTAGTATGCGTACGGTTGTCATGGGGGAAGCTAGTTATTTTATATTATAAAGTTATAAATATGGGTATTTTTCTTACAAAAACCCATGGCTTCGCTTCAGAAGGCCTTTATTAAACCCCCAGAGCCGTGTGGAGTATTTTTTTAATCAAATTTTTTCTAGCCATTCACTCCCACTATAAAGCTTGGAAGAGCCAGGACATTTTTAAAATATAACTCCGATTGTATTCATCTGAAAGAATAATGTCATATACACATGATGGCTTCAGGGTGAGTAAATCATGGGCTAATTTTCATTTTGGGTGAACTAACCCTTTAAGGTGGACACAATAATAAAATGATTCAGATAAAAATATTATAAAATAAAAGGATAGACTAGCATATTATTTATTTGTTATGTATTATATTTTTTTTTTATTAATTGATGGATTGTTTATGATATTGTTTAGAATTACTCAAATAAACAATTTTGGTTCTTTGTTGGGTCTGCAATGATGCCCAATGTAAAATCTGGCTTCTTACTGTAGAAAACCACTGATTTCTATCTCAGTTAGAGCAGTTGGTTTTTTATCAAATCTTTCATGTTTTATTCAGCGAACAACAGTAGTCTGAAATCATGCATGTTCTTGCTCTTTCTTTATCACTTCAGACCAGGTGGCTTTGTGGAACTGCAGACTAATTAGAATTATGTAAATGAAATAATCCACTGAGTCAAATTCTGAGCCACTAATATGATTCTTATGTAATTATGTATTTTCCCACAGGTAAATGACATGTATCAGAATGGGAATATGTAGATCTGCATGAAATGATTTTAATGTTTCTACCTGATGCGATCCAATTAAAGTCAATCAGATTTGTACTTTATGTGTTTTAGATCGGTTCAATATTTGATTTGTGTGCAAATGCATTAGTAGTGTGAATGTGAAACATTTGTCATGCCGATAAACCACCCTAAAATTGAAAATTGTGGAAAAATAGACACACTGCTATTGCGTCAACATCCTAAGTCTATATTTTCAGTTTAAAAATACTGACCACTATGCCGCAGCTTTTTGTTACTGCTAATGAGACTGGAATCTCTCCCGCTGTTTAATGGGGCTAGTAAAATACCGTATTGTGCACGCTCTTATAGCCCTAACCCTGGCCAAACACTAAATTACAGCTTGGGCTGGTGCGCACATATGGACTTGGCAAGATGATGAACTAGCACAGGCATTTAACTCACCAGCTCAAAATGAGAAGAGCACAACATATGCAAGACATGTAAATATACCACTTATTTCCAACATATCGCTGCCACATTATTTCGAAGCATTACATTTTCAAATGCAAAGCGTGTAGCTCATCTATTCCAGTTTGTGTGCTCTGCAGGCATCGGCAGCAGCAGGAGGAGAAACTGCGGGCTGTGGTGATGCTCCTTTCATCTCCTCTGGCTGTGGATCAAGCAGTGTGTGCTGCCTTCCCCGCACTCACTCCTCCTCTTCCCCCTTCCTCCCTTCATCCTCCACCCAACTCCTGTCAGGAGAAGGCACTGATGCAGCATCCCAGTGGATTTCATTCACCATTAGCACATATCCGCTTTTTAACCCTCTTTAGTTTTGTTTTGTTAGGATTCTAAAAAGAAATCGTATACATTTAAATAGTATTTAAACACTGTGCGATAGAATTTACACAGAATACATCAATTTTAAAAACATGTTCCTTTGACTCAAGAAAAAGAGTGCTGATTAAGATGAAGAATTGCACTTTTTCCGAAAGGTGACTGACTATGTAAATCTGACTATAAAAACGAATGTTAAATCAGTAAAGTAAATATAATTAATTATTATATTAATTATGATTTACATATGATGTTTTCGATTTTTAAATTGTTCCATTGGCTCAATAGACAAATAATAGAGAAGCTTCAACGTTCTGTTCCACTTTGTTCAGAAAGGTGACTGTTATCCAGAAAAGACTAATATAAAAGTTGACACTTGTGTTAATGAAATTGAACTGGCTAATGTAATTCCAAATGAATATGAAACTACTCATCTGGCCAAGCAGCAAATATTCTCACAACCACATTAGAACAAGATCCTTCTCAGCTGATCTCATTCATTATCTCTGTGAGGCACTTCAGTCAATTTACCGAAACTCAATGAAGGCTTGTTACTCTCTAACTGGGGGAAATCTTATTTTTAGACACATACTTGTCAGGATTAAAGAGGACAGCTTTTAATTTGACTCAACTGAAGGCCTTTTTAGTTCACAATTAAGGGGTTCTTAATTCAGGGCAATTAATCTTAGTCTGGGATGTATAATAAATGAGTAAATGCAAGGACATCAATGGAACGAGACAATTGAACACATGAAAACTATTTTACAGTGGTGGATTTCTTAAAATAGAAACATAATTACATTATATTTGGAATTATTCTTAAATTGTTGTGTAAATCTTAATTTAATATAAATTTAAATATCAATGTGGTGACAACACCCTCCTCAAGTAAATCTTATGTGTATATGTTCTAATACACATAAGACAAAAGTTGCTGGTCACATTTGTTTTCTTTTTAAACATGGCATTTAAGACTGAAATTCAACTATCTGCAAAGCATATATATATGAATTGGGAATCACTACAGCTGGCTGAGGTTGATATGATATCTTTAAACTCCAGCTCAGTTTTCAGGTTTTCTAATGTAATGCTTATATAAAGCAAACTGTGAAAATACTGAACACAGTACATCATGTTATCATTAATTCTGTCTTTCTCTCATTATAATTAATTAGAAAATATAGATTAATTCTAGGGAAGACTGTGGGCATAACTGCATAAAATGTTATTCTGAGAGAACCATAATAAGGAACCAGCTGGCTTGCTTTCACCCAACAGAACCAAAGAATCTTCAGCCCAAAATGAATGCGTTCTGCCTGAAACAACTCTTAACCACAGGTCGGACCACATTATTATGCATCTTAGCTTTAAATTACATAAAAATATAGTGTTTCACAAGTCCTTTACACACAGAAAATCACCGAATGCACAAAACCATTCATTCCCTCGCACTAGGAGTTCACCTCACATTCTCAGTATAGGCTCTCTCTTACCGCACTGTTCAGATGACATATTTGCCATACTTATTGGAGGGGCCAGTGCTTTTCTGAGGTTGACATATGCATATATCTTAGTAAAGCCCCCAGGAACCACACTTTTTGTTATGCTCCTGTCCTGCCATTTGGCAAGTTTTGCAATAACATGCAAATTCTGAAGCAAGCTATGTTCAAGAGATTTAGGCTGCATCTTGAATGTGTTCTTGGTTAACTCTCAGGCTGGATTTGCGTTTGAAACACCTCAATCCCCTTTTGATATAGCTCACAGGCGTACTTTATACATTGAAATGTTCTTTAACTCATTTTATGAAAGCTGGTTATTAACAGGACTTCAAGTTGCTATGTCAGTTTGAGGTCTCAAAGACATTTAAAAAATGTGAATTTTAACATGCTATTCTCAGTTTTAGAGTCAAATCTTAAACAGGGTTCAATGCCAATACTAATATTTATTTGTTTTGATGTATAATATTCTATCCAAGGCTTGTCAATGGCAAATGTTGACATTATTTACAATGAATGTGAATGTTTATTGTGTTTATTAGGATATCTTGTGTATTATTTACAGCTACTTTTGTGTTCAATGTTGATTTGATTTTATAGGTATAGGCTAAGTTTAGATTGAGAATGTATTTCAAATAGGCTAAATTAGTCCGAATTTTTTTACATAAATATATTATGTGCTTTTCAGAAAAAAAAAAAGTTTCTATTAATGTAAAAAAAAAAAAGCCCATGAAAAAAAAAAGTTTAATGGCCGTCTTAATGATTCATCTCTGACACACAGTGTAGCATGTCAGTCATTTATTTTATTTTTTTCAAGGTGTTCTTGAAATCAGTTTAACTCTAAATACAAATGTTAATTACTTTTCTACAATCTTCTTTTATGACGTATCATAAAAATCTCCTTTCAAAGCATATGTCTACTTTGTGATAAAACAGGGTTAAAACCTCAATAAGATCTGTGCAATTAATTTTAACGTGGTGCAGGACGGGATTTGTACAAGTTTGAAGGCTAAATGGGAGGTTTTGAATGCTGAAAATACTTCAATCTAACAAAACAGGGGCCCCTGGGACCCCAGTCTCAACATTACAGGATTAAATCCAAATCCAGCTGCTCTGCAGAATCCATGACGGTGTTTGGATGACGCGCCTCCTGCTTTTCACTCCTATTGTGATGCTCCGGCTCACGCACACACACACACTCGGCTCACACACTCACTTTACCCAGCACCAACAGCCAAAGAAACTAATGCTGCCCTCGTTACCAGCGTTTGAGTTTTTAAAACTATGCCTTGATGCAACTTAGTAACCCTGCTGGAGTTCGGAAAGTGGGAGAAGTGAAAAGGGAAAGTTGGGAAGTAATCGGTGAAGTTTTTCGCTATTCCCGTGCAGGAGCGCATCGAACCATAATGGCGAGTCGTGCGCGGACAGGATCTCGATTCTCTCTCGCGGCGTGGAGCACACAATCGCGATCATACTGGAATAACCTGGAGCTTTCAAAGTGGAGCCTAGTCGCCCTGTGTGTGTTTGTTTGTGGTGGATTTTGCGGTGCGGATAGTGAGTTTTCGATCCTGGAAGAGGCTCAAGTTTTGGCAGTGCAGATGAAGAAGCTGTCTACTCAGGAGCTGGGTGTTCTCACCATGCAGGTAATAAAACAACCTTTTAAAACTTCAGCTTGTGTCTTTTAACGCACGTTTGTACATGTATAATATGTAATCTTTAGACTGAGAGTATGGCTTGGTCTAATTATCTTGAATAACTTTGAAAGTGAGATAAAGTGCACGTTATTTAGGATATAATCTTGTACTGTCATAGCCTGCTATTGTGCATTTCTATATAACTACCTTCATGCTTGTTTGCATGGTTTGAATTGTTTATAAAATGTAAAGAAGGTTCTTTTCAGAGTTATTTGGACATTTTAAAACACGTTGACACAGTCCTCACAGTCGCATGGTTATTGATTGATTTTTCAGTCATGCTTGTGTGCATTCATTCATGTAAAGGCTTTATATGATATGAATGCAAACACTCCATTTGATAGATGCATTGTTTACTTTCTTTGAGTAGCCTACATTTGTCCTCATCAGAAACATCTGCAGTAGCCCATTCTTCCATTATCTGCATTTTATAAATAAACAATGTGTACATTTATTTCACTTACGTGTTATTAGGTTAGAAAATATTTAGGTTTAAAAACTGGAGTGTAGTTTCTTTTACAACAATTTTTTTTTTTTAAATATGAATGCAGGGTGTGTGTTTTAGGTCATTTTATAAGAAAATATCCAAATATCGTGTGGTTTTTGTAAAGACAGCTCAATATATGCACTACAATGATTTGGCGCCACCAAAAACAGACAGATTACGTGTACACCGTAGTGTGCAAAATTCGTGCACATTTAATGCTAATGATATGTTTTATGCTCTAGTCTAACCCTCTAAAGTTTCACACTCTACATACGGATATTATAAAGCATAGACATATTCCTTTAGCAATTAATTACGAAAACAATTAAAAGTGTGTTTTCGCAACAAATGGCAAGTATGTTGTGGCGCTGTGTGTGATGTGTCGGTGTAAACGCGCGCACTTCAGAGGGAGCGCGCACAGAGGTGGGCAGTAGGGGGTCAGACCCAAATGGCCTTTCATCTGTGGCATACTATACTGCTGTCCTAGCTCCTCCTTTTTTCTTTGTCACACTCAGATGTTAATAATCTCCCCCTCTCTCTCTCTCTCTCTCTCTCTCTCTCTGGACTTATAGTTGGTTATAAATCAAATGAATGAATTACTCATGCAGTCACATTTACAAATTGGCAACATCCACTGATTATCTGTTGTTGAAATCTATTTTTATTATCTTGGATTGAGCCATGAATTTAGTTAGTCATTTCCCACAAACTATACTATCTGCTTCCAGTTTAAATATTCCTGTGCCCATAAAAACATATCTGACCTCATGTATCTACAAACTCTGTTACACCTACATCCTAGCTTTGATTCAAGACCCACCTCAGTGTTTGATGATGTATCGTATGAGATTCATTTTGTTTATGACAAATCAAAATGTCACTCTATTTAAGATAATATATAAGATTTTTGCCTGAAGGCCTATTTATCTTACACGCGTCACAATTAATGACCTCTGTTTCATAAAAAAATATTGTAGATGTTGTTTAATAATTATTATCTTAATGTCTTATGTTTTCTGTAGTAATTTTCTCATAGCAAACAATCTTATTTAAGCTGTCATTTCCTAATGCAAGATGGGTTGCTCACATAAACTTGATACCACCTGTTAAGTGTACTACTGAGTGTTGTAAATAACATTTCAGCTTGTGTATATTTGCTTTTTTTATTTGCAGTATTTCTCGTCAGGCTCGTCTGAGCTCTCTGTTTGTCCATCAGACTGGTGGCTGTGGTTTAAGTTGAGGCTATTTGAACTGAGGCCTCCTAATTGAATAATGATGGTAATTCTGAATGGGTATGTGTAAAAAGTAATAGAGATGGGTTCTCCGTCCTGTCCTCCTACATCAATGAACATCGTCAGTATAAAAACTAATAGCTTGATTGTCATTGTGATGAAATTGTATAGTGAAAATTGTGCAAAAACTGTTTGGTGCAACCCAAAGTTCAACCCAAAATGTACATTTAGTCATTTTCTCACCCATTCCAAACATGTATGACTTTTTTTCCTCTGTGGAACACACAAATAACATTTGAACATTTTTATCCATGCAATAAAAGTCAGTGTGATCCAAAACAATATTGGACCCCATTGACTTTCATTGTTCCACAGGAGAAAGTCAATCAAATATGTTTGGAACAACATGAAAATTGCCATCATTTCTTCACCCTTATTTCAATTTAAAGGACTGGCTTATACAATACATTCCTGGCATCTTCATATCACACAGTGATGTTTAGATCTCGATTTTTTTCCTCGACTGGTCTAGGAAGGAATCAGTTTTTATGCTGGATTCATCATTGGAAATTAATCCTGGGTTGAAGGACATTTCATAGTCTCTGGGTGGGATGATCTCTGATGAAATAGCCCATTGAGACAGAGCCATTGCAAATGACCCATCCAGTTAACGACCATCCATCAGCTCACGGCCACTGGGGCCCCTTCAAAGAAGTCCAATCTGATGGGCCACCCCCTCCTCACTGCCGAACTGGTCACACATCTACAAGTTCTTTAGCTAATTCAGTTACAGTGGGTGAGTGTGTAACAGTAGGTTGTTCGTGAGACCAAGGCTTTTCGGCCATGCTTAATTAGCTCTGGCGTATTTGTTGTGTTGAATGTCCACTACTCTGTGACTGTGACCTTTGGAACTGTGGAACTGCTCTCTGCTTAAGTGCACACACTCATCTGGGGGGAACAGCCACTGGTCTTGATCTGAAGAACCCTGACCTGCCATTAGCTTCTGAGGATTGTGTAGAATTAGCTAGTTTTCTTTGAATTTGGTTGAAGATTATTATGACGACTCAACGTTGGCCCTAGCAAAAAAGCACTGTGGCTGTATATGGTACAGTGGATTATCAGAAGGTATATTGCTCAGGTAATTTGATATGTCATGAAACTAATACTCATACTATGGTATTTGCATGGTACTTTGCATTGTATTATACATCTGTTTTTGGTATCTTTTGGTTGTTTAATGTTTCCTTATTGCTGACCTTATGTGGAAATTGGGGTCTTAGACAATATTTTTTAAAAGTTTATCATTAACTCAACTCAACTCAATTAATAACCTGTTGTGAAATTAGTTGAACGCTACAACTCAAAAGTCTGGGGTCGGTAAGTATTTTTCATGTTTCAGTGCTACATTTATTTATTTTATTTTTTCAGAAAAACATATATTTTTTTGAAATTTTCAATTTAATTTGAATTTTAATATAATTTAAAATGTAATTTATTGATGTGATGACAAAGCTGAAATTTTTATCTCATGCTGAAAAGGCGCTCAAAAACATTTTTATACTATCAACGTTGAAAAGGTTGTGCAGCTTAATATTTTTTCAGAAACCGTGATATGTTTTTTTTATGAATAGAAAGTTCAAAAGAACAGCATTTATTTCAAATGGTAGTCTTTGTAGCATTATTAATATATTTACTGTCACTTTCTGAATGTAATGCATTTTTGCTGAATAAAAGTATTGATTAAAAATATATTCCTGACCCCAAACTTTTCAACGGTAGTGTATATAAATGACACTGTCCGGCAGAAAGTCAGTCAGAAAAAAATCTGTTTTAAACCATATTCTTAGAAATGTAACCAAAAATTTACCAAAAAAGTAATGTGGTGTAAAGTAAAAAGAAATGTTTAATGTTTAATAAAAATGTTCTTACTGCTTTAACAGATGCAAATGTACACATCAATTATTAATCATAAAATGTCATAAATAATGTAATTGAAAGTTGTAGAGTTATAGTGTTTTGCTTGTGTGTTTAGGTCTTTGAGTTCACTGCTCACTCTCACAAAAATGAATAAGTCTAATGGCACGTTCTTCAGAGTCCTAGAGTGTTTTGCGTTTCTGTAGCACTAGCAGTCATTGAGTTAAAAGCGATTCCTGCCTTCCTCCTCCAGCTGTTTGATTCCAATTAATGCCGACTGCAGAAGCAAAGTCGCTCTCTCGGTTTCTCTGTACACGTTGCCCTGTTTTCCCCCCCCCATATCTTTTCTGCTTTATGTTTCACTCTATTGTCCCTGTCCTTTTGTCCCCTCACCGATTTTCAGTATCCCGTTGAAACCACTCCCAGAGACTCAAGTTAACTATTTAAAGGGAGCATTCCTCGCCGTCCATCGCAGCAAAACATTGTATGCTTTAATTGGGCTTTCGGTGGGGTGGGGGGTGGGGGAAGGCCACCCCGGCAGTCTTTCGCCGGGTATCACCATGGTAAAGTAATAATGGCGTATTTTTCATTCACTCGAAACTTCACCGAGAGGGCTTCTCATTGCACGGCTAGGATGCGCCTGTTATTGAACGACCTAGTTAGAAAGTCTGCTGTGTGGAAGCTTTTGAGAGGAGGTCTTTCATTCACAATCTCCCAGAGGCAAACCCCCCCCTCACCCTTTCTCTTGGAGAAGAGCCTGCCTTCTGTAGTGCCTTTATTTACCAGGAGCTGTAATTAACCGGCCTTATTTAATCAGTTTGGGCTCTTTCTCTCACACACACGTAGTGAAGAATAGAAGCTTCATGGGAACTGGCCTTTGTGCAGCGCTCAAAAGGTTCTTTCAGTAAGTTCCTACAGGGTCGACCTGGGATGGGACATCGGGCCTTATCACAGAGTTCTCAATAGGGAGGTCTTCACACACCCTACCCTATCCCAAGGGGGATGGGGATGGGAGACCATGGGCCCCACTGCGCTCTCAGAAGTGTGTCTGTGTTGGTGTTTGTTGGATGTCTATGCGGGGTGGATTGGTGCTTGTTCTCTTCTCAACCTTTATGTTTTTTTGGGACTGTGATCTCCTTCCCCCTCTCCTCTGATACGGCCTCACATTCACAGAGAGACGAGAAGGGCCCTCACTGCATTCACACCAGACTGGTTTTCATTTCTGCTTCTTTTTTTTTCTTTTTTTTCAAACTGACGGCCCCCTCTCTCCAGGGTCCAGACCGTTCCCGATAACCCTCTTGTTGTTGTTTGTCTTTTGAGGAAACGGAGTAAAAGAAACGTTTAGGTTTGGACAGTTGGTTGTCTAACATTTGATTATTTGATTTCTGTATCTGAATACTATAGACCTAGATGAAAAATGTCTTTGCTCTTTTGTATTTGTTTGTGCTATGCTTGTAATTTGCTTTGGTTCTTATTTTATTTTTGACTGTTCTTGTCTTTAATAATGTTCAAACTTTATATTAGGCTCGTAGTTTTTTACTATGGTATTAGAATTGGAGTAAAGAATTGTGAAATTTCACTGATATTTAGAAATTTGGTGTCATCATAAGTGCATTTATTAGAATTAGGGTTGCAAAGGGGCTGAACATTTCCGGTAAATTTCTAGAAAAAAATCCTGGAATGTTCCCAAAAATGTTTCTGGAAACTTTGCAACCCTAATTATAAAACAAGGTTACATTGGTCAACAACAGAAACAAGATGTTTTTGTGTGTGTGTGGCAGGGCCAGTCAAGCAAAGATCATTCACATATATGACAGTTCTTGCATATCTTGAGCTCAAAAGCATCCAGTTTTGGATTGACGTGAGGGTGAATATTTTTTATATTGTATATTCCTTTATTGTGTAATTCATAGTGTGTTTGAGTAAAAATTCAAAATCACTTTAAGTCCTGTCTGACCATTCAGATTTGAGCAAAATTTTAGATTTTAATCAGACTTCAAACCACATTTTGATTGGATTTGTAAAAACAAAACAAAAAAAACAGATGTCTTGCTGTTCAGATTTCAACTTCAACGAAACAAATTTGAGTCCGGCACAACACATTTTTTTTCTTTGCCTGTCTGAACAAAGCCTGTTTTAGTGATGGGACTGTTTAGTTTTTTTCTTTGAGAACCCATCAGTGTTGTAACTCCGTTTGTTTAGTTTTCCTACAGCTTTTATCTTCACTTTAAAAGCTGTTGATGTAATCTTGGAGCATTTTTCTCTGGTCATTATTGATCGTTTAGTAATGTGCATTTTGAATGGATGTTTTTTTCAGTGTTTCCAGAGACTCATGTAGCCTATTATGTATATAAGGAGCTATTTTGATAGGACATTGAAGTGTCTGAGGCAGGAATGTTTCAGTGTGGGAGGAGTAGACGGAGGTCTGAACAACCCTGAAATGACAGGGTGAGGACACTGACTAACCAGACAAACCCATTCACTGTGACTGACTGAATGAATGAACTCCACTTCAGTAATCCTGAACACTTTGATCCCATTCACACCTGCTGTTAGCATCCATCTCTATCTTTTTTCTCTAAGCTGTTCACAATATTGAAGTGCTCACCTAACAAACACCCTGGGCATCGATTCTTTTACTTTGCTTGCGTGAAGCGGCCCCATGCCAGAGCCTGTTTTATTAGTTCTAGGGAGCAACTATAAATAAAAATGTTCTATATATTGAGAAAATTTGGCAAAACTTGTATTCTCCATTAGAGAGGAAGGAGCTCAGAAAGAAGATGGATGCGTTTAGAGATTAGGGGAGGGAGGATGAGAGCACCCGCTGTGTTTGATCAGGGGTTACTCCCTGATTTAGAGATTAAAGAGGATCCATAAATACAGAGGCCAGTAGTTTGCATCCCATCCAGACCCCTTCATCTGATAACCTTTGAGATAAGAGGGTAGATGGGAATTCCTCTTTGTGGCACTTGGGCCACATTTCCTTTTTATTCATGAGAGGCATAAGAAAGTTAGACCTGTGTCTCCATTAGTATTGGACGCTTTTTTTTTTTACTTGTGGTTTTGCTTAATACGTAGGCTAATTCTTAAATAAGAGCACGCTAAGACACAACATGTTTTGTTTTATAAACATGTATTTTATTTCATTATTATTTAATTTTGATGATTGTTTTTTGGTGTTTTTTTGTGCGTTTGTAACTGTCGTCTTGCACTCTTTTAAAGTTAATTTTTATACTTTAACAGTGTTATTAAATTGGACTGAATGAATATCTATGTTTCATATTTATATTTTGATTCCTAAATTCACTTGTAGAATTTAAAATGGTTTTTACATTTTTCTTATTTTAATATTTCATTATTTTAATTTCTGTATTTACCTTTTTTTTTTGGCCATAACGATAAATCAAAAATAATTATCAGTGTATTTGTATCAACTAGATTTTTAATATCTGAACATTCCTTGCTAAAATAAAGGCACAAAGTTGTGATAAGCTCTGATAAGTTCTGTATTCATCATCCAGCCATCAAAAAAGTTTTGATGGCTGACCTTACTGACCAGTCACTGGTTGACCAGTTGGTTGTCCTTTTTGGTACTTTTGTTGTTAGTGTACAGGTAATTCTTATCTCATTTATTTCATTTTGAAGATTGGCGTCCTCTCTTGCCACCCAAGAGGAAGCAGGAAGTGACCTAAGATAGTGTCTGAACTTTGAATCTGTCTCTTGCAGTGTGTACTTTGAAAGATAAAAAGAACCTTGACTCTGAGGCCACTAATTGGCCGACATAAAGGAGCGTTCTTGCTTTGAATGTGCGATAGGAAAAGGAGGAAAGCTGCTAGAGCAACAAGCAGCAGCTGTGTTTTGCTATGACTGTCTCGAGCTGGGCTGCTGCTTGCCAAGGACAGTTATTTTATCTCCCCCAGACCGACTGGTAACGCAACACCTGCGTTAGCACAGCAGATGAACTTGGGTGTTAGGCACAAGAGTACATTTCCCCTCAATGATATGTAAACATAAAAAAGGGAATCAAAAAGAATTTTTATTGGCCACGATACCCAAGTTGCTGTTTAACGTTTGTGTGTGTGGACTTTATGAGAGTGTGCGTGGACTATTTACGAGCATTTTGAAAGTAATTCTTCTGTTTATTGATTCATGTTCCCTAGAAACTTCATAGAGATGTTGCAGTGTGGTCTCAGATAAACTGCCCTTGTCTTGTGATTGCTTTAGCAGTGGGGACCAATTTACTGCCTGTTTTACTAGGTGCCTGTGCCTGAGAGAAAGAAGAGAGCAAGATAGTGGGAGAGAAAGAGAATATGGTTGTGCTCGATGTTTGCATGTGCACTTCTCAAATCGTGCCCGGTAGCGGTCCGCTTGGCACTCGTGATGGTGTGTGTGCTTGTGTGAACTGGTCCAGTGCCAGCGTCTCTTTTACAGGAGTCTTGGGGACAGCTCTTTGGGTCTCTGGTGTCTGCTGAAAGGAAGACTGTGTGTAATGAACACTTCGGAGCAAAGCATGGTGGGAATGCAGGTGTCTGATGGAGGCACTTATAGTAATGTGCAGTGTGCACGTTCACTCTTGGAAGGTTTTATGTGCACGGGGTTATTTAGAGTTTCTATGTTATTTTCTATTTGTAAAACTGTGGTACTGTAGTAGTGCAAACGGTTGTCCAGATATGTATACACATACACTCACTACAATTCAAAGGAATGGGGTCAGTAAATGCTGTTCCTTAAAACTTTGTTGAGTTCTTAAAAAAATGTATCACATTTATAACAAAAATATTAAGCAGCCCTTAAGCAACTGTTTTGATAACATTAATTGTAATAAGAAACATTACTTAAAAACCAAATCAGCAAATTATCATTTTTTTCTGAAGGATCATGTGACATTGAAGACTGGAGTAATGACTGCTGAAAATTCAGCTGTACCATTACAGGAATAAATAAAATTGTATTTAAAACAGAAAAATATATCAATTTATATTTAATATTTAATTTATCACTATCATCTGATATTAGATTTTTTTATTGTTTTCGCCTATAATATTTATTTCATCATCTAGCACTAACTCAATGGATAATGGTAGCAAATGTAATATGCACTTTTCATCCTGGGATTGGGAATATAAAATAACATTAAGCCTGAGCAAAATGAATTGTGAGGCCGTAACTTTGATGCTTCAAAAAGTTCATAAAGTCATCTTAAAGAAATTTTTCTTTATGATTTTTCTTTTTGAAGAATCATAGTTTTGGTGGAGTTTCAATGGAGGAACAGAAATCTCTCGGTTTCATTAAACATGTTCGTTTTGTGTTTCGAAGATGAATGGAAGTCTTGGTACAACATGAGGGTGAGGTAAATGATGACATAATTTTCATTTTTGGGTGGACGGTTCTTTTAAATTCATAACTGACTTTGAAGACCAGCCAAGCGGGTTCTTGAGTGTTAGGTCTGTTGGTTTTATTTGTCATTTGCTTTGCTGTGTTGTGTTTTGTGGGGCAGATGTTGGTTGGTTAAGTAACTACTGTTGACATCTAGACCCAGATTGAAAATAGATGATTGTTTTTTGATTGGGTGATGTTATAGATGAATGATATACTTGCTTTATAGCTGAAAGAGCCAAAGAAAATGAAAAAAATTGATACTTGGGTGTTAATCGCATTTTTGACGTGATCGCCAGCCTTCACACGTCTGCAAACAGCATAATTATTTGATTCAGCATGATATCTCCTATTGTTTACTTTTGCTGCAAGACTGTAGATTTCAACCTGATAATGTCTCTGTGGTTAAAATCTGTTAATGTCAGTGTTATGTCTTGATTTACTTGCTTCAATGAGTGAGTTACCGCAAACCGGAATCAGACCTTCAGCTGTTTTTGAGTGAGGATTTGGCAAATCTTTCATCTGATTTTCATCTCTGTTTGGGTTCCTCAAAGAGGATTAGGTGAGTTTGTTTGTTTGCAATGTCTTCACTTCATAAACCATTATGGATGGTGCCGTATTCCTGTGTTTAGCTGGATTTGGGAAAATGAGGCAAGGTTGGCATTTTTTTTTTTACTATTTGAATTAACCCTGGCAGCTTTCTCGGTGGAAATGTCATCATTTAGAGAGCAGTTGCAAAGGAATGTAAGCAATGATTTGACAGCAAATATATCTTTAGTTGCCTAGGGTGTTTACTGTCTTCACTGCAATACTTTGTGGATCATGTTTTTCTATAGTTTAGTGCGAGTTGACCAGCTTGTGCACAAATGCATATTTGCACATGGAAATATTTGTCCATGAGTACCCAGAGCTTTGATCAGCCAAACTTTATCCTTGCAACGGTGTCACACTGTATAATCTGACAGAAACCGCATCAATGACATTTCCAGACTGCTGATTCAAATGCATTTCTGTCTCGTTCTTAACGCTTGTCATTATTTTTCCTCACCCGTTTCCCATGAACATGTGCATGTAAACCTGACTGAAACTAAGGTATTATACAAATAATTGACAGCAAATGAGGTACAATTTTTCCCTCAAGTTGTTTTTCTAGTTATTATGTTTGTAGCCAAATGTTGCGCCACGTTCAGCTTAAAGCGTTTTCTAATAGTCAGTGTGCGAATATTCACACACATCCAAAGTTTCAGGCTTATCAAGTAGGTTTGAGAGATTTTTTTAAAACATATAGTTTTAGTTTTATTGAAATTGCATGCCTAGACAGGCATCCTAACTGCACATATCATACTTAAATTGTACATAATTTAATTCTGAAGTAAAAAAAGATGTAATCTTATAATAATTTAATGGTTTTTAGTTTATTCCGCTTGCACAAAGGATTACTTGTTGGATTGGATAGGATGGTTGTACACGGATTTATTTTAAATACTTATATAGTCCTTCACTGTTGTCTAGGACACATCAGGGTGGATTAGTGTTTGTACTGCAAATACAGTGTGGTCACATTTTCAACTACCTGAGAATGTTGTTTAAGTGATTGTATCACAAACATTTTATACCCCATTCCTACCTACATTTCGTTCACTTCTGACCAAATCCCCCAAAAATAAATGTTAATATCAAGAATAAACAGTGTCTTTGACATATATTGAAGGCAAGGTTTGTAGCATAGAGTGTAATAGACCCTGATAAACTTCAAGCGAAATCGAAGAACCAACTGATGTGGCATCATTTTGAACAAAATCAGGCCAAAACTATGTTTGATTGGAGTCTGCCTTGGTCCTTGGCGATTATGTCAAGGGTGGGTGAGGTGCTCTGAGGTTCTGCCTTGTTTGACATGGAAATCTTCTCTGGTTCATTTCTTCTGTTAAGTCCGTCGAGATCAGACATCTGCGAGTGAAAACATGAACACACTAGAAAGCCTCTTTATAGTAGAAAATGAGGTTGGAATGTTTTAATAAAGCTACTTGCTTTTAAGCAATCTTTTGTATAACGTCCTATATAAACAGAAAAGCACATAACTGGTGCGCAGGTGCACAAGTGTGGTAAAAAATAAATGATGTGCAGCAGAAAACATGAATAGAAGCGCTTTGGAGTACCAACATTTTTGGGGACAGGGACACGTTTGTTTACTGGAGTGGGATTTTTCTCCATTTCTGGTAAGATAGCAATCATGATGATAAGTATGTTCATTAATTATTAGGGGTGCGACGGATCGCAGTTGTTCCGTGATCCATACGGACCAGGCCCCATGGTTCGGTACGCATGTGATTCGCGGATTAACTGCTGAGTTTAACCATCATAGAGTGAAAGTTTATCATCTGATTTACACATTCAAACAATTTTAAATGTGGAAGAAGAGGCGGAAATCAGGATTCTCACGTTTTTATCTGTGTGCACAGCCTCACACACCCAGAGCACGCGCATGCAGAGCGAGAAAAGAGCGTTTCAGACAGCGCTCGAACACTGAATTGATTCCTCTTTCGTGTTTACTTCGCTTGAACGGACACATACACACAAAATTGTCAAAATACCCGTCGGCAAGTATTCTCTGGGCTATGTCATAAGTGAACAGTTGAGAAAGAAACCGGATGTGTGTCAGTATATTCGGTCCTTGCTAGAGCTGGGCGATTTTTTTCCCCTAAAAAAATCTGCGATTTTTAAATAAAAAACTCGATTTACGATTCGATTCGATTTTTTTCCCCTCATTTAAAACAAAATAACTGCGAACTGTAAATATATTTTAAATATATATATATTTATTGTATTTAATTAAAGTGCATCAACATAAACAAATTGCAAAGGCAAACCCTTTCTCTAACTGAAAAGTCACTGTGCAGTGTGCAACAAAGATTGTTAAACATCCAAATTATTTATACTGTATTTGGATTGAGCTAATAAAACAACAAAAAATCCTGAGGTAACTCTTATGCCTGGTTCAGATTACACGATTTTTTTTTGTCTGTTATGATAGTCACTGTCAGATTAGGCCTACACGATTTTGACTCCTAAAAATGTCGTGGACAAGAAACATGTCAGACTACACGTTGTTTTACGACCAGTCATCGCGAGCCGTCTCACACACTCATTCACTCGCACAAGGCTACACAAGCTCACTCACATAGCCTACACACACACACACACACACACACACACACACACACACACACACTCACTCACTCACTCACTCACTCGCACACACACTCACACACTCTCTCTCTCTCTCTCTCTCTCTCTCTCTCTCTCTCTCTCTCACACACACACACACACACACAGTCACACACACACACACACTCACTCACTCGCGAACACACACTCTCACTCACTCTCCCTCCCTCACTCACTCACTCACTCACTCGCGCGCCGTCGTCGTGGAGGACCGTTAAAAAATTAAACATGCTAGTCTTTTTGTCGTGATGTCGTGAAGCATCGAGGGCTGCGCCGCACGGAGCGTGCTACGGAAACCCTGAAGGAAGATTTTGCGAATGCAAAATGTATGTATTGTACGCTATACTGAAGAGGGGGAGAAAAAAAAATCTAAAAAATCGATTTTTTGAAAATATGAATCGATTTGACCTATCAACTCGATTTTTAAATCAAATCGATTTTTTTCCCAGCCCTAGTCCTTGCATTCGGTCTTAAAGTGACAGCAGCCTAATATTCCTGCTGGTGTCTTTGCCATTAATGTTAATAAAATAAAATAAAATCATCTACCATGTTCGAGAGAAAAGAAGATAGTGAGGAGAACAGTCAGGAGGAAAGTGATGACGACAGTTTGTAGGATAAGTGTACCGCGTAAAGTGTAAATAAATAAACGTGACATGACTTTACTAGAGTGCCAAATTGCAGAGCTCGTGCAAACACATCCACATTGCTATGATCAGATTCTTATGCTTTAGTTAAAAAAAATGCTTGCTGTTTTCTCATGTTGTTTTGTGATTATTTTGATATTGAGAGGAAAGCGCAAAGCATCTAAACGCCGCTCTCAGCAGTGTGGTTGGTGGCAGGATGTTCGCTAACAGTATACCACTAATCGAGCATTTCAAACTTCTTTTTACCCCTAACCGAAAAACAAAAAAGAAATTCAGTCAACATATCGGGGCCTTTGTAAAGACAGGCAGGCCCGTTGGGTATCCGAGGCCCCTCTCCCTCACTGATGCTGTCTGTAACCAAGCCCCTGTGTCCATCTGAGCGTGTTCACCACGCACCATGAGTTCACATCCGGCAGACAGCCAACAGAGCCTTTGTCCACTGGACTGAAACGAGCAGCAGGATCCTGCTCTGTCTTACTGATCCGAGAATAACCAGAGATAAGCAGTGATCCCAGACTGGAATGATTCTCCCTGATCATTGGAATGCGCTTCCTCTTGTAGGCCTTGTGTTGAGTTTTCATTTAGGAGTTTTATGGGTTCAGAATTAAAGGGTTCTAGTCCATGTGTGTTACCTTTAAGGTCATCTCTATGCTTGCGTAGTAGTTGTCACAATTATTGTTTAGCAAATACACATTTAAGTTTTCTTTCAGGAAAACAGACCAAAACACTCACTCCTGTTTTTTTCCACCTCAGTGATGAAGTACAGAGCTGTATATCCATGTAATATACATTAAGAGGTCCCCAGGGTTTGGTCTGTTCTTTAGAACTTGAAATTTACAACACAGAGCACATGTGTACAATTCTAGGTTTTGGTCAGTGTTCCTGGGAAAGGTGCATTCTTAAGTGACAGCCCCTCAGAAGTCCCTCTTTGAGCCACTGCCGCCCTGTCTGCTGGCCCTGTCACCACCATATGACTAGTGACTCTGGGTCATCAGGATAGAGGAAAGACAAATGTTTATTGTCAAACAGTATATGCCAGGGACAAAAGATCACAGCATAGCATTACGGAAATAGCAGGGGGAAAAAATCAAAGTGCTCTTTTCTGTACTTGCTAACAAGTATTTGAGTAAGTAACTGAGAAAGAATAAGTTCCACAAACCTGGTGAACTTTGACAAGCTTAGCATCCATTGGACATTAAATATAAAAACATAATTTTGTTTCCCAACAGACTGATTAAAATCCGTGCACCCTGACTCTTTGACGTTGAGTAGTAGACAATCTAATTTGACCAATGCGATTTTTAGGAGTGCTTTCCAGTTTTGTGTGCAACTTAAATTTGGTCACTGAACAGACTGGTGAATATGTTGACTGTGACTAGCTGTTTTGATTTTTCTTTACCATGTGTATGTGCGTTGGTCAATGTTTATATGTTGTTAAAAGCCTATTAAATCTGTTCATCATAATAAGTGTTTGTGTTGTTCAGAAGATCGTTCGATTCATATGAAATTCCTTTACATTCTCTTTGTGAACATTTTGAAGCTTCAGAGTTTTGGTGGAATAAACTTTCAGCGGAGTGGAGGGACAGAAATCTCTCAGGTTTCATTAAAAATGTAATAATTTGTGTTTTAAAGGTAAACTGGTTTGGATATTGGTGAACCTATACATAAATTAACTTTGGCTGGGATTTTGTCCTCACTTTTTAACATCAATAGTTACTGATGTTAAAAAGTGAGGACAAAATCCCAGCCAAAGTTAATTTATGTATAGGTTCACCAATATACTTCTCTGTTTCTTGAATTATGACTAGCTTTGCTTCCTGCATGTCGATAGTCTTTCCATCGAAACTACTGTGCTTCAGGTGTTAAAGAAGGTGAATCAGAGAGTGAATCAAAAAGGCTTTTCCAAGTATCCTAACACTAATGTCCTAAAACTAATATTTTTATGTATCCAACTTGAAGACTTCTAAGTCATTTTTGTCCAGTGGATCTAGCTCGAGAGCATGCAGTATGTAGATGTAGACATGACCTCACATTTTAATATAATGTAAAACCAGAGAGTGAGTGGACCACCCTTGATCTGCTGTACATGTTCTCGTTCAGTTTGGCTCTCCCGAGTGATGTGGTTGAATTAATGCAATCAAAGCAATGAGAATTACGTTTTCTGAATAAAAAGCAGATCGCTGGTTTATAAGGAGAGGTCTGTTTGCTTAAGCTTGACGGTGCCGAAATGTTGGCTTTCACAAGCCTGCAGACACCATTTGATTGCCTAGTTCCCGTAAACTCAAACTGACTCTATGGGATGTTTGATCTGGATTTCTTATTTTATGTGGAAAAATAGATTTGTTCTTCAGTCCAGGCAGAAATCCTGTCTTCTACCATGCTGTTTGTCTAGTCAGTGTTTGCTCTCCAGTCCTCGAGGTTTTCTCACCTCACTTGCTTCATATTTAGCCGTTCACAGTTCAAAAGCTTCAGATGAAGAACATTACAAGGGTGTAATTATGACTACAGGTGCCAGATCTGTTGGTGTGTGTCTGTGTTGGCAGTGTTAAAGGAGATTGGGCACAGAGGGCAGCTAAGCCCGGCGTTGCCCAGACCATCTGTGGGCGTTGTGGGTTGAGGTGGTTGGAAAGTTGGAAAGTTACACCTCCGTGAGTGCCAGGGTAGCCAGCGCACGGTCCAGGACTTGCAACATAAGCCGCGTGTTGCATGATAATTGAAAACACAGCACAAAATTCCTTGTAGTTGGAATTTGATCACACCTGTGTGTGAATTTTTTTTTTTTTAAAGAAAACCGCTTGAGCCCAAGATGGAGAATGTGTATGGCTGTGTAGTAGGTCTGCATTCATTTATGGATTAAATCTTCTGAAAGATTTCATATGGGAGGTTTTGTTTTTTGGTTCAGGTTTGCTACTAAGAAACCCTTAACTAATCGTTTAGTACTTTGATGTGTTACTACTTTGATCCACCAATAAAGCAGTTTTATAAGTTGTCAAATGGTATTTCTATTTAACAAGGCCCAGGTTTGAAGTCCTGAAGTTTGACTTTCATCTTCAGTGGATTGGAAACGTTGCATTGCACAAGCCAAAAGTTTGGGCATACCATTTAAGGATTTTAGACACCATTGCTGTTATTATATATTAAATAATTTTTTTATTTATGGTTTGTGAATGATGAACAGTCTGTAATGCTCAATAATCCTAAATACTATGTCTGGTTGGTAGACTTTTAAACAATTTTAGCTTTTAAACAATATCATGGTATTACTTCGTGTGATAAATGAGAAAGTATTATAGACTAGGCTAATTGTTTGCATTTCTGTTACTTATAATATAAAAGCAAACAATGAACTTTTTCGCATACCGTTTACATGCTGTCTAATAACGTATTAGAGATGACTGTTGAAAAGAGACCTTATGAAGACGGAGAATGTGAGCACTGTGTGATCAGGCGCTGGCGTTCTCAGCGCCGCCTGTCAAAATAAAAGTCCCGCTTCTAACACATCGGCCAATCAGAAAAACGTATCGGCCGATGCTGATATATCAGCCTGGGGGGAGGTATGTTGCTACATTATGATTCATTTATTTATACTTTTTAAAGGGTTAGTTCACCCAAAAATAAAAATTCTGTCATTAATTACTCACCCTCATGTCGTTCCAAACCTGTAAGACTTTCGTTCATCTTCGGAACAAGATCTTTTTGATGAAATCTGAGAGCTTTCTTTTTCTTCCATTGACAGTCTACGCAACTACCACTTTCAAGCCCCAGAAAGGTAAAGACATTATAAAAGTAATCCATGTGACTCCAGTGGTTTGACCTCAATTTTATAAAATTTTGTACTTTTTGTACACACACACACACACAAAAAAAATTTACCACTTTATTTACGGTTACAAATAAAGTAGGCTGTCAATGAAGGGACATACATCTCTCAGATTTCATTAAAAAAATCTTCATTTGTGTTCTGAAGATGAACGGAAGGGTTTGGAACGACATGAGGGTGAGTAATTAATGACAGAATTTTCATTTTTGGGTGAACTAACCCTTTAATGGAAATGGAATGGAAACTCCATCTGATGGGAATGTGGATGATCTGGTTCTAGGTAGACCCTGCAAGTGTAGCAGGAAATGAAGCGGTGTCTCCATCGTCCCTCATAGATGGATGAGCTCCGGGAATGTCAGGGATGTGGACTCCAAGACCTCTTTTTTTCCCCCAATCTTTTCTCCCTCTTCCTCCCCCTTTTATGTTTTTTCAGCGAGTTGTGAATTATGCTCAGCTTTTGAAGCTCAGACTTCACCACTGACAAACAGACATCGCTCATCTCCTAAAATTTAACACCCCACTAGAGAAAAGATTACAGACTCTGAGTCTCTCTCATGTTTACCTCCACAGCCTTTAAAGCAAAAGTGTCTGCTGCCCTATTTTTAGTTAGAAGAGTCTTAAAATCTTATCTCTGCATGTTGTCATGGTGCTAATAAGATCATTAACTACAATTAAAACCTCAGTTATAAAGAGACTTTCATATTTCTTTTCTACATGTGGCAAAGTGGATGAAATTTGTCGCTTCTTGAATCACTACTGAATTCTGCATAGCACATAAGACTTCAGTTGTTTTGACTTGAAGCAATTAAGTTCTCAGTTAGTCTGATGTGGCCTACACTTTTAAAACCTCCTTTTTCATAAAAACAATACTAAACAATAAGCATTTTTATGCTGTAGTTTAAATTTATACTTTCCCTGCCAATATTTCCCCTGACCCCACCACATAGTTTTATATTTTTCATAAATTATTTAGTCAATTTTTCAAGTTAGAGCAAGTTATAGTTTCAAGTTATATAGCTATGATGGCTATAAATTCATAAACACATTTGATGGAAAACTGTGTTATACAGTTACTTGTTAATCATTTTCAAACCATTTTTACTGATGCTTTTTGGACTCATTATGTCACTTGCAATTTCTACAAAATCTCATCTGTTAGCCAGCTAAATTACTTGAATTACTTTTCATCATATTTTACAACAGCAAATGTTTAGGTTTTGAAAGTCAGTGATGTTATCAACAAATGTAAGACGTAGTGACAACATAGCATTTTTTTATTTCTTTTCAGTAATTTATGACTTTTTTTGCTGTGCATATTGCAGCAATGGCTGTACGCAGAAATTCAAGGTAATAAAACACTCGGCCTCTCAACTGTTGTCATTGTTATTTGGGCCCCCTTCACATGTGGAAACCATTATATCCTGTCTGCCGGACTAAAAAATAAAAAAACAGGGCTGCCGCGATTTGGAGATCTGCGAGAGAATCCGCTCCGTGACCTGGTCTCTCAACGGGCCCCCTCAGTGTTTGCACAAAGAGGTTTTGTTATTGTAGGACCCCAGGCTCTGTCGGCCCCTCCACCGACACTCAGTCTCTCTCTCTGTGGAACACAAGTTCAACCCAAAGCAGATCAAGAACACACAGGCGTAAGGGTGTGTTATCTCTGTAGGTGATTTATCTACACGTTGTAAGTTGAGTGAAGCTCGATGTATATCGCCGTTTTGACTGTATATTGATGCTGGATGTGTTAAGAGTAAAGTGTTATATTAACACCACACTTTTTTTTCCCTCAAGACATCATCCCAGACAGTCATCAGACTTACTCAGGCTGAACTGCACATGGTCCAAGACCTTGAAACTGTATCAGTGCAATGTTTTGTCTGTCCTAGTAATGCGTAACTGTGGAAACCAAAGTCATTTTTGCTCCAGCCTTGCAGAGTGTCATTACTTCATTTCTGATGGTTAGATAAGTTTGAGATGTTTTAGTATTAAAAAACCATTAAAACAACGTATGCTCCATTAACCTGATAACTATGTGAGATTATAAATGTAGTCCACCCTTATATGCTCGCATGTGGAACTCATTTTACACTCGTTTTCTTCTCGTCCACCCAACCCCCTCACAAACACACACACTTCAGTATATTCACTGCTAATGTGAAACATGTCAGCTTCAGTATCTGCTAAAACCCTCTTTTCAAAGCAAGATTACAGACTGAAAAAATGTATGCAAAAAAACCCTAGATATTACACTTTTGACATATTATATATTGCAATATTATATTATTGCATATTATATATTGTGCCTTTAAGCTAGACTTTTACTATTACTACATGCATACACCTGACCTACATGCATATAGTGTGACAGAAAACACTGTGAAGGCATAGACCTTAATCAGGGTAGACCCCATATTTAATTTTGCGTGAATGAAAGTGAAGCTCTGAGGGATAGACTGCTGTGCAATATGTTGGACTGTTGGGTGCTATTCCTGCTGATTGGTCAGCTGATGCAAAAGTGACAAATATGGCTTTGCAAAAATTCCAGCAAACAAAAAATATGTTTTTATGGTATTTTTTTTTTATTCTTTTTTATTAGGAGATTGTATTTATGACCCTATGAAATCTGTTTATTTTTTTTCAAAATCCTCTTTTTTTTTCTCCTCTGTTTTCAATTTTCATTTCTATGGAATTATTTTGAAAGTTAGATGAAATTTTAGTTATCAAAAATCTTGCAGTTTAATAGTCACAGACACTATTCCAAATTGCTATTTGATTAAGCCCTGAACCTATAATAAAAAAAAAATGTCAATGCCAATGACAACAATGCCGGTTTGGCTGAAATTATATCGTTCCTTTTATTGAAAATCTACATAACTACATAAATACATAGCAACTACATAAATATTAGTATACATATTGAATATCTTTTGAAGGATGTAATCTTATTAAGAATGCTCAAACCTTGATGTTACTGAATGATATACTTTAACCATGGTATTT
Source organism: Squalius cephalus (assembly GCF_949319135.1). Taxonomy (NCBI): domain Eukaryota; kingdom Metazoa; phylum Chordata; class Actinopteri; order Cypriniformes; family Leuciscidae; genus Squalius; species Squalius cephalus. The sequence goes on from NC_137131.1 coordinate 15,363,632, forward strand.
ACAGTATCATGTCCAACGAACTACAATAATACCATGGTACTTGTTCGTTAGTGATGAGTAACGTCTGAAATTCTATACAGGTTTCGTTTATTCATTTGTCATTCAACGTCACTGTTTGTTCACTTCAGATTTGAAAAAGGCTGAAGAAATGGCCATGTGGAAACAAGGGAGTATGGAGGGTGGGAAAACAACCAAACAACAACCAAACCAACTACCAAACAACAACCAAAAACCACAGACCTACAACACACTCATTATACAGACAAATGAACATTAAAATAGAGCAGAGAAAAAGAAAAAAAACAGCAGAGTTAGGGGCACTTTGATGTGTTTTAAAAAATATGACCCTATGACAACAAATCCGCAAAAATCTTTTAATTCGAGACTACTAACAACTATCAGGAACAAATCAAATAGGTTTTAAGAAATTATTCTTAACAAAACAAATCAGTATTATAATTTTTCAGAGCTATTAGATACAAAAAATGAGGAAGGACATTTAAAAGGTCTGATGATATTTTAATTACATTTACAAGCACTACAATCTGAAGAAATTACACATCAGTTTAACACAGAAAGAATAAAGGCATAGTTACTTTATTGTCCAATCTTCTTGGGATTTTCGGTCTACATCATTGTCTTCTGTGTATCAGAATAATTTCTTGTGTCATCGCGTTCATGATCAGACGTACCGCTGTATCAGTGTCCTTATTAGCACAACATACATATTTCATTTGACGAAGACATGATGAAAAATGGTGCTGATTCATGTTGAGTAGGCCTATATAAAATATGTCCTTAATAACTTGAAACATATGTTCTCCGGTCTGCAAATGAACTGTGATCCGTGTTAAACTCATTGCGTTCCATGCAGAAACCATGCTGAGTGTTACTACAAATTTTGTTACAGTCATATTTTCCATGTGTTGATAGTCAATCTCCAGCTCTGACCACATCGTGTGGAAAATGCAAACACTTTTGTGTACTGAGGAATCATACACTTACGTGTCTGAAGGACAACAATGCAAAGCTGAACAGGTTGAGGTGAACGAACAGCGATGAAACAGTTTTACGTGACATTTGAATTCTCCACTATAATGCAATCTCACGCATAAAACAGCACAGTGATTGGATTAAAAACACTATATTCTCATGAATAATGCGAGAAAAGCTCAGAAACTGATGGCGTAGACACGTTCTCTCCAGCCACGGCAACCAATCATTACCTTGAATTAATGCATACCTTACGTTTCGTGACGTTGGTTCAACTTTGCCTTTTAAACCGGAAGAACAAAATGGGAAAAGGAAAAAAAAAAACGTTCCCCTTACTAAAAAACATAATGAGTGCTGTTGTCGTTTTCATTGATGTGCAACCTGTATATCTGTTAACAATGTGTTTTAGGGATTCATGACCCTTCAATGTATGTTCAGATTCGTGCCAGCCTGTATACTAAGCATTTCTGCATATTCTGGCGCAGATGGAGAATCCTGCCTTGTCTCTGGCTCGTCCTTAGAAACTGGAAGCGAGTGAGAGGTAGAGAGAAATCACATCAGAGGGCAGGGATGGATGCCTCATTCTAGAGCAGAAGCCTTTGTAGTGCAATGAGCACATTGCTTCTGAGAGTTTGAGTGGGGGGAGGGGGGAGACGGGGTGAGGGGGGTACCTGGGGCAGGAAATCGCAATAGCATCCCAGACTGGCTTCTGTTGTCTGGCCTTTCATCTTCTCTGTTTGTACCCAGTTTCCCCTGTCGCTGCCACAGCAACTAGATGTTGTCAGCTGCAGTGAGGAAATATGGGATTTAAAATCAGATTGTCAGTTACTTATAAAAAACACATTTATTTGAAAGCAGTTTTCAGTACATCCAGCATAAATAGAAACTGTCAAGGTGAATAATTGAAAATAAAATTACACGTGAGAAAAAATATAAAACATTGGAATTGGTTTGGTTTACCTGTTAAAAGCACTTGAGCTCTACTATGTTTATTCGTCATATGAGGTGAAACTAGCAATCCAACAGCAAAACATGCAATGACATTTAATCTTAGTGTCTAGCTGTTTTTTATTGTGAAACTTGCGTGCATGGATTTGCATTCAGGAATGACATTTGTGTTTGAAAGCAGCAATAGTTATCTAAAAGTGATGGTTCACCCAAAAATGACAATTTTTATAAATTCTCACCCTCACGTTGTTCCAAACCACTACTTTCCTTTTTTTTTGTGGAAAACAAAAAGTATTTTAAATGTACATTTTTTGTCCATACAATGAAAGTCAATGGGGTCCAATTTAGAATTTTGTTGATTTGTTTTGTTTTTATTTTGAAACTAACTTTCATTGTATAGACAAATATAGTTGAAATATTCTTCAAAATATCATCTTTCGTGTTCCACAGGTTTGGAGTCATCAGTAAAATGACGTGTTTGAAGGCGGGTCAAGGTGGGCATTATGCAAATGTATTTTCTAGTGACGCAGAACCGTCACGCAGTGGGATTCGGAATACAAACGACTCGTTAAGGCGGTTCAGATTCGACTCTTTCTTTTGGGAGACAATACGTTTATTTATCGTGCACTTTCGCAGTTTTCATTTGCAAACAGCTATATTATACACTGCATGAAAGATAATATTCGAAAAAACATAATAGGGGCATTTTGCTTTTCCCCATAAATAACTTTTCTTATCAAATGGCATTGCTTGGATAGTGTTAGCCAATAGCCGAAATATTTTTGCAAACTCTTTCATTGTGACTCTATTATGTTATGTAAAACTCACTTTTCATCATCCAATGAGTTAAAGATGAAATCCTTGTCTATATTTTTGTCATTCATTATCTCGTTTACGGAAATAAAATGGGCTGCAAATGGCAATTCACGTTGACTTATGGTAAATAGAGCAAAAACATGGAAGCTAAACACATAGCTGCTCTTTAACCTACATCTTTACTGAAGTTGTGGAAGTGTTAAGGGAGGGTCAGTCCAATGATATAGACCTTGTAGACCTAAAGAGAGGATTAGGGCACCTTTTCTGCTCATTGCGTTGTGTGAGCACACCCTTTCACTCCCTTGTACAATCCCAAATTAATGAGGATTAGCTGGATGGGCTCTGGCCTTTGAAGATGACTGAATTGCTAATAGGTTTATCCCCCTCCATCGCACCATTTTAATGGAAATGCTGCCGAGCATCAAGTCCGCGGCTCCAGTGTTATTCCGCTCCCACGCCGCGTCAGCTGTTTCCCCAACCAATGTCTGGAAACTTTACGGAAGAGCGCGTGCAGTTAAAATCCAATAAGCTCATCTGTGCCCATTAGCTTTGCACAACTACTACGAGGTATGCTGAGAATGATGGAGCACATTTCTGTTTGCATACTGAAATATGGAAGTGACTTATGGGTTTTGCATTCTTTAGGTGGAGGCAGTAATTCTTAAGTGGCTGCTATTAGGGCAGAGAGAGATGGCAATCTTGATATAATAAACCACCCTGCGGAGGGCTTGGTTTTAGTCAATCTCTCTTGCCGTGCCTCTGTTAAAGGGAGTGCCGGAGCCTTGACAAGCCTGGATCAAAGACAGCATGAGGTTCAGTCATTCCAGACATCTATTCAACTGCAGTCAAGATTAACCCTGGGGTTGACAAGATTAATAACCGCCCTGGACACCAAATTCTGAGCCAAAGCAGCTGCACATAGGCCTCTTTGTCCCCACTCAGTTGAACGCCAGTATGTTATTGCTTACAATCCTATAGCTTGTCATTCATTTTAATGTCAACTTGTCTGTAAGGATTAGATGGTGTATAGTCCAAACTTGGAGAGGGCTTGAAGAGTCCTGTTGATTTGCAAAGTTCAAGCACTGTTTATTGCTGATGGCATAGCTTCTTTCTGTTGTTGCAGGGCTACAGACCGAGACTAAAGTGGTCGCAGATGTGACACAATGAACAATTCCAACAATAATTTAAGTGGCAACACTTTACAATAAGGTTTAATTTGTTAACATTAGTTAACTACCTTAGTTAACATCAACTAAGAATGCAAAATATTTCTAAAGCACTTATTAATCTTAGTTCATGTTAATTGAAACATGTACTACATTATTAAAAATGTAATGTTGTATCTGTTAATATTATTTAATGGACAAACAATGAACAGTTGTATTTTTTATTTACTAGCATTAACAAAGATTAATAAGATTAATAAATACCGTAACAAATGTATTACTCATTGTTAGCTTTTGCATTAACTACTGTTATTAAACGGCTCTGTGGAGTACTTGATTCTGATTGGTCAATCGCGCCATCCAGCCGTATGTTATGTAAGGTATAATGTACATCCAGCCGGTTGTTATCTCAGAATAAACCCCCGACAGGGTGATGAGGACCCCGACTTCAGTAACCTGGATGAGCCTGTGTTATCTGTTTTCAGCGGTTGTTATCTGGGATTAACTACTGTTAACCATTTATATTCTGCTCATCATTGATGACATTTCAGAAAAGTTTGCTTGCATCCATATCATCAATTTGTCAGAATTCATCTACTTAAATCAGTAGTTCTAAAGCGGGCGGCTCAAAATGACTTAAAATGATTTTTAATACAATTCAAGCCAAAACAACAAAAGTATTTCTTAATTTAATTCACCCCATTAAGAAAGAACCAGGATTCCCAGAGTCTTGGAAAAAACTGGACAAATGATGTAGCCTAATTTTAAAATTGATTGCTGGACCTGAAAAAGTCTTGTAAATGAATAAAATCTCTATGGGCAATTTATTTATGAATATATGTTTTTCTAATTATGCCAAGCTCTAAAATATTGTATTAGGTAGAGCTTGAGAGTAGGGCTGGGAAATGATTAATCGCGATTAATCGCATCCAAAATAAAAGTTTGTGTTCACATAATATGTGTGTGTGTACTGTCCATAATTATTTTGTATATATATAAATACACACACATGCATGTATATATTTAAGAAATATTTGCTTAAATATACTGTATATATATTATATATAATTTGTATTATAAATAAATATAAATATTTTATATATAAATAACAATTTTTTCTTAAATATTTACTTGCATGTGTGTGTATTTATATATACAAAATAATTATGCACAGTACACACACAAATATTATGTGAACACAAACTTTTATTTTGGATGCGATTAATCGCGATTAATCATTTCCCAGCCCTACTTGAGAGTAAAAATTATATATTTTTTAAAATCCTTATCAAGAAAACCACAAACAGCAAGTCATTGGGCCTTCACTGTTGTTGGGGACAATAGGGGCCTTGAACACAATTAGGTTTGGAATGTTTTGAATTTGCTTGTGAGGTAGCGATTTGAGTCTATATTGACTCTTTCATTAAACCGCAAATTAAATTTATTCAGGTATGTCAGATTCCAAATTAACCGGGAGCCGTTACTGTGATGTATACTTCCTTTTATGAGACTTATTAGTGTTATTTATTGACTGCATGTGCATATGACTGTGTAATTTAAGATACATATTCAAAACAGAGCTATAATATACTCATTTACAAAATATAGTCATTGTTTGGTTTGGTTGAATTGACTGCAAGGGATTTAGGTGAAATATTGAAACCATAATAATAGCTGTGTGTTTTCTTTTTTATATCAGTTTTCTTACCTCAAAGACCTTCCTCTCAAGAGTTTCACGTTTGTTGAGAGGGTTCTCAAGTTACAAGCTGCGAAATTCCTCTTTGGCCTGGGCAAAGCTGTGAAAGCCATCGGGGCGGTTTGAAAAACAAACCCACCACACTGGGGAAAGACCTGTGCTGGTGCCCGGTGTGCTATTTGTGTTTGTGCCTGTGTTTATTTTACAAGAGGGGTCTGAAATGACAAGTTTCTTCTTTCACTTAGTTTTCCACAGCTTCTGTGTCTGGAGCTTTATTCACAAAGGTGGTGCTCATCCATACATCACCCAAAGTTTGTTTTGCTTTTTATAAACATGCGCTCGTGATGACATTCCAGGCTTTAGGTGAGTGCGGACATGTGCCGTTTCATCATCTTTAATGTGGGTGACCACCCTGACCTCAGACTGCTCCTCAGACACATCACACAGTGACTAAAAGAGTTTCTTCTCTTCTTAAGTGTTAAAGATCATCAGTCCTCCAGATGACAAGTGATTTTTGGATCGAGTGGGAATCAATCACGTTGTTATGACACATTCCGCAGCGATATTCCGTGTCAGGATTGCCATGGTAATGAGGCGCGCAAAGAGCAAACATCGTCATTGTGAGGAAATTTTGAGCTTGTAGGCTATTTTTGATGGTTTACAATGGTATTTAATCTTCCATGTCTCATTTAGCTGAATTACACAAGGCTTACACAAAACATCTGCGGTCCTATTTAAGCAATGCTGCGGCTTTTGTGCAGGCTGTAATGTAATTGTTGGCTAAAGATATTTATCTAATGTTTGTGCCCACGATGAGCATCTTGGCAAAACATTCAATGCAACTGTACATTTAGGTAAAAGGTACTAACTTAAACTTGAAACGCTTAGAGAAATCCACCATAAACTTGCGAGTTCTGTGAATATTCTCTCATTCTCTAGGAGTTCTGCCACCAAAGGAATGACCTGGTGTGTAATCTCAGTTCCGAAAGAAAGACATAATTGGTATAATTTACATAAATGATTTAAATGAGCATAATGTGTGGGAGTTGACCAGAGGTTTTTTTTTTTTTTTTTTTTGCCCGCCAAACTAATTCATTAGAACGAAACAGACCTTTGAAGAGAGTGTTTAAATTCAGCTCACTCTGCTGTAAAGTTGTGTTTGCTGCACACTGTAAAACAGTGTTTTGTTGTGATGCGTGTTGGGAAAAAAGTACTGAAAACTTTTTGTAAAATATTTTGAAAATGGCTGAGCTACTGTCACAATGCTGAAAGATTCTCTATTTTGAGTTAGTTAGTTAGGATAAAAATAGACTTTAGGTACAATTTTGGGTGAATATTGATAAATTGCCATTTTCTCCCTTGTGTTTCAGTCTGTGTGCTCCTGACTTATTTGTCACCTTTCAGCAACTGTTCTCTCTTCTTATCTACACAGAGAATCTTCAACTCCTTTGTGTACACGGAGAAAACTTCAAATGGTGAAACAGAGGTGCAGCAGGTGAGTTAAACAACATCCCTTGATACTGTGTGTGTGTGTGTGTGTGTGTGTGTGGTCTAGAGGGGCAAAGGACACCCATTAAAATTCTACTGTTGCTGTCTGGCTGTCTTTGAAGCCATCTTTGTGCTTTCGACTGCTGCAACACTAATTCCAACCTCTATTGACTGCACCGTGTCCCTCCCTAACAAGCCCTTGGCGAAATGAGATGGTTGCTCATCCTTTAGCTCTTCTTAACATCAATGCATTTGGCCCATGATCAAAACTCTCCGATTAGAAACAATTTTTAAACTCTGCTGCAAAATGAAACGGTTTCAATTTCAAAAATGTCTCTGTCAATTTGGATAATATGGAACAGAAAAGAAAACATGACAATTATGCATTTGTAATGTATTACTATTGCCAAAAATATAACATCCCAGAAACATAATAATCACTGCAATGATGATCCAATCATAGACTCTTAAGCATTGCTTATGTAAATTCAAGGAGTGCCTTTTTTTGAACCGGGCAGTGTATAATAATGAACAAAATTGGATGTATAAAAATGGTACTTTCATTTGTTCGATATTGGTTTATTATTAACAAAAGTTGGCTTGTTTTAAGATTTTTAAATTCTAATAGTTGTGCGAGCTACCTTCGACCTTTGGATGTCCTTCAGAGATAATACCAGGGCTTCACTTGAATTAAGAACTAGAAACCTCGCAAATAATTTAAAAAATTTCCCAAAACTCTGTTGGATCTGCTCAATATAGTTTATTTCTCAAAATGAAGGCATTTTTGTTATGCATTCATAAACCCTGCTGCTTATGTTTACATGCCCCTCGCAGAACCTGCAATGATCATTTTTAACAAGACAAAAAAATAACATAATTTACATAATTTATCCTGTTCAAAAATGTACATATCCTTGGTTTCATATCCTTGGATTTTGTATGTTGCCTCCTTGAGCGTCAATAACTTCTTAATTGTCAATTTATCTTGCGGAATACACCTATATATGTTATGTTGGTTTTCAAACTATAAGCACTATTTTTATGATCTCTTCTACTTCTTTCTTTCTTTTTAAATTGAATTATGTTTCAAATGTATGTGTGTGTGTGCAGCACATGTATCATAATAACCTTAAAAAAAGTAAGAATAATTTAGGCCACAATAACTTTTCAATCTAAAACTATGGGAATGCATTACTTTCCTCAGTCAGTTTTAAGACAGTAGGCCTGTCATGCGCTAGTGTGATTTATTCTTGCCATGGGCTTCTCCCTCATGCCTACTCCAGCTTCTGTTTTTGCTGTAAGGCATAGAGAGCTTTCAATGTTAATACACTCTATTCTGACCAGCCTCAAAACAAATCAGCATGAGTGGCAGCAACTGCGCGCATACCCTCCAAATGTGTTTCTCAGCGACACACACACGCCCTGAGCAAGAACGGACAGGTTGTTACTCTTCACTTGGGTTTCCGTGCCAAGAGAATCCCTTTTGTGAGAATTATTCCTGTACGCTGCCTCTCTTTCTCTCACCTGCAGCTATTTACCGGCTGCTGGTGAGAGATTAAGCCGATCGCTGGCAGGTTTTTCTAGTGACACCTCGACAGCTAATTGCCAAACAGGGTTTTTGGGGGTAGACGCTGATAAATCGTTCTGCCTGCTGAGGCAATCGAGACCTGAAAGTGTTTGATTATGAAGTGAGTCAGGCTTTGTCATGCTATAATGCTGTTTTCTTGTTCCTCATTAATTGGCACTGGATGTACAAAGAATTATATTGATAACTCACTTATCAGCTTTTCAGACTTTGTTAGGTGTTGCCGACTAAGACTAGGCTGAGTAGTTTCAGAAGTGTTATATTTAAGAGGAACATGTGAAAGTTCTGTAGTTTTGTGTGAGGTACAGTGTTACTCTACTAATACTCTAATGAGTGTTAGGTGACATGTAGTTGCAAAGTTACTTATAGTTAGTAGAATGTCTAAAGTGGACCATCGAAATAAATTGTAACCCACACTCGAATGTAACATTTTCATAGTATGATTGTTTTTTGTTTGTTTTTTTAAATATTAATATTTTGTGGTATGGTGATGCAGCCTAAATGCAGTCTATTTTTGGCTCTAAAAGCTGCATTGCGTTAAATTGACCTAGTTTCAGTTTCTGTTTAATAGAGCTCTTCAGTTTGCGGTTCAGAATGAGTATTTTCAGGACTTGTGAATAATGAAGAATAATTGTTGTTGATTTTAATAAAATGAAGTCTATTGTTCTATTTTGTTCTGGAACACAAATAACACAGTCATACTTCAAAATTTTCAACCGTTGTGTGCTTACAATGGTTATCCACTTCAAGCGATTTTTAACCACAGACCTTATTTTTCCCATAAATTTTAAAAAGGTCTTAAAACCCATTAGAAATTGCTTAGGAAATCCAAAGTGAGTTAGCCATTCGTGTTAGCCATGACGTTTCATGTTTGAGAAGCTCAGATTGACATTAGTTTTTGAAAAAATGATTTGATATCAAGTCATGGTTTCTTTTGTACTGCTTTGAATTGTGTTTTGCTCTGTTTATTTTTTTTATTTTAGATTCTAGTTCTAGTTTTATGATGCATTGTAAAGGTGATAAAATAACACCTTTAGATCTGTAACTACAAATCTCATTATTCTGGGTTCCTCTATAAAATGTGACTTTCATTAGTTGCTCGTTTGGCAATGCTGTCAACATCTGCCAGTCTTTTGCACACACACACACACAGTAATGAAGGCCTGGCACTGCCGTTCTTGCAAGTTGAAAAGGAACCCCAGAGGAAAACGGCACCAATTAGGATCATGTCCATGTCTTGTAGAAATACAAAGACAAAGCACGCCTGTCTTCTCTTAACGTCACCATTTTAATGAGATCGCACACAGACCTCGTCAAATATCCCAGACTAATTTTCACACAGCTTGTTGTGAAAGATATTTTTTGAATTTGGTAGTTTTGCTCGATTATGGCAAAAATCCTAATTACGATTATTTTGGTCAATATTGAAATCACTATTTAGCACGTTTATTGGTGGCCAATATGATCGAAATCTTATTTCATATACGAGTATTTTTAGATATCAGTAAAAGTTCACAATTAATGAGAGGCTACTTCAGCAAAAACTAATGTAGCTACAGAAGACAAGTAAACAGTCTGAAATACAAGAACAAAGAGACGATTTGCAAACAAAATGGACAAATAAATACAACAAAACAAAAATTCAAATTAAATAAACGGTGCTTTAAGTTTTTCAGGAAGATGTACTAACAGTGGTATTCAGATAATACAGTAATAGCCTACAACAGAAACTGAATAAAGTAAAATAACACTGCATAGTCTTCACTGTATAGGCTACATTAAATATAGATTAATCATTATTAAAGCTACAAAATGTATTCATTCAAGAGCAGTGAGTGATTGTATCTTTTGGCTTTTGCTGTTTGATTAACATTAACGACACAGGCTGAAGCAGTAATATTGGGCTGCTGTCACTTTAAGACCGAATGCACGGATCCAATATACTGTTACACGCATTTTCTTTTTCAACTGTTTACATTCACTTAAGATATAATCGTCTGTTTACGAGGATACTTACCCAAAGGCACATTTTTGTGTGTTGGCTATTTGACCATTTAGCCGCAAATCCGCGAGGTATACTGTACAAAATGACAATTAAAGTATACTGCGAGAGCCCACAGTATACTTTGCTTTTGCGCGGTCCACTCCAACTGGGAGCGTGCTAACAGAAAGCAGCCTGGGGAACAGTGTCTCTTTCGCAATTGCAGCTTAATGCTCTTTTATCAAGCACGTCCCGCAGTTTAGCAAACAGTTGACTGCATTTTACAACAATCACTTATTCGGCTGATTTGGATGTTTGGATGGCTTAGTGAGGAAGGAAAGTGCACCGCACCTGCACAATAATCGTTTTACCCCCATTATCTTGTTTTCATAATCGTTGGAATCGAAAATCAATTACTATTAACGCAAAGCCCTTGGTCATTTCTTCAATATTAACTGTAGCTTGTATGTTTCATTTTTTATTTTAAAAACAAATGTAGCCAATCTTTTACCAAAATTCAGTGTCTCCAGGAATGTGAGCGCAATAACTTTAAATTATCTTCTAGCGCAATAACTTTAAATGATCTTCTAGCTCATTCGACACTTGAAAGCTTTATTAGATTCTCTGAAATTAGATGTACTGCTGTTCTGGATAATGGTGTTATTTTCTGACCTGTCTAGAACTGGAACGTTTCCCTTGGATCATGAACTTGAAAGAACAACACTCAAGTTTAGCAGTAATGGCTGAAACAGGCGTCTGATTGGATGTTCGCGGCCAATGGGTCATGGTGCATTACTTCAATCCAGGACTTGGAGGAGGAAATTTATCTTTCTTTTTTTGCCTTAAAATTAGACTCTTATGAAAATTGTTGTTAATGCAAGAATTGTGTGTGTGTGTGTGCATTTTTTGGTTTACTAAAACATCTGGTGAGAAGAAAACAGATTATGTGTCACTAATTTATGTCCTGTGTGGGGGAAACTCTTTGGTGAGCTGTTGCTCTACTTAATAACTTTCTCCAGGGAACTCCAGTACGTATTGGGTAAACCAGAATTCACAGAAACATGGTTAATCAGCCGTAACTTAAAGCATAGACTTAAAGCTAAAACAACATCAGTTTTCTGAAACCCCTTCTAGTTTATGAACTTAGATTTCCAAAATGCACCAAACCATTTCCCCAATGCCTGTGGCACTGCAGCAGCTGACAATGCATGTCTAATGGTGATCGATTACTAGTCCCAAGGTTAGTTCAAGCTCTCTTTGATGTAGAGTGCAGGCCTAGATTTTGAAAGTGAATTAATCTCTGCTTATTTCACAGGGCTAATGGAAAGAGACTTCTCGAACAAGAAGTGTGTGTATCAAAGTGATATTTGATCATTTATGCTGCATTTATACAAAATGACAGTTTTACAATCCAGCAGTTAACTAAATTAAAATTCTCAAACATTTTAGTCTAGACCTCTGTTTATTTTATTTTATTTTATTTTATTTTATTTTATTTTATTTTATTTTATTTTATTTTATTTTATTTTATTTTATTTTATTTTATTTTATTTTATTTTATTTTATTTTATTTTATTTTATTTTATTTTATTTAAAAAAAGGTATAATAATGTAAATAACATTTTTATGCCTGTTTTCTTTTTCTGCCAAGAAGTGAGAACAGCATATTATGACATTTTTCGAAACAAAAATCTTTGGGTGGCAAAAATTCGAATCCCTAAATAGAAATATCAAGGGAGCACCTGGAGATGCTGCTTGATACTCACACTTTACACGGTACACTTATCCTACAAACTGTCGTCATCGCTTTCCTCCTGATTGTTCTCCTCACTATCTTCTTTTCTCTTGAACATGGTAGATGATGATGATGATGATGATTTTATTTTATTTTATTAACATTAATGGCACAGACAACAGCAGGAATATTGTGCTGCTGTCACTTAAGACCAAATGCACAGACCGAATATACTGACTCACATCCTGTTTCTTTCTCCACTGACATAACTGAGAGAATACTTGCAGGTATTTTGTCATCATTCACGATTTTCGCCTCTTCTTCCACATTTATAATTGTTTGAATGTGTAAATTGGAAAGACAAAAGACGTCCGAATGATAAACTTTCATTCTATGGTGGTTAAATTTAGCAGTTAATCCGCGAATCACATGCTTGCCGAACCGCGGGGCCTGGTCCGTACGGATCACGGATCAACTGTGATCCGTTGCACCCCTAATAATCAATGAACACACTTATCATCATGATTGCTATCTTACCAGAAATGGAGAAAAATCCCACTCCAGTAAACAAATGTGTCCCTCTCACCAAAAATGTTGGTACTTAAAAGCGCTTCCCTACATGTTTTACCATGCATGTGCACCAGTAATGTGAACCCCTGTTAATATGTCTGTTTGTATTGTTTTCAGCTAGCGAAAAAGATCCGTGAGAAGTTTAACCGGTACCTGGATGTGGTGAACAGGAACAAGCAGGTGGTTGAAGCGTCTTACACGGCCCACCTCACGTCCCCTCTCACAGCCATCCAGGACTGCTGCACCATCCCTCCCTCCATGATGGAGTGAGTACTTGTTAATTACACCTTTAATTTCACTAATCTAACTTTTTTTCTCCACAGCACTTCCAATGACAGGACATTTTAAACAATTTGCACACCTTTAAGTGAGCATGATGAATCTGTGTGAATGTTGCGTCATCGTAGTCTGTATGTGTAACGGGTGTGACTAAGCTCATGTGTGGGTGAGGAATGCATTTTAAATGCCACGAATATTGTTTAAATCAGTGAAAGGCAATGATGAGTTAGCCGAGTTGTCAGACTGCACTTTTTAACCTAATCGCTCTTTCCCAGTGCAGTTTGCAGGGTTGTTGCTGTCTTTTGTATGCTTTGTGTCTCGATTGTCCCTCCCTTCTGTCTGTCTGACTGACTCTGTCTCACTCACACATCCAGTCTCATAGGTTTGGCTCTACTCTCCTGAATTTTCGTCTTCTCTGCAAGCCTTTATCTCTGTTTGAAGGATTCTTCTCAGTCATCCAGTGACCTTCTCAGCTGTCTCTTTCATTTTATCTCGTTAAATATTTTTTTCCTGTCTGCATTTCCTCACTATCATCTGACATTTTAAAGGTTCTGCTGGTTATTATGAGTAAATTAAGTTGTTTTCCTCTGTTTCTTCCCCCCCCTCACACTCTGTGTTCAGTATTCCTCAGCTCTGTCAGAGAGAGAGAGGGAGAAAGGCCATGTTTCCACATGCTTTGGTAGAAATTGAATTAGATAATAGACTAGATTAGAAAAGAGCTCCGGCAGCCATGAAAAATGTGGAGGTATGTAAAAAAAAGAAAGAAAGTAAATTGTGATTAGCCGGGTTTCCATTACAGATTTGCGCAAAACTTTTTGCGATATTTTCTAAATGTTTATAAAAAACTATTGCGAAATGACAGTGTTTCCATTAACCGATGCTATGCGACCAAAACATTTTTTTTTCTCTCGCGACAAGTCATTTAAAAAATCATGGCAATGGATGGTTGGTTGCTAGTTGGTTTGAGTACGTCCGCGCATGACATACCGCGCCATCTTTAAAGAATGATTTTGTGACTTTTACGTACGCCAGGTGACCTGTAAATGCGAAAAAAACCTGTTTCCATTGTTGTTTTGGGAAATATTCCTTTTTCGAATTGCCTGAAAACCAATCAGGTTTGTCCAACCAAATGTGAGCGTAAAAACGTTTTTGCAATAAATGGGAGTTTTTGCATAATTGACTTGTTTCCATTGGGCGTATTTTCAATTCGCAATTTCAATTTGCGCAATTTGAAGGGTAATGGAAACACAGCTATTTTCAGACCTGGTAAAGTAGTGGAAACTAACAAAATAGAAATTAGGCCAGTAAGATTTACTTTTTTTACTTAATTTTATTGAGCAAGGATGCATTAAATTGAGCGAAGGTGACAGTAAAGGCATTTATAGTGTTGCAAAATTTCTTATTATCGATTTTCAACATTGATAATAAGTAAATGTATTTTAAAATGTAATAAATTAGAAAACTGCTATTCAAGTTAAAATAATATTTCACAGTATTACTGTTTTTTATGTATTTTGATAAGTTGCAGCCTTGCTGAGCAATAAAGACGTTCAAAAACATAAAAAAAAAAATATTGTGTATACATATACATCAGCTAGAATTTGCTCTCTATCTGTCAAATTTTAAAAATACTTTATTCCTCAAAAATAAGTTTGTTTTGTCAAAATGTGCAGTTCTCAAAAGACTGTTTTGGAAAATGTCTCTGCCCCCGAGACACAGAAACATCTTTTACGATGTGTTGTAGGGAAGAAAAATTATAGTAGGCATTTAGATGAGCAATGTGTTTTTCATTCAAGACTACAAATAGAAATTTACTTCAGGTTTTCCACTATGTCATCCAGTGTCCAGTATCAAAGTCAAAGCAGTGTAAATATCACCTGAGGCTTGATTTAAAAAGCATAAAAGAGCTGGCTAGAACCTGCTTTATCCTGCAAGACAACACTTGGATGTATTTATGAATGACACATCATTGGGCTTACACCTTCACACACCTGCCCAATCTGCTCTTCAATCTGTATCTAAACCGCCTCTTCAAGTTTTCTTAACAATGGAACGTATTGTACACCACCTTGATCAGATTATCATGTTGCTTCCTGTTTGTGGGTTCTTGAAAACCCTTCGGTAAACAATATGATGTACATTTTTAAAAACTTTAAATACTTTTTAAAGATATGTTTAAAATGGTGTACACTTACATGATAAGAATCCAGTCATATCAGTGATCTCAAAAAAAAAAATAGTCATTTTATTTTGGATAAGGGTGGTCTGCCCTCATGGTGGCCACCACATTGAGATCATGTGACCTGCCGTGTACAAGTCTCTTTAAGGCACTTCAGTTCACTCGATCGCCATCTTGGTAATGCGATTTCAATGCAGATAGGAGACATACTAGCACAGCTCCTGTGTACTTGTTTGGGGAAAGACTGACATCACCAAAAATCTTTTGTGTGTTAAGATTTTATTTCAGTAATATATTTTTAAAGCAATCTGAGGACGTTGGTTTCATAAAGTTGCTTCTTTAGCTTAAATCACAGTACAAATTTGTGTTTTTAGGCCAAGATCACTATAGTATTGGACAGTGAAAGAAAAACAAATTTCTAAATTAAAGGTGACGTCACACTTTTGCCCTCACAAAGGGTCACAAACAAAATGCCTGTGCTATGATTAATGTAAAAATAGATTGAATAGATTTCATGTTCAGACAAGGTTCATAGAGATTTAAAGCTTCCATATGACATCTGCTCTGACATTGTGTCCTCTATCAGACCTCAGTTCAGCTGCACTCATGAAGTCCAGTCAAATGTTTCACACCATATCGATGTCACATCCCCATCATATATCCCAGCGGTGTCTGTTCTCCCACGAGCGCTGACCTCTGGCACAGGAGAATGCTTTAATCAACACTCACCCCCACTGCCTCCTGCTACACTTAACAAGCGATGAAACCGTCTAGAAATAGCTCCTTACTCGGGATGCATGTGATCTCTCTCTCTCTCTCTCTCTCTCTCTCTCTCTCTCTCTCTCTCTCTCTCTCTCTCTCTCTCTCTCTCTCTCTCTCTCTCTCTCTCTCTCTCTCTCTCTTTCTCTCTCTCTCTCTCTCTCTCTCTCTCTCTCTGCTTTGGGGGATTTAAGTGTCGGTGGAGTGTTAAGCTACATTTATGCATTGCCCAAAGGATGGACTTCAAAATGAATGATGTTGAAATGCCTGTGTGCATGTGGAGTCTGCAGTCTCCACACGCAGAATTGATAAGGCTTAAGTCGTTATCACTAAAGGCACTTCCATACTTTTTTCTGACATGTACCATGGTTATACCATGATATTCTTTGAAGTACTTTGGAGAACCATCTAAATATCTGGGTGCACTTTATCATGCATCATTAGGTCAATTATGATAATTTTCAGCCTTTTGAGCATATAATTCAATTAATATATACTGTGTATATATAGGACACTTTTCAATTTAATGCATCCTTCATTAAGTATTTTTTTAAATCATACATGTGTATATATATATATATATATATATATATATATATATATATATATATATATATATATATATATATATATATGTAATAATGTTTCACAATATTACTGTTTTACTGTAATTTTGATTAAATAAATGTAGCTTTTTGAACAGTAGTATATAAATGTTTACTAATTTCTAATATATATAACGTCATCATATATCATCATCACCTTTATACATACACACACATACACACACATAAAATACATGAAACATTTGTGATGTTTCTTACATTTTTACAGGCTTTATATTATGTGAAAATCCTGGTGTTTGTCAAACAATTAGGCAATTCCTTCACATTGTCTTCTATGTAGTGGGAGAAAAACATTTCAGAAAAGTTTTTTTATTTTGGCAATGAATTCAGACATGTGTAAGTGCATAAATCGGATCACATTCGTTTTTAAATTTTCTCACTTGGATCTTTGTTTTTCCGATGCTTACATTTCTTTTTTTGGGGGGGATTCAACCTCCAGAAACAAACTCTCATTCTCTTGATCTCCTTTTCCTCCCTCTTTCACTCTTTTTCTCATTCCCTGTTCACTGTTAATCCGTTCTGTATCTCCCAATCCTTTTGGAGCCAGACCGTTTGGACAGGCTCTGAGCCTGAGCTAATAAAGACAGCTTTACTGTGAGAGAGAGAAAGAGAGAGAGAGGGAGGGATGCAGAAATGGAGCAAGAAGAGGGGCTTAAGTCACCATAAAGGGGTCTTAAACGCTGCTCTGCCGGACTTGCATGCTTTCCTGAGTCCATGCAGGGTGAAATAGGGAAACCTTTTTACCCATAATCCCCCTTGAGCCTCCCTCTTAACTCACGGAGACTGCTGCGCTAATGAAGCCCTGCTCTGATAGACACTGAGAGTGTGAGTGTGTGTGTGTGTGACAGACAGAACTGATACCGCAGTGGTACGTGCATCTTATCTCCGCCGCGTGGCGAGACGTCACCTATCAGTCAGCACTCTGTTAGCCGTGGAATAGAATCACAGGGACTTGTTCTTGTCACTCTCAAACATGAAGTGCCACTAAATGAGGAGGAGTTCATCTTAGTACATAATGACGGCTCTTCACTTAGTGCGGCTATTAAGAGGCTAAAAGCATTCACTGCACATAAACTGTATTCATATAAAGATATTAATGACTGTGTATTGACATGGATTAAACCTTAGAATTACTGTTTAAATTCCTGATCCTATTTAATTGTTATCTTTCTGACAGTATGCATTATAGATTACCCATTTTACTATAAGCACAAAATACTATTTTGGGTGTTTAAGAATAAAGGGTTTATCTTTCTTCAATTTAATAGATCAATATATAACCCATTTAATATACCTGCATACTTTCTGCATACTGACAGCTTTCTCAAAGAAAAAGAAACATTTTCTTTAATTCTACATGTTGAAAACAGCATCATATGTTTATAATTTATTCATTTCCTTTTTTGTGATTTCATTCTGATTTGAACTAGATGATGTAAAATAATTGTTTTGTATATTATGTTGTATATTTTGGCTGGTAATACACTTCATGAAGTTTTTTTAATTAGAATTTAAATGCATATTCTGAATGTAACTTATCAACAAAATCAAATTAACATTCATTTTTAAATGGTTGAGATCAGTGGCAGTTGGCTTTAATTTTAGGATAATTTATAATGTGATTTGAAGTTGTATACTTAGAGATTGAAATATGCAATTAGAAGTGAACAGCAGATGTGGTTTAAATTCATGGTTATTTTGGGTCAGATGCTGTTTTTCCCAGCATGCAAAACTGAACACTACCCAAGGGCTTGTTTTTCCCATTTATTCCTATTTTCTTTCTGAATGTTTTTGCAGGGACCCTAATTTGCATGTTGAACCGAAATCAAAGATAGAGGAGGAATAAGTCTCGAGCTTTTATTCAATATATATTTTCTCTCCTCCTTTCTCGCTCTCGCGCTCTTTATCCCCCCCCCCCCCTCCGTCTTTTTTCTGATGTAAAATTCAAAGCAGCTTGCAAATTTATTTTTTATCTAGCACATTTGCTTTGCTACCACATGTAAAGTGTGTTGAAGGAGAATTCTAATGACTAAGGCCTGATGGGAATTAAATATCTGAAGTTCAAAGCGCTTTGCACATCACAGCAGCTGTCAATCAAACAGCAGCTTCGCTCCAGCTCTGTGAGACGACGATAATAGGGGGAGAGAAATGAACTTGACAGTGAGAAAGAAACTAGTTTAGTAATGGATGATGGACAAGAACATATGTAGTTCATGTGGCAAGGACGAATAGGGTGCATGTAGATGAGAGCAGTGCATTGTGGGTATTGTGTGAAGAATAGAAAGATGTATGCAGTATCTGCCATCAGAACACAGTCGGTTGGGAGATGATGAGAACATGATGGCTAGTGTGTGTGTGTGTGGCAGTGTGTATATAGAGGCAAAAGGGAGATGAAAGAGTGTGTGGCAGTGCTAGATCTCTGGAGACACTGCTTAGATTAGTGCAGGCAGAGACCTGAAACGGCAGCATAATGGGACGGCTACGAAATGTCATTCTTTCGCGGCAGTAGATAAGAAAGTCGTGGTTGTTGATTACAAATTTAGTTGTGTTTCTAAACACTTACTGCACTTGAACAATGCAGTCAACATCCACTAACCATGTAACTGTGCATAGTTAGCATTGATGGGACATTAAATCTCAGCCAACTAGGCAAACAGAAGGAGATGCTTCCCATATCTTTTGTTGTTGATGTCACAAGCCATTCGCCCAATTAAACTCTTTTCTTTTTCTCTAGTGTAAATTCTTCTGTATCTTGGTAAAAACAGCCAAATTAAACAGATGCCAAAATGTACTGGTAGACTGACATATCCTTATTCTCAAACCATGAACACATTTTTGCAAGATAAAGGAAGCCAGACTGAATTAAATACTTTTTTATTTGCAGTGAGGATAAAACAACCGCAATGTATCTTGTGCATTGCATTTATGGTTTAATATATGAACTAATTAATATTAATTCAGTGTTTGTCAAGTCTTCTGTCGAAAACAATTTGACTAAAATATATAGTCTTACCTACTTAAAACACTATACACAGATTTTTCCTTTAACCTTTACCCTGAAGATTTGAGGTTTCATCTTTAAATAGAATATTAAGATAATAATTCATATTTTCTAAATCTATGTCTTCTCTACTTTTATATTTTATTTTTATATGTACACTGTCGTTTAGTTTTTTTTTAAAATGTTTTTGAAAGTCCTTTGTGCTCACCAAGGCATTTATATGATCAAAAATACAGTAAAAACATTAATACTGTGAAATATTATTCAATTTAAAATAACTGTTTTCTATTTTAATATATTTTAAAATGTGATTTATTTCTGTGATGGCAAAGCTGCAATTCAGCATAATTTATCCAGTGTTCAGTGTCACATGATCTTTCAGAAATAATTCTAATGCTGATTTGGTGCTCAAGAAACATTATTATCAATGTTGAAATCAGCTGTGCTGCTTAATATTTCCGTGAACACCTTGATAAAAAAACAAAACATTTCAGGATTCTTTGATGAATAGATAGTTACAGTGAATAGAACAGCATTTATTATAAATAGAAATCTTTTATAACATTATAAATGTCTTTACTGTAAATTTTAATCAATTTTAATGCATTCTTGCTGAATAAAAGTATTAATATCTTGAAAAAAAAAATCGTACTGACCCCAAATGTGTTAGCTGTCGTTTTTTTTGTGATTTCTATTCATGTGATATTTATACTTTATTTATAAATTGATCTCTTCATGCTTGTCCTAAAGTGTTGAATGTAGTGAATAAAATCTAAGGATTCTCCCATTTGCTCTCTTCCTCACTCTTCTCTCCCCTCCGAATGCATCACTCCATTTTTCTCTTTCATCTTCAGCAGAAGAGCTGTGCAGCTTGTAGAAATAGATATTGATGCAGTCTTCCTCAGGGGGTTTTACCACAAAAGTGCGAAAGCTGTTATTATAGCATGAGGAGCACTTCAGCTTCATTTTTCTGATGCGTTGAGCAAACAAGAAGTTTCC
Organism: Squalius cephalus; assembly: GCF_949319135.1. NCBI lineage: Eukaryota > Metazoa > Chordata > Actinopteri > Cypriniformes > Leuciscidae > Squalius > Squalius cephalus. Next base: position 15,384,453 of record NC_137131.1, read on the forward strand.
TTCAGTGTCACTTTCTAATTATCACTGGTTAAAATGGTCTGTATTGATGTTTTGTCTTCTCTCTAATTTCAGATTTGACGGTAATTTTAATGCCAATGTTTCGAAGACCATCAGCTGTGATCGCCTCTCTCCTACTGTCAATAGCCGAGCTTTCAACCCAGGACGAGACCTCAACTCTGGTGTGTATCACACAAACACACACACACAGACAGTGTCTAAGCTTCAAAAACCCAAAGCCAATTTTCACTTATCCAGCTGCTGCCATGGCAACCATTTGCAAAGAACAATATTGCTTTTCTGACGTCAAATCTTCAAAGATTTTTTGGCCTTTTGAGTGCGACGAAAATGAACAATGCTGTCGAATACGTGACCTTGCTCGTTTGTGTGTGGAAATACTTTATTTTCTCTCCTCTCATCTCTCTGTTTTTACTCCCCACTTTTTTACTGACCACAGCTTTGTACCTCTGTGCTCTTTTCCCCTTTATATCTGCTCTCTCGCCAATCAGGAAGTGCATGTTTTTATCACTTTATACACTGAGCCAGTGTCAACACTTCCTCTTCATAACAGATAAATCAGTGTTTTTGCAATGGGAATGCCCCCCCAAGCCTCCTATATTTGATTTTAAATACATTTACATTTTTACTAATTAAAATGCTATTTATTACAACAGAAAGTTTAAAACAACACACTGCACTGTCATGAAGAAAGTCAATAAGTGAGTCAGTTGATTGAGTAACCACTATCATGGATTCAGCAAGTAGTGTGATTCCAACCAATAACTTGATTCCTTTTGACATTTCTTTAAAAGAACGAGATCATAAGAGTCATTTGTTTATTAATTGAATTAGATTGGTCCCTGTATAATATATTTTGCTAAATTATCTAAAAGGGGGAATTAGGACAGGGTCCTTTAGGGCAAACACACTGGACTACTTGTTGCCATGAATATTATTAGTCACTGAGTTAATTCAGTAACCACTATGATTGATTTAGCAAGAATTCCAACCGTGAATCAGATATTTCACTGATCCCACTATTATAAACTTTGCTATATAAATATCTAAAATGGCACATATGGACTCCACTGAATTAGTGAATCATTGTTTTTCAACCACCCTGATTCGTTAAATATGAGAGAAAGGGCATTGTAGAGTACAATAACAGCACAGCTCATGCTCAGGTTTAGCACTTTTCTTCTTTCAGCCACCTTGGTTCAGACTCTACCTCTTTTTGGCCTCATACACTCGCTCTTATACTCCAGAACAGATTATCTCAATTCATCTTCATACTGATGCTTGTTTTTGTAAGGCAGTCATCAGGAGTTCATGTTACTACTCTCCCTCCATTTGTCATTGAATACTGACCCCGCTAACCATGCAGGCAGTCATCAGTCACATCTGATCCCTGTTAGTCTAAACATTGATGAAAAGAGGAGGAGGAGGAGGAGGGGGGGGAAGTGAAGAAACAATTAAGAGGGAGGAAAAACCTGGAGAATAGAGCGATAAAGCATAGACGGAGAGAGAGAGAAAGATATGGTGTTGTGTTAGAGTGTGATGTGAAGTCTTTGATTTAGTTTTTAGGGTTGGTTCTTGTTTCCCAACATTCCCCATGGCAATGTCCTTTGTTTCACCTTTTACTCCTCTTCACATCTCCATCTTTTTATTTTCCAGAGTTCTTTAAGAGTTATCTTGAATGTCACAAGGCTGTGTCATTATAGCACTGGTGCTAGAAAAGTACATTCTATTGGGGTCATGAATATATATCATATATAAATTCATTAGTTTTGTTTTTTTCAGTTAGCCTTCATTTGCCAAGCTAATCAGCTTAGCCTACTAGCTTAGCATAGCGCTAACTGGTTAAGAAAAGCAATTTTGCTTTGCTAGAATGAGATATCGTTATTGATAATGCTACTTTTTTGATCAGGCATTGAGGCTAATATTTTATGGGGGATAAGATCTTGCAGCATACTATGATTTGGGACACTAATTCTTATCGTGCATACCATTTATGCTTACGGACTGCTAGAGACACCACAAGGTTCATCGGTGTTGCTGAGGAGATGCTCTAATGCCCATTTCTTTGCTCTTTTAGTAAAAATATGCAAATGCAAAGATTTTTGGAGTTAAAAATAAACCAGGAAAGTGACAGCACTGTAGAGGGAGAAGAAATATAACAGTCGGTAGAGATTTAATGGGGAATGAAGGGATAGAGGAAATGAAAGGGTGTCACGTCATGACTCTGCTTCTCTGCTACTCTAAACACTGGATGGGGGATTAAGCACTCTGGGGCGGCACATGTGTATGATTTTTAAAGCTGTCAACATGCTGCAAAGTTCCTGTTTATACATTGGGTGGAGATTGATGGATAATTTGTGGTTCGTGCTTTGCATCCATTTTTCTTACTCTGCAGGTTTCTACAGCAATTTGATTAACTATGTTTATTTTGATCTGAATTGGGAATGGCTGTTCTGTGTCTCTGTGGGACCTAATGCTATAGCATTTACTCTAATAAATATATTATATTATATTATATTATATTATATTATATTATATTATATTATATTATATTATATTATATTATATTATATTATATTATATTATATTATAGTATATATGTGCCATGTATTCTTTGACATGTTGAATCACTCAAACCACTTACAGATGTTTACTGCATGTTTAAGTGGAATAGATGAATCACAGGTCATTTTTTTGACCCGAGTAACCTCTCTTTGCACACATTCATCCTCTTTATACGACTCAAAATCCTTTTTTTTTTTTTTACTTTGGGTGTAAAAGATCCAAGTAATCTTGCTTAAGTACATTCTGGAATGGATCATACATATAAACAGATATATCTCGAATGCTTCCACTGCTTGTATTCCTTCTTTTCCTGTCTTTTCTTGTTCTTTCCCCCACTTTCCTTCACATCCCGGCTCCTGTTAAGTAAATAAACGCTTGAATTGATGGCTGCAGAGTGGTGATCGCTTTGCTTCTCGAGTGTTTGGAAAGGATCAGCTTGTCTGGGCTCCGGCCGTCACACAGCTGGGGCCTGTTCAACTGACACGAACTCTACAGCTGCCTCCTTAAAGTGCACACAGCATTCATAAAGATCCATGTTGCATGGCATATTAAATTAGTTATGGATGATTGTCTTCAGCAGTTTGTGATATGTAGCTACTACTATGTGACAGAATGCTTGAAATACATCTACTTTACACAATGATACATGACTTGACATGTAGTTATTGAGATTGACATTTAATGCACAACATAGTCAACAGGTTTTTATCCAAAATATAAACCCAGTATTTTTTTTTTTTGTTTGTTTGTTTATTTTATTTTATTTTATTTCATTTCATTTCATTTCATTTTAGAACGGGCCACAGACTGATAAAACAGATATTAAACTTTTCAAACTGTTTTTGCTTTCTCATTGACCTTAGTGCTGGCAGACAACCTCAAGTCCAATCCAGGGATCAAGTGGCAGTATTTCAGCTCAGAGGAGGGCATTTTCACTGTGTTTCCTGCTCACAAGTTCCACTGCAAGGGCATATACGAGCACAGGAGCAGGTACAAAAGTCTCTCTCTCTCTCTATCTCTCTATCTCTCTCTCTCTCTCTCTCTCTCTCTCTCTCTCTCTCTCTCTCTCTCTCTCTCTCTCTCTCTCACACACACACACACACACACACACACACACACACACACACACACACACACACACACACACACACACACACACACACACACACACACACACACACACACACACACACACACAGTCCTTGAATTTTCCACTCCAAACACTCAAAGCAATGTATTGAAACCCTTGATGCACTATGGTTATCAATGTATTTAGGGCATACTTGGCTATGAGATTATTTTTATTATTTTTTACTTTCCTGTTTCAATAAAATTCAAACACAGATTCATACTTCATCCAAGTATTTGTCAGCACAGTCTATTTAAAAAAAGCTATTCAGGCTGATTAAATGATCAAATATTTTGGTATAAATCTGCATTTTGTGTTAATAGGATATCATTTAATATATGTACAACTTTTTATTGTCATATGTTAGTCCACTTAAGAAGCTTCAGCCAAGAACTTAAAGGGATTGTTCACCCAAAAGTGATAATTCTGTCTTGATTTATTCACCCTCATGTCGTTCCAAACCCGTAAGTCTTTCGTTCATCTTCAGAACACAAATTTAGATCTTTAAATGAAATCTGAGAGCTTTCTGTCCCTCCATTGACAGCTATGCAACTAACTCTTTGACACTTCAAAAAGTTCATAAAGAGATCGTAAAACTAATCCATATGACTTGAGTCCAAATTAGTCCAAATTTTCTGAGACTCGATTGCTTCACATAATGAACACATGAACAGAAGCTCAACTGAACCTGCTTAACACGAGAATGAACCTCATCGGTTCTTGCAGAAGCTCAAACGTGCTGCGTAACACGAGAATGAACCTCATTGGTTCTTGCTGAAGCTCTAACGTTCTGTGTTACACAAGAAGGAACCTCATTGGTTCTCGCACGTCAAGCAAACATGTTGAGCTTCATATGGATTCGTTTTAAGATCTCTTTATGAACTTTTTGAAGCGGCAAAGTGTCAGTTGTGTAGCTGTCTATGGAGGGACAGAAAGCTCTCAGATTTCATCAAAAAGATCTTCATTTGTGTTCAGAAGATGATTAAAAGTCTTACAGGTTTGGAATGACACCAGGGGGAGTAATTAATGACAGAATTTTCATTTTTGATTGAACTAACCCTTTTAGTCCTTATTTGCAAAAAAAACCCAAAACAAATAAAAGGAGTAATTTTCTCCTTGAGAAATCGAGACAAAAGTTTTTGTTCTTTATATCAATTTTTATATAAATATTTTCAAAAAAAGGATTTGTTTCTCTCCCCAACTCACGCTGTCATGGGCACCTCTGAATTTGCCGTCTTGTGTGGCAGGGGGTAAATTACATTCTAGGGAGGCCTTTTACATCTGTTTAACTTGGTTACAATAGCTCCCAAGCCCTTGACTGGAATGCAGGGTCGCCCCTAATAAACCCCACTGGAATCTGCCACCCAGTATTGTGGGCACTGTGTGCCTGTGCTGAAAGATGGGCTCATTTCTGCTGCCGTTCCCACAGCTTCTCTCCTCCTGCTGGAGATACACAAGAAAATCTGCTACTCACAGGTTTTCAACCACTTATAGGATGTATACGAGATTTAGGCAATATAGCTTTCATTGTAAATGCTGTACTTGAATTCTGACAGTTAGTGTTGGAGTTGAAAAGGGTTTCCAAAAACAACACAATAGAGTGCAGGATCTCTTGCACAAACACTGTAGTGAAGAGAGCGGGAATAACGCCAGGACTTCACTTGGCTTCCTGCCGTCAGAGTCCAGGAAAAGTCGTTCTGCAGCGTTCTTGGTGACTGTAAATCTTTGTGTCTGTGTGTTGGCAGGCCTGTGTATGTTTCAGCCGTAAGGCCACAGTCGAAACATATTGTAGTGATCATAGACCACGGTGCCTCTGTCACTGAGACCCAGCTCCAGATCGCCCGTGACGCTGCGCTAATCATCCTCAACTCCATCGATGAACATGATAAAGTAAGGAAGTGACATCATTGTCATCATCAATCACATTCCACTGATTACATTTGTTCTTTTAGCACTCAACCTCTATTTTTTCCCTCAGATCTCAGTGTTGACGATAGCAGATACTGTTCGCTCCTGCTCTCTGGATCAGTGCTACAAGAGCTTCCTTTCACCTGCTACCAGCGAGACTAAGAGGAAGATGAGCACTTTCATCAACAACATTAAAGCTTCTGAAAGCCCTACCCAGCATGCACTGGGCTTCCAAAAAGCCTTTCAGTTGTTGAGAAACACAAGCAATGTCTCCAGACAGCTGACTAGTAAGAGACCAAGCTTTTGGACAGGATCTTTTTTATGCATTTTTAGTGTTATGTTTAAAAAATACCTTGCTTGCACATTAATTGAATAAATAGGAGGAAACGGGGCCAAATGGAAAAATATTTAGTAGTCTTTTAATGGTCTTAACCATTTTAATCACAAATCAATGGTCAGGAAATTTGCAATGATTGCACAAATACTGTAGATAAAGTAACTTAATGTCTTTGCATTTTTGGCAGGACCATTGACTTGTTGAAAAATAACATCATTCCTCTTTAGACAACAATTTTTAATTTGTGCGAAGCAAGCCATTCTGAAATATTCTCCTGTACTCCAAAGAATAAACTGATTTTTCACAGTGAAGTAGCTCACTAATTCCAGCAGCTAAAAAGAAAAACACTCCCCTCACAATGACAGCTCTTCCTCCATTCTTCTCTGTGGTAGAGATGCATTTTATTATTATATTTCTCACCAGATTTTCGAAGACGCCACTCTGGAGCATTACCATGCAACTCGTGGTTCATTTTGATTCATCACTCCACACACAACTTCCAATATTCTGCCAAAAACTTAATTCTGTCTTTGATGTTTTTCTGAGACGGCAATTGCTTTTTAAGTAGTGCATTTGCTTAAATTGCGCTAATTTCCTGACCAAAAATTTGTGGTTAAGACAATTAAAAGCTTTTTCCCAGGAGTGTATTACCTTCATTTATAAATACTATATAATGAAGGGACATTTTAACAAAAAAGATTAACTTATCACACATAAGTTTTATATAAAACATTTTATTGGGTCAGAATGTCATGTTTTAAATATTAAGAAATTATAAAAATGTATCCAGTTTGGGATTGATTTATATATTTTAATATTTACTGGCCAAGTCACATTTATCTAAAAGAAATATGTAAGATTTTATTTCAGTTCATATATATATATATATATATATACTTTTTTTTTTTTTTTTTTTTTATAAATATGTAGACTTAAACTAAGATAATGTGCCTTAGAATTGATTCTGAGAATTATAATATATAATATATTTACTGGATTAAAACATGTTTGCCCAGGTCTGCTTTATTTAATTGTGAGTGGTCTGAAATTCTCCCTTGATGGAAGTTATTATATTCAATATGATTGATTATTGATCATCTTCCCCCTCACAGACACCGACATGGTGATAATCTACTTGTCATCAGGCATCACTTCCCGAGACTCATCTGAGCACGAAAAGAGAGCAACCTTGAGTGTGGTAAAAGATGAGAACCGCCACCTCAACAACTCTGTCATGATCCTCACCTACGCTCTCATGAACGGTGAGATATCGCCAAGGAGCGCGGCTTTTTTATTGGCTCTTTGTCTCGTAGCCAGTGTGGGGCTCGTAGCGAACACCTGTGAGCATGTTGTGCATTTTCAAAACATGCTCAGCTGTTTTTACCCCTTCATCTTTCTTCTGCTCTTTGTGTGTGTATTTGTGTCTACCATAAGAAACCTCTCTCCATTATATTGCTCTCCTCAGCTGTTCCTCTCCCCGCATGTATTAGCCTTCCATTAGCATACATTACTTTGGCATCATGAAAATTAAAATCGAGATCATCGAAAAGAAGAAAGAGAAATGTGACAATACATCAAAGGGCCACTCAGTGACATGAAAGAGTGAGAAAGGCTTTTTTCATGCATTAGATGACTCAGACATATGATTCAGATTGATTAGCTTGGCAGTGCAGAAGAGGGTTATGCTACTTTGACTGGCTATTTGGAGGCTCTTAAGGACACACACACTGGAAATTACTCATATTTCCTTGTTTATTTGAAGTCTGGTTCATTTATGACAAGTTGTATTATATTCACATATTAAAACCTGTCACAGTGTCAGATTAATAGACTGAAGTGTTGAAATTCACATCCAGTCCAATAACAGTTCAACAGAATTGAATGTTACTCCAGAAGTAAAAGACTGACTAGCAAAAACTTCCATTTCTTCTGTTAGAGGTCCAAACCCACCATTCTGTGATTTTTAGCTCTGTGGTTAAGTAATCCATGTGGGATATGAATGGCCTTTTATTACTGTAGTCTAAATGGTCTGGATAAACAAATCCTGTACAATATCTGTGATATATGTACAAATTTGAGGCTGATATTAGCTTTGTTCCAAAACCCAGTGAGTGCACAAGAGACGCTTGCATATTAAGTACAAATGTCCATTTTAATTGGAACTATTGTATCACCGTCCTCAGAAGGAGTAACGGGACTCAAAGAGCTGGCGTTCTTACGAGACCTGGCCGAACAGAACTCCTTGAAGTACGGCTTTCCAGATCGTTCCGCCCTGCCCGTCGTGAAGGGCAGTATGATGGTTCTGAATCAGCTCAGTAACCTGGAGACCACAGTGGGCCGCTTCTACATCAACCTCCCCAATCGAATGATCGACGTGGCCTCCTTCAGCTTGCCTTATGCGGACCAGATGGGAGACGGTAAGTTAAGATCTTGAACTTGGCATAAAGCTCATGTCTGGCACACTAACATTCCTTCTGACAGACCATATGCACTCAGAAGACCTCAGCAGAAATGGCTCTGCAACAGAAAGTTTCCATGGTAATATATACTGTAAGCTTAAACTATAAGTAAAGCCAAAAATCACAAATGCAGAATATGCTTTTATGGGACTGATAAACAGGAATACAATCTGATGAAATTACAGCTTGATTGGAAATGATGCATAATATAGGTTTGCTCACAAGTGATATTTGCCTTGATTTTATAAAAGGTCTTGTATATAATTTTCTACATTTTGATAAAACTTTATTTGGCTGTAATGGAAATGCACCACATAAGGAACAGTCATAATTCGATTTTACATGTAAAAAGTAATGTTTTTATCAAAAATAGTTTGGATTAATTTAAAGACATTTTAAAAGTAGTAAAATAAATTATGTCTTGGAAAGTGTTAATATGACCTTCATATAAAAAAGAAAGTAAAAAGAGAAAGAAGCTGAAATTTGTTTTAAAAATCAGTCCCTGTGACAATGTGCCCAAAGTTAAAGAATAAACACCCATATCTGCTTAAAACTTTGTTAATTGTTACTTTTGAGTATCGTTGATCTTTTGGCAATGGCTTGTACACCAGAGTTAATACTATTTCTTCATGAATTACGTTTGCATAGTTTGACTTCTTAGCATGGGGATAGACTGAAAGGAACTTCCTCTGTTTTTTCCATTTGTAGGTTTCATAATGACCGTCAGCCGGCCGTGCTACTTTGGAAACTTGTTGTTGGGTGTAGTTGGAGTGGACGTGAATCTGGCATACATACTGGAGGACGTCACCTACTACCAGGACTCCCTGGCCTCATATACATTCCTCATAGACAATAAAGGTAGGGAGATACATGTGGTGGTGATTGTTTTAAGTGGAGATCCATGTGGTTCCATGAGCCAAAATGAGCCAATTGCTGATAATCTGTTTGCTTCACTTCAGCTTGTCTTTCTCACTTCATCCTGAATTGGGAGGTCTGATCTTCAGTGACTCAAAAGCACTGGACTGAAGGCCATTGACCTTTAACAGTCCATTAGGGGAATCAGCTGTCCCATATTGGGCGGTTCTGAGCCAGTTTTTTGAAGTAGGAACAGCAAAACTCTGTGGATTTTAACTTTTCAATGAGAACAGACTTGATGATGATGAAAAAAATGTTTCTTTCTACCTGTCAATCCTTTCTACCAAAAATGAAATTAAGTATTGTTGGCTTTCATTTACTCTTCATCCAGCTCTAAACAACATATTTTAGTTTTTCCATGACTTCACCCAGGAGGGTGAAGTGTTTCTGAATTTACAAAGCTGTTAACCTCCATTTAATACATATTAAAACAATTAGATAAGCCCACCAGAAATTGCTTCTTTGCGCTAAAAGGGTGTGTTGTGTTACATATGTAATAAAACCAGGGTTATTATCTGTTCCTGAGAGTATACAGTCTGTCGTAATGACTGGGATAATGAAGTGGCACCTGCTGTCTCCAGCTGTTCAGTAAAGAGACGGGTTAGCACTGCCTCTCAGTGCTTTTTAAAATGTAAGCTTCATGCAATTTCAAGGGTTTATGTAACCTAGTAGTTGAAAATCTTGACTGGTATCTAAAAAGGTTGCAGATTCAAGCCTCACAATGTTAGCACATTGTTCTTAACACCTACCACAATTAAAAAAACATAGTATAGTCATAACAGGCAGCATAGTCATAGCTTGCAAGTAAAAGTTATTCATTACATATGCAACAGCAACATATGAAACAGCAAAAAAGGTTTATTTAGTTTATTTCTAATTTAATGTCATTATTCAATTGTATAAATTCTAAGGGTCATACTTTTTTTTTTTTGGGTGCACACCAATATTACATTTTTTTAACTAAATAAAATAAAATGTATGTTACTCACTTTTGAATATCTTCCAGGCTACACCCTCATGCACCCATCACTCACCCGTCCATACCTGATGACTGAAGCTCCTCTCCATACGGACATCATCCACTATGAGAACATCCCAGGGTTTGCTGCTGTGCGTCAAAATATCCTCAGGTGAGTGTTCATGGGATTTCCAGTTGTTGCTACGGTTTGCCGTGTTACTCACATGATTGCTAAGCTCATGTTGTGTGCTTCCTATTAGTCTTCCCCTGGGGAGCCAGGTCATTGCTGTGCCTGTCAACTCTTCTCTGTCTTGGCACATGAACCGCCTACGTGATCCCAGTCGAGATGCCTACAATGTCAGCTACGCCTGGAAACTGGTACGCTATTCCTTTATAGGGGCACAAATGTTGGCTTAGAGCAGCCTGAGGGAGAACTAGACTGTGTAGAATTGTCAGTGTTATTTTGTAATTTTATTTATTCTTATATGCATTTTGTTTTTTATTAGAGAAGTCTTTGATTAGAGAAGAATCTTAGGTCACACTTTAGATTAGGGTCCAATTTTCAGTATTAACTAATTTTGCCTCAATAAACTCATAATTACTTCTTATTAATAGTTAGTAAGTTTAGGAATTGGGTTGGATTAAGGGATGTACAATATGCTCATGCAGAATAAGGCATTAAGATGTGCTTTATAAGTACTAATAAACAGCCAATCCTAGTGATATGCATGCTAATAAGCAACTAGTGAATAGTGAGAACTGGACCATAAACTAAATTGTTACCGAAATTTTTTGTACACATCTCTCATTTCTCTTATCTTGATCTCTAATTTACAGGTTCAGGACACTTCGTTTATTTTGTGCATAGTTTATGTTCAGCCGGAGATCCCGGTGAAGCAACTGAAAAATCTGAACACGGCACCCAGCAGCAAACTCCTGTACCACCGCCTGGATCTGCTGGGGCAACCCAGCTCTTGCCTCCACTTTAAACAGCTCGCTACAGTTGGTAAGCTCAGACTAAACATCAACGTAAGCTTTGCATATTGTGTAAAAAAAAAAAAATCTTGGTAACCCAGGCTCGAGCAAGGCACCTACCCAATCGCTCCCCGGGCACCACAGAAAAAATGGCTGCCCACTGCTCCGGGTGTGTGTCCACGGTTTGCAATGTGCGTTCACTACTCACTACTCCTAATGTTTGTGCACTAACTTGGATGGCTTAAATGCAGAGGACAAATTCTGAGTGTGGGTTATCATCTTTGGCCTTCACATTTCACTTTCACTTTTTCAATTTCCAAAAAAAAGTGCATGGTATTCTCATAGTTGTTTGGACATGTACCATGCAGAGCTTATCTTATTAAAAGATCATTTATTACTAAATCAAATCCATATTGGACATTTACCAAAACTCTTTTGCATGCTTGCTCAACAAATGAATTTGGTAACACTTTATGTTGCTGTGTCCTTGTTACACGTTAAATGTAGTTACTGTAGTAATAAATATAAGTTATGCATAATTTAATACAACTAATCTTAAACCAAACCCTATTCCTAACCATTAGCAAGTACATTTAGTTAATTAATTTTACTCTGATTTTTTTTTTCTGTTGCAATGTAAAAGCCTTACATCTCTTGCTGAATAAAAGTGTTAATTTCTTTCCCAAAAAAATCTTACTGACCCCAAACTTTTGACCCATAGTGTACTTTTTTCCTTTACTTTAGTGACTATTGTTACTAAGAGATGATTAATAATGGTTTGGTTAGGGGCTAATATAATTAAACCGCAGAACTGATCTCTCTTTTTTTTTTTTTTTTCTCAGAGAGTCCCACAGTGATGTTGTCCGCTGGTAGTTTCTCCTCTCCATATGAGCACTTGAGTCAGCCGGAGACCAAGCGCATGGTGGAGCACTACACTGCTTACTTGAGTGACAACACCCGGCTCATAGCCAACCCGGGCCTTAAGGTACACACAAACACACACTTACTGCCCATCTCAGCAATACATGTTTCGTAGTCAACCAGGGAATGACTCAATCATGGTTAGTTTCTCAGTCCTAATTGGCAGTTGTTAGTTGGCAGTGTTCCTCTCCTCTTTAATTCTGCTTTTTCATTAGGGAAATGCAGTGCACCACTCAATATGATTCTCTGATAAGTAGAATTCTTTAACACCCCCCTCCTTTGGTCTTCCAGTCTTCTGTGAGGAATGAGGTGATGGCCACCAGTCACGTGACAGATGAATGGATGAGTCTTATGGAGATGAGCAGCCTCAACTGCTACATTGTGAGGCGTTACATAGCAACGCCCAATGGGGTGCTGCGGATTTACCCCGGTTCGCTCATGGACAAAGCCTTCGATCCCACCAGGAGGCGATGGTAAGATTTGAGCCTCAGGATGGAGGTCTTCAAACTCCTAGTGGGACACTGGTGAACAGTTCTCACAGTCTGTTGAGCAAACCGTCAGATTCCCAAGGAGTTATTTTGAGTTCATATGCAGCCATACACGCACCTCAAACGAGGGTGTATTTTTTTAATACAAAGATTGTATGATCCTAAACTTTAATAAATTCGTAATTTCTGTTTAAAATGTGGTTTAACCATTGACCTTTTTATCTTTTTAGGTACCTACATGCTGTAGCCAATCCTGGTCTCATCACTTTTACTGGACCCTACCTGGATGTTGGTGGGGCGGGCTATGTGGTCACCATTAGCCACACCATCCATGCCTCAAGGTCAGTTGTTTAAGGGTTAAACATGTGTTGGAGAGACAGTGTCTTCAAATCAAAAAGCTTGAGAGCCACTGGTTTAAACATTAAACTAGCATTCATTTATTGACATCCTTTAATCATTCTCAAGATGTTTGCTTTTCCCTACAATGAAATGGCAATGATGCTTTACACTGTCAAGCTCTTAAAATGACTAAAATAAAGCACCATACTATCATAAAAGTAGTCCATATGTCTTGTGCGCCATGTAACAAGTCTTCTGAAGTCATACAATAACTTTATGTGAAAAGACTTTTTTTGTTCCATATCAAATCTCATTTACACACATTCAGACCTCACACGCCATGAGAAATGCAAAATGCCATGAATGTGAACTGTCCCTTTAAAGTAAAAATTGAGCAAATTAATTGCGCTACTAATTTTGTCACTTTTTCTTAAATAGCATTTTTTTTCTGTCTAGAATGCATAGTATAGTACGTAATAGTACCTGTTGCTATTGAAAAACAACTGCCTTATCACTGTCGGCTTTGTGCTTGGTACAGTGTGTGTGTGTATAGTCGTGTGTGTTTAGAGATATGATGAAGCTGTTTGAAACTGGCAGTGTTCCAGAATGTCTGGTGTAGATAAAGTATGTTTTCCCTCCATGTTTTCCAATCAGTTCTCTCTTAAGAGGAGGAAATGTGACTATGGAGTGTGTGATCTGATATAAAGCTCCATTGCGGTGACCCATGATATTGTAGATCTCCTCATCATTCATATTGTTCAACACACTTATCTGCCTCCTTTCCCAGTTCCCAAATGGCCTCTGGTTACACGGTAGCGGTTATGGGCATTGACTTCACTCTGCGCTACTTCTACAAAGTTCTGCTTGATCTTCTGCCCATCTGCAACCAAGACAAGGGCAACAAAATCCGGTAAGGCTTTCCCACTGACCCCAACCACCCCCTCATCTCATTTCTGTTGGGTTCTTCTCAAACTCTCTAGTGCCTGCCAAGACCCCAGTGTGCCGGCAGTGGTGTCCAGCGTAGTGCCTGAAGCTATCGATGCCCCACGGAGGCTCTTTAAAGCTCTTTCAAATGAAACTAATCAGATTTGCTTCTGTTGGAAAAGAGGCATTCACTTAGTCTTCTCTGCATGATTCTAAGCTCGCTCTTTTATGATAGAAGGGGATGGAATGAGGAAAGATCTGAGGTAGGGATCAAGAAACAGTGAGGGAGGGGTGAACATAGAGAGAGGGGAGAGATAAGAAGGGAAAAGTTTAAAGACTGGAATAATGATACTTATTTTGTATTTATCTAATAGTATTGAGTGGTGCTTGCCCATGCAAAAGTCGCAGCAACAATACTAGGATGTTGTGGTGGTAGTCAAGGTGGCGTTATTGCTAGGCGGTTGCTTATGATATCCTAGTTGCAGAATAAATGAGTGCCAAGTTAAAAGGGATGCACTACTAAATATTTGAGCATTGCGCACCATTACACTTTTTTTAAAAAACAAATACATTTATAAAAGCATCTGATGATTAATGGCCGGGGAAAAATGGCTCATGTTTTGTGCAACAGACCCTGATACTGTATACATTATGATGTTAACGGTTACACTCCTTTACATTTTAAGAGAGAGAATGTTGCATGAATAGACGGCGTCTTTGCAGCTTTTTAGCACTTTCTCATGTGCGTTAATTCAAATATAAAATAAATAAATAAATGTAAAATTTCCAGTATCTTTTATTTATTGCCCCCGTCTAATCTTAGATGCAGTTCCTGAATATTTCATATTTGCATATTTAAATATATTATTTAGATTAGTGGTTCTGAACCAGGGGAACAAAGTTTAAGATGACTTAAATGTTTTAAAACAACTAAAAATCAAGATGATACTTAATTTAATTCACCTAAATTTCTGGAATTTTACAATTTATGATTTTTTTTAATTATCTTTAACTGTAAATAGAGATTCCTTATTTATGTCAGGGTGGAAGGGGCTTCGAATATATCTCTATTATTGCTTATATATAACTATAATTGATTTCATGATTATGTATCATATTCAAATGTAAATCTGATTTATGTAGTCACTAAGGCATCTATTCACTATTAATCACTAAGCTCCGAGTGTGCACTTTATGTCCAAGTTGCCAGTGGCTGGTTCGACCATATATATGCCTTTAAATGCAAGTCTAAGTCTATGCACGTTTTTAATTTGCCATGTCCAATCTCTTATAAAAATAATGACAGCTCCTCATAAGCTGTACAATTTGCTCTAGCATTCATGTCTGCAGGACACAACGTTCTAACCTTAAGAATTAGCAATAGTAATGCTTGCCTCTGCAAGCACGGCAGATAAACCCTACTGATGCAATATATAAGAAGAAACGGAGTAAGATTTTCAGGACTGACTGAAAGACACAAAGGGAGATAAGCTGATTAGGGCTGCATTCCAGACACATCCTGTTATGTTAGGTGCCAGTGCCCCCTTCTTTTCTCTCTCTTTTACCCTTCCCTCTCATTCCTCTCTTCCCTCCCTTTTTCTTTTTTCTTAACTCTATTTCTACCAGTTCGTCTCTCTCTTTGTCCCTCTTCACGCTCTCTCTGTCTCTTTATCTGTCTGTGCCGTGGAGGCCTCAGTGTTCTTTGAGTTTTCAGTGCTATGGTCATTAAACCGGATTAGTGAAGTGGAATGCCTCAGTGTGCCACACAATAATGTTCTGAACTGCAGATGGTACTCTATGAACATACAGGAAGCCATCTACTGTTTCCTTCCACCTTTCCCCTCTAAATGTCATCTTGGATCTGTGTATATTGGCTCTGTTTGCTTGATCCTGTTTGTCTTGGTCTTTATATATATATGTGTAGGTGTTTTATCATGGAGGACAGAGGATATCTGGTGGCCCATCCGACCCTGATCGATCCAAAGGGCCACGCTCCTGCAGAACAGCAACATATTACTCATAAGGTAAGGAACTGTGTATCTCAGGCCTAACTTTACCACTCTTAAACAAGAAAAAAATTCTTTTTTTTTTAGTTTATGTTTTTGCCCTGAGGAAAATGGGACTGTTTTTCATATTTAGCCATATTATATTCAATGCCTGGTAATGAAACTAAAAAAGAAAACAAGCTTCTTGAGTTCATAAGCTTATTTTCTCCTGTTTTGTTTGGCTTTAGGAGCCTCTAGTGGCCAATGACATTCTTAACCACCCCAACTTTGTGAAGAAGAACCTGTGTAACAGTTTCAGTGATCGTACCGTGCAGCGTTTCTACAAGTTCAACACCAGCATTGTGGTGAGTGGAGTCACATTAATAATGTCATACAAAGCTACTGAAAATTCAGTTTTAAGGGACAATCCCGTCATTTTTACAATAAGGTTAGTCAGTTTCTTATATTAATGATGTTTGGCCGCCACCTAGTGGAGGTTATTTTAATAGCACCTATAGCAGACATGATTTTTTTTTTTTTTTTAATGAACAAAGTTGTGGCTTTTTATTCAGAAACTGTATGAGTGAAAGACTTATGAAATCAAATAATTATTTGATGCCTTTCTGTTTGTTTGTGATTTTTAAGGGTGATCTGACAAACCTAGTGCATGGCAGTCATTGCTCAAAGTACCGGCTCACCCGTATCCCAGGAACCAATGCGTTTGCTGGCATTGTGAATGAGACCTGTGATTCACTGGCCTTCTGTGCTTGCAGTACTGTGGATCGGCTCTGTCTTAACTGCCACAGGTAATGTTTAACTTCTGCAGCAGAACTTTTACTAATTTATGTAAATGTTAAGGCAAAGCTTTATTTATACTACCGTTCAAAAGTTTGGGGTCATACTAAAGTTTTTGTTTGAAATGTTTTTTGAAAGAAGTATCTTATGCAGTTTTAGTGAAACTGCATTTATTTGATCAAAAAATGCAGTAAGAACTGTAATATTGTGAAATATTTAAAATAACTGTTTTCTTTATTTTAATACATTTTAAAATATAATTTATTTAATTGATGGAAACGCTGCATTTTCAGCATCATTACTCCAGTCTTCAGTGTCACATGATCCTTTAGAAATAATTTTAATATGGTGATTTGGTGATCAAGAAACATTCCTTATCATTATCAATGTTAAAAAAATAGCTTAAAGCTGCTTAATGTTTTTGTGGAAACCTTGATCCCTTTTTTTTTTTTTTTAGGAATTTTTGATGGATAGAAAGTTTAAAAGAACAATTTATTTGAAATAGAAAACTTTTGTAACATTATAAAAAAATGTAATCAAAGTAATACGTTGCTAAATAGAAGTATTAATTTCTTTAAAAAACAACTTACTGACCCCAAAAATTTGGAATGGTATTTATTTATTTATTGTGTGTGTTTCATGAATATAAGAAGTTTGCAATAGAAATGTTATAGCCAATTAAATTAAATACAAAAATATTTCATTACACTTTATACTAATAATGTACCTGTCTATACTTAAAATTCCTTCATTCTCATATTTAAGGACCCAATAAAATTGTTTGAGTTTTCCATCCTGTGTTAGTGTATTTCCTAGAAACTGGAAGTTCAGGTTGGACACATTGAAGGGTTAATACTTTTTGGCAATAGTCTTTAGCTAGTGTCCAGCACAAGTCCTGAAAAGTGAAGTCAAAGCATTTTGATCGCCCCCTGATGGCTGGCTGTGGTATAGGTCAAAAACCCCGCCCTCTCCATGTAATCGAATGGGACCTGAGCCGAACTAAAAAAATCCAATTACACTTAAAAAAAATTTTTTCCAATGATCGTTTCTGTCATTTAAGGTAGTTCTTAACACGCAGACGTATGTTCAATTGTTCATTTTTCCAATAAGTTTGGTTTTAGTTCATTTTTTTGATGCTATAAAAACGGGGTGTTACATCATGATTGACAGCTTGCTATTGAGTCTGGACGGGACCTTGATACCACCACACTCGGGCTCCTAACAACGCAATCGGCAACAACCATTACTGGGACATTTTGGCTTCATTTCTCTACAGTGAAAGGAAGCAGAAATGTGCGGTCCATCTTTTTTTACAGTCTATGGTTACAGTCATGAACCATGAACATTTGATTGCACTTATTTGTTGTCAGAAAAACTGTAAATCTAAAATGCATTTAACTGCTAAAAATATTTCCATCAACTTTTAGGAGGTTGCTTCAAATTTAATAGACTTGGACTAAAAGCCACACAACTCAAATTTTGCTTTTATGGGGTCTTTATGTCACTATATATAAATAATAGTCAAGTTGATAGTTCCAGGTTAAAAGACCTTCAGTATATTCCTATCTTCCACAGAATGGAGCAGAATGAATGTGAGTGCCCCTGTGAATGCCCTCTAGAGGTGAACGAATGTACTGGCAATCTCACCAACGCTGAGAACAGGTAAACCACTGCTGCTCTTCAGGACACTCTTGCATTATTTATAGACAGACATGTAAAAGTAGACATTAAGCCTTTTTAAACCATGTTACATGTTGTACACAATGTGTTAGGATGCAAAGGTTGCCCCTTAAGTGCTTGGAGAGTAGACTGCAACGATATATGATCCATAAATTAATCACTGGACAACATGTCCAGATTCTCATCAGCATGCACTGGAATGAATCACACTTAGACACACACACACACACGCACTTCTGCCTGTCATTTCATCAAGTTCTTGTTTGTCACGATGAATAGATATCCAGCCACCTGTGTCCTGAATTAGCCGTTCAGCTCAGAATTGTTCCTCAATAGACATTTAGACACGTTCAGGTTTGTCGCATTATTTCCAGCTGAGAGATCTCAAGGCATTTACCTTTCTGTCACTGCGCCATCTGTTCATTTAGTGAATATATGTACAATTGAATACTAATAAATCTGTACTTTACTACAGAGAGCTAGGTATTATTGTGTAACAATAAATATTGTTCATTATTTTTTGTCTGTTGCAAGTCATCTATCTACAGAACAACATTGTTGCCAGACTGTTAGTAATTACAAATAGCTTTGAGTTTAACGAGTTCCATGTTGTATTTAGATCCTAACTGACTCAGCTTGCCTTACTGCTGTGTGTGTGTGTATGTGTGCAGAAACCCAAGCTGCGACGTGCACCAGGAGCCTTTGTCTTTGACTGTAATTGAGCCCAGTCTACAGGATACTCTGCCTCAGTGCATCAACACCAGATGCAGCCAGCGCTTCACCAGCAGGTACGCCATATACGGTATCAGTTGGGATCAGTCTGCCCTTAACAGAGTCTCTGAGAGTAATACTGATTCTCATTTCACTTATTCACTTATTCACAACCTTTGCTGACCAGAACAAAAAGCATGTGTGTTTCTCAAGATCAGGCGACATCTGCTAATATTAGATATTGATGATGAGTTATGTGCTTTAATGATTTGCAGAACCAGAACTGTGTTTTGTGTGACTAGATGTTAAATATGCATATTCACAACTTTTGGAACTAAGAAATAAATATAATCTACTTTATAAAGTGCTTATATGCATTTATATTAGAATGATTTCTGAGGGATCGAGTGACACTGAAGACTGGAGTAATGGCTGCTGAAAATTCAGCTTTGCAATCCAGGAATAAATAACTTTTTTTAATATGTTCAAATAGAAAACTGTTCTTTTTAATTGTAATAATGTTTCACAATATTACTGTTTTTCCTGTATTTTTTATAAACTAAATGAAATCTCACGACCATAAACTTTATATATGTAATATATATATATATATATATATGTATGTTCTGGGTTTCAGTGACTGTTTTGGTGTTCTGGACTGTGAGTGGTGTATGGTGGACAGCGATGGAAAGACCCACCTGGATAAGCCTTACTGTGCACTGCAGAAGGAATGTTTTGGAGGGATAGTGGGTGCCAAGAGTCCTTATGTGGACGGACTGGGCATTATAGGTGAGCTACTTCTGCTGAAGTCACACTTATTGGAGTTTATTAATATATAGTTTGTTTATAATAGCATATGTTGGTAAATAGTAGAGGGAACTAGTTAATTGTTTCTTTTTTTGTTTTGTTTTGCTGTTATATGCTCAGACGTTTGGAATTACACTGACTTTATGAGTCACACATTGTACCTTGAGGATTTTTGCTAGCGTGTATGCTGTATTTGATTATTTCATTTCATTATATAATTATTTTTGTACTTCTTGTCTCTGTGCAGACGAGGAGTTGGCTTCGCTGAACATGATCAAGAGTGCGCCCGTGGGGCCAGTAGCCGGAGGGATTATGGGATGCATCATGGTGCTGGTGTTGGCTGTGTATGCCTACAGGCACCAGATCCACCGTCGCAGCCATCAGCACATGTCCCCGCTGGCCGCACAGGGTGAGTCTGGACACTTTAAGGCTTTGGGGCTGGTGCTGTTTGGAAATAATGTTTGACTATATTGTCATTATTATTTTACTTTAATAGTTTGCATTGTAAAATCCAACGAGTTAAGGTAACTCAAACCATTTTGGCAAACGATTGCCTGGAACCATTTAAGTTTAAAAAACAATGTTTATGAGTACTGTGAACTTATAACATTTGAGTCTACATAATGTTAAATTAAACTATACTTCCACTTAAATACTTTGTGTAGCTGAAACTTAATTAAATTGCATTAAACCATTAAAATCAGAATCTTTAAATTAACTGTAATATTTCACTGTTAACTGTTAACTAGCATCAGCACATGCACACTTGCATGTACAGTAAAAAGCACAGAGACTATCACTGTGCTGAAGAGTGCACAGCTATTGCTAATATATGTTGCGTCCGAAATCGAATACTTCCCTACTATATAGTATGCGAAAAACATGGCGGATGTTGTACATCCAAAATTTAAATGAATTCATACTACCCATATTCTTAATATATAGAACATATTTTTTTAACGGTCGCAAAGTAAGTTCAAATTCAAATGTAGTACCTACTCGCCAATCCTCGGCCAAACAGAATACCTTTTAAATCACAACATAACATAACAGATCACCCCCTATATTAGTCTTGAGTAAAAACATATAAATGACTTTTAATTTTAACATTTGAAAATTCAACAATATTATCGATCTGACTGTACTGATGCTGTTGAATTAGAACTGAACTGAGCTGGACGATTACATATTTTTTTGCAGAACTGCTTTATAGATGAAATGAACTAATTTAATAATTGATGATTTTTTCAACAGAACTGAATCAACACTGAATTGACTTTAGCTGAACAACAGCCAAAATGCATAGTTTTCCTGTTATCACAGCTACTTTGAAACGATCTGTATTGTATAAAGCGCTATATAAATAAAGGTGACTTGACTTGACATTTACTCTCCTTGAACAGTCAGAAGCAAAGCATGCTAGGAACTAGAAATATGCTGTTGTAACTCATTCTATTTGAGTTCTGCTTAATATAATCATTTATTGAATTCACACACATTTTTTTCTATTAAGTACAATGACCTTTAAGTAATATTTATGTAAAATGAACTTTTTTCATTTAGTAAATACAGTAGCATTAGATAAAAAAGAATGTTAAAGGTTTTTGAATCAAAGTCAACATGCCACAGCCCTTACAACCAATGCTACTTCCATTATGTGGCATATTTAGAGTGAAACATGATATTCAGGTATTAAAAATGTAGGCTGGGACTTTATAAATCGAGAATTGATTAGAAGGTGACAAGTGATCTCTTGACAAAGAGTCTGGTGATGTCCGCCTGAAAAGAAAATTCGTTTTAGAGGCAGAGCAAGTAAACCTCACTTTAATGAGGGACAATCATTGAGTGCACTTCCTTTTAAAGTGTGCTACTCCCTGTGCTAATGAGATACTAAAGCATAGCTGACCGCTAGAAGGACCTTAGAAGGATATAAAAGTAATTTAAAGAGTTTAATTCCCTCTTCCCTTGCAGTTGCTCCCTAATGCTCCCAATTCAGCCTCTATATGTGCACGACTAGGATTCATAACTTTTGGTCTGATGCAGTTTAAACCGGGTTTTTATTTGCGTGAACTGTCTGATAGAGTCTACTTTTTTGAAATTGAATAGACTATAATGTTATATTCCCTTGAATTGGCTCCCTTCAGTTTTGTAATATCTGATTTTATTTTTTTATTTTTTTTGGTTCTGTGGACCAAAAGAGAAGAGAAAGGTATATTACATCAAATGTGTTCAGGGTTGCTTCATCTTTCTAATCTTCTTCTCTGCCTGTCTTGTCTCCCTCTCTCCATTTCATCAGAGATGTCTGTACGGATGTCCAACCTGGACAACGAGCGAGACGACCGTGATGAAGACAGTCATGAAGACAGAGGAATAAGTAAGATACCCGCCTGCCTGTCTGGCACAGATGCACACAAATGAGCACAGACAACACATTCATGCCCATTTTTGCATAAGTAATTACATTGAGGGTTTTTATGTACATCAAATCTGCAGTATTATACTTACCATTAATGCTGTTTTTCACTGATTCAGTGCATTAGACACCAAATGAATGATAATCCTTGAATTCTTTGTGTATGGTGTGCTGTTTTAGTCTCCTAGAGCAAAAAGCGAGCATTCATGCTCACAATGGTACTGTGTCATTCTTGTTTGATAATTGCCTCAAACAGCCATGTGGGTTAGTCTGATGTCGTAATTGGTCTCATCTTTAGTGATAATACGATAATGTGTTCCTGAT
Organism: Squalius cephalus; assembly: GCF_949319135.1. Lineage (NCBI taxonomy): Eukaryota > Metazoa > Chordata > Actinopteri > Cypriniformes > Leuciscidae > Squalius > Squalius cephalus. The sequence goes on from NC_137131.1 coordinate 15,407,101, forward strand.
CGTCTTTCTTGTTCTGTTGCACATTCTGTAATCAGACTTTTTTTCAATACCATCTGATTTACATCACAGAGTTGTTTTAATTCGATGTTGTGCTATGCATAACTGTAAGAAATGTATATTATGAATCATTATGCATAACTGTAAGAAATCTAAATGAATGAGTAACAGTTAGTATGGATATAATCCTGATTATCAGTGGGAAGAATTGGAAATGAGGAAAAAGTTGTACTAATGCTCATACTATCGCCTGAAAGGGTACTTCCAATGGAAGTCTACAGGGCAACCATTTTAAGTGCATAGCTGTCAGTGCATTTATTTTATTGGAGTTTTGTTTTACAAACAGATTGAGGTCAAAATTATTGGTCATCCTTTAGTTAATGATCCAATTGTCACTATTAACTAACTATTAACTACGGATTCTGCCTCAAACTCTTAATTACTGCTTATTAATTGTTAGTAAGATAGTTTTTAAGTTTAGGAATTGGGTTGGATTAAGGGATGTAGAATATGGTCATGCAGAATAAGGCATTAATACAGTATGTGCTTTATAAGTATTAATAAACAGCCAATATCCTAGTAATATGCATGCTAATAAGCAACTAGTGAATTATGAGAATTGGACCCTAAACTAAAGTGTTACCAAATTATTTTCTGTGGTAATCAACATTACGCCAAAAAGGGTGTAGATTGAGTTTAACTTTGGGAATTTAATCAAAAAAGATTCCCTTAAGTTGAAGGAAACACCTAAAATTGTTTGGCAACAGTTTTCTGAACTCTGACTCAAAGAATGTTTATGCATATGCATAATTAGTTCATTAAAACAGAAAATATGGTAACATTTTACAAAACAGTTAAATTTGTTGTAAAGACATTTTAACAGTTTATGGCACTTAATAACCTTGAGCTGGTCATTTTTAAAATATACTGTTGTTCAATGCACATCAATACACAGATTAATAAATGCACAAATGTATCATTGGTCATTAGTTCATGTTGCGTAATGCTTTAATTAATGATAAAAAACATTGTTAGTGTTACCCAAACTATTTATAATGATACAATTTTGTATTAATTACCAACCTGACCTGAATTAAAAATCCATTATGCATGAACCTGAACCAAAACCAGGCAGTCTGACTGGTACTTTAACACACTGTACTGTCTTTGTAATGTATTTAACATACAGTGCACATAATATACACACAGTGGTGTGATATGGTGCTTTGGGAGTCTGAGTTAGACATCTTTTTGAGTTTTTCCTCATTGTTTACAGAGTTCATCCTCAGTATAACCTTTTATATGAGAAAAAATATCTACAAGTGTGTTATTGCCTTTTAAATTTCCTGTACTCTTGCTGGTCAGCCTCAGACCCAAGTGCTTTATTCTTATATGACCGTTTGGCTCTTTTTCTCTCTCTCTACAGTCAGTAACACTCGATTTATTGCTGCTGTTATTGAGAGGCACACACACAGTCCAGAACGACGGCGGAGATACTGGGGCCGGTCAGGGACAGAAAGTGACCACGGTAAGCATACATGCGTGTGTGTGTGTGTGTGTGTGTGTCTGTGCACTTTTCTCTTAAACTCTAAAGGAAAAAAATATATTTGTAAGTTTGAAAAGATCCTTTTGAAACAAGGGTCATAGGAAAAAATTTAAAAGCATCACCATCAAATTTCTCACCTGAAAATATATTGTGAGTTTTATTATTGAAATAAAGCAAAGCCTACCCCAGGAGCTCAGTGTATGCTTGTGTTCAGCGTCCATTTCATTGGCGGCTCCAGGCTTGGGTTACACAGAGTCTACAGTGCATGCTAAATCTGCCGCTCCTCAGGGATGAGGCTTTCTGGAGATCATTGTGTAACCAGCAAGAGGAGAAAGGGCAGCCCTATTCCACAAGGAGAGGTGCAATGAAAAAAAAACAGAGGAAGAAAGACGGCAAAGTAGGTAGATTGAGAGATGCGAGAACAGTTAGAGGTGGCAAAGACCAAGTACAGAAGTTTCTTCCCTGTATTTTTATTTGGCTGGGTTAAAGGTCGCCTCCCACCGCCTGCTCAGTCATCCAGCTTAAGGGGTTGTTTTAAAGCAATATCGATTTGGCTTTTGAGTGTGTGTATGCGGGAACACAGCGCTGAAGCTTTTTCCTTGCGCTCTGACTCATTACCGCTCCACCAACACAGAGTTTTCGCCAGGAGCAACGTAGATATACGAGTTCTCGCTGTAGAACGGGGTTTAAAGAATTTCTCTAAACAGAGATGTGTTTACTGCCAGGAAGATGCTTTTTAGTACTTGTTTGAATGCTTGGCTTTTTGATATGTTTAGGGAAATATCCTGATCTAGAATCAGTCTCCCAGCTGTTTCATTCTCTCTGCAGAGTTTTCAAAGCTGATTCCAGATCCGCTCATGCAAACATTGATCAAAGTCAGGATCATAAGAGGTTTTTGACCTTTCTTTTCACCTCCGATCCCGTTTCAAATGTCAAATGCGGCTGGACGTTTGGCCACTTGACAGCAGGACAAGTCTTTTTTTGTGCTCTTTGTACTTTACCGTCATTTAATTCAGGACGTGGTGTGACATTATTACACAAGTTTCCTTCACAAATTTTTGTAGGCATTCTTTCCCACCATACATTTAGTTGCCAGAAAATGTCTAATCTGTCATTTTCTTCTTTGTATCGTTTGTATTGTTGTCTAAACAGGAACTGTAGCAGTTTGACACAGGAAAAATGGATTTGGGTAGTTGACAAATAACATTGACATTGAGCTTGTTTTTTCAACATCAAGATTTTAAGTTAAAATTTCTCACCATCAAGTTTCTAATCACATTTTATTTATTTGTGTAGAAATATTCTATATAGTCTCTCAAGTCTGTATATTCAAAACTGCCTGTATAATAATAGGTGTAGTAGGAAGTAGGCATCAGGATATTGTTCCTCAATGCAAAACTGCCTCTTTGGACTACTGCCATTACTCTGCACCACAACTTCATAAATGTTATAATCATTTCTGCTACTGTATCAATGCATTTATATCATATAGCTGTTTTTATAATTATAATATTGCATTGCACTAGTTAAAACATTATTTGTATCCCTGATCCAATATATGTATTGTTCATAGTGTTTGTGTATTTACATATACAATTAGTGGCCAAAATTAATGTCCAGAGGAGATTTGTCTCTTGAATGAACCTACAAGTTTTAATATTTTATATTTTTAAATAATTTAAATATGAGGGAAGAGCATTTATTTATCTGACAAATTTATTTGGCAAAAAAATGATAAACTACAGCTACAGGTTTTATTTCACTATCCAAAAACAATGCATAGAAAAACAAAAGGCACACAGGAAAAAGAATATATTGACTAGAACATAATCAGTTATTATTATTTTGTTGGTTCTCCCTTGTTTTTGCATGTTCATAATTTCTTTGTATGACAGCCAAAATTATGTCCGCACAATTTGACATGTTTCATTGCGTTGTCACAAATAAAACAATTGACTCCAAGCTCAACTATGAAATATGCTTACAGAATCTTTAACAAATTTATAATCATTTCATCACTTTTGGCCACTTCTGTATATATATATATATATATATATATATATATATATATATATATATATATATATATATATATATATATATATATATATATATATGCCAAAGACAAAAAAAAAAATTATTGATTGATAAAAAATGGCGTTCTTTTGAAATTCTTTTCAACTATATAAGATAATAATAAGAAATGTTTCTTGAGCAGCAAATCAGAATGATATATTAGAATGATTTCTAATTAGAATGATTAGAATGATTTCTGAAGGATCATGTGACACTGAAGACTGGAGTAATGATGCTGAAAATTCAGCTTTGCCATCACAGGAATATAATATATGTGTTCAAACAGAAACAGTTATTGTAAATTGTAATAATATTATACAATATTGCTGTTTTAAAAAAAATTACTCCTGTCAGATTTTAATTACTGTTTTTTGTGTAATTCTCATGGGGAAAAAGAGATTGTGTTGATTATGTTGGTTTTTCCGTGTGAAGACTATGAGATTAGAATGGATTATGATTCATTAAGATGATTAGTTTAACGAGGGACTAAAGTGCTCATGATTTCGATCCGCAGTTTCTACAGAAGTCTCAGTTTGAAATTTCTCTTCTAACTGCTCCTTTAGAGATACAAAAAGCTGTTAGCTATACTAGTAGAACATTTTAGTTTCAAAGTTAATTTATACTGTAGCTTCGGGAAAATATTGATTGTGATTCCATATGTATTTATATGTAGGTTATAGCACCATGAGCCCTCAGGAGGACAGCGAGAACCCGCCCGGCAACAACGATCCTCTATCGGCGGGCGTTGATGTGGGCAATCACGACGAGGACCTCGACCTGGACACTCCTCCGCAGACAGCCGCTCTTCTCAGCCATAAGTTTCATCCCTATCGGCACCCCCACACGCACCACCCCCTGCACTTGCACACGCACCATCTCCAGGCGGCCGTCACCGTGCACAGCGTGGACGCCGAGTGCTGATCCGGCCCACCCTTGACCCCAAACAACCCGCCAACCCTGCCTTTTAATGCCACTGATATCTTCATCCACCACCCCGAACATCAGCCAGCCCTCAAGTCAGGCCCTGCATCCTCCAAAAACAGGAGAGAACCTGAACTCCCAGCTCTCCCTGGGCATCCACTGCTGGTGGTCAGAGGTGTTTTGTGCTTAGTGACCATGGGAGGTGAACATTTGACCCTCCCTCATTAGGGGAGTGAATTTGGCAGGTGCATACGATACAAAGCTCCTTGTTTTTTTTTGTTGTTTTTTTTCTATTTTTCCAAGAAACAATGAAGATGAAAGGATTATTTTTCTACTATTTATTTAACAGGAGTGGAGATGGAGATAAATGAATGGGGAGAAAAGAGAAATTGACTGACTGAATTTGTCAGCTTTCTACTTGGCCTGTGGAGCCCATTTTAGAACCCGGCTCTGTTTTTTCTTGTCCTCGTTTTGACTGCGTAGCAGCCTTGAAGGATTCGATTCATGGCACATTTGAGTCTCACACATGCCATGAGAATTTCTTGTGGGGAGAGAAAACAAAGCATTTCAAGGAACAATAGACATGAATGCCTGTGCTGCACATCAAGGAGACGTGAAAAAGTGTTGTATTCTGATGAGCTGTCACTCTCTGGTTTGTTTGTTTTTTGACGGTATGACATGATGGTGAATTTCAAGACACTGTGCAATGTGACCAAGGTGTTCTGGGCCACAAACCCAGCGCAGGATATTTGAAATTTTTTAAAAGATGACTGGGAGAGAGACTATGCTCAGTCCTGCTACTGTGTGTGCGAAAGCTCTTGTCGTGTTTCTGTCTGCCTGATTATTTTACATTTGGTGTACGAGAGAGAAAGAAACCGAGTGCGCATGTGTTGGTGCTTGTGTACGTAATTGTGTGTGAATGCGATGGATGTGTGATACCGCAGATGGATCGTCTCCATTAATGTTGTCGATTGTTTAAGTCATTAGTCAGTATTGATGGAATGCCATGATATTTTTCAGATCCTTCTAAACCCATGCGCACTTTTACTCAACTGCCTGTCTACTGATATGTAGACATTGTGCTCCTATGGTTTTAGAGGGATTGTGTCTATTGTTTTCAGAATGAAATGATATACCATGTATATACATCTAAAATTTAACAAAGTAGCTATAAATGTGTCATACACTACAAATCCTTTATCCTCGTCGGAAGTGTTTTATTTTGTCAGTGTTTATTGAGTTCATGAGAGCTGTAGAGTTTTTCTGCATATGCTCTTAAATCGCATTGAGATTTGGGTGAGGGAAATAGCTAATGAATAGTTTATGATTTTAATGTATCTGTGACCAGTCAAGTGATCTTAAATGATCAAAACAACTTTTCTCATATGATACAGAAGTCTGGTATTAGTTCTGTCCAGCCATGTCCCTGTGAAATTTCAAACTCAATCTGTTACAGTGACAGTTTTAATCAAGTATACCTTAGAGACTGCTGAATCATATCTATGAATCATATTTTATGTGCTTAAAGGTTCAGTCCGTGTGCAGCTATCATTTCTATTTGGTCATATAACACTTTCAAAGATGATATTCAGATATATTGCAGGGTTAAAGTGATAAACTGTTTTACTTTGAATGTCGCTGCGATCAATCTGGTCATTATATGGTATCTGCTGTGATTCCAAAATAAGTGATGATAACGCAGAATTTGGCATTTGTGTTTATATGCAGTTCTGCATTTAGCGTCATATGAAAAGATCCCATATTAGCTTTATTCAAATGTTTTACAGAGCAAGTAACTTCAATACTTAGTGGATGAAGATTTCAGTCAGCTCATAATTCAACCACCCCAGGAGGATTGTGGGCTAGTTGTCACTTTTTACTCCAGTGAATAGGGTGGGGTTACTGAATAAATCAATTTCTGTGTAGGCACGTCTTAAAGTCTTGGCTACAAAAAAAAAAACCTTTTAAATGTTATTGCCAAGGAAAAAATATTCAGTTGATTAAACACATTGATTTTTGCACATTATATAAGGGAAGGCAAAATCTTTTCTGATAAATTAAAATGAATGTTTTGAGCTAGTCTCAAACCAACATACATTTGTGTAACTGGACTTTTGACCTTATAGTTACTGAGAAGTATCCTTAGTGTTAGCTGCCCTGTTTGACAACTACCCCCGATGTCCTCTAAATATTATTACTCAATTAACAGTTATCAACATTACATCTTTCTAATGGAAAAGCGTTTGCATTCAAGTGCACCACTATTTCTCTATAGTGTATTTCTTTTCAGTATATCCATTATAACCCACATTATAACACTGTAAAAAAAGATTTGATATGAAAGATATGACTGCATACAGTGAATTGTCTGTGTAAATGATGCAAAACAGTGGGCTTTACAGGGCAGGATTAACATAGGAGTCTGCTCCATCAGCCCATTTCTGACCTACATTTACAGTTTTGGGTGCACATAACGGGCAAATAAGGTCATGTGAAGTGCAGGGCATTCCTCACGCGCAGCCTGGGATTTGCATACAAGGTCATAAAAGACACCGTGTTACAGCACCGTTGATCCTAGGTGGATAATTTTAACCCAAACGTCAGTTGCGAGCACACAGTGAGGTTGGAATAAAAGTGGAGCACTTCTGTTAAATTGAGTCCAAGGGGGACAGCATCATTTTTTTCGTGAATCGGTTATTTGGAACAGTGTGTTTCAAAGCACTTTTAAAGAAACCATTCATATACACTTTGCATCCTCACATCTTTTTTTTTAACGTGTCTCCCGGCGTGGTATATTTTGCTGCGTTCATGCCATGTTGTGATGATCTACTCAGAGCTGTTCACGTTCTCAGACTAGGAATTATTTGTTTCTATAGCAAATGACCCTGTAGCGGTCATGTGTACAAGTCGGAGCTCTCAGGGAATTCCAAGTTTACAAGTTGTAATTGAGTTCTACGAGGATGCGAGCGTTTTTTGCAAGCTGTAATCTCATAATTATGAAAATTACGACTAGTGTTGGGTGTTATGCATTACTAAGTATTTAATTCCTGTAATTTAATTACTTTTCCCTTGAATAAGTAAGGGATTACTCTTAATTTTTCTGTAATTTAATTACAGTAACTTCTGATGTAATTGCATTAAATACTGTATTAACCATAGTATAAAATAATAGTGGAGTTAAGATCAAAATTGAACGTCTACTGATAAAATGTAGGTTTTTAATGTAACCATACTTTGGTCAGTTCAAGAATAATTTATGCAATTTTATATTATTTATTTGAAAGAATTAAAAGAGCAGTTTCAGGTCTATCCTTGTATTGTTCAACTGGTCGAGGTTGATATGGGATTTAGAAAGTAAATAGTAACAAGTAATGCAATACCTTTTAGAGAGCGTATTTAGTACAGTAATCTAAATACACTGTTGATAATGTAATTAGTAGCAAGTAATTAATTACTTTTTTAGAGTAACTTACCCAACACTGATTATGACATGTGTGAATGCACCTTTACATACCCTAAAAATGTTCCAATATGCCATATAAACATTTTTCCTATTACTTTTTATTAACAAGAGTGTTTATTGTAATTTAATGTGTTTAGATTATTTATTTGGGCTGCAAAAAACAAACAAAAAGTATTTAGAGTAATTTGCATGACTATTTACATAATTACATTACGGATGAAAGGGTTTTTACATGTTAAATACATAATGCTATTTAGCCTATTAAAACCAACTCAACCCCCAAATCAGTCAAATCCTCAGTACAGTCAATGCGTTTACGTTCAGTTAATTAGTTGTCGGCTCATTACCAGTCGGGTTCACTCGGACCGATTCAGAGCGAAACTAAATGTTTTAGACCCATAGACTGTAAAAAGTTTAGACACCATTTAAAGGTCCCATTGCATGAACATTTCACTTTATGAGGTTTTTTTAACCTAAATATGAGTTTGCCTAGCCTGCCTATGGTCCCCCAGTGGCTAGACGTTTTGATGGGTGTAAACCAAGCCCTGGGTATTTTTGAGAAAATGAAAGCTCAGACGGGCGAATCTAGAAATCTTCCCCTTATGTCGTCATAAGGGGAAAGGTTACCTCCCCTTTCTCTTCTTTGCCAGCAAAAAGAATTTGGCCCGCCCATGAGAAAAATGAGCTGCGCGAGTGCGATATTGGTTTTTCCTCGAGAGACATCATGGCTTGCAAACGAGCGAAGCATGGCAGTTGCTCAGTGTTTGGATGTACAAATGAACACAAAAGTATTTTTTTAGTTCCTTCATCCGAGCCTCTGAAGAACCAGTGGGTTATGTGAATTTCTGATGTGTAATTGTTCAAGTTCAGACAGATAATCTTTCTCTCAAAGTCGTTCAATATGCATAAGTAAATCAAGCCAGTGACTAAACGATCAACTTCATGTCGTTTCTCTAAGTAGGATGAAAATAATCTTACTTAAACTGTGATTAATATATATACAGAAAGCGATCAAAGAACAATCCCTTTCCAATCGCCCAAGCTGTCAATCACACAGCGTGAGTTTATCTGGACACTTGCCAAAACTCGTTATGAAATCAATGACGCTGTTACACTGCACAACGAAGCTCTTACTGTACTTACCTCATGTTTGCATTGGTGAAATTGCAGAGTGAGAGTGCAGAAACTTCACTGCAATGATAAGATCTTCATTCACGTGATCAGGCTGTCATCTGCTCAATGCTCATCAGTCATCACTGCAACCTTTTATGTGATGGGAATAGATCTAAATACTTAAACTTCTCACGATTCGTTAATCCCGATAGCTGTAATAGTATAATAGCTGTAATACTAAAAGTTTTCGAGAGAGTTCCACATGTAATACTAGATATTTCATATGCAAGCATGTCAGCCAATCACAGCAGTGGGCGTTTACTCTGAAGTCTCACAGCAGACTCGCCCCTTCAAACAGAGCGTTCAAATCAGAGGCTAAAATCAGGCTAGGAAATATGCCTTTTATTTGTAAATTACAACTTTTGATCTAAAAAACATACTAACATTATAAGGGCACCCCAGGAAACATTGTAAAATACTAAAATAATCCATGCAATGGGACCTTTAATGAACCGGTTCAACTGATTCATTGAAAATAATCTGACTCGAAGGATTCGAGTTAGTTAGTCGAAGCTTTAAAGAAAGCCAGTAACTCAAGTTGCTCCAGCATCTTCTCAAAATGCTTCTCTCATTCTGTCATTACCGCGAGGCAAACGTAATATATCCTGTGAGATGTGCAAAGTGTTCACTTTAATTACTTATTGTTCTCTCACTTTACAGTGAAACTCAAAATGTATTGTGAAATCAGACAGTCGCGCATAAATAAAACAATCGCCCGTGGATTCGCGATGCTTGAGACCAAACACACACACACACACACACACACACACACACACACACACACACACACACAATGACACAAACACACTCACGACTCGGATACCGCCGCCCACGCACACTACACGCATTAAACACAGCTCGCGGTGAGGAGTTGAAGGTTCCCATCACCCCTTTTCATAAACACACGCGCGTCCCAGATGCGCGATCTGCCCGCTCCAACACTCGCTCGAGCGCCCACGCACTACTTTTCCGAGCCATTGAAATATTCTGGTCTTCTCTTTCACTCCCACTCAGAGACGAGCTGAATCACTGCTTCAATTCATGCTCAGGTAATTCAGATGAACTCGTATATGTTAGGGTCTTTCAGAAACTTCCCAGCCTTAGTGATGGTGGAAAATCACCCGTGTGCACTGTGCAATGATGGAATCATTAATCCGCGCACTGCAATATGAACTGACAATTGTATTTATCAAGCATTGCAGTGGCGGTTTACTTTGAAATGGGCTATATATTTCCTTGTGCTTTAAACCGCAACGTCCTAAATTGCACAGGTAATTTCACGCTAAATAAAACAGTTTAAATTGTCATTTGAATAGCTCTCGTGTTGAAAAAAAACAAACAAAAAACATCCAGGATCAGAGCAATGTGCTAGCTAGCCATTCTTAAAGAGTCAAACGCACGGGTCTGTAAATATTGTTGATGTGGGATGTGTAGCTGCTGAAACTGAAAGCGTTCATTCAGGGACATTATAAGGACTCCTGTGATGGAGTCTGCCAGGAGATGGCATTTAGCACACCCACGAGAAATGGCATAAGTCATTCATTCCACACCAGACCCAGTGTATAATGAGTCAAAAGATCTGTCAGGCATGCATGATTTTCTGCAGGCATGCCTTTAGATGTTTTTGCCATACATAAGCTCTCCACGCATACACACTAAATGATTTTTGAGCTATAAATGTCATCTTGTCCAGTTTATTTATTCCTTCATCCAACAGTTCAATAAACAATTAGTGGTAACACTTTATTTTACAGTGTCCTTGTTACATATGTTACATGTACTTACAATAGTAACAGTTAATTATGCATAATTGCATGCAACTAACCCTCAAACAAACCCTAATCCTACCCTAACTCTATAGTAAGTACATGCACTTAATTAATATTACGCAGTAGGCCCTACTTAAATATATAATTACACTGTAACAATGACACCGTAAAATAAAGTGTAACCCAATAAGTTAATACTGAAGAACTTACATTTTTAGAAATATTATTGGCAGTTATGTTTGCTCCATCAATGAAAAATAGTTCCAAATGAAAACGCATCTCTGAGCAACACAGCAGTGGTGGTTCATTCCTGAGTTATTCTGTATTTTTGAACGAAATTGGTTGAGTGAATGATTCAATAATTATAGTCACTTGTCAATAATCGCCACTATTGGACAGAGTTTTGGAAACATGAAAACAGTGAAGTGATCCAAACACAAGTGAAAAATTGAACGGCACTCTAGAAATGCCAATAAAATTTTCTGCCAAAATAAGCTAGCCTACTGTTATACTGAATACCAATAAAAGTGTGGTCACACATTGTTTAGCGAAATCCAGTTGTTTCAATATGAACCCACACAATCAGGAGTCTCACGTGTGGGCAAAAAAGTTCCCCATGCAGATGTTTTTCACATGGATTCGCCACGCTGGCTGACAGAAAGATTCTTGATTTGAGTGACTTAGTGTGAGCTTAGCTTTAACCCAGCAAGCAATAGCCTTCATTTCACCGCCTAGGACTAGGTTAACAATAGACCCGATATAGTCCGGCTATGAGTAACCCACTTCTAGCCAAAATAACCTTGAATTTGGTGACTTTTTTTTTTTACCAAAATAACTTGCGATATGTATAATACTCCATTATATAAGCAAAGTCAACAGTGATTACAAGGTGTTTGGTTCCATTTCTTATGTTTATGCGTATAAATGTTCTTGGGCTATAGTTAGACGTCTATAAAATTTTCACTGACAGCCCAAATTTTGCCTTGTTTTAGCCTACTGTAGACGTCAGGGCTGTGTTTGGATGGCAATCCCAAAATTGCTTGCTGGGAAGGTATAGTCAAATTTTTTTAGACAAGTCAATTGTCTATTTTCAATTGTGTATCGATGTATGAAGCACAGCTCACACAAAAGTAATTGTCAAACCAAACAGCTTTCTGTTGGTCAACGCTGTTGACTTGAACCCGTTGTGATATCTGTGTGGGGAAATCCTTAGCACTTACACAAAAATGTCAATCGCATAAATTCCAATTGAAATAACTCGATTTCCCCTACAAAAATGTACAGAACAACAGTAAATGTAATTGTACTTTTATACAGACTACAGACAATGGACATATTTTTTGCCTGTAAAATATTTCTGAAATTTCACTGTGACCTAGGCAATTTTGGAAAGGCTAGCAATATTTCGACATAGAAATAAAAAAATCAGAGTCTGAAGACATGCACAGCTCAGGGTAGAACGTTACGGGTTGTCATCTCGTAATTACTGTTACGACGTGCCGTGAACGCAGAATAAGCTCATACTTTTATTAAACTTAGTGCTACAAATGGGCTCTTATTGTAAAGTGTTACCATTTCATATAAATTCAAACAGTCATGCTTAAAGATGGCCATTTATAAATATCTACACAAAGGCCATAGCACTGTTTTTAGATACATATTGTATGTAATGTATACTCTCACTTTATTTGATTCTATTTTAGAGCACTTGATAATTCTGTCTAATGAAAATATGTATTACACAATGAAAAAAGAACGTTTCTCATGTCACTAGCTTTATATGAAAAAAAAAAAAAAAACCGAACAAATAGACAAACTAATGTAAATAGATGGTAACATTGTGACATTAAACATTTGGGCCAGACTTGCATGTATTTTTGTCATATTGTTTTAAACGCTTGAGGTACTAATGGTACTAAAGGTACAAATTAATGACTTTATAATGATATGAAACATGTATGTAGTGTACTGTTTACATTCCATTTCGTTGTCTATGTTTTAAATCCGTTTCTGAAGTGTTCGCGCAGGAACGCGTGTCAAAACAAACTCCACGAGGCATCAGTGATAGTTTTTATTTCGCCTCTGGATGCTGCTCTCCTACTGTAAAATGACAGTAGACCCTTCTCAGCCGGCCCACCAACTGACGGAACCTGGAAAAACTATAGAATGTTTGCCTATAATTGTTCCAATCAATCGGTCGACCTCATGGCCTTACGGAATGCGCTAATGATGTGTAATGTCTGCACAAGCAGGGTGCGCAAGGTATGGAAATACATAGGCTACTGTAGGCTATGTTGAAAGGCAGGTAGGACATCGTATCATTGTGTTCGGACAGAATGCAATGATTGGATGAACTTTTTTGGTTCCTGAGACTTCCACAGAAATATATATAATTTTTTAAATATTTAAACCACTTCTACTATTGATGCTATCAGGATGTGAAAAGAGTTTCAACCAGTAAAAAAACCTTTAAAGTTGGCATGAAAGAGAAGTTGCGAAAAGCTTTTCGTATTGTGATGTATAGCCTATCCAAATGAAGCAGCTTCTCTAACGAGAAAAAAAAAATTGATTTTGTCCATGGGGAACTGATTGGATCCTTAAATCATTGTCATTTTCTAATGTGATCTCATATGATTGACAGGTTGTCCCGCCCTCATGACGAAAAAGAACTCATCAGAGAAGAGAAGGGATGTCCTTGCAAGTAGGAGGGGAAGGGGGCACATAATCTTTTAAAATAATGATTTACACGGATAAATAATTTATAATAAATATTGCATTCCATGAAAAAGAATTGTCAATTTTGATTTCATAGTGACTTTAACTGCATGTGCTTTAAAAATGATTCGCATAAATAAATAAATACTAGGTTTATTTAAATATTGATAATGTTTTTAATATTTGTTAATAACACTAGGTATATCTGCACACTAGAACTATATTATTTGATTACATCATTATGTGTTACTGTTTCATTGCTATCGTATGACATTGTTCTTTTCAGAATAATCGTTTATTTATTTATTTGTTTAAAATACTGTCCTGGTTATACGGGAAAAAAGAAACTGACAGTCAGAATGTGTTTAGTTTTCCATCGGTGGAGGTCGCCAGCTGTACTGTGTCGGGGCTCATCCTCACTTACTTTCTATCTAGAGTGGTTTGACTCAAAGCACAGACGCCCACCTATCCGCTCTCTCCGACTCACTTTCCACTGAGCGCTTCAAAATGGCGGCAGCTTCATCCATCCAGCCGCCGAGCGTGCACGGGATACAGCGGGAAAACTCACCTCACCCGGAGTCCGACAGCCCCGCGAGCCGACAGGAAGAGGACGCAGCATCCGAGGGGATCACCATCCTTAGAGATCTACCGGAACTTGATCCCGAGGAGATCGAGAAACGGCTGGAGAAAACTCGCAGAGAGCTGAGCAACAGGAGGAAGATCCTTATTAAGAACCTGCCACAGGATACAACTAACCAGGTAAAGAGATTTACATTGGCTACATCAGCCTGACAAGTGAAAGTTCCACTGCTCACTAGTTCATGAGAAAAAGAAACACATTTCCAAGGGCTCTTAGTATTAAGTATGTTTGTCAAGATACATACACGTTAACAGCTTTTATTATTTCACGTGTTACGTTAACTTACATCTAACGTATATAAACAGACAGTTTAGCACAGCACGTATGATGTATATTTTTCAGCCAAAATAAATAAATTGCAAACACAAATAAGTTCCTAGAAAGTTAAATTAAACAAATGTTAGTTTGAAATACGGATATTTGGCATCAAATTAACGGCTGAGGAAACGCAGAGTTCCGTTTAAGTGACCTTGAAAGATGAATGAATAGAAAAGTGCTGAAACTTTTACGTTTATCATCGGAAGAGCTGTAGTATAACTGTTTGCGCGCAACCCAAAACGTTATTTGCCTTAAAATAACAAAATGTAGGCTATATTGTGAATCACCACTGAAGTGAAACGAAAACACAAAAGCGTAAAATATGCAGTAAAATAACAGCCCGACGGCACCTTTTGATGAACGCGCCGCGCGCTCCGTTTGTATAGCCGCCGAGTTCCGCTGAAAACGAGCTGCTCACCGTCCTTTCTGGTTCAGTTTTAAATCAATCTTTTTGTCTTATGTAGCCTACCCCTACAACATAACAAATACGACTAAAACACTCATTAACATGAACATTTAACTAATTCCGTGTAACTGTTAATATAGCCTACTGGACTTCTTTCGAAATAAATTCACTCATACAGTACGAATTTAATTTGAATGAGCCATAATGGTTTTTCTTTTATGTTTTGTCAAATTATTCCTATTGATTTGCTGATATAGCCTACTGATGTCGTTCCTTTTAAAACGGTTATGATATTTACATATGACTTGTTTACTTAATGAAGGAAGCATGCTGCAGCTTTATTAATTTGCCTGGTTGTGGTTAGACTTTGTCTTGAGGCATGTTTGCTCATGGAGACAGACAGACAGACAGACTGAGATCCGGCTGAGGGCGTTCAGGCAGGGAGAACAGCACAGCGGTGAGCTGAACTCTGAGTGGGAGATTTTCATATTCAAGGAGCTGAGGTAGCTGCTGCCGATGGCATTTTTTCCTACAGAGTTTCCCCCCACATTATTAATGTCAGTAAACATGTCGGATACCTGGCTCCTTGAGGGAGGTGTAATATTTCCCCAGCTTCAGGAGGAGATGAATGCAGTTAATATCCAATTGTTAGTATCTCCTGAACAGATGCCGCCGCACTGTACGTCTGCTCTTCAACAGTGCTTAACACATGCAGTTTCATATTAGGTTGTCATGATGAATATCTCATGCAAAAAGCTGGGTTTTTTTAAATAGGTGAATTCAGGTTGATTGGGACACTTTTTCCAAGTCATCTCAATGGCAAAAAGTGTCCCAATCATCCTGAATTCACCCTATGATTAATTGTTTTGATATACTATTGTATATTATTTCACATAGCACATACTGCATTGTGTATTACAAGCACCTATAACCTTAGACAGCACGACAGTGAGTAACAGTTTGGAGAAAAGTGTCAGGTGCACACCACCGCTGTGATCGGGTCACAGAGTAGCGGCTTATCACTAAGAACACATGTCAGGCAAAGCAGCTCTCTCTCTCTTTCTGTCTGTGTCCCTCATTCATACATACACAATCACTCCGCTCCTTATACTGAATAATTTAAGAGCTGGTCGGTCACAGGTTGGGGAAGTATAAATGTCAGAAATCATGTTGATTGGCTCTTTGTCAGGTGACATCTGATGTGCTTCATATTTTGGGTGATCTCACCCCCTCCCCACGGTTGAGCTCTGTCCACTCTTCCACAGGTTTGTTGTTGGTTTGTCAGTAGCAGATGTTCAGCACTGGAGAATTAACGTGCATGTTCACACAACAGTTAACAAAAAAACAAACAAATAAAATGAAAATGAAATTATATATATATATGCATATACATATGTAAAAGTTTTTGAGTCGCCTTTTGAATATGTTTTTTGACAAACTATTACTTTATTTATTTATTTATTTATTACAGTGGTATTTTATATCAAGAGACTATTTATTAATATTGTGAATTATTTTTTATATTTTACTTTTAATGTAAAAGTTTTAGTCATTTTTAGTTTTTTTGTCTTTTTTTACTTAAAAAAAATAGGTCTATATTTGTAGTCATTTTTTCAGTTTTAATTAATTTAGTGCATCAAGTTAAACTAAATGTAAATGAGAAATATTGCCTTTTTCAGTATTTCTTTATTCTATTTCTTTTTCATATTGCCTTTAACCCTGAGTTATATGTGAAACAATTGAATAATAATTTAAATAATAATTTACTGTCCCCAAGCTGTCTTCTGTCAGTGTTTGAATGTAATCCTTGAAACCAGTAGGTCTTTATCACCCACCCCTAAATAAAAATAGATTTCAAATCTGCCAAAAATTGAGGAAATATGTAGTCTTATATGTTTAGAATTGCTAAGGGATCAGATTCAGCAGTGTTGTTACATAAGAACCTCTAAACATGGAAAATACATGTACTTGATGATACTTTGTTTTTTGTAGAGTTATAAGCCAAGTATGCCACTTGAAATCACATGAAATCATTAAAAATGCCTTCAGTGTGTAGGCGGTTAACAGTGACAGGCAACAGAGAGCTTACATATCACTTATTTAAAGCTTGAATGATAGGGATCAGTATCGGCCGATTGTGATGACAAAAATCGATATTTGGAATCGGCTGCAAAACATCCTGATCGAAGCATTCCTACTGTTTACCTAGTGTTGCTCGCTAGAATAAATTGTTTCCTTTCCCCTTCCCTCTGAAGATTAGTTTTTGACTGGTTTAAATTTCTCTCTGTTCTGTCCTGACCTCTCATCACCTTGGCTGTTGAATCGGGTCACCATAAGACAAAGCAAGCTCTACATCTGATAAGAGTTTTCATGTCTCACCCCACTATCTGGCTTTCCTGTGTGCAAAAACCTTTAAATTTCATCATACGTACTCTGTTTAGTAGGAGACCGCAGCCTGACCAAACTCAGACTAAAATACAGTGAAAGTTGTTAAACTCATCTAAAATGCTATGAAAGTGAAACAATGAACATCTCAGACAATTAAATCCAGTTTGACAGTTGTTCTGCTGTCCATTATGAACAGTTTATTGAAAAACATTAAATTAATAATTAAATTATTTTACATATTAATTAAGGTCATAGACCTCGATAAAACAACTAAGAAATTTACAGTACCATAATGAGTATGTTGTGGAAATGTTAAATGCTGCATGACATTTATGACTAAATATAATTACTAGGGGTCAGACTAAATGTACTGTACATGGAAACTAGATGTTTTTCATAATTAATTCCTTATGTATTGCACACAATTCTGTTAGTTTTCCATCCATGTTTGACATTGCCTGGAGCCGGGCTAGTATAAAAGCTTGTCCTACCTAGCAACAGTAACCAAGGGGGTGAAGTTTAGTGAAAGATTATCTCATTGAGTGACAATAACAAATTTGTTCTGCACATTGCAGATTGAAAATGAAAAACTACCATATTTAAAAGTGTGTGTTGTGAAATAGTAGTTAGCAGCTTTCATCAATGTCACAGACCTACAACACATTCATAAAAAAAAAAAAAAACATCTCATCGTGGCCATGTCTTCTTGCTCTGTACAAAAATTATACAGAAGTGAGCATATTTAAACTCTCACTGATAAATTCCTCTCTCTTTTAGTTTTAACTTCCCTCTTTTAGTTTTAAATCCTCTTGTTAATGCAGACCGTCTTTCAGCATGAACTGTGCTTCATTGGTGAACATGCGCAGGGACATTAATCAAGGGCAGTAACCTCCATTCGTTCTGTTAGCTTTCAACCGTCCCAGATGTTTAGTTGAATCATAGCAGGCTGATGCTGGTCCTGACATTGTGATCCATTTCTAATGGTATCCGGATGCTTACTCAGGCTTTCTGGCCATTTATGGGCCATTACAATGCATGTGTTAAGAGAAAGCCATAACTGAGGCAGACTTCATTGTGTGGAAAGTGTCTTGTTGACTCTGTCTAGAGGGAGAGGGAGGGAATGCATTGCTCTTTGAAATGGCAAAGAAAGTGAATTAGACTAAATGTTTTTCCATTTACCAAAGTAGTACTTTACAGAATTTGAAGCTGAAAAAAATGTAGTTTATTTGTACTATATAGCAGATTAGATGTATGTCTGTGCTGTCTACTCAATTTCAATTGGTTTTCAGACATATCGAAGGCAATGAATGTATTAACAGACACGAGTAGTATTCAAGTAAATTCAAATTCTCATATTACTACTAATATATTAGTCTAGTTCTCTTCTCATTTACTCACAATCATGTTACTTTCTTTCTTCTGTGGAACACAAAAAGAGAAGTTTTGAAGAATATCCAAGCTGTTATTGTCTACAGTGAAATGTAGTGATCTGGGGCTGGGCCTGTCAACCTCATGAAAGATAAAAAAAAATAAACAAAACCATAAAAGTATAATTAAAGGGTTAGTTCACCCCAAAATGAACATTCTGTCATCATTTACTCACCCTCATGTCTTTCCAAACCCTTAGAACATTCATTAATCTTCAAATTACAATATTTTTTAATGAAACCTGAGAGTTCTGTCATGTAAACAACACTCTGAGGATTCAAAAAGGTCAAAACTTTGTAAATGTGATATAGGAATCAAGTGGTTTAACCCAGTCTTCTGAAGAGACACGATTGTAGAGCTGTCACTAATGATTATTTAGATAATTGAGTAATCGGTTGATTATTTTGACGATTAATCGAGTAATCTGATATTTTTTGTGGTAGTAAAAATAGACCCAAGCCTTTAAAATGACTAAAAAAAAAACCATATATAACAATGAGGCAATAATATTTGGTTAAAATAAAGTATAAAAAACAAGTAGGCCTAAACATATGGTTTTATAGAACAAAGCTGTTAAAATACAATATATAAACAATCATCTTATGTACATTATGTATTATAGCAAATGCCTGCAGAGGGCAGCCTGTTGTTGTTACACTTTACTGCAGATCAAATCCTTTTTCAATTCAAATGTTTACTTAAAGGGATACTTCACCTCTGGAAAGATGAATGTGTATTTAAAATTGGTCATTTAAGTAGAAGAAATGTGAAGAATTTTTTTAATTTGGAGCTTTCTAGACTGAGAAAAGCCAGAAAATGTATTTTTGGCTTATGTGGATGAAAGACAACAACTCCCAGAATGCACTTGCTTCGCTGCCCTAGGAGGCCACGCCTACCAGTTAGAGAGCGCAGTTGAAAACAACAAGGTTAGGCTACCAGTGAGTCTCCGTGACGAGTCTGCCTGGGATTTCGAGATCGCCCAAAATGTCCGGGATTCGGCTTTTGCGTTCTACAGTCACCATTCATCATGTTTACTGTGGCGAGCAGGACGAGGCTGAGGGTCGCGAGAGAACGGCGCAAGGCCGGTGGCGTGATTACTGATGAGACACCTGTGAGACGCACCATCTCTCACGGAGGTGCGGGAATTTTCTTAGCAATGTTAAAACGCACATCAACCGATGTCTTGTTTAGCGTTCATGTAAACACTACATTCAGATTCACCAATCGGAATGAATTCAGTTAGATTGAAACAAGAGGTGTGCATGTAAACAATGAATGGCGACCGCAGAAAGCAAAAGCTGAATTCCGGACATTTTGAACGATCTCGCCCGCCGGACAAGTCCGGGAAAAGGAGGATGGTAACCCCTACTACTCAGTTTTCTCCTACTACTCAGCTTTCTCCACAGAACAAGAGCCTGTTAGCTTAGCTTCCAAAGAAAGACGGCTGACTGTGTGTACATTATGTGAGTGAGATCCCACCCTCTATGGGCGGGTTGAACAAATGCGGAACAGCCCCTACTACTGGCTGTAGTCTTTAGCCTCTGGCCAGAAAATCCTCCGATGACGCAAAATGACGATTTTTGCGTCATCGGAGGATTTTTTCCAGACAAAAAATACATAAATCTCTCCTCTCAGGAGGGTATGAGGGTGGAAAGCACGGTAATTCGAAAATACTACAGGTTTTCTACTAATACAAAGCTTAATGCTAAATCCTGAAGTATCCCTCTAATCTTTAATATTTGGCAACTTCTTTATGATAGAAATGCTACAGCCACTGTAATTTCTTGAACAAGAACATGGACATCAAAACATGCAAACTTAGAGCGAGGGTTTAAACTCTTATTTTGATGGCGCAATCCCAACGGGATGCACCATCCCCCCAATCCTCTTTATCATGGGCATGAACCTTCTAATAACAGCAGTGGAAGGCATAACTTGTGGCCCCGTCCTGGAGTCAGGCATCATTCAGCCGGTTCTGCAGGGTTTCATGGATGCGTTAACAATAACAACTGTGACGCATGTCCAAGCAAGATGGGTACTGGAAACCCTGGATAACGTAGCCACTTGGGCAAGGTTGTCATTAAAGGCCAGGAAGTCCAGAAGGCTGGTGATCAGGAAGGGCAGAGTCACGAGTACGTTTGGACTTCAAGTTCAAGGCGAGGTCATTCCATCCATTGAGAACAGCCCCATAAAGTGCTTGAGAAAGTGGTTCAGTGCATCACTGAAAGATGGTGGCAATGTTGCAGATGCTGTGAAGCAAACCGAAGAATAGTTGAAGAAGATTGACAGGTCCGGACTCCCCGGAAAATTTAAAACCTGGCAGTACCAGCACGGTCTTCTGCCCAGGCTTATTTGGCTCCTCACAGTCTATGAGTTCCCCATAACAGTTGTAGAAGGCATCAAGAGGAAAACCAACAAGCACCTGCGGAGATGGTCTTTGGTGGGCCTCTACATCCGTTCAGGACAGCTGCAGCTCCCTCTGTCATCTGTCGTGGAGGAGTTCAAGGTGGCAAAATGCAGAGTCGCGCTAAGTCTGAGAAATTCCAAAGACGTCCGGGTAAAGCAAGCAGGCATCATTACAAGATCAGGCCGTAAATGGGCAGTTAGCTCAGCCAGTTAACAGGCAGAAAGCTCACTGAAGTGGCATGACATCATTGGCAATACCTGCATAGGCCGCCAAGGCCTGGGGTCGACACACTTCCAACAGTTCGGGAATGCAAGCACAAAGATAAAGCGAGGCATGGTCCAGTCAGAAATCTGAGCTCAAGAGGAACAGAGGCGTTTGTCCAGAGCAGTGAAACAAGCATCCCAGGGAGCGTGGACAAAATGGAATCTGCCCAAGTGTAAGATCACATGGGCAGAGTTGTGGAGACTGGAGCCCTACCGCATCTCTTTCCTGCTGAGCTCCGGGTACGACACCCATCCTTCACAGTCTCATTTGCACACATGGGGGTTTAGGGACGAACTGTACTGCAAGCTCTGTGGTCAAAAGGGGACACTGACACACATATTGTCAGGGTGCAAAACATCTTTAACCCAAGGTCGATATAGGTGGCGCCACGACAAGGTGCTCCTGTCCCTGGCCGACACTTGAGCGAGAGAGGTGCAAGAAGAGGCTAGGTCGCACAGACGAGAGAAAAAGTATCACCTTCATCAAGGAGGGAGCCAGACCCTTCGCAGCCAGGGCATCAGCAAAATCCAATCTACTGCAAGCCACAAGCTCTTCGGAAATGACAGTCGACGTCGGAAGGAGGCTGCAGTTTCCGGAAGTGGTCAACACAGCTCTTCGCCTAGACATCTTCCTGTGGTCAGCCAAACACCGTAACATCATTGTAATCGAGCTGACCATGCCATGGGATGAGGGCTGTGGGGAGGCTCATGAGAGGAAGGCCTTGAAATATCAGCCTTTAATCCAGGAGTGCAAAGACAAAGGATGGCAGGCATGGATGTTCCCTATGGAAGTAGGGTGCAGAGGCTTTCCTGCCAAATCAGCATGGCGGTGGTTGTCAGCTTTAGGCATGGACGAGAAGAGCAAAAAGAACGCTACTCGTAGGATGGGAGAGGAGGCTGAATGAGCTTCATGATGCATATGGAGTAAGAGAGAGGAAGACAGCTGGAAGCCAGGAGCAGATGGGCAGTAATTTGGCCACCACTGCCGACCCACCAACTGGAGAGTGTTGTGGTTAAGGTTCGAAACACTCAAGGAAGGTTGGGTTCCACCTGATGATATCTGCTTCTGGCTGAAAGCTACGGCTACCTTAAAGAGCATCTTGCAGGTTAGAAGACCCAACAAGTCAATGTATAGAAAAATAATGTAGGAACTAGATTTTCTTTAAAAAAAACGTATAAATACACTACAGTGGCTTCTGGAGTCGTTTTTGTGAGAAAATTTTACTTCCGCTTCTGAAAATGGGCGTGACGTAGCACGAGGGAGAGCGGTCGATTCAAACAACAGGGAAAAATGGATCGCAATGACATTTCGGACGCTGAAGAAATTGTTGACGGACCACAGCCATACAATTATGAGCCTGCTAGGCTGCCAAGAGAGCAGGGACAGGCCAGAATTAATGTTAGACAGAACATATTGGAACTTACAATAACAGAAACTAAGCTTCGATCAGGCGTTTGTCATGCTCATTAATATCCGCCCAGACTAACGTTACGTGACATAACTTATAGCGGTTTCTCATCGAGAGACAGAGAGATATTTATTCCTGATACATTTTTTGTTCCATAGGTGCTTGCGTGGGAAATGCGAGACAATGTTTACAGCTGAGGAAAGTCAGTGTTGCAGGGAGGTGGATGCATACTGGGCCTTAGTGGAAAATGCCAAACTTCCATGGTTGCAGTTAGTGTTACTACAGTAAAGCCATGGTGAATGTTGCTGATCTGTGGACACTGGATAGTTCGTTCATTCATTGCACAATGTTTATTCCTGGTTTCCACGTCAGCGCTGTTCGATCCGTTAATAACGGAGAAATGTGAATATTTCTCACTAGATCTTGCAGCGATGTTATTATTCAGTGGCGAATTCAAATGCTTTATTTACTGGATCTCGCAGTTACAGTGTTGCTTGATCAGGCTCGCGCTGCACTGGTCCAAACTGATAAACGGTCCACACAAACACAATAACGAGTAGCTCAGTTTCGTTCCGCTTACAGTTTACGCGTTTGCCAGTTGATGTTGTGCTCGCGCCTACATCCGGCGGGAGAACCCGAAGATGCGTGCACTGAAGGAACCGCACCAGCTCTGAGTCTCACCCGGTTCTTACTTCGGTATCCCATGTTGAACTCCATCATATCGCCGGGACGATAATCCTCCGATCTGAAGTGAACGCTACACACGACCGCGTTTTCCGAAGCCGACGCGGAAGAGAAATCCCGTCTCTTCACCTGCACAAACCGCACCCAGACACGAAAGATAGCACCGTCCTTTTTCTTGTTAGGAAACCGGTGGACTCGATGTCCTGACAGGCTGGAGTTTTTGCAAGCTCCACAAACACATAAATTTACCATGACGATGATAAATTGAAATACAAAAACTACTGAAAACACACTGACTCACGACCGCTCTTACTGAATACCAACCTACTCTGCACTGAGCTGGCAGAGCACAGCATATCTCCCTCGTGTGACGTAAAATGACGCGATGTTGAAAAAAAGCGGTTTGTACGAGCAGTCAAAGAAATGCTTACTTTATCTACTAAATTGGTGTCCTTATGTCGTTTTTAAACATTTTAAATCCTGCATTATCTTTTCATATGGTATTTTCATACACAGTTATATATTCATTTAGATTTTTTTTTTACCTGCAAGATGCTCTTTAAGGGTAATCAATGAAAGCACCCAACAGGTGTATTCCACAATTGAAATTATGATTAACTGTTTGTATATTTTTAGTAACATATTGATGTATTCTCTTGTGTTGGCTTAAGTTTATAAATGATTTACATTACAAATCTAATGAAATGGCACACATTGCGTTCCCAGATTAACGTTATAAGCAACCCAAGCGCACAGCATATGCAGAGATGAAGTTTGAGACGAGCTCCACGCATGTAAATGATAACAGTTCATGTGGAGCAGCATTTACTGTGAATGGAGCTGCTCTGAGGCGCATGTAAATAATTAAAGTGCATATATATTAAACCAGCATTCATTTAATTGAATCATAGTCTTTGTGAATTCTCAATATCATTATCTATGCTGTGTATGTTTTATTAAATGGTTTTAATACAACATGCAGCCTTAGAAAACGGTCTAATAATGCAGTTCATGGATTCTCGTCCATGGGATGCACCACTTCCGGTATTTTGCCGGTTACTCGACATGGCTAAATTGAAATTGAGTACTCGAATATACATAGAGCACATAAAATATGTTAAATGGAAGCTCAGAGTGCTTGCTTGAGTGGTTGAGTGTCCGTTTACTATTAAAAAAAAAAAACATTTTAAAATAGTCATAGTTCACACAAAACCTCTTAAATCCAAAGTATACTTCAGTTCTGAGACAAATATAGTGTATGTGGACATCCAAATGCATAGGCCTAGCTTTTGAAAGCATACTCCATTTGATACCATGCGGTTGACACAAGAACACTGAAAAATGTCATCCTTGTCCAGTGTCTGACTCTGTGCTGTTACTCTCCAGAAGTAATGACAGATAAAAATGTCTTTGTACTTTTTTAAACTAGAGTTGTGTTTGTCGCTTGAAGTTGCCTGCTGGCTATAATTTTATGTCTAAATACTCATCTTTGATAATCAGAATGACATATTTAAAAAAATATTCTGTGAAAATAATTTCTTCATGCCTTAAAACAGCTTGAATGTAACTACACCCTTGCTTCCTTTAGTATACGCAGAACCATGAATATGCAAATTAGTCCCACACCAGCTCGGACTACCTGATCCCCTCAGTCAACTGTAGTAAACGCTACACAGTGGCAAGTGGAATATCGGTTTAATTCAGCCGTATATGTCTGAACCAGAAACTGATTTGGAAGAAGAAGAGGAAGAGAGAATTATACATGAGGGCCATCTCTACAAGGCGATGTATCAGAATGGTAATGCGTTTAATGTATCACTCTTTACAACATCGGACACTCAACGGTAATTGATATGATAAGCCTTTGGTCTAACTACATGATCAAACAGCTAATAATATGTTACACAAACCATGTTCCCGTTCACCATTTCAGAATCAGACAGCTGCCTTCTAAAAATCATTAGTCTTGAACATCATAAAAAGTAGGGATTATAGGGATTATAACAATTTGCAATATTTTTGTATTTGCTCTGGAATAGTTTAAAAGGAGATTATCAATCACTGATCAGAGTTTTGAATTGATCCATCATGGAGATGGACAGTTCTTTCTTAAAGGGATAATTCATCCAAAAATGAAATTTCTGTCATTCATTTCTTACTTTCATGTCGTTCCAAACCCGTTAGACCTTCGTTCATCTTCGGAACACAAATGGAGATATTTTTGGACTTTCTGACCCCCCTATAGACTGCAATGTTATTACCACTCTTATGGCTCAGAAAGGTAGTAAAGATATCTTTCATTCATTTGTGTTCCAAAGATGAACGAAGGTCTTATGGGTTTGGAACGACATGAGGGTGTGTAATCAATGACAGAATTTACATTTTTGGCTGAACTAACACTTTAATTCACAAGTTGCTAGACAGAATCATGAAACTGGTCTAATGACACACTTTTTAGGAATCTTAAGGGCTAAGATCACTTAACTTAAGATCAACATGAAATTCACAATTTTAGCTCCTCAGTAAAATCATTGTGAAAGTTCGATAGACCGGCAGCTTTACATGAAATTACACGTCGCAGTGAACAGTAACTCAGCGTAGCACACATTAACAGCCCCACACTGTTTCTGTATGCCGTGTCCCCTGCCGAATCCAGAAGTCCCTTTGTCATAATTCAAGTGTGTCCTTCTGGATGTTCCTTATGACCTGCTAAAGAAACACACAAAGCCAGGGTGGGCACCTCTGGTTTATCTCTCTTTACACGTTCGAGATGTGACAGCAGGGCCTGCTGTGTGCATAAAAGGGAAGAGGAAGAGATTTATGAGACAGCGTTTGTGTGTGTTTATCTGATGGATAACAGCGGACACTGTTTCTTTGTGTGGCTGCAGTTGGGAACCCTATTTTCATGGCCACACCTTAATTGTATCGATTTTCATAATGATAAAAAGAACATTTGTTTGAATGGTGCCCTATATATCCGGATGATCACTCACTGGATTTATTATTACTGAATCTCTGAGTTTTTAATGATATTTCTCTGATGATATTGTTTCACCAGGAAAAAAAAACAAAACGTTTATGACCTTTATTTGATTTAAGAAAATGAAGAAACCCTTCTGAAAGAGATATTTTATGTCTCAGATTCTCTTTAAATGATGGCTGGAGGCCAAATGCGACATTACTCACACAATGTGCCAACATTCTTTCCTCTTGAATCCTCACACAAATGAAATCATCAGCCCTATACGATATGCATATGCATGCAAGAGAAATTATTGCCCTATAAAGTTAACACCTTGTTAAACCAGTTATGGATCTTTTCAAATCCCTATATGAGGCTATATATTTAGGCATATTTTGTTTAAATGTCGACTGCAATAGAGTTCCAACTTTTTACTTTTCAGAATGATTCCTTGCTACAGACAGATTATTGTAGTGGATCAATGTATTTTGGTGATGTAATAGTGTTTTTTTAAATGTGCATTGTATAGTGTATAAATATAGAGTGTAATAACGGTCTATCCCTGCCACAATTTATTTTATTTTACGCTATTAGTTTAGTATTAGCTTATTCACAGCTTTAGCTCTTGCTCCACTCCGGGTTTTCCATTTACTCACCAGTAAATGAAAGAGGAGCAACGCTCAGCCAATTTAAATTTGAGGATCTAACTGCTGTATAATATAATTTCTTTTATATAATGAAAAACAAACACAGTTTTATTCTCTCACTCTTTATTTATACATAATTTACATACAGTGTGGAATGAATTTTCTCACTTTTTGTCTCTTTTTCATTCCCCCCAGGAGGTCCATGAAATTCTGCGAGAGTACGAACTCAAATACTGTTTTGTGGACCGGAACAAAGGAACAGGTAATTGGCCTCCTTCAGTCATCCTTCTGCTCTCATGTTTCTAATGGTTCTTTTCCATCTCAGCCATCAGAATCCAGACCTCTCTCTCTCTCTCTCAAAAAAAAAAAACCCACCACACATTTGCCTACTTAGCGCACCTGAGATGTTAATTTCCTGTGGTGGTGAATGAGCACTTACAGAGAATTGTCTTGATGGAGAGTCTCAGCTCTCTAACTGCAAAAATGTTGCCTGTTTCTTTGAAGTAAAGTGAAGCTTTGAGGTTATTTGAGTTTGTACATTCTGTCACAGTGCTTATTTGTCCATTTCTATTTCTGTTCCATATTAAATATTGAATCAACTGTGCAGGTACATTTTAGATTTCACATATAATTTTAACTTCATAATATTATAAATGAATAAAATGTAATATTTTAACTTCAGTCCATCACTTACAATGATGATCTAATACATCACAAAGAGCTGCTATTTCAACTGCATTTCAGACAATTGGAAAGCTCAGGATTACTTCCAAAACAAACCAAGCTTGTAATTTTCATCCATGCAGAAAAATCATTTTAAGTCTAACATATGGTAAAAAGATAAAGGATGATTGATAAAAATGTTTTGAATTCAAGCATAACGTGTATTTATTTGTTTCAGTTTAAGTAATTAGAGGAAACAGCTTAAAAAGAGGAAAGGCTTGTTCACTTGGAACTGGTACTGATAGTTCATAGGTTTGAAGTGTCACGGGTAGTTGTCCTGAACAAAGCGCATGACAGGAATAATCCAGGAAACAGTCTTTAATTCAAAAATACTCAGGAAAACTCAGGGAAACTGATTCACAACACCTCAACATTGACGAGACAGGACAAGGACTGCAAGAACACAGGGAGTAAATACTAGAACAAATGAGGGAACTTATAAGCTAATTAATTGGACGACAGGCGTAATGAATCAAACAGACACAGTCTAGGGGCCTATATCATGAAGCTGGGTTAGTTTAAAAGGGGTCATATGATGGTTCTAAAAAGAACATTATTTTGTGTATTTGGTTTAATGCAATGTGTTTACATGGTTTTCGGTTAAAAAAAGTCATTATTTTACACATACTGTACATTATTGTTGCTCATCTATGCCCCGCCTTTCTGAAACGCGTTGATTTTTAAAGATCGTTCTGAAAAGCGCGGTGTGCTCTGATTGGCTAGCGATCCAGTGCATTGTGATTGGCCCAAAAACCTTAAGCGTGTGACGGAAATTTCACGCCCCTTACATCAGCTCCCAAAACGATAATGTCGAAGCTACCTTACCAATACGAGCCCGAATCTGAACCGGAAAATGCAGATGACCAAGCTGACCAATCAACTTTGCCAGCGCAACTGGAGCAGAACGTAGCAGATTGGTAAGGTTTTATTTCATTGGGGACATAATTACTGATTATAATGACTTACTGTCTTTTTACGCGTCACGCTACGGGTGTGAGAACACTACGTAAACATAAAACTATGTCTGCATTTGTGATCGTAGAAACGAAAAGCAAGCGCTATACTGCTCAAAACTCGTGTTTGAATAGTCAGTAGCAAATTCTCAAAATATGAAAACATGCTTACTTGGTGTCTTCGAGTCAGAAGCGGCAGAATGTACATGCAAAGATGGAATTGCCCACTTTTTAGAATCAGCCTTTGTGCACAACACCGGCCTTGTACTCTCACAGGTTCGAAATTTTTAATTGTACTGTTCTGGAACAGTTGTAAATAAAGCTTAAGCACTGTTTTCTAATTGTGTCCTTTTTTGGAAGGCCAAACAAAGTAGTTTGGCTTTCGCAAACGAAAAACACAGCATTTCCACGACATGGTGGCGCCGGCGGCAACAATAATACAGCGATAAGAAAAGTTACGCCTTCTTTCTTTGCGTATACATTTGGGCGGTGTTATGAAACTCTTCCCCCACACACTGACGTAGATTTGTGGGGGCGTGTTTGAATGAAGCGTTTTAGGAAGGCGTGGCTGAGCCTTAACTTTTATAAAGAATATCTCTTTAGGTTTGACACTTTGAGCTTTGTAACTCTGCAGATCTTATACATGCACTAACAGCAACATAACACACTAAAGAAAAAGGAAAAAAAGAATCAAATTGCATCAAATGACCCCTTTTAAGCCAACCCTGGACTTCAGGCACAATGAAAGTGGCTCGGCTTTTAGCGGTGTTCATTGCCTTAGTAATTTATACTCCACGGCTAACCTTCTCTGGGGCAGGTTATGTTCTGAACCGAAATTGAACCAATCAGCTGTGAGCAAAGTGACACATGTCTGATGCAATAAAGTCACTTGCCCAGTTTCTTTTGCTATTTCAACTCATGGTACAGCATCTACAGCATAATGGTACAAACAAATCCTGATTGAATTGGTTCGGTTTTGTTAACTTGAAACTAATCCTGTAACCCTGAGTTTGTTCAACTACCATCATGGTAAAGACCCTAGGAAAACTAGGTCAACTGACAGGATACACTGGTAAACAGGACTGAACCAAAATGCGAATACATTCACACTCCTCCAGACCTTGAAAATGTAAGCAAACGGCACGTGCGCATACCTTTTACAGACTGCCTAAATTTGGCACAACCTTTACCGTGTCAGTTCAGGAAACAAGGTTGTAGTATATGTTTAGTCCTGTTCATGGGGTGCGAACAAGTACCTTTACTTTGGGCATAGATTGAATCGAAAAGCAAGTCAAATAACACATGTAAAATCGTTTTTAAATCTTTTAGTTACTGCAATTATAAAAGAAATTGCTCCTCTGAATGCAACAATTTTCTCTGAATGTTGTTGTGATGGGAACAATAAGCCTTTTATCAAAATTCAGTGCAGGATTGTAGACACAAACCTGGCCAAATGTTCTACATTCTCACATTTAGAACTGCTATGATATCTGTAGAGCTAACAGCATCTTGCAGAGTGCTACAAGCAACTTGCTTTGAAATGTTGTTGAAAAATCTGCTTTAATGTCTTATTTTTTTATTATTTTTTTTTTTTTTAAATGTGGAAGGATGAGTTAACATTTTCTAGCATCATTTGGCTTATCTTCATATCAGTATGAAAAACCATGAATGATCAAAGCTCAAATGCTTCAGTGTAATGGGGTTCATAAGAGGTGAAATCTATTCTGAGTTGCACAAAGTGAGGTAGCCAAGAAAGATGTGTTGCTGGATCAACGTTCTTTGTTGGTCCTGGAAAAGTATTTCTGTGATTGGTCATCCCTTCCTTTGAAATTCGAGATACATTTTTGGTTGATAAGAACATTGTTCAAGCCCCTAACACTACAATCTGATTGGTCAATAGGAATGTTTTAATTTTTTTATTTTAATGAACAATATATATGTCAATTTAAATATAGTAAGCAACACATGCTGCAATTAAATGTTTTATTTCATATAATATTTACTAAAATAGAGTAAACAACACTTTAAAATAAGGTCCCCTTAGTTAACATTTTTAATGCATTTGCTAACATTAACAAATACATTTGTTACAGTATTTATTATCATTTGTTAATGTTGGTTAATAAAAATTTAACTGTTGCCTACCTGTTAGCTCAGGTCCATTAAATAATATTAACAGATACAACTTATGATTTTAATAATGTATTAGTATGTTGAAATTAACATTAACTAAGATTAATAAATGATTTAGAAGAATTTTAAATTGTTAGTTCATGTTAACTAATGTAGTTAACTAATTATAAAGTGTTATTAATGAATCAATATGGATAAAATCATTTGAATACAATTTTTTGACTAAAATCCGCATTTTGAACTAATCAATTTAATGATTTAATGACCCATCACTTGCTTCTTTCCCGAATGAATCAGCCGTTTTAACAGATGGGTTGAATGAATGACTCCCTCAACTCACTTATTAAGACCGTGACTTGTCGCATTGCCCCTTAATAAAAAATTTTAATTTCTGTCACTGCTGTGAACTGACCACTGCATAGAATATGAAAAATATGAATATCTTCATGAGTCAGCTGTCAACAACAGGCCTAAACCAGCCATGGCACCAGCACAAAAACACAATCAGTAAAATATCATCTAATTATTATCAACAAAACTTTGAAAATATCGAGATATATTTTTGTCAATTTTGCACACCCCTAATGTACGGTATTCATTTTGATTTCTTCAGGTCTTAAAAAGGTCTTAAAAAGCCTTAAATTTGAATTTAAAAAGTGTGCAGCATCCCTGGTCCCAGCACTATCAATATGTCCATTTCCAATATAAAAAAAAAAAACATTGAAATGAATAATTTGATACAATGGATTTTTTGTGTACATACATGTTTTTACATTGAACTTATATTTTAAAAATACCTGCGTATAATTACAGCTGTTGACCCTTCCCTTACACCTTAATCCACCCTTAAACCTACCGTACCACCACACCTGTCCCTAACTAACTACAGTATATCCGTATCCCACCTCAATAGCAGCAAAAGTGTTTTTACAATACAACATGAACACAATAAGTACATTGTACTTATTTTTCGGTTTAAGTACATAGTAGTTTAAGCCAGTTAATATAAAGTGGGACCAAAACAAATATTATTTATAAATATAAATTATTATCTGCTATATATATATCAACATATCATAGCCAATCCATGTGTGCCCACTTTCGGAATGAACCGCAGCTGCATGATTACTGTTATTACAGCTGCATATTTCACACATGGGTATTTTGCACAGTCCAGTGCTAAACCTAAGGCTGATTATCAACCTGCACCTTCATGTAATACCGGGATTCTGGCCTGCTAAATGTCGTCAGTGCCTAAAACCCCTGGCAGCATGGCAAACATTCCCACATGCTCTAATTAGCAGTATCTAGGGATAAAGGTGAAACACCATGATGATCTCATCCTCCAGCCGCTCGGGGCTTGTCACCTCCTGCCAGCACCCCAGCAGAGGCTCTGATGTCAAGGATCAGAGTCCAGCGTGCCTGCAGGAGCTGGAACACTACTTTTGCTCTTCAATACTTGCCTGAAACTAATTGAACAATTTAAAAATGAGTGATTTCACATAGCATGTGACCTGCTCTTTCGATTTGAGTTGAGTTTATGTTGAAGAGCAGGAGAGAGTAAAAAAGAAATGAGGAAAGGCGAGGAAATATTGATAAAGACTGCAAGGAGCGAAAGTAATCAGAGATGTGAGAACGAATGACAGCTTTTATGATGTGGAAGATGAAGGAAAAAAAGAAATCCTACAGAATTTTTTTTTTTTTTGTCTCATCTGGCGTACAGCCCGGAATTGAAATATGCTCTGATATTCCCAATGCTGGAGGCTTACAGTAAGGGAATTACACACCTCCCCCTTCTTACTCATGTTATAGTTGCATCGTACTGCATTATGAATGTTCCTAGGCTAAATGATCTGAACATATGCTTTTAAGGCCTGCCAGGGAAGAGCAGCCTTCCAAAACAAAAATAGTGACAATAGTGGGAAGCTCTCATTTCAAACAGCCCGTTCTTAGAAGCACAAGTCTGCATTGTTACTGATCTCAGAGATGTCACGTCCGACATGGCTAAATCTTTGTTAAGGTCTTTTCAATCTACTGTCAATGAGTAATAAAGTGAAGTAACTGTAAAGTGTGTCTTGGGAAGAATATGGAGCAGTGTTATTTTAGTATCATTAGAGGGTTAGTTTACCCAAAAATTAAAATTGTTATCATTTACTTACCCTCATGTCGTTCCAATCCAAACCCTTAAGACTTTCATTCATCTTTGAAGATATTTGAATGAAATCTAAGAGCTTTCTGTCCCTCCATTGACAGTCCACGCAACTACCATTTTGTCGCCTCTAAAAGTTAGTAAAGAGATCTTAAAAGTTAAAAAAAGTTTGAATATTTTATTTCATGTTTATTTTATTTCAAAAAGCAAAAAACACAAAGGCATATAACATCACTCTGACAAGCTCAGTTTAATAAAATCAGCACAGATTTACTTTCACACTCTGGACTTTTATTCCTAAAGCCTCTTTAGGGTTAAAAACCACTCATGCCTTTAAATGCCAAACAAGGCTGGTGTACAGCTTTCTCCTTTAGCAGCTGCAGGCCCTCCAGCTTTATAAATGTTTGGATTCTCTGGAAAGGGAAGCAGCTCTTCTTCAGAGTGGTATTTTTCAGTGGAATGCTGATGATATAAATTAGTAACTTTTTTCCCCCTTGATATAGATGATGATACACATCTTGCAAAGATCTGCAGGTGTGTTGTGTTCAAGGGCTTTTTCAAGGGCTGTAAATAGCATGAAGCAAAGATGACAACAGGTTGCATAGTTCAAGAGTTGCATACGTCAGCTGAGTAACTGCCATGCAGGAAAATGGATGATAAATGATAGCTCTCTCCGGGTATATTAGACATCTTTGGGCGGCTCAAACAAACAGAGCAATGTTTTGATAGTGCCACAGAGCCAGCGTGTTTACACTCTTTGGTTAAATCAACATACGAATCAAGTTTTTGGGTTAAATTATAGGATGTATATACTAGATAGGGCTGCATTAAGACTGTCAGAGGCCCCTGGGCTCCACCCTTTTGATGGGCCCTTCATGAACCAGAACTATTACCCACATTCACTCAATCTTCTTAATCAGAAAGCGCAAGTTATCAGCCTTTTATTTTGCAGGAATAAATGGCAGTAACAAAACATCCGAACCTACGGTCTGTTATATAGAATATAAATATCACCACATGAACTACATGTTGGCACATAGTCCGAACTATTTGCACAGGCTACTTGCAGTACTTAGAACTACTGCCTACATCAGCTCCATCTTCCTATCAAATCAGCCTTTTGTTTTGCAGAAGTAAATGCAATAAAAAGTTCATAAACACAATTTCACTTACAGTATAGAGGGAACATGTTCTGTTCTCTTCGTTTTGTTGTGACCACGACATATTAACTTGTGATAATAACAGTGACAATATGTTGTGGCCACAAGATCATTTTGTCGAGATAACGACATCCTTATGTAGTAGTGGCCACACATTGTGAGGGAATAAGGCATGGCATAGGAGGATTCATCCTCATGGTGCCTCTGAGGAACCTGATGATCAGGTCGTTGTTCCCTAAAGATTTATCATCCATGCGTTTTGAAGTGACACTCTGAGGGCCACATACATTTTCAGGGTGGAAGGGGACAGTCGACCCTCCAACCTGTCCTGCAGGAAGGAAAGCACTGACCCGACTGCACATATCTGTGCGTCTTTTTTTCGGGAAGCGCATCAGTTAGCGAACAGACTCAAATTGAAAGCATTGGGCTCGAAACTGAGTGATAGTGTCTATCACTGCTGGTGATAGCCCACTCAAGTCGTCCCCGTCCCGTCCAGGGGCCAGACGTGGAGGTTCCAGAGGTCTAGGCCCGGGTGCCAGATTGTACCCCGTCCATGATTCAACAGGGAGGGGCTTTTGCAAGGAGCATGAGCTCCGAGAACCAAGTCCGGATATGCCAAAACACCAACAGGACCGGTTCTTCATCCTCCCTGACTACACAACGTCTGTGCAAAAGCAGTTCTTTTATCCTTGCACTGCAAACAAGCAGAGACGGTCTCCAAAAAGTTCACGATTGATGTGGGTGGAGCTTCTGTATGAGGTTTTGCCAACAGTTTGAGGATCCACTGAAATTAGTATGTTTAGTCAAAGCTCTAGTATAAAGCTATTTAGTATAAAGTTCTAATCAAGCTCTGGTTTTCAAAGGAAATGCATGATTCAAGATTCACGTTTTACGTGATTCACGTTTTTATCAGTAATAATCCTGCTTAGGTTTATGGTTTTAGTTTTTGTGTTTCTGCACTGAGAGCTGCTGTCTTTATTGCACTCAGGAGTGATGTGGAAGAATAGACTTATAGCAGTTGGAGAAAAGAGTAATACAAGAAAACCTACACACTAGTGCATTTAATTGAATCGTCAGTGTCTGGGAAGACCATTAGGGATCACACCTTCCTCTGTCTCTCTCTCCCTCCCTCCCGTTTAAATGACTGCATAGCTTTTCTAGTAAAATAATGCTTGTGAAGTCTACTTTGTGTTCTTATTTTTGCTTCTAATAGAGGTAGTAAGAGTGGCTTGTAAAGATGTTTTTCCCTGTAATTACAAAACAACAGACAGTGTGTGTGTGGAGGTGCACACTCTCGTAGAGGGATTTGCTCCGGGCTGTTGCTTCATCTCTTTAGGTAATGAGGAATATTTATCTTCCATCTCCTATGCAAAGTTTACTCAAGATCCCCATCACCGAGCTCAACAAATTTGCTTCACGGTTTGAAAGCAGTTGTTAATGGCTGCGCATTACAAAACAAAGCCTGTTAATTTAACACTTAGATCCCACCGTCACCCGCACTGGATTTTCCCATCCTCTATAGTTATACCGTAGAACTAAAAAAGCTCACTTGTTTCAATAGGGGCATCCATTACGTGATGGAATTCCGAAGGAATGTGTGGTGTCCCGGACAGGCAGCAGAATGACAATGGATGCGGTGGGTATGGGAAAAAGTTAAACAATGGGACTTTTGTTTAAACTGCACTGTCCTATAATGAAGACACATACGGATCAAAAGAGCTTACGCTGATTCGGCT
The DNA here is from genome assembly GCF_949319135.1 of Squalius cephalus. Classification (NCBI taxonomy): domain Eukaryota; kingdom Metazoa; phylum Chordata; class Actinopteri; order Cypriniformes; family Leuciscidae; genus Squalius; species Squalius cephalus. The sequence goes on from NC_137131.1 coordinate 15,443,167, forward strand.
CGAACCACACCGGCTCAATAGGCCTAGTTAGCATTGATGCAAAACTACATAAATAATTGCTATATTTTGGAATTTGCATGTAACGTATCATTTGAAACAATGTTAATAGTTGGCTTTCTCCAGGTATCATTGACCTTCTCTGAACAAAACAAAAAATAAAACACACAGCAATGTTTTGATAGTGCCAAAGAGCCACGGTGTTTATATTTTTCAGGGAATTATCCTTAGATAGGCTTACTTATAGTTGTCTCTGCGAGTTAAGCTTGGATAGGAAACACATCTAAAAAATTACACACATTTCCTTTGACATCAGTCATTTGCATTAAATGTTTTTGGAGAACTGAGAATTTAAAATGCATACTGGTAATCAAGCACAAAACTGGCTTTTCTCTCTCAGGACCTTTGATATGATGTATTCATTAAAGAAATCATCTTGATTTTTAAAAAGGGCAGCATAATTTAATTGGATAAATCAGTAATCTACTTTTGTATATTTTATTCTAATACATCATTACTTTAGATTTCAGAGATATTTATGTGTACCGTCAGGCTTTTTTCCAGAACACTTTGCATAACAAGAGGTGGCTTGATGTGTTCTGAAGAAAGTGTTTGTTATATATATCATTTATTAATAGCATCAATAGTTCAGTTGCAGTCCTATCTGGTCCTCAGATCTCACCTATTAACTGTCAGTTGACACTTTTCTTTCGGACTAATGCAGTTGAAATGTCTGTAGAGTGCTTTCAAGCTGCCTTAGTGACCACGACGTCGGGAGTCTTCTTTGATAAAAGTCTCTCTCTCATTCAGCCTCATAATATATGAGGGCTCACATACAGCCCTGCTGATTTTGCCCAATTATTTTTGATAGGCCATCAATGTTCTGGCCTTTCATGGCCTACTTCACTAGGTGCAATCGAGACGGGCTCATATAGGCCCTTTTGTGAAGCTGTGTGTGTGTCATTGCACATTTTTAAAAGTAGCAATTAGGGATGGATATGTGAAGGTGTCTAATTAAGTGATTAGACCCTTTTGATTTTTGTTTTATCATTGCCTTTGTGTTTGTTTACAATGTGAAGACAAGCTGGTCACGACTGATATGAGGTCATAGAAAGAGATGGTTTATAGATGTTCTTCTTAACGGCAAGCTGCTTAGACAATGGCGGTGTAGCACAAAATATTATATTATATTATATTATATTATATTATATTATATTATATTATATTATATTATATTATATTATATTATATTATATTATATTATATTATATTATACAACCGCTTGATCCTTCATTAAGCTTTCTGCCAGTTTGAAACAAGCAAATGCTCACCCTGGACGCTTCTTACCAGACACAATGGGTGACTACAACTTTATACTCTTTTGAACAGTTGTTCTTCACTTCAGATGATATTTTTTCTATTTTGACAGTCCTGGATGTAGTAACATATTTAGAATACAATGTCTCCCACCATACACAGATCCTTAAAATATGGACGTTTATGCAGACAATAGCAGAAAACCGCTCAGCCATCAGTTCAGCATCTCAGGATTTTTCTCATGCCTGTAACAGCACTTCACTGATCTCTCTCAACAGTGGCTTATCACAAAGAGAGACAGCACAGATAACAGCTGAATTCAAGTCCCAAAGGGAGGCAAAGTACACCATTAGAAGCCCACATGCTGTCATTTCACACCTCAATTCTTGTTATGTTCGCTGTTGTTTGCTGTGCCCAATTTCTAAATGACTGATTTACAGCCCTGAAATTAATTGCCGTGTGAGCGTTTGCATTCACTCCCAACGGACAGTTCATCAGCATGTACAGTGACAAATCACAGGCGTTAAAAACTGCTGCTATCTGACACGCGTGATCTATGAGGGAAACACACCGGAAACGGCTGCCCACTCTCTTGGCTCATGTCATGTGGTTGTCCTTCGAGAATCACAAATTGGGAGATGAGCATTGTTTTTTGTCCTGCTGAAACTGGAATATATAATCGTGGTTAAAAACATTTTAAAGAATGCTTAAAAAAAACGAAACCTTTTAACAACTATTTATGTTTAAGGTTTATTTTGCAATATTTTCATGGCAATTAAAGCACATTATTCTCAAAGATTATTCTTAACTTTTATTACAGTAAAAACTTGCTGTGTCATGATTTGTATTATTATTATTTATTTTTAAGTCAGTATAAAGGCAGTATGACAAATAATACTGTGACGTATAAATACTTTTTTGCATCAGTGTTGAGAAGGAATTTTTTTTATTTTATATTTAAGCTAAAAGGATTTCTGTTTTCCTTAGTGGTATTTTTGAGGTGAAATATTGAATTGAGCTTCACAAGTTTCATAAGATTTAGACACATTTATTTAGATGATGCATGTATTTAGGTAACAGATGTAAGTGATTCAGACAGCATGAGCACTCCATCAGAACAATGACCCAGCATGCATCTCAATCTCACAGATGATGAAGATCGAGAGAGGGGGCCGCAAATGGATCCAATAGTGGCGTGGGGGTCTCGTTGTCCACTTGAAGCTTTAGAGGGGCTTTTTACAGGAGTGTGTGGGAGTTACTGCTCAGCCCGATAACCACTTCAGCCAGATGACTGATGCAGGGAAAGCAGAAGGAGATCATCATTAATTGATGCAGTGGCAAATGTAGGCGGCTTTGGAGAAGGAGCACACACACTCTCACACTAAAACATGAACATATAGGAGGACAAAGGCCAAAGTCGTGGCTGCTGAAGAGCAGAACACATTTGAATATTGAGGCTGGATAATGCTAGCATTTAACCGCTCCATTATCCGGGATCTTTGTTTGCCTGGTTGGAAATGAAAATAGCTCTGTCATTTACTTTATGCTTCTGTGTTTTGACTTGTATGCAAGGGTTTTTTCAGATCTGTTTTGGATGAGGAGATTTTATTTAGGACACTCCATGATAATGATGGCGGATCCTTCAACGAAGACTCATTGGAAAGAATGTGCCTCTAGTACCTACATTCTTGCAAAACTCCAAAAACAGACCTATACAATTCACTGCAGTTTCCAGCTAAAATGAACACCAGATGCAGTTAAACACCAACAACTTTTATTCCTTAGATTCCTAAATTATGATTAAGGGGCAGATTAGATTAGTTAATTAGATTTTTTTTTTTACTTATTTTCATGTGGTTCCTCGCCCAATACTATGTTTTGACCTCAAAACTCTTTTATCATAGCATTTGATTTGTTTTCATTACAAATTAAATTAACTATTTTAACTATTTTTCAGGAAGATGGACTAAAAGTGTTACTCAGATAAGCAATAGCCTAAACAAACAATTGAATAAACAAATGTAAAATACTGTACACATTAAATATAGATTAATCCTTATTAAAGCTACTTAAGTTATTCAGTCAGGAATGGATAAGTGAGTGGTTTTACTTTGTCATTTGTTGTTTGATTATCATTAATGACAGACTGCAGCAGGTTTATTAGGCTGCTCTCACTTTAAGAGCTAGGCTAATTCACGGATCCAATATACTGTTACACACGCGCTTTCTTTCTCAACTGTGTACGTTTACTTAAGACATAACCCACTGTGTTTATGTGAATACTTTCCAAAATGGCATTTTCACATTTATGTGTGTACGCATTTAGTCGTGTATCCGAAGCCCATTTGCTTATCCATGTTCGACTCAGACTTGGAGCGCACTCATAGAAAGCTGCCTGGGGAACAGTGTCTCATTTGCGGCTTAATGAGCTTTTAATAACACTGTTTAATATCAAACATGTCCCACAGTTTAGTAACAGTAGACTGCATTTTACAATACTCCCTTATTTGGCTGATTTGGATGTTAAGTTTAGGCTTTTAGGGAGGAAAGAATGTGCACCGCTATAAAGGAAAGGAATGCGGCAACAGCACAATCATTTCTTTACCTCGATAATCTTGTTTTCATAATCGTTGGACGGCGAAATCGCACAGCCCTAGTGTCTATTCCATACATTATCACGTTATGCTGGCATCATCAGACAGCATCTCATCACTGGTTCTACACAGTACTCGCACTTTTTAAATGAACTTATTGACTTGATTTTGGCTTGCTCTTGCATCTGCAATGGCCTAAGAACCATCAAGGGAGCCAAATGTTGTGAACTATTTGGCCCTTCTATAGTTACATTTTAAAAATAAATTTTCAAAGCCTGTTTTTACACAATAGATAAAAGATGAGTGTGTCTGTTTGTTCTTTTGCATGTTCATCAGAATACATACTTCAGATCTACAGTATGGCAGCTGTCAGCTTTGTTGGGTGTTTTCAGTGGTAATTGACATGCTGAGATATAGCGGTTGGACGCCAAAATCTGTGTGTGTGTTGTACCGTTAAATTCATGTGACCTTAGAATTGATATAGTTGCATTTGGGAACTACAGGTATGCACGTGTTTGTGTAGCTCTGACCTGCCAGTGGTCATGCCATAAATCAGTAGTTGGATCACAGAGCGTGTCTGCGTGTTTGTGATAGTGTGCATGTGCGTCTGCCTGACTGCTTGATAATTGACATGCTGTAAAGCAGCAGGGGAAGGCTTGTTTGCACTCTGCCGCTGAAGGCAGCTAGTGGGGGGAGGACACTCTGTCAATGCACAGCCTGAAGGACCCAAACTTGGCCTGGCGCTGATGGCCTTGGTCTGTTAAGATATTGCAGCCATCTGGTAATGACACCCAGTCTGAACAAGGCCTAACAAGCCATAACAAGCACAGTTCCAGGACTGAGCTGCGTCGCCTGCTCTTTGCCACAGACCTAGTTGTCGAGAACCACAGTCATTGTGTATGTCTGTGTCACAGTGGCTGAATCATCATTCACGTTGCTACAGTGTTTAGTAGGCAGATTAGTGAAGATGCACGTCAAAGGCGTTTCTGGGATTTCACTCATAGGGAGCTCGGCTTGCTCAATGGACAATATTTGGTTGCACTTTATTTTGTGATTTGTAGACTGAAGATTTGAATATACAGCATTTTTGGAGGAGAAATGTACCAAACTTTAAACATTTTTAAAGACTGGTTTTTGGTCTTAAACATCATGATTTGTTCCTCATATTTTAACTTTGGTGGATTAAATGTGAAAAATATTCCACAATAGTGTTCAAACATTTGAAATAAATAAGATTTTTTAAAGTCCCCTTGTAGCAAAATAATAATCATGTAGTATACCACACCCTCTCCCATGTGTGCTTATGTTTACTCTTCCGCCTGCCAAAAGTGGCACACGTGCCTAAGGTTTAGGCGCCTGATTTGTGTTAGCTAGATGCTTACACTTACACCATGTATGCAGTAAAGCAGTCTGTTGTATGAAATGAATATGTAATTTTATGACAGTAGGTCTACTTTTGCATCGCCAAATAAGTGCATGTAGCAAAAATCTGCAAATTGAGATTTACCCAGCCTGGACAGAAGCTACTGCATCAATCATCCAAGCCCGTATGCTAACAGATACAAGCCCATGCTTGTTTTAAATGCTGTGATCTTTCACACCCTGGCTTAATGAATCTCGATGAGCTCTCACGGTGTGAGTAGAGCTCATGTCATACACTACACTAACTGAGTGAGTGTTACTCCTCCCCAGCATATTATCATCTCAGAGCTAACGAAAAGCCTAATGAGTGTAATAAGAACGGGGAAACGGAGCACAGACAATGCTCATGGGATGAGGAGGCTCAACGCTGTGATTTTAACTTTATAATTGCTGTAATTGTTGTGCCTTTGTCTCATGATGTTTGCAGAAGCCAATGATAAACTCTTCGATCTGGACTCATACTGACCACAACGGACCTAAAGAAGCCACAAAAGATCTGCAATAGACAGTAATGTCATCTTCTATTGACACGTCATGCTAGTCATTTTCATGTCAGTCCCTATGTAGCGCTTACTAATGACTGCACTGTACATTAATGAGTAATTTTAGATGTCTCATGGCAGAAGAATTATAGGCTTTATGCTGCTACAATAAAGCCCCCCATCACACAAACCCCCTAACTCGACTTAGCCAAGAAAAAAAGAAACTAATAACTGTCACAGATTGAGACGAAGGCTATAATCAGGTTCCTCCTGTGTTTTAAAAAATGGTTGCTTAGCGCTGTCACCAGTAAAGTGGCTGTGATTTCTAAGATTATTGTGTTAGCTGTTCTTTGTTCACGTTGTATTTTGTCTTTGTCGGATAAGAAAATGCTTATCTATGCTTCATTTACTCTAGTTAAAAGGAAGGGAGGAATAAGGGGGTGGAGAAGGACAAAAAATTAAGTATAAATGAGATTAACTTCAATGCAAAACTGATAAACAGTTTTTAACAATGTGTCCTGTTATTAAAAATAATGTAAAATCCTTTTATGTTTGATAATTAAATGGACAGACTTCTTGTGAAGTTAATTACATTATTTAATTGAATTTAATGGTAATTAAAGAATTATTTAATGACAGGCTCACCGTACTGTCACGTTTTCAGGAATTAATCAGGTTAATAAACTGAGAGCCATCTGCCAAGAGCCAATCCAACAGAAAATCTGTAAAATTGTAGTTTTAACCCTTAAATGTTTTTTTTTTTTTTTTTTTGGGAATAAGAGGCTTTATTCATATCAAGTCAGGATGAAACGGAAGTAGCAGCAGATGGTTTTTTTTCCAGATTTTGACAAGTCCACGTGTAACGGATTATCGAAAAATAAAAAAATGTAGGATGGGGACTTGGATCTATCTGTCAGTGGTTGATTGGATTTTGAGATGTGGGTGTGGCACTCAAAAATGGAGGCAGATGAACTCAAGCTTGCAGGAGCGGGGTTTAAGTCCTGCATACGTCATTCAAATTACGAGAAGAAATAAATGAAACATGCACGAATGAATCATCCCAGAATCAATAACATGCATTTAGAAAATACATAGGGTGAATTTTCATTTCATGCTGACTTAAAGTGTCATGCATAGAACGAACATGGTCTATAAACATGCATTGTGAATTACATGTACATATAATAAATGTGATGATGTCTGCACTAGAATTGGACTTTTTTTTTAGGTTCTGCTGTGTGTGTGCCCTCATTCACAGTCTGCTCTCGTTTCAGTGATATAACAAAAAAAATTAAATGCATCTACTAACATAAAGCTGCAATTTTATTTTATGTTTGATGTTATATAATGATGTTTTTCTCTGGCCTGTGTATGTTAATTTTTAAGTTTGATGAGTTTTTCCATTTGTGTTCGTTAGACTCAGCATGATCCACAATTTTATATTTTTTTCTAGTGTCACACATAGGTCGTAATACTTTTGTACTCTTATTGTTTTTTTACACTCAATGTCCATTTGATTGCCCTTTGAGTGTTTCATTAATGTTTTTTGTGTCTGTGTGTGTATGTGTGTGTGTGTGTCTCACTAGCCTTCGTAACTCTTCTAAATGGTGACCAGGCACAGGATGCCATCCGAACTCTGCACCAGACATCAATCCGAGGCCGTGACATCACCGTCCAGCTTCAGCCCACGGACTCCCTCCTGTGCGTCACCAACCTGCCCTACACAGTCACTGCCGGCCAGTTTCAGGAGCTGGTGCGTTCCTATGGCAACATCGAGCGCTGTTTCCTGGTGTACAGTGACCTTACGGGTCACTCCAAAGGCTACGGCTTTGTGGAGTACATGAAGAAGGACTCGGCCTCCCGGGCACGGTCAGAACTCTTGGGCAAACCGCTGGGTGACCGCGCACTCATGGTGCAATGGGCTGACGTCAACCAGCTGACCTCTGCTGAACACCTCCACTCCAAGTGCCTATGCGTGGATCGCCTGCCGCTAGACTTTGAAGATTCGGAGGAGCTGGCTCACATTTTTTCAGAGAGCTACAAACCCGTCTTCTGCCAGGTGAGATGTGGAGAAAAGTAGCAGTGGGTGTTTTTTATTCAGGCATTTCACTTCCACCGACACGACTGGAAAATAATTAGTTTATAAAACAAATGATTTTGCTTTTGAAGAAGTAAGGGAGATAGTTTTCTTTTTTATCAAACAGAGAAATTATGTCGTTGCCATTTGCAGTCTTTTAAAGGGATAGTTCACCCAAAAAATGTAGCATTTCATTTACATCTAGGACATTCTTTCTTCTGCTAAACACAAAAGGAGAAGTTTGGTATATTGTCTCTAATGTTCATTTCAATACCATCAAAATTGAGGAGGATGCAAACTGTCCGTCTCCAGAAAATGACATAAAAACACCCATAAAAGTTTGTCAGAATATAATTAAAATGTCAGCTTTTCAGTGATTTTGATTAATTGAAAAGCACCAGCTCATGCGTGTTATTAGTTAGAGAATCTGACTACATTGATCATACTGCATTTTTTTGATTCTCTTAATAAAAATTGGTTCATAATGTTAATTTGTTTGAGGATGAGACTACACTGATTGCGCTGTAACATTTTGATTCACAAAAAGAATCATTTGTTTGGCAATCGGATAACACTGATTGTGTTGTAGGTTTTTAATTGACTAAAAAACGGCTCATAGGAGACTTATGGAGATTAACACTTTATTTTGATAGTCCCCTTTAGACATTGTAATGACTATAAGTAACTTTGCAAGTAACGTATTTTACTAACCCTACCAGTGTACTAATACTCTGAGAGTTTGTTGACATGTAGGTGCAACGTTACTTGTAGTCAACAGAATGTTTAAAGGGGACCATCAAAATAAAGTGTAACCAAACCGGCTCATAAGAGTCATTTGTTCGGGAATCCAGCTACACTGATTGCGCTAGGTTTTTCTGATTTACTTGGCTCCTAAGAGTAATTTGTTTAGTAATTAAACTGAACTGTTTGCAATGCATGTTTTTGATTAGCTACAAAAAGAACTGGTGCATAAGAGTAATTCATTCAGAATTATGACATCACCTTGATTGTGCTGTATGCTTTTGATTTGCTAAAAAGAACCAGCAGATAAGAGTCATTCATTTGGGAATCCAACTACACTGTGCTGGGTGTTTTCTGATTCACTTAAAGAAATGGCTCAGAAGAGTCGTTTGCTTGGTAATCAGACTAAACTGATTGCTCTTTGTTTTTATTCACTAAAAGAACCAACTCATTATAATTCACCAAAAAAAGCTCATAAGAGTCATTTGTTCATAAATCAGACTTCACTGGCAACACTATTTTCATTCTGTTGAGAATAAACGTTTGAGAACCATTCTTCGTTACCATTTTTTTTTTTTTTTTTAAATGGACCAGGTTCTGAATACAAACCAGTTTTCTGTTCCTCGACCTAGTCATTAGGGAAGTATTAATGATCTGGCTTTAGAGGTTGAGTTCTGTTGCCAGACTTGGTGACGAGGACTTATGTGGAAACCCTGCTTAGCTTTCTCTCGCCACTGTGTTAATAAGAGAGAGCTTTTCCCCATGCAAACATTCTCCAGAAATCAATACCTCCCAGGAAAACTGCCTTTAAGTGCTGATGCAGGATACGGTTTCCTCAAGCTCCATCCTAATCAAAACCATTAAAGCTAAAGGGCAACACTGACTTTAGATCTACAGTTAGGGTGAACACCAGCCAACACAGAAATCAATACGCTACACCCTCTCAATCCCATAAAGCTTTGCAGCAGCATTAAACCCACACCATCTGCTGGAGCGTTGGAGATGCATCAAGCTCTCAGGACTTTGACCTTAAATTGCATCACAGTGCTCTCAGGCCTCTTTAATACTCAAGCTTTGCTTCAAGAATCAATAATGGAGCTCTCTGAATATTGCCCCCCCCCCCCCCACTACTGTACATAAATGAGATAACTCGATGAACTGCGCAAGTGATTCAGCTCATCTGTGTGCTGGAGATGCCGGAAAACAAGATGCAAAATGTGCCTTATGTCAACAGAAAATGTCTCATCAATATTTAGGAGGTTTTAATGATCTAAAAGCTTCTTTCAAAACGGCACAGTGATTGGAAAGAGTGACTCTAGTAATGTTCTCCTAATTGAGGTTCTTCACCACAGCTGTTTCAATATAAATATAAAATAGAGTTATTTCAGGGTTTATTCAGTCCTTCTGGTGTAATAGCGCAGTGGTTATCAAACCTTTTTCAGGTGGTGGATCACTTCAAAAGTAAAACAAAAAATGCAGATATGTACGGTAGTGTATAATTACCCTTAGTTTATAGCTTATATGCTGAAAGATCATTACTTTTACAAATCCATAATTTTCTAGACTGCTTTTTGGCTAGTTTCATTGAAATAAAATAGTAAGCTTATTAACCAGATAAAGCTAAATGAGCCAGCTGGCCACTGTTTATGAAGTTTAATCAACATTTAATTTGCATCCACTAACGCATAGTTTTCAGTTACTTTACTGAAGTGAGACAACAGCAAACTATCACAAATGAATTGTTAGTTTATTAATAAGTCATTATTCAAATTACTCGGTAATATTTATGAATACAAAAATGTATGCTTCAAGTATTATAAAAGTATGACTAATGCATTAGATATTGTTTTAGTATTACTATTATGTAATCGGAGACGAGAAGAGATGGAAGAGGGAGGGGATGCTATTTTGATTAAAGATTATGAGGGAATGTGGATTTAAAAAACAATAATGTGCACAGATGAATAATTTATAATAGATACTGCAATATTCTATAACAAAAACAATAATCATCAAATTGACTTAATGGCTAATTTAAGTACTCAAATTGTATTAATGTACACTGTGCACATTTGTGCTTCTTGAAGGAAAGTCATACTGACATGAGGTTGAGTAAAGGATGACTTTTACTGGTTTATTTGAAGTGATGACCAGGTAATGTTTGACTCTCTCCACAGATGCTGCTGAAGTTTATTTCTCAAAACCAATTTCATGTGATATGAAATGACAACTAAACTCTTGAGTTTAGTTGGCAGGAAATGTCAGCTCCATTATGTGTTTGAAAATGCATCTTTTTTTCTCTGGCATCTCACCTCCCACTTTGTCACTCATTCATCTCGCAGCCCCCCTCCCTTCTGTCAACTCTTTTCCTTTTGCCTTTCTTTTTGAGACAGACAGCAGTTATGTTATTAGATGACTCAGCGCGTTCATGACGGACATATTCTGCCCCTGGCACATATGAGGGACACATACTGACAGCTGGACACACACACACACACACACACACACTGCATCCAGATATATTTAGGTGGACGTGATTAGAGATTAGCCCAGTGGTTTCTGAAAAGATTTTGCTATTGCCTCTTTCTGTTTTTCCTCATCCATTCGTCGCTCTCTCTTTGTATGTTCTCTGTTTGTTTATCTCTGTGTTTTCCTTTGGACTGATATAAAGGTCAACTCATCTGCTGACCTCAGTAGATTTTGAAGGCTATCATAACACACACACACACACACGTCACTTTTTAAGACAACCTCCTGCTTGAAGATGGTAAATGAAGACATAGAGTAAAATGCTTTTAAAATAAGTAACCATTAATGTTTTATGTTTGATCCCATACAGATTAAGTGATCTGTTTTTTAATGCTACTACATTATTAATGACCACATGTAGGTCATTTGAAAAATTTATACATCCATTTGTTTTTTTGAATGCTTTTAAATGCAACAATTAAATGCTTATTGTTTTGCTGTCCATGAATTTTTGTACTGCTTTTATTTTTCCATTTTATCACTATGTATTAGAGTATGTGCCGGTTTCTAAGTTTATGTACTTATTCCCAGGTTGTGGTGGTGTTCCTGTTATGTATTTAAAAGGTGAAGTGTTCAGCATGAATGTTCAGTTCAGCACCAGAAAATTTGGTTCAATTTCTAAATATAATTAGTCTATTCCGACCACTGTTATTTTAGTATTATTTATGGTATTATTATATTTAGTAATATGTTGAATTAGCTTTTATTTTTATATTTTCAGTTTAATTTTCAATTTAGTTTGTTATAATATTATTGTTATTTGTTTTTTTTTATTAGTGCTGTCAAATCGATTAATTGCATCTGTCAAATCGATTAATTGCATCAACACGCACACACACACAGTATATATATATATAATATACCTATATAAATATAATAATATATATATATATACACACACATATTATATAAGCAAAAATTAATCGATTAACCTATTTTAAAGCACTAGTTTTTATGTTTTATTTGTTTATTATTTTAAATATTTAATTTATTTTTATATCAGTTATTGTTGTAGTAATTTTAGTACTTAAACTTCAACTTATTTATCTATGGTCACGTACACACTGCAGCTAAATTTGGTTAATTCACCTTTTAGTGCTTAATCCTGTTCTGTACACACAGTTCATTAATTTAAGGGAGTGACATTATAAAAAAAAACTTATTTCAGTGAGTTGACGAGACATATATTTTCATTTAGTGTAACTTTATGTACACACAACAAAATGACTAGGCTAAATCTTTAACTAAAATTCAAATGAAAACGGAAAATATACAAATAAAAATTAATTCAAAATATTAATAACTATAGTAAAATAATAACACTGCTCAAATAACACTGCTCAACATTCGTCTTGGTGCGAACAGGCCTAGTATCACTGTTGTTATTGTTATTGAGGTGGACTCTCGTGACTTTGGGTAGTTTAAGGAGGTCACTGGGGGTGCCAGAGATAATTTAGACATCATCTAGACCACAAGTTTTGAATGGGCAAGGGACATTCCAGTTTTCTTCTTAAAAAAAAAATCTATTTTGCAAAAAGATCTTATGCCATACATAGGTTACATAGGGCTGAATTTTTTGTACTTTGCCGGTGCCTTGACATTATTTTTTCATTCATACTGCCCACTGCTCCCTCTTTCCCCGAATCCCACTGGGGTATCTGTATCGCTCTCAAAGGTCAACCATTTATAACAGGAAATAGACCATGTCCGAGCCAGAGGGAACACACCATGTAGATGTTCAAGCACAATATTTGCTTTTGATGGAGTGTTTTATGGTTTAAGGGTATATTGTTTGTGTGTGTTTAAATGGTGGTTGCTGTATTGATCGTCTCAGTGGGTGTGACTACTCCCAGATTGCCTGACCACTCTCTCCTTCCTCTCTAGGAATGTGTTTGTAGATACAAGGCCGACCAGAGGACATTCATGGATCATTATTGTATTAGATTTGTGTCAAGTGCCCTCAAGAATACAGACTTGTGACAGAATCAGTTTGGGCCAAGAGAGAGAGAGAGCAGTTCAATATTTGTGCATCTCAGCAGGTTTATTGAAATTATTTTATGCTCTCATTTGTCACACAGAAGCTTGTCATTATATACAAAGACACACATCTACTTCCTGTTTGATTTTGCTAGTCTGTCTGTGTGGTGTCTTTGGCTGGGATAAGAGCCATGGATGGTGACAGTTTACTTTTATTTATTCTATGCCTCTAAATGTATGTTTTTCATATTCCATATCTCTTTTCACTAGGTTTTTTGAAACAAGATATAAACAAGCTTCTGTGTGTGTGTGTGTGTGTGTGTGTGTGTGTGTGTGTGTGTGTGTGTGTGTGTGTGTGTGTGTGTGTGAGAGAGAGAGAGAGAGAGAGAGAGAGCAGGAACATGAAACAGAGGAAGGCCTGTAAAAAAAGAAAAATTAGTCATTATCAGTTACTGGTCGATATAAGGGATTTTTTTTTAATGTATCGCATTGGTCAATAATTCTAAATTTATTTGGGTATTAAAAACCATATAATAGAGACACTGAATTTGGTGGGATGGAGCCACCCACTACTCAGGCAATTACACACCCCTTCAACTCTAGGTGCCACTTTAATGTAAATTCATTTAAATTTTCACAAACTCTAGAAGTCTGTTCCCAAAAACATCCACAGGATTTATTCTTTTGACTATTTGGATCACGTTCACACATGAGCTTCAACCTTAATGCTCTCTGCTCTCGGCTATATTATTTTAAAGAAATTTTAGATAAAATATCTATTGATATTCAAATGAAACGTAACTGCTGCCAATAAAACTGCTGAACTATAGAAGAGCTGTAAAATGTTCCTCTGGGAAGAGATTCTGGGAATGGTGTGCATTCACCAAAGTGTTCAAACGGACACACACACAAATGTTTGACACTCTTCCAAATGACGAATGCTTTTCCTTCTCTATATTTAGGCTTTTACATACACTGTCCTGACTGCATTATAACTGGCACAGATAAGCCCGGGTTCCTCCGAGACATACCGCACCACTTATTATTACTGCCAAGGACGTATGCCGTGTGTGTGTGTGCGTGTGTGTGACAGTGTGAAAGAAATATCCAGGCCACAGTAGTACGCATTACAGATTCATGGTTTCCTCTCACCACCATGTACTATGTATGTGTGTGTCTGTGCACATGTACATGTATAAGATCCCACATTGAATCTGACTGGGTGTTTCCTTTTTGCTTCTATCATCCTTTATGCCACTCTTTTCTGTCTGTCCTTTAATCAGCCCATCTTCATCTCACGTTCTCTCAACATCCTCTCTTTTCGACTGCGCTCTATATTTTCCCTCTTCTTCTGTCACTCTCACATTATCCGTTCATTCATTCACTCCCCCTCCAGAACTCCCTTTCTTCTCTCTCTCTCTCTCTCTCTCTCTCTCTCTCTCTCTCTCTCTCTCTCTCTCTCATTCTCTATTTCCTCCATCTATGTTCCCTCAGGGGTCTCATTTCCATCCCAGTAACTGCCAATAGCTGATCAGTTTCTTCCACCCCCCTCGATTCAACCTTCATCCTTTTTTTCCTCATCCCTCCATCTGTGTTCATCTCTTTCTGTAGGAAGGCTGTAAATCAGTGTTTACTGCACAGCTATTCAGGAGTTGTGAACTTGTGAATTGCTTGTGATGAGAAAGAGAATAGGTGGCACAAAAAATGTAATATGTTGCCATTAAACTCGTTAACACAATGTTCTATTGATTTGTCGTTGCTAACTGCACGGATAAAAGAAATGAACCGCATAAAACGTGAACAAATCACTTAACTAGTGAGATTCTTTGTAATGAATCAGTCAAAGTTGGTGAATCAGTATAAAGCACAGGAGTCATTGTTCTGAATAATGAACCGAATTGACTGAGAAAGAGACTGATCGGCACAAAATATATAATATGATCATGATCCGGATTATTTATAAGTTACGGTATCCACTTAGCTTTAAGCTGAATGTGTTGAAGGAGAGGTAGAGGAGGCTGTTCTTTCCACTGATCAGTCCTTGGCAGTTGGTGGAGATGTTTTGATGAGGTGTCGCTGTACTCCCTTGAGGCCAATTCGACGAAATGACGCACATAGATGAAAGGCAACACCTCACAACACATCTGGAGAGTGTGTGTTTGTGTGTGTTTACTCAAGCTCACCTTGTGAATGTTCTTGATTCCCTGTGTGGTTCCTCATTAGGATTGTGAGATTCAAAAACACTGCCTGGTAATTGTGCTGGGAATTAGAGAGTCTTTAGCATATTTGCAAGTAAGCTTATGTTAAGTTTTTATGGTGAATCACTTTATCGTTAAATACTCTTGCTTGCAATTTGATTTAATGTGCGTCTCCGGTACCCAGCAAGCAATAGCCTAGTCTTCATTTCACCGTCTAGGTTAACTATAGACCCCATATAGTCCGGCTATGAGTAACCCACTTCTAGCCAAAATAACCTTGAATTTGGTTACATGTCGTTTTTGCCAAAATAACTTGCGAGACGTATGATATTCCTTCATGTAAGCAAAGTCAACAGTGATTACAAGGTGTTTGGTTTCATTTCTTTGACATGTCTTCTAATTGATGACTAGTCTATTCTTGGGCTATGGTTTAGAGTTAGACGTCTATTCAATTTTCACTGACTGCCCAAATTTTGCCTTGTTTTAGCCTAGACATCAGGCCTGTGTTTGGACCGCTATTAAACGTGTTATAATTGCAAAATTGCTTGCTGGGTACAGTGGTCCCAAATATTTTGTTACCTAATGCGATGGAAATCATGCATCTTAAAGCATAGCTTAAGTGACCATGTACTTTTTGGAGGCATTGCATGTTAGAGATGTTGTAGCAGAAAATATGACCAAAGCCAGACTTCTTTTCACCCCATCCAGATTCATGAAAAAAACTATAAACAAGGCATTGACTTGCCTGCTTGAAAACAGCACATTCTCCCACAGACAGAGTCTAGTTTCAGATCTGGACACGGCTGGATTATTGAAAGTATGAAATGTTGTCATCTCTGTTTTTGATTAACCTTGCAATGCAACTTTTCTCACTGACTCAGCAAAGACGTCACAACATCCAGTGATATGCTGCTCGCTGCCTAAAACAGTGGTTTTAGGATAGTAATTATAGTTAAATTATAGTTAAATAAAAAAATGAATGAAATATTCTACTGCATTTCTAGGTCACTAATCAAATAAGCAAATTTGAAATCCTTTGTACAGATAATACTATAATAATGACATGCTAATAATATATATGTATATAATTTGTGATCCCAGATATTTGGACCCCGCAGTATCAATAAACAGACAAGTTCATGTTTGCCACAAGGAAAAATACTCAATAATTAAAACGCAATTTCCGTTCTAATATCAAAGTAGTGCTTAGTATGCTGTGGGGTTTTATTCATCTCATGTCAGTTGTCACAATCATTAACCACATCTTTTAGCTGCAGGCATCTCACAAATCAACACCAGAAGTCACAAATCAGTGGGTTCCTTAAGGCTCTGCACAACCCAGCAGAGCTGAGATCTAATGTCTGCAGAATACATTTCGCTTCCAGTTGAGAATTTTAATGAAAATGAATGAAATTGTTAATTTTATGGTTTCATAAAATAATCATGCATCGCAAGAACCGAGATATGATTATAACATTGGATTGTAATGATGTACCGAAATCACATGCCTTTGGCAAGATTTGTTGATCTCTAAACACAGTGTGTGTGTGTTTGTGTGTTGTAGCTGGCTCAGGATGAGGGAAGTCCAGTGCGGGGTTTCGCTGTTGTGGAGTATGAGACGGCGGAGCAGGCTGAAGCCATGCTGCTGGAGATGGACAGACAGCTGATCCAGGGTCAGGAGATCCGCCTGTCTCTCTGTCCCCCAGGAACCTCTGGACGCAGCACTCTCGCCGCCCTCATCGCTGCTCAGGGTGTGGTGAGTGACGCGCACAATCACAGGGGACAAGTGCCATTGTCTTTACCGTCACAGCAAGCAACGAGAGCGTTTCCCACACATTCATGCAGAAGCATTAACGCACACACATGCATGTGTGAAACGGCAGTGGTGACAGTTTAATTACAGTATTCATACAAACCCTGCTGTTTCAGACATCTCCAGACCTCCGCTGCATTTCCGAGGCCTGAAATAAACCACGGGGCTATTTTCATCATGCTGGACAGATCCACATAAACCAGCAGTCTGTCTAAAACAACACTGTCCTGAAGAGACTGTCAGTGGTGTTGAGCGTTAAATGATGTTCTTCAACACAATGGTTTTGCTTCGGGACTCGGATTATAGTTTGAGTGTTTGGTTTCTAAACATTTCTTTAATTTTGTTGGTTTCTTGCTCTCAGCACCCAATAATTCACTACATAATACACATTGTGGTAGACACAAACCATGTTTATTTTTTTGCTGCTGGTGAATATGTATTTAATGCAGTCTGGTTCACATTTTCGTATAATCCTCGAGTAAGATAAAAGTAAAGCAAGCAAAAAAGTAAGCATACAGTATTTAGCTTTCTGTTCATGATGAAGAGATTCAACTTGTGCTCTAAATTCCCCCCTTGTTCTTAATAAAGTCTTAAAAAGATTATTATAATTTTTTTATATATAATCATGTGTTATACAATATTTTATAAAAAATATTTAATATATACTCTACCATTCAAAAGTTTGTGTTTGATTACATTTTTTCAGGATTCTCGATGAATAAAAACAACAGCATTTATTCAATTTTTTTTGTAATAATGTAAAAGTCTTTGCTGGCACTTTAATGTGTCTGCTGAATAATACTATTCATTTCTTTAAAAAAACTCAAACTTTATATGCAACACAAGATATTGCTATATATATATATATATATATATATATATATATATATATATATATATATATATATATATATATATATATATATATTATGGTTAGTTGCATTTTATTATTTGTATTTAGCATCTTTTTTTGTGCTGTCTATGTGACAAGCTTATTCACAGACCACATTTTAGTGTCTTTTAGCGCAACTGAATACAGCCCAGCCTACACACACAAAATCACTCTGTCATGTTTCTTCATGTCTCAGATAGTGGTTCTCATTGATGTTTTGTTAGAACACAGATTTTTTTGTCTGGCATTTCAAATGTAACATTTCATTTTGAATGTGGAACTTAATTCTGCAGAATTCAGTATATTGTTGGCAGAGCAGTTTGCTACATCCGAACATTGATTGATTTCATTGTTCAGCTTTTCACTTCTAGTGGACAATAAAATATCTGACTACCGTTATCTTTTTACATTTTACATTATACAGGAGCTTTTATCCAAAGTGACTTTCAGTAGAGGAGCATAAGCGATTTGTCACAGATTCTCCGTATACAATGCCACATATATTAGAAAGCTAGATTAGGAAACAAGCTAGTAGAGCAGAGGAGAATTGCAGAGAAGAGAAAGAAGAGGATTTTTGGTTATTTTTTAAAGATGGAATATGTTTAAAGACCCCATGAAACTATTTCATGAAAACAATTTGTGTATCAACGTTATTATGTTGGACATGTCCTAATGAAACAGGAAAATTAAGTAGGACATATCAAAGAGATTGTCCTTCCTTTTTAAAAAATAGCTAATAGCCTTTTGAGAATAGTCAGAGGCAGGTGGTATTATGACAGGGGACATTTTCATTCTTGAGGGACATTTTCATTCTTGATAATTTTATTGTACAACATTTTGTATACGTTCCTGTGTGCAAGTCATCAATATTTTTGGTCTATTTTTCCAGTGAAGAATTTAAATATAAACAAATTCATATTTTTTGGCAATTTTATCTACATTTACATGTATTCATTTGGCAGACACTTTTATCCAAAGTGACTTGCATTGCATTTCAAGGTGCACATTTACATTCTTATCAGTTCTTGCTTTCCCTGGGAATGGAACCCATGACCTTGGCGTTGCAAGCACCAACGCTCTACTGTTTGAGCTACAGGAAAGCTTATAGCTTATAAAAAGCTTTTATTAAAAGCTTATAAAAGCATATAGATGACTTCAAAGCTAACAAATATGAACCGAAAGCCACAAACTGCTATTTTGATGTCATGGGGTCTTTAATACAATGCTTTTTGTCTCCCCTCCTCCCTCCTTTCTCTTTCTCCTCCACTTTTTCTCTCTCCCTTACTTCTCCTTTTTCCTCTGAAAAATATCAAGCCAAATAGAGCAAATGCAAGCTGACATTTCTCGAGAAGTCCACCCATCCGTGCCACAGGCATCTCTGTACTCTGCTGTCTGTCTCCGAGACCCGCCTAGTGCGCCTACCCACTCATACACAGACTGTGAGGGCACAAGCGTTCCCTTCAGTCTAACGGGCCATTGCTTTTGTGTGTGAGTGTAGTCATATAATTTTAGCACTTGCTTGGGGACTAGCAGGTGTCTGCACTTGTCTTCCTGACTGGTTAGTGCTCCGGGAGCTCATACGCAAAACCGTCGAAAGATACGTGCCTACTGGTTAGATATCAGTCATGTTCAATGACTCTGCTGTGCCTCAGTTATTGTCATTTTAGCATTGAAATAGAGTTTGTTCAGGGTGCTTATCATAGTTACAGAACTGTATGTAAAATTATGGAGGGCTGGAAAAGAACAAAGGAGAACAGGAACCAATCAAAACTCAAACTGAAAGTCCAAATAAACGCTGAAACGTGACAATACGTGATCTAATGATGAAAACACATTTTACAGTGTTGATAATCTAGCAGATGTTGTTTTTTCAATATATGCAATCTATGATCTTGTTTGTTGCTTTTTAACGTATGCATCAAAGTTGCATCAAAGTCAGATTTATGCATTTAAACATTTTTACATTGCTTTTTACATTGTAATTTAAAATTCAAATCATTATGTACAATTATAAATTATAATGATTGATTTATAAAATATAATTAAAATGTAAAATTTTTACATTTTATATTACAATATATATACAATTATATACAATCCTGGTCCAAACTTTATGTGGCACGTTGACTCAAAGCCTATGTGTTTTCGTGCTCGTCTATAGGCAACGCCATCTGGGCCAAGAACACTTAGCAGTATATATTTTGTTATATATGAATTGGAAACACACACACAAAAAGAACTTCTACGGAAGACATTCTCGTAATTTCGACTTTATTCTCTAAATATTTAGACTTTAATCTTGAAATATTTAGACTTTATTCTCGTAATTTTAGAAAAAATGTTTTTACAGATTTTTTGTTTTTGTTTTTTGTCACGGTTCAGGGCTTCCATACTTTTATATTACTTTATATTATGTAATTTTAGGGATCTCCCACTTTTTTCCAGAAAAAGTATGAAACAGATACTTCCATTTTTTGGAACTTGCTGATATTGATACCTGTATTTATATATATATATATATATATATATATATATATATACACACACACACACACACACACATACATATATATATATATATATATATATATATACACACATACAGGTATACACATATACTAGGGGTGGAACTGTACACAGAATTCACGGTTCGGTTCATACCTCTGTTCAGACGTTCGGTACAATGGAGGGAAAAGCAAAACAAAAATGTAGAAGGCAATTTCTTTTTATTGTGCATGTCTCAGGATGTACCACCAAAGGAAAATAAATGTCTTAAGCCTTGTATTTTTTTAAATAAGTTTTATTAATAAAGTAAAGGCATAGAACCAGTTTATTTGTAGTGCATTGACAATAGTTTTATATAATTAGTGTATTAATTAAATTAATGAGATATGTTTGGTAATTGTACCTGAATAAATTTAAAATTAATTTGCTATATTTCAGATCAATATATTTGTTTTCCTTAAAATTTTAATTAACACTAACTTTATTCTCATCTGAATTATAAATAATTTATTTCTGTATAAAATAATACTACCATTAAAAACACATTTGATTTTCTTTTTCAATCAATGTAGAATGTGTAACTTAAAAATAAACAGATTAGTGCTCTGTTCGTGGACAAGAAATGAAAACCAATGCAATATGATGAATGTTCAAAAGATGGCACCCACAGACTGTTTTTAAATGGGGTTGGGATAAATATTTTTCGCTTTTAAACTGTGTGTGTGTGATTTTGGTTGGGTGAAAGTTGTTGGTTACAGTTTGACAAGAGTTTATAGTTTGACAAAAGCACAATGTTGTGTTTTATTGTGAGTCTACACAAATATAAGTAAACACTTTGCAGTTTGAATGATGTCCTGTATGAACAAAATGACGGAGTATGTTTTTATGTTTCCACTGTTCGATCGCACCCGCGCCTGCGCCTCCCTCTCTCTCTCTCACTCACACACACACACACACACACACACACACACACACACACACACACACACACACACACACACACACACACAAACATATTCCAGCATTGCAAACTTGACATCGCAGCCTGTTCATTATAGCCACTGAGCTTCAGAGCTAAGTCGGAGCTACAGATTAGGTGTTCCTAAAGTACCCGTATCTAACAATAGTTCCGCATTACATTCATTCATTTGCACGCGAGTTTTATTTATTTTTATACCGTGTATTCTCTGTGTATATTCATGCACCGAACTGTGACGCCCGTACCGTTTCGGTTCAATACGAATTTATGTACCGTTCCACCCCTAACATACATATATTTATCTTCTATATCTATTATCTTTAAAAAAATGAGTACATGTACTGCGTTAGATTAAACTGGGAAGGGTCATAGCACTTGCATATTGTTGTCCTATTGTTAGTTTCACTGCTTCTATTGTTCTCATTTGTAAGTCGCTTTGGAAAAAAGCATCTGCTAAATGAATAAATGTAAATGTAAACTTACAAAATCAGCAGGGGATCTAATAATTATTTCCCCCACTGTATATACAGTATATTACTTGGCATTATAGTCATTTTCATGCATAATTGTGTCTGTTAAAATGTATTGTTAAAATATGATTTTCCATATTAGTTGTTATCATTCTGTCCTATTTTATCTTTCATTTGATGGCAGAATGCACATGTAGAGCTTTTCCAGTGCAGCGGTACAGTTATCACTTGACATTTTCCTGTAATGATGTAGGGAACTACTTACGTGCACGATTTAGTTTTAATCCAAATGTGTGATGCCAGTTTTGGTATCGAAACGTGCATCCCTAATTCTTTTATATTACTTTGTATTATACCTCTAAAATGTGCTGAATTGGTGAAGAATTAGTGCTTCATACACTATCTGATCTCTTATTTCGTAATATTTGCTTTATTTTTATATCTGTACTGTCAGTTATTTAAGAACTCAAATTTGAGAAAACGTTAGATTAGTATAAACGACCTGATGTTTTTGTTTCAGTGTTTATGGATTCAATAAATTTTCTAATGGTGTGGAAAATAGAGCATTTGAGCTGTAGTTTATGGCTCTTTGGAAGCACACATCAGGAACAGAGCGTTCTGCTAATCCATCTCTGAAGCTCTAGACAGGGGGCATGATGGGACGCTTTTTTCATCCGTATAAAGAGATAGGCCAACTGTCTCTTCACTCCCTCTTCCCAAATACTCCACCCATCTGCTGCTTCACCCAAGGCCACCACCACCACCACATTCCCCTGATTCTTAAATTATTACGTATGTCCTCTCATTCTTGAATATGTTGTTACATCCTTGGCTTCACCCATTCCGGTATGAAAGCACCACAGTGTGTGTGTGTGTATGTGCACAAGTTTGTGTGGGTGGGGGAGTAGTAGTCAGCAGATGGAGTTGGAGTGTGTTGGGATGGATCCACACCTCTAGCAGACATCAGAGATCTAATCAGGGGTTCCGCATGTCTGCAAGCGTCTCCCCCATGCCAACAAATACACACGGTCACACATGCTCACTCACCGCTGGGACATAAACATTCCAGATAAATATTTGACAAGACATCAAATATGAAAAGAAAAAAAAACATCTTAACCCTATAAAGTCTACTGAACCATATTTGATACGCATATTATTTGATACATTTCTAAAGCCTCTAAATTATAGACATGATCAGAAAAACCTGTTGTCGTCTGATTGGTAATTTTACTTTTTTTTTTACCAAGTAAAGGCCTTTTAGTATAATTCTAAAATGTTCTTCAGGTCATGCTACATGTATCTTTTTGCTAAAGTAAGCATAAAGATAACTTAGATTGTTAGTAATATTTCAAGATGAACACATTTCAACTGAAGCATCTTTTAAAAAATCATTTTAAAATGTGAGGCTTCTGAGGAGCGTTTATTGCACATCTCCCAGTCATCATTGTATTGCATTATACTGTGTGTTTGCCCCCCAAAATAAAAACCAGAGAGCTTTGATCATAAAGTAAGCATTTAAATATCATCTTGCTAAGATTTTTGGGGGATATAGAGTGACAACTGATACTTATATGCAGTTTATGCATATAGTCTGCTATACTCCTATGAAGATCTCACTGAGCTACATTACAATCTATCAGAATTTAATCTTACTTGGGTCATAAGAGCCTGATGTGGCAAATATGATACTCAACAAAACACATACTGTATGCATTTCTTTCTTCCTTTTTCATTTGAAATATTTTGTCTAAAGGTTCAAAAAACTGTTCCATTTAAAAACATATATATTTGTTTATGTCAGACTTTACACGGTTATTCAGTTTTGTCTATTCTAAACATCCTAAAGATATAATTTTGTATGATTGTATGGAACTTTTTATAGTGTTTATTTAGTTTGTTTTTGTTTTGTTTTTGGAGCATCCACTTTTTTATATAAAAAAAAATTGGCCTGCATATTCTTTAAAAAAAAAAAATCACCTTTGTTTCCCCAAAAGAAAATATATCCCTTTAACTGAAGATACATTTCTTACTTAAAATTATTTTACACAATTTTGATTCAGAGTAAATTATTCTTATTTAAGGATGTTTAAACTGACAAAAAAATGTGAAAAATTGTTTTAACAATAATAATTGCTTGGATAAGCTTTGATATATATATATATATATATATATATATATATATATATATATATATAAGGCTCTTCTTTATAATAAAATAATGAATTGTTGTTTTATCTTTGTCATATGTGTGTGCTCCTGTAGATGTTGAGCAATAAGAAAGGATTACTGCCTGAACCCAATCTGGCCCAGTTCCTCAACAGTATGACCAATCCTGCTGCTCTCCAGGTCCTTATGAGACCCTACCCCAACGCCAAACGAGGAGGTAACGCTCTCTCAATCTCTCTCTCTCTCTCTCTCTCTCTCTCTCTCTCTCTCTCTCTCTCTCTCTCTCTCTCTGTGCCTCTCTTAAGTGTCTCTTTACTTATTATTAGCCAAATAATTTATTGAATATTCATGAGTAAAACGTTTAAGTACTTTTTTAGACAGAGGCATTGTACTGGCACTGAGGATTGTAGTTTTTGAGATGAAATATTTCTCATGTCTCTGCATATGTGTGTGTGTAACAGTGATCACCAGTGCTGTAGATTCTGAGCAGATTTTTCCTCTTGATGAAAGCCTAATCATATATTAAAATGAACTTTTCATTGGGTGGGAGAATAAATGAGCTGAGGAAGAAGTGGAGGCCAGAGCTTAAAGAGAACACACAATTACAACACTAAATATAGCACATGATTAAATGTTAAACTTCTCTACCTATTCCGGAGCAACTTGCCATTAGTACTGAAGCTGGAATTTTGGAATGACGAAATCATGGGCCGCCAGTATCGGCCACATACTTTCTGCTGTCCATCTCTCTTATTTTGAGAGCTTACAAGCTCTTTTCACATTATTTCCTCTCTTATTTTTCTCACTCATTTGGTTTATCTAATGGTTTCCCACCAGGAAAGTTTGGCCGACCTCACAATCTCCCCTTCCTGCGTCCACCGTTGACTGCAGCGTTGCTACAGTTAGGAAAAGCACAGCAGGTACATGCTTTCTCTTTAAATCACCCGCAAGACTGACTTAATGCTGATGGGTGTTTCTTTAACTTGCTCTTATGTTGTATATTTAAGGGTTGGATTTTATTAAAACTAACATATTTTAACTTCTTTCTTTTTTTTTTTTATATGGTCACATTACATTTTTTTCCCTTTTTTTGGAAACTTTTATGATGCATTCATCATTTACTTGTGCTAATTTGCAAATGCCTTTAATATATAGATTTGATTGTTTTACCAATGACCCAGACTTGAAATCTTAAACTGTGAAAATCCAAAATAAAAAAAAGAATTATTACCTTTTTAGGTCTGTAATAACCTAAACAAAGAATGTAACAAACATAAATAATTTCAGTATTTATTTTTTGAAAATGTATTATTATTATTATTTATTTATTTATTTATTTTAAAATATGACTGTCCCTGAGTTGTGGCATCATTTCCACCAGACTGAACAATTTTGTTTATTGTGGTTATTGTGGTTTATTGTGGTTTCAAGTGCATGCTTGCATGCATGCAAGGTAAATGTCACTTGTGAACAGAATATGTAAAAAAATTCAATTTAGTTTTGTTTATATAGAATACAAAAAATGCTAATGCTAATGTACCAATGAAATTACCTTTAGCAATACAAAGGAGTTTACCATTTTATTTCAAAAATATTTCAGATGTCATTTCCATTATTTCCACCACCAAATGAATAGTGATGTGTAGTTAATTCTGCAGCAGAATAATTCACAGCAGAATAGTTAATTCTGCTGTGATGCATGCATATCTACTATTGGACATTTTAAGTAGACGGTCTAAACTAGTGAGAGTTTGAAAGGTTTATTTTAAGGGAGATTCATTTCAAAAAGTCCACAAAGCAAAGGCGCTCATAGTTAAAGAAACACCCTAAAGAAATAAAGTTGCCGATCATGGATACAATGGTTATAGTACAGCAAAGAAGAACACCTTAGAGGGAAATATGTTATGATGAATAGGCAACTTCTTCACAGATAAATAGAAAAGCATGTATAGCAATCTATCTATCTCTCTATCTTTCATGCAGTCTGCCATTCTTGGAAACGGTCTTGTTCTGCAGAATCTTCTTCACATGCAGATGGCCCAACAACAGCTTTTACAGATCAAAGACAAGCAAATCACTAATGTGAGTGTCTGTGTGTGTGTGTTCACGTGTTTCATCATACCCATAACAAAAGAAATATATCACCACAGTACACTTACCAGCAAAATAATGCATGTTATACAACAACAGTCTAAATTGTGTTCACAGTTCTTTCTTTTTTTGCAATTGGTCTGCATTAAATCCTTTTGTACATAATGAGAAAACTGCAGTTTATGTTCAGAAAGGCATTATTTATATTTATTTATATAGGGAAGTATTAGAACCATACATCCAGCTGGCATTTTTAATGCAAATTTGAGGTTCTGGTTAAAGAATAATAATGCCATCTGTGCTGGAAAATGTACATGAAAAAAAAAAAGAACAATAATTCATGCAATAATAACGCTGACATAAATCTCCTTTAATGCATGTGTGTGTTTTGTTTCGCAATGTGCATTTTTGCAGCCATAATAATCTCATCTGTGTGTACTTCATCTTTCACTTGTTCGTCACATGACCATATAATGGCCTGACTGCTTTTTTTTCTCCTTCATCGCTCCTCCTCTCATTTCCTCCCAGGTCCAGGGTCTTTTAGGTGACCCATCCCGGCTGCTCCTGCAGAAAGTTCTGGGTCTTCGAACACAGGTTCCTCTGGGGAAGGGGTTGCTGGGAGATTCTCCCACAGGTGAGAGCTTCTGGTCAACCTTACAGACCTCAAGCCTGGTCCAAAGGTCTCATTCGCTACTGCAGGGAAATACATTTGCATTGCAAATCCTCAAACTGTTTGAAAGCCCCATTATAAGCAGTGTGAGGCAGCCACTTCAATTAGTAGTTCTTTCTTTGTGCTTTTATATAGACGTGTGTCTGTTTGGTGTGCAAAGGCATTAATCAAAGCGTTAAACACCTTTGAAGAGTATGTCTTTGTGCAGGGTCATTTCTATTTGAATATCAGTGCCATGCAGGTGTTACAGTGAGGGAGAAATTGAAATGCTAAACTATGAAGGTTTTCCAGAGTATGAACTATATGCTTTGGGTGCTAAATGTTTTGTTTTTTTTACTACAAAAGTTTAACAAAGTTCTCTGGTTTTTAGAGTTGGGCCAAGACTCCTCTCCAGTCACATCCCAGGGTGGAAACTCTGGGGCTGGAATGGTGTCACACATACCTGGGCGTTCACATGCGAGTTCCGTCTCTGATCAGAACGGAGTCACTGCGACATGCCTGGCTCCGGAGAAACAGCCTGCACCACCAGGAACCGCAGGGGGATCTATAAGCTCCCAAACACAGCTTCACAACTTCCTCTCTGGGATTAACACACAAAGTCTGGGACCTTTGCTGGGGAGCACAACACACAAAGCTCCAGCCAACCACCACAGTTCAAGTGTGCAGACTAGTACTGCCATCACGGTAAGCCTGGTTGCTTTCTGCTTCTCCAATTTCTCACCTCAAGATCAAAAAATGACAAAATCTCTGAGACTTAATGAGAATAATTCACTCAGACTTTAACATTTTATCATTTACTCTTGTTGTGTTGTTCAAAAACCATATCCAATGGAGATACAAGGTTTAGTCACATGCTCTTTTTAATACTTTTCATTGGTTAAATATTTGCAAAACACAGAGTGACCAATAGTAAAAAATATGACATGGAGATACAAGGTTTCCACCTGTTAGCGACGAAATATTTCGATTTAATTTAGTTAATTATATACAAAATAATTTTTTTAAAGAAATTAATAATTTTATTCAACAAGGACAATGATCAAAACTAAAGACTTCTACATTTGTTAGAAGAAATTGTATTTTACAGTATTAATGTTTTTACAGTTTTTTTATATAAACAGTATACAGTATATAAAACAACAAAGGGGGTGCACTTTTACACTTTGAACGCTGAATACAAACACGCACACACTCGCTTATACAGTACTTGTGATTCTGTCTGAAGTGCTTCTGTAGACCTCCTAGAACTCCACTTCCATTGTTCTGTCTGGGGGTGTCTTTATTCAGACGCAAGCACTCAGCCACCTAGTAGAGCTCAGTACAGACTCTGACAGAGTTCTGAGCCTTAATGACAGACCACTAGTGCTGTAGGCTCTGATTACTCGTGCATTACTCTACACAGCTAATGGAGAGCTCTGTCTTCTATGTGACTGGATTAGAGATGAATACCAGACTCTGTGCCAGTACTTTTCCATTTCATTCCTTCTCTTGGATTGCTGTTTATTTGTGAAATCTGTGAAAGAAAAAGCAAAGTGGGTAGTGACAAAGGTACCATATGGATTCTAAAGACTTGGAATTTCCAACCAATCATTTAGTTGGGGAAAACAATATATATATATTATTGGCCCATACAGCAAAACCCTGCTAATTATTGGCCTATATACACAGAGTACTCATGATCGCGAATTTAAAAGCGAAAGTAGCATGGCAGAGGATTTGGTGCGTGATCGCGAGAAAGTTAAAAGTGATCCCCCAGCCCCCCCACAACCCCCGCTGTTATCAGTAATACTGGTGTGAAATTTTCCTCACGTGACATCCCTATTGTATATATTTATTTACCAATAACATATATAATATTATATAATAATACAATGTACAATAATAGATAATACATTATAAAACGGATTGTTCTGGTCCTTGATGCTGATTGGTCATTAGCCGTGTTTATTTATTATAAACACCAGACGCGACACACGAGATGTGACAAAATCAATCAAAATTTACTGCCAATCAGAAGAGTATGTGGACGGAGTCTCTCTGCAAGAAAGACTGTGTTTTGTTTTGAATATAGTCACAGCCTCTTGTACTTTATTGCTTACATAATATTATAATTGATAACCAATAATAGCCCACTTTTCACAAATACCTCAATTAAAATCAATTTACATTCAATTTACCACTCTACATTATTTCTTTCTGAATTGTCAGTTTCACTTACATCTAGTGGCGAATATATTGCAAAAGATGTTTCATGTTATCTTTATAGTTGTATGCTCTGAGTTTGGAGAAGTAGCGGACATTTCAGTCTCACTGTGTGGTCTATATGTGAGCAACTCGGTGATGTACCAGATTAGCATCTAAAAAACTGTAGCATATTGTTTTGCTGCTCTTCTCAACGTGTCTCTCTCGCTTTCTTTATCTCTTTCTGTAGAGTCAGTCCAGTTGTCAGACGTCTCTATTGGGAGACCCTCCTAAAGAAGTGAAGTTGCCATCCAACCCGTATCTAAACCTGGCTAGTGTGCTTCCTGGAGTGGTACTGCAAGGTACGTGCACGATCAGAACGGCACACACTGAAGATGACTCACTTCTGCCAGACCTTGGATTGTATCTCTTCTCTGTCAGCTCTCTATTTTCAACTATAATATTTACAGTGTATGGCTGTCTTGTCTCTCCCTGCTCAAGGCCACAGCCAGATGGGCTGCAGCCCACTCCAGCAGAGAAGATAAAGACTGTCTGTATGAGAGATGTTCTAAATAGGTGTCCCTGAGCAGGCCATGATTTACATCAGTATTTTTGTGTCTCCTTTAGCACCCTGCAACAGTAAACCTCAGACTGTGCAGGCGCACACTGGGACATACAGCACAGTCCTGCCGCCTAACACCCACCCACCCAGTCAATACAGCGCCGAGACCACTCCTGCAGAATACACTCAACAATACACTCAGCAATACACACAGGTAACTACAACACCTGCAATGCACATGTGAAAATGCACACATATTGATCAAAAGTGACAGCAAAGACATTTACACAGAAGATTTCTATTTCAAATAAATAGTTTTGAACCCTGGATAGTTTTAGCAGCACAACTATTTTCAACATTGGTAATAACAAAAAAAAATTCTTGAGCAAGAAATCAGCATATTAGAATGATTTCTGAAGGATAATGTGACACTGTAGACTGGAGTAATAAAATGTAGTAGTATACAATACACACACAGCTAACAGGGAACATTCTCAGAACTTTAGCTAACCTTCTGGCAAGGTTCTCTCAAAATTATGAGCAAACATTCTTCCAGTAACATTAATGTTCATTCAAAGTTTTCTGGTCATTAATAATGTTCTCAAAATGTTATCACAAAAACATTATTTGTAATTCGTTCATGGAACACAAAAGAAGATATTTGGAAGAATGTTGGTAACCAAGACAGTTGATGGTAGCCATTGACTTCCATAGTAATTTTTTTCCCATACTATGTAAGTCAATGGGGTACATCAACTGTTTGCTTACCAACATTCTTCCAAATATATTTTGTGTTCAGCAGAAGAAAGAAATTCATACATGTTTGGAACAACTTGAGGGTGAGTAAATGATGAATGAATAATTTTTTGGGGGTGAACTATCCCTTTAATAATGACAGGGCATATGCTGAATACTGGATTTTTAATTTCAATTATATATAAAAAATAAAATACAAATACAAGTGTTTCAGTCAACAGTCTCTGTTGAAGTAAAAGTGGTAAATTGATCAATAACAGAATAAACTAACCTTACTGGAATCCCACCTCAATTGCAGCACAAGTGTTTTGTTAAACAACATGAACAAGTACATCATACCTAACAATTATTTTGATGTGAGTACATAGTAGTTAAAAACATCTGACTTCCTGGTTGCGCTGGTTGATAATTTTACATTGAACAAGCTTCTACTTGGATGCCTGTATTAGCTTTTGCCTGTGCTAGCTAAATTCTAAGTTCATACATAATTTATTTTTTAATACAATAAATAAGTTTATGATAAAATAGCATTTTCCTAGTTTTACATTGGTTGTACCACTGACATGTAAAGTGTACCAACCTACCCATATTTGAAAGTAGCAAAGGATCAGTTGGGGTTCTCTGGATGATCCATTATCATTCTTACTGTTATTACCTTGTTAATTCATAATAAAATAGCCATGTTTGCACCTGGCATTGATTGCCGAACAAATGTTTTTCAATGATCAAAACATTTTTAAAACTACTGATATTTATAAAATGTGTTTATATGAAAGTGTTTTAGCATAAAATTATGCCATAGTATTTTATTTTGAATGTCTTATTACTAAAACACCATTTTTAATAGCTTTCTTATTCAGTTCATTTCTGTGGACCGTTGCTCGACCTGACATTTTAGGGGTTTAAGATACCAAAACATAAAATGATATTTATTATTTGAATGTACTGAAAATTAATTCAAATTTTTACATTTTTATAGAATAAAGTGAGGAATAAAGAATTAATTTATCAAATTATTTTAAAAGGAAATAATGCAATTGGACAAAAATATGCATTGATCATGTCATTGACCCATTTAGCAAAACGTTCTTAGAATATACTTTTGTTAGCTAGATAACAGTTACATACAAACAGCAACATCACTGGCACAGTTGCAGTCACTGGTCTGTTTCTTTTTTCTTTTTTTCTGATGGTGTTAGGATTGTGATCTTGGGATCTTGTGTATCAGATCAAAGTATTTGACAGTTGTGGAATGCAGACATTGATAGTCAGAGAAACGAAGAAATCCCAGTGTTCACTGCAACCATCAATCTGTCTCGCTCTTAGCCCACTCTCTCAAGTCTTTTCTCCCCCATTATATCCCCCACAACTCCTCTCTATAACACAGGTTTCCACTGAGCCCCAGATTTGACAGCGAAAGCCAGAGAGAGCGAGAGGAATGAGAAAGGAAACAATTCTGCCATATGCTCAGCTGTACAATAGAGATAGATGGGTCTATATGGAATAAAGAAAATGAATGTTCAAATCAGAACAAAAAGAGTTCCATCAGAATGGAGCTGTGGTGCACCACTGTGTCCTAGGTTACTTCCATTTAAATCTGATTTTTTATTTGTCCCAACTGAGCTTTTTGTTTATCGCTTGGTTTCTATTTCTGCTTCGTTGCGCACTGTAACCCTCACAGTAAAATCTCATTGGCCCTAAGTCCCGTTTCACATTAAACTTCAAGTATCTTCTGATATCTGTGACTGCACTGACAAATCGCTACTTACTCGAAACTTGTCAGATCATACCTACTTTGGATCAAGGAGTTCTGTTATTAGCTAACTGTCAGCAACTGGCTCGGCTGGCCAAGAACCCCCCGAATTATGTGATTTAAATGCCATCTTCGCTCATGGGCACTCAGTTCTGGGCATATGTTTTGGCCTGATTTTGTTGGAAATTACATCACACCCGTTTGTTCTTCCATTTCCCTTGCATTTCCTAGGTGCCTGAAAAAAAGAAAAACCCTCCAAAAGATTTAGTCATTTTAGTTAGTTGCCAAGGCAACCTTTCTAATATTTATATGTCAGCTTTATTTAAATTAAGTTTTGAAAGTTTTAGTTAATAGTTCAAATTTGTGTTAACAATAACAACACTTATGGTGTAGTTACGGCATCTACAGGCTAACTGGCCCAAGCTAACCAGCCAAACCCAAACCCCTGGTTAGGACACAGTGCTATCCCATAAATGCAGGTTCGAATCCACCCTGTCTCATGTTCTGATTCCCATTCCCCTTCTTTCTCCCCAATAATATCCTGCCACTCTGCACTATTCTGTCAAAAAGTTGTGAAATGAATTACAAATCAGAATGTAAAGATTTCAGCAGACGCAGAGGAGTGGAAAATGTGCTCCAGGAGAGGATGAGAGGGAAGGAGAAAGAGTTGCAGTTCCTCCCACAGTCTCTCAGATTCATTCCAGTGTCTTTAGGGTGATCCCCTACTCATTCTCTGGCGGAGAGTTTGGAGGGGAAGAAATTTTAGTGGGATTAAATGGCTTAAATGTGGGTCTCCCTCTCATTACTGCCGGCGTTCCTATGACAATACGAGAAGGAGTGGGTGAGAGTTGGAGTGAGAGAAGGGGGAGTGAGAGATGCAGAGGGGGAAGACAGGAGGGAAGAGGAAGATTGGCTGTGAGTTGTCTGTCCCATCTGGTCGCACACTCCCACACACTCCACCAGCTTTGGTGAAATGAGACAGTGAGCTTCACGCTGTAGGTGTCCAGAGAGAAAGAGAGCAGGGAATGGTGAAAGGAGTGATGGGAATGAGATGAGAAGGAAGAGATATATTAAGGGAATGGTAGAAGAGAAAGCTAGCGAAACGGATTAGGCCACAAGGTTAGACAGATGGAGAGAAGAGATGAAGATGAAAAGAGGAAGCAGCTCAGGAGATACAATGCAACGCAGAGATAAAATGTTGTCAGTGTCATATAGTCTCATTTAGCCAGACTTTTGACTATCAGCCATGGACTATCCAGTCCACTTTGATGCTTATTCTGTCCAAGGTCCACTTCCTTAGAGAGGAATAAGTTGTCTGATCTACATGGAAAGCTGGGGAAGCCAACCCTGCAGACTTCAGTTCCAACCCTGCTCCGACACACCTTCCTGTTATTTTCAATTAATCCTGAACACCTTGATTAGCTGTTAGCTGTTAGGTGTGTTAAATTGGAGTTGGAGCTCCAGGAACCCTCCAGGAGCAAGGCTGTCTACCCCTGTCATTGGTGCTCAAGGATATCTTGTTTAGTTTCTGGTTTCTCCTACAAAACTCAATGTTTTTGAAAGATGCAATGCCATGAACTAGGGCTGGGCGATTTAAATCGTGAGATTGTTATGCGCATCTCGTCAGTAAAGCTGGTTCCTTGATTAGTAGTAAATCGCCATCACCTGCTTTCAGATGGAGCGGCATTCGCTACAAAGAGCCGTAGTTAACTGACAAGCTGAGCCATATCGCATTAATTATCGCAGGCGATACGTCCGAAAGCAGGTGATGGCGATTTACTACTAATCAAGGAACCGGCTTTACTGACGAGATGCGCATAACAATATCACGATTTAAATGGCCCAGCCCTACCATGAACCATGAATCCCCAAAATCTTCTTACCCAGAAACACTCCATTTTGACTCTGACATTAGTGGTTCCTGGTTTGAGACCAGCATTGTTTTAGGAATGGAAAAAATGGAACTGTCTTTTCAGTGGTGGAAATGTGCAGAATGGTTCCAGATTTCCAGCCATTGATTTTCACCATCGGACGGCGGAATTCTCAACTGAATTTGTATGTCTGGGGGGTGTTTTGGGGGTGTTGGAGCACGAGGGCGGAAATCAACCTGCGGAATCTTTTTTTACCCGCGGCAAAAACTTAAAAGCAGCCCAATTCCGCTGGACACCCTGTACCTTTTAAGCACGCATTTTTTTTGCCTGATGGACTCCTGAAAAATCCTATAAAGTCAGAAAACTATTGCCATTTTGTTGAATAGTCAGTGAATAGACTGCGTATGTCATCTGAGGCTGCGACTAAAGTCAGTGAGAAATGTCAGTAAAGGCCCAGACACACAAAACCGACATCAAAGAACTAGCGGCAACAAAAGCCGACTGTGGTGTCGCTTCTCGACATCTGCGTCTTGGCTAAAAAATTGCAATAAGTTGTAATAACTCTCTTCTCCGGAAGGTTTGCTTTGGCAAGCTGTTTCAAACTCCTGAAATGAACTTAGTTTTGGTCTGATTTTGTTGGAAATTACATCACACCAGTTTGTTCTTCCATTTCCCTTGCTGTATATCAGGCCGTTAAGACAGTCAAGACGTGTTTGATTCCTTTATAGATCGCTGTTATAGCTGTGTCTGACTGTATTTTATTTTGTTCTGTTTGTTCTGATCTGTGTCTCTGTGTGACAGGAGGCCATGCAGCAGTGGTACCAACACTACCAAGCACAAACCTATGGAAACACAAGCCAAGAGACGGCTGCAGTTACTGAATGCGCAAAAGAGCAACCTCAGGTAAACACATATACCAAGGGACAATACTAAAGTAAAGTGCCCATTTACATTGTATTTTTCTACAAAAAAAAAACAACAACCCTGAAATGATCTACATTGTCTCTTCGAGGAAAACGGCATAATAAACGTACTAAA
This sequence comes from Squalius cephalus, assembly GCF_949319135.1. NCBI lineage: Eukaryota > Metazoa > Chordata > Actinopteri > Cypriniformes > Leuciscidae > Squalius > Squalius cephalus. The sequence continues at coordinate 15,478,251 of NC_137131.1, forward strand.
TAATGTATTTATGAAAATGTTAAAAAAGGTTAAAGCAGGATTTCCTAAACTTGGGTTCACAAACCCCCTGGAGGTTCGTGAGGGAACTGCAGGGAGTTTGTGAGTTAATGAGAAACTAATAATGAATTAAATCATAAAAATATAAATAATTTTAAAATTAAAACATTTACTTAAAAAATATAATATATTTTATTTGATTACCTGCATGTCATGTGACCATTAACCGACATCAGAAAGCCATGGTGTATATTATAGAAGTATTAACATCTCATGTGGTACTTCAAGAAAACTTTTTAGGTCAAAGGGGTTCTACTAACAAAAAAAGTTTGAGTTGGGGGATAGAAAATATCATGAACTCAATAGACTCAACAAAAATAGAAGTCAATGGAAAGTCCCCACCACGCTAATAAATTTGTGTTCGTTTGTGTCACAGGTGGTGGTCACCTCCTCGTATGGAGACTACAGTTCCTACATGCATGCTGTCAGTCAGTACTATTCTCAGACGCAGATGAGCCAGTCAGCTGCTCAAGTCTACCAGCACCGAGATGTCAGCAAGGTACTGTACACTACACAGACACACTGAAACATATCATGCTTAATCATGCTCACTTTACAGTGTTCATCTCTGTCCATCTCAAAACCTACAGACTGAAAGAAATACACATACACATATACACTGCAGCAGAAATGCTAAACAGTTAACATGCTGCCCAAACATCACACACTCTCTGGAGGAAGAATTACAGCCGTAGTTCCTGGACTTCCACTGCGTCTAAGTGTTTCGTGGCTGACACGGCCTCTCTTTATGACGGATCACTGTTTGACTTACTGCAGATCGTACATGCTGTCACAGACCAAAATAGATCAGAAATTAGATTTTTACTTCTCTGTGGGCATATACAGTATATAAACTGTAAGCATTCAGCAACACTAAAAATCTGTACTGATTGTTTTTCTTCCATAATAGCATGCATATGAAACAAACAAAAAAAATGTATATAATATTATTAAGCGTAAAATAACTGTTTTCTATTTTACTATTGTAATAGTATAATTCATTCCTGTGATGGAAAAGCAACATTTTCAGCAGACATTACTTCAGTCTTCAGTGTCACATGATCCTTCAGAAATCATTCTAATATGCTGATTTGGTGCTTGAGAAACATTTCTTATTATTACAGTTGTGCTGCTTAGTATTTTTGTGGAAAAATGTGATGCATACATGCTGAACAAAAGTATAAATATAGTAATACAAGTATTAATTACTGGAATGGGGGTAGTATGTGTATATTTAAGTCTATAGACATTATTATGATTTGTCAATCGCTGCATTCTGTGGTCATAATTCTAATTGAATACCCTTTTCACTACAAATTATATTTTAGAATACCTTTGCTTTAATGGCAGCAGCACTTGAGCTGCCTGCATTTTATTGTTCTACAGTCACAAATTCTTTATTTGATTTGATTGGCCTAGAAATAATGCCGTCTTAAATATCATTTTTCACAATATACTGTATGGTTTTGGTGTGGTGATAGTAGTTTATCTTTGTGTGTGTGTGTGTGTGTGTGTGTGTGTGTGTGTGTGTGTGTGTTGGTGGTATTTGTGTTGGGTATATGAGCTTATGTAAATGTGGTGGCAGGTGGTGTTACAGGTCAGACACACATTCCTCACTTAGTCTCATGACACTCTTAGGACATAAGATCCTGCTGAAACCATTCAATCACTCCTCAGCACAGCAGCTGGGCCGATGTGTGTGTGTGAGAGAGAGAGACCTGTAATTTGAATAGTGTGTGTTGCATTTGGATAGATACAGTATAAGTGTATAAATGTTTGATGATGTCTCCGTGTCTCTCAATAGGAGGTGGAGGTGGTGAAGACCCCCTTGAGTGCACCTCTGCACACCTCTCTGAATGGCAGTGCTCAGACCCTGCTGCCCACCTACAGTGCCCTTCCCATCATGCCAGGCTTCATCACACCGACACACACGCACACGGCCAGCCCTGCCACACACACACCTGCTGTACCCACAGCCAACGACTGGAACAACTACTATTATGTGAGTGTGTGTCTTTCTTCATAAAGTGCGTGGGATATAAAGAGAACTTAGACAAACCACATAGCATGAGACCTTTCTGAAATACATGGTAGGACTAAAACAGACACCTGAAAGATTACATGTTTAGATTCCAGGACAATATCATTTTAGTTGAAAAGGTTAAGGAGCTGTCACATTAGTGAAATTTTGGTGTCCATTATCAATAGTGTAGCGATGCATGACGCATAACTTACTCATCTGAGGTCACTTCCAAACTAGTTTCCATAGTAGAGCAAGAAAAACTAAAAAGTTAATTATGACTTTAAATTTCCCAATTGACTTTGAATCACACAATTGTGTCTGTTTCTTGTAATTGTGATTTCTATCTCACAACAGGACTTTATATCTCACAGTGAGACTTTAAATTTCACCATTGCAATTGTTTCTCATAATTGTGACTTTATGGCTTATTTTGACTTCATTACTTTCACAAGAACCATATATGTGTGTGTGTGTGTGTGTGTGTGTGTGTGTGTGTGTGTATATATATATATATATATATATATATATATATCATGTGAAAAAGAAAAAAGAAAGGACACCCTATTGAATTCTATGGGTTTACGCATCAGGACAATAAAAAATCTGGTCCTTTTTAAAGTAAATACAACTTCAGATGAACAACAACACATGACATTTTACACCATGTCATTATTTATTTAACAAAACTAGGCAAAAATGGAGAAGCCATGTGTGACAAACTAAGTACACCCTTACTGCTTCCACAGGAAATAGCAGTCAGGTGCTACTACCCAGATTCCCTTGATTAGTTTATCATCAGCAAACATGACCGACTCTATAAAAGCAGAAGTTTTGTGAGTTTGCTGGTTTGGTAAGCTCCTTCTCTCTAAAAAGAACATGGCAGCACGGCTTATTTGCAAAGTTGCATCTGAACAAACCTCAAGACTTCTGGAAAAATGTCCTTTGGACGGATGTTTGGCCATAATGCACAGCGCCAAGTTAGGCGAACTTTGAACAATGTTGTAAAGAAGAGCGGGCCAAAATTCGTCCACAACGATGCGAGAGACTGATGAAGTCATACAGAAAATTATTTCTTCAACTTATTGCTGCTAAAAGTGGCTCTACAAGCAACTGAATCATAGGGTGTACTTAGTTTGTCACACATGGCTTTTCCATTTTGGATTTATTTTTGTTAAACAAATAATGACAAGGTATAATATGGCATGTGATGTTGTTCATCTGAGGTTGTTTTAAGACCATTACATTTTAAGACCTGCTAACAACCAGATCATTTTTTATTATGTCCAGGTAGGTAAAACCATGACTGTGCATGTATATGTGTGCATGTGTGTGCATATGTGTGTACATGTGTGTGTATGTATATATATGTGCATATATATATATATATATATATATATATATATATATATATATATATATACACTCACCTAAAGGATTATTAGGAACACCATACTAATACTGTGTTTGACCCCCTTTCGCCTTCAGAACTGCCTTAATTGTATGTGGCATTGATTCAACAAGGTGCTGAAAGCATTCTTTAGAAATGTTGGCCCATATTGATAGGATAGCATCTTGCAGTTGATGGAGATTTGTGGGATGCACATCCAGGGCACGAAGCTCCCGTTCCACCACATCCCAAAGATGCTCTATTGGGTTGAGATCTGGTGACTGTGCGGGCCATTTTAGTACAGTGAACTCATTGTCATGTTCAAGAAACCAATTTGAAATGATTCGAGCTTTGTGACATGGTGCATTATCCTGCTGGAAGTAGCCATCAGAGGATGGATACATGGTGGTCATAAAGGGATGGACATGGTCAGAAACAATGCTCAGGTAGGCTGTGGCATTTAAACGATGCCCAATTGGCACTAAGGGGCCTAAAGTGTGCCAAGAAAACATCCCCCACACCATTACACCACCACCACCAGCCTGCACAGTGCTAAAAAGGCATGATGGATCCATGTTCTCATTCTGTTTACGCCAAATTCTGACTCTACCATCTGAATGTCTCAACAGAAATCGAGACTCATCAGACCAGGCAACATTTTTCCAGTCTTCAACTGTCCAATTTTGGTGAGCTCGTGCAAATTGTAGCCTCTTTTTCCTATTTGTAGTGGAGATGAGTGGTACCCGGTGGGGTCTTCTGCTGTTGTAGCCCATCCGCCTCAAGGTTGTGCGTGTTGTGGCTTCACAAATGCTTTGCTGCATACCTCGGTTGTAACAAGTGGTTATTTCAGTCAAAGTTGCTCTTCTATCAGCTTGAATCAGTCGGCCCATTCTCCTCTGACCTCTAGCATCAACAAGGCATTTTCGCCCACAGGACTGCCGCATACTGGATGTTTTTCCCTTTTCACACCATTCTTTGTAAACCCTAGAAATGGTTGTGCGTGAAAATCCCAGTAACTGAGCAGATTGTGAAATACTCAGACCGGCCCGTCTGGCACCAACAACCATGCCACGCTCAAAATTGCTTAAATCACCTTTCTTTCCCATTCTGACATTCAGTTTGGTGTTCAGGAGATTGTCTTGACCAGGACCACACCCCTAAATGCATTGAAGCAACTGCCATGTGATTGGTTGATTAGATAATTGCATTAATGAGAAATTGAACAGGTGTTCCTAATAATCCTTTAGGTGAGTGTATATGCACATATATATACATACACACACACACACACACACACACACACACACACATATATATATATATATATATATATATATATATATATATATATATATATATATATATATATATATATATATATATATATATATATATATAATTGGTATTATATTATAAAATATATAATATAACAGTCATAATTGGTCCAAATGTGATATTTTACGGTTTTCTACTATAAACCCCATTAAAGGAAATTAAGGTAATAATACTAATATAATTACTTAAACAATAGAACAATTGATCAATAAAATGACAGATAGAACTAATATAATTAGTTGAACGATAGATAGATAGATAGATAGATAGATAGATAGATAGATAGATAGATAGAACGATAGATAGATAGATAGCTCAGTCAACTGAACGTGTGTGTGTGTGTGTGTGTGTGTGTGTGTGTGAAGATGAAAACCAGTAGGAGTCTGGCAGTAACTTCAGTTATTCTTCAGTTGGAAGTAAAAGACTGACACATTGAGAGATAAACACCTCTAACTTCACTGATTCAACAATAGGCGCTTTATCGTAGTGCGAGAGTCAGAGAAAATTCCTCAGACGCATGTGTGGGCTGAGGGAGACGCCGTCACTCATTTACTGTACGGAACACAAAAAACCCGTCAGTCATTTACTGTATGTCACTCAAACTCAAACATACAGTGAATAGTGAGTCACGTACATCATCATCATCATCATCATCAGCAGGTGAAATCATCCTAATCACTATAATTCCTTCTGTTATAATGAACCTCTCTTTCTTACTCTCCTAGAGTCAGGCTAGAGGGCAAAAGCGAGAATACCCGACACTGCCTACACAGGAAGTGACATCAGAGTATGTAGGCCAACACTCACAGGGTCTTGGAGGCCATTACGCAGACTACTTCAAGAAGAAGAGGATCTAACTCGCACTCGCTCTCACACCTAGCTGTTATGTTGTCACTGTCATGTCCAGGCCTTAACTTTTAGTCCATAACTGATATTTATGAAAAGATTGTACATTTTATTGTGCAGAAGGAGGTTTATTCCCCTTCTTGAACCTTCTGTGTATCTGGGTACTGTTCTTATTTCTGTCCGACACTAGGCAGGACCTCTCAAGATTGTGTTTAGTTAATTGGTATTTTCTGTTCTGCCTTTTTACCTCTCTCGCAGGTGGGGCGTACCATTCCACTCCTGAGGGGGGCTTTCGTGTCCCGTGTTTTACTGTACTACCGGTTAAGGGCTGATAAAGATAGAGCTGCACTCAGAGAATAACGATTTTCAAAGATTTTTTTTTTTCCCTGACAGGGTAGGGCTTAGCCAATGTACATTGTATATTCTGCAAAATTAGTGTATTTTTTACAGGGTGTACAGACATTGAAAATATTATTAATATTGCGTCTTGCTTAATGTGTCATTGTTTATCTTGACTATCAATCCGCTTTCCTAAGCGTCCAGGAACTGCACATCGCACGTTCATATCTTTGACAGTTAACCTTTAACGTGTCTCTGTACATACTGCTGTATCTGTAGGAATGATCAGCCATGAACTGAACGCTGCAGGAGCCTTAAAACACGGCGCTCAGAGAAGACATGGCTAAGGCAATAACCTCTACCTTCTCTGGACAAACTACTACCATATACTTTAAGGTGACCTTCCCACAACCTTCAGCTACAATGCTGCCAGTGCTTTGTTTTCAATAACATTAAGAGTAATAATATATCACAACAGTAGTAGTAATAATCTGTCGGAAGGATGCTACGTATAGGATAGACACCTGGCAAAACGTCCTGATGCAAACACCCACATGGTAATAATCTAGCATAATGCCTTTATATGGATATTAGTCATCTGTTATTCTGTGGTTTAATCTTTTTACATCTTTATCGGAGAGAGTATTATTCTGGTGATTTTATGCTGCGAAAATCCTGTTTTTAATCCGTATCAGTCTTTAAGTTAAAAATGTTTTTTTTTAAAAGATGAGGCAAATTAAGTAAGACATTAAGATAATGCATCTTGAAGAGGTGTATTTAATTTTTTTTTGTCTAATTTTTGATACTAACAAGTGCCACAAGTCTCCCAATGGAACAAATGAAATCTATAAGGAATAGTTCACCAAAAATGTAAAAAAAATAAATAATAATAATCTGCTATTCAATGACTTTCTTTATTCTGTGGAAAGTTTTTTTTAGTTTTTTTTTTTAGTATTTTTTATATACCATCCTAGTTTTTAATTCGTTTTTATATTTTCATTTTTAATTTTCCATTTCAGTGCCTGTCATGTTTTTGTTTGACTTTTAATTTTTCTTTTTTTTATAGCAATTTTAGTACTTAAACAAGTTTAAGATTTGCATCTAATATTTTAAGCTTCATTTCAATTAAAAACATTTTTTTAATAGTTTTAGTTTACAATAAAAACACTGATCCATACAATGGAAGTGAGGTCGGATTTTGTTTTGGACCCCATTGAGTTTCATTGTATAGACAAAAACAGTTGAAACTTTCTTCATAATTACAGAATCAGGACATGAGGGTGGCGAGTAGTGAGAATTTTGAACAATCCCTTTTACTTTGAACTGAGCTTGTTTAGATATTATAAACTTGACTGAAACACATTAAGAACTGGATTTTTTGCAGCATATCATGTTGATCACTGGTCGGATGCAGATCGTCTTAAAGGAGCTGTCGTACAGACGTGTTCATCCGTTCGTGATTAAGGCTGCGTGCCTTCTTTTTTTCGACACTTTTGAAGTGATTGTTGTTCTCTCGCTGAAAGCCATTCTCTCCCCTCCACAACAGACTGACAATACATCTGAGGAGGAGCTTCTGTTATTGCGTCCTATTTATGTTGCTTTATTGTGTTATGACAAGTATAAAGACAATCCCAAATTTGCATCTGTACCTGAGGCTCTGCGTCCCACTTTCAGCACAAACCCACCATTTATAATCACAGAGGCCTTTTTGTTTTTTCGAGGGAATGCTAGAAATGGTTAAGAATAAGTTTTTTAGTTTACGTGTCTCTTGTTCTGTGCTCAAGCTCAGTAATCAGAAATAAGATTTGTTGTGAAATGCTACAGGGATTATAAAGCACATGCGTTTCTGGTCACCTTCCCATGCGTCTTCTCTCTCCTGTTCTTCAGCCGCACCACTGCTCTAAATCGAGGAAAGAGAGGTTTGACTGATTATTCCTGTTATTTTCATATAAAACTACACAATGAAATTAAAGAATCTCTCAAGTGTTCCTACTGAAAGCCGAAGGATGGAAAATTGTGCCTATTTGCATTTACGAACCTGATATTTCTTACCATTTTTGCTGATGGTCATATTGATGTTCCCCTTGTATTTCAAGTCGAGGCTGTAACGTACTTTTCCGATTCCGCACATCTGTCCACTGGTTGCGAAGTCACTTTTACCCCTCTGAATGTTATGAACGTGTATGTGTGCACTTGTATCTCAAAGCTTTGCAATACTGAAGTGTCTCTTAATGATGTAGAAGGTACAGTCGCCCGTTCAAACATGCAGGGTTATCAACACTATTGTGCTTTGTAGAGCAGCCTGTTTTTTAGTTTACAAGGTTGTAGGTTTTTTGTTTGTTTTTTTTTCACCTTGAATTGAGATTTTGCAATATTTTATAATCCAAACTCTATTGATATTGCTTTACTGTGAATAAGCTATTTTTAGAAACCGTGGAATTGAAGCATGCGTATACTCCTGCAATACAAGAAAAAACTGTTTTCTCTTTTTTTCAGTAGATGTTTCAGAGCTCAATACTTTTGAGTATTTAACTACAACAAAAAAAGTATTTATTTATGTGTATTTATGTACCCCGTTCGATACAATTTTGTTGTCATTCTTTTTGAGGAAAATAGGTTTGGGTTTAATTTTGAGCAGATGGAATTGTTTTGCAATCCACATTAAAGGGCAGAAAAATCATCTGTTATCGTTTCATCATTTTTCTTCTTTGACCATTCTCAATTCCATTGTGGCCGCGGAGGCGTAGATATGAACACAACAACGTACATTTCACAATTCCTTCAGTGCAAAACCACGTGACGCTTCCACCTGGGAGATTAATCATTTTCCTTTTTCAGGAACCATGTGTGAGGATTAACCATAATCTGATAATCAGATGGGAATTAGTCGTTATTCATATAGCTAAAGCAAGGCTAAATATTCAAAGACACGCTAAGGCATTTAAACACTAATTTCACTCTTCACATCTTGATCCTCCTCATTCAAGTCAGCATCCATCTTTAGACATTAACAAAATAACCCCTGTAGAAACATGTTGTGGTTGTGTTAATCACTTTTTAATTCCATTTGGATAAAAAACAACAGATAAAATACTGCAGTATTTTTTTTTTTTTTTTTTTTTTTTGACAGTTTAAATCAGTTTCTGAAAGTTAGCTGAGCTCAGAATATAATTTGCACAACATAAAATGTGAATTTTTCTTGAGATATTTCATAAGCTCTACTGTCCCCTAGTGCCCATTTCAGGTATTTCGTTAAACGTGACGAATATCCTTCCACATGCTGTTCTCAGAATCACCCTCTTCAGTTTTTCCGTGGCAAATGTGAAGCTCAGGGAGGAAGTACAGTCATTAGAACGTGTGCATCCTGACCGGCGCATGCTGTTTCAGAGTTCTCCGGTAATCCTGCACGTTCGTTTGGAATTTTCCAACGAGGACAGCTGTCTGCTCCAAGTCAGACAAACCAGCAGTCTTTGAGCGCTTGACATACTTTGCACGTCAATAGTCTCACGATAACGGGCACAATCCACTCGACATTCACTCATCAAAGCTCCAAATCGTGGACCACACATGTAAATCTACATTCTGACACGTTCCTCGTCTTCCAAAGAACAACAGTCCTCTTTTAATCGCAACAAGGGTCAGTCTCTGTCAATGCGCATGTCTCACAGTGGGCAGATTCCATACAGCACATGCTGTAATGCACCATGGGAAATACATGCATCATGATGGCTGATGTGACACTGAGGCACAATATGAAGCAGAGGAGCTGAGTGTCAGATTCCTGATTCGCCTCATTTTTGTGCACGTCCGGCACACTCGAATCAGGTCTGCATTTGAAATGAGCGATTGGAACTGGCAGTTATACGTTTGCATATTCAGAGAGAGGCCGGGCAGTGCTCGTCTGCCCACTTCGGTGGTTCTAGCAGTGTCTTTGTGGCTATTTCGAATGGCTTGCAGTTTATCTATGAGATCGTAATGTGAGGGATACAGTAAGAAGGAGAGTATATTTGAAAGAGTGCTACACTGCAGTTATACTTTTTTTTTTTCTTTTTTCTGGGGATTTTGTCTCTATGGGAATGTCTCTTGCAAAAGAGGTGGAGTCTGCATCCCATCTTACTTCCACCGTTACTGATTGTCAAGCATCTGCTGAAAGTTGGCAATCAGGCTTTTGAAGTCGATCCTTTTTTCAGGTGTCGCCTCCCAGCATTTCCTCATCAGATTGTACAACTGTCAAAACACAAAGATCACAATCAGAGACACATGGCCTGGAGCGCAGCTCATACCTGCCGTTAAATCATCTAACCTTCACCCTCATGAAAAAAACATGATTCTGTAATGCATAAAGCAAGAACAAAATATTTAAATACAATAGAATACATTTTTTGTAAATAACACCTCAACATACTTTATAATTAAGTAATATATGAGCACAGGACAACGGCTGACCGGACAGGAAACACACCATAGAACGTTTTCAACAGCCCCGTAATATAAAATATTTAAAGAATACATTTTAAAGTAAACAACAAATTTAGTTAAAAAAAGCATACTTAATGTATACATACATAAATAAATAAAATTATAAATATTTAAATACAATTTTTAAATAAAATAGAATATTTTTTTTTGTAAATAACACCTCAACATACTTAAGTTAAACTTATAAAATGTAAAAAAAAAATCAAAATTTCAGTTATTTAAATTATTTGCTGAATTTGCAAGGTGATGTTCATTATATTTGCTCAAAGACTGAAGGCTTATTCCCACCTATGGCGTACTGTCAGTTACTGACTTCCATGGAATTCCTTAGAATTCTGTATCATTACTTAAAATCTGAGAGGTTACTTCAAGTCGTCATACAAATATGACCTGTAACATTCACTACCGTTCAAAGGTTTGGGATCGGTAATATTATTTATTGCATATTTTTGAGAGAAGTCTCTTATGCTCCCCAAGGCAAACAATAATATTGTGAAATATTATTTCAATTTAAATGAACTGTTTTCTTTTTTTAATATTTTAATTTTTAATTTATTCCTGTGATGGTAAAGCTGAATTTTTAGCATCATTACAGTCTTCAGTGTTACATGATCCTTCAGAAATCATTATAATATGATGATTTGCTGCTCAAGAAACATTTCTTATAATCAATAGTTTAATAGTTTTGTGGAAACAGTGATACATTCTTTCAGGATTTTTTGATGAATAAAAAGTGCAAAAGAGCAGCATTTATTTGAAATAGAAATCTTTAGTAACAATATAAATGCCTTTAATTCAGCAAGGATGCATTAAATTGCTCAAAAGTGACAATTAAACAAAATACATATACATCTTACTGACCCCTTTTGAATAGTAGTGAAAATAAATAGCTTTACTAAAACAAAATGCTGTAGATTACCCTCTCTGAGCAGCCGTCTGGTTTTGGAAGTCTCTTCCCCTCCTCCAGGACTTTGACCAATCGGGTAACAGTCATCTGGCCATGTGTTGGGCCAATCATCTTTAGGAACACCTGTGGGGGTGGAGCAAAGTCGGGTCAGTGGCCTGATTTACAATTAAGCTCTGAGGTATTAAACATTCATCCATGTCTCCTCTAGCAAACTACCTTTAACCCTTTAATGAGTCCAGCGTGCGAGGAAGCAATACATTATGCGTCTGCATTGTGTACAATGTGAAAATCGGACAAATCCCTCAGTACAGACATTTCCTCCAAAAGAGGCACACAGAAAAAAAGGAAAAAAAGGGAGGATTGGTGTGCAGACGTCTACCGCAGCCTTTGGGTAAGACATCTGCCACTGTGGGCACAGACTGGCACCATCTGCCATGTTCTCAGAGACAGAGAGAGAACGTCCAGACTCACCAGTGCCTCCTAAACAAGAGCTTCTTTCAGCCTACAGAAATGAACATGGGCTTTCTACGAGTGCTAGAAGTACTCGGTTCTGCTTCGCAACAAATCTGTATTACCCTCCTGCTGTGTATAATCAAACACTGATTTAGAAATGCAATCAAAAGTAAAACACTTACATAGGGATATATTTACATAATACATTTGCATAAATATAACTGCATAAGTCTATCCAATGTGTGGAAGTGCAGCTGTGATATTTGTCGTATTATTTTAATCATCTTGTGCTTTTGTGTCTCTCTCATATTCCTTTTAATCTATATCTTTATTTTCCTTTTTATGTTATACAATAAAAAATATTGTATTTTTTATTTCTTTGACCATTTTTCTTTGGTATGAGCCACCAATGAAAAATATACAAAATAACAAAGTGAAAATAAAGTGGCATTTTGGGATTATGGAAACAAGTTACCATGGTAAATACACAATAATAACATGAACTGTTAATGAAACATCTGGAAACGACTCCTGATGAATAGAACGAACATCATACCTGCGTGCAAATCCTTCCCAGCTAACACACGAAGTGCATGTTACATAATTTATTAGTACCTTTGGGTAATTTCATAACTTACTAATTGACAACATAACTACGAAGTTGCATGCTCAATTTCTTTTGTTCTTTATTTATAATTAAGTAATATACAGCGCGCGCTGCATTTGCCCGTGCATTTAAAGAGTGTGCGCTACGAGCACAGGACATGAAAGATTGCTTTTCTGAGGTGAGGGACTTTTTATTACGCAACAAGTTACGAAAAAAACGTTAGAATATTGACACTGACATATCTTGACAACATCTCATGACTGCAAATACTGAATCAAAACACGTTTTTCTCAGGCACTCTTTACTTAGACTGCGTCTGACAGAAGAGTCAACAGTTCCCACGCACATCTTTCACAGTCTCGCATCAGAGAGAAAACGTAGAATTACATTTGTTGTCGTTTCTTTGACTGCACACTCGGCGACCCACTCAAAAAGTTCTTGCGACTCAGCAGTTGAGAAACACTGGCTTAGGGTTTTTGAGACGGGAATAAAACGACTGGCCACTCACCGACATAGGGCTGCATGAGGGATCACAGTACGTGAGGAGCTCATACATGGTCACTCCAAAAGACCAGACGTCAGACGCCCTGTAGAACTTGCAGTGGATCAGGCACTCTGGAGCATACCTGGGAAAAGCAGGGAAAAAATCTTTACAAAGTTGATTTTCCAGGGGCTTTTCATAATTATACACAAATCCATAATGAAATTGCATATAATTTCACCATTACCAATGCACATGGTTCATTTTAGACTTAATATACTTGGTCATTGCTGTATAACAGCACCCTTATGAGTGAGGCTTACCAGAACACTGGACTGTCCAGATCGTCTTTCACCGTGTAGTAACCCTCATTATCCTTAATGCTTTTGGTCAGGCCGAAGTCTCCGATCTTTACCGTGCTTTCATTCTCCACCAGAACATTCCGGGCTGCCAGATCTCTGTGGATGTAGTTGCGAGAGCCCAGGTAGTCCATGCCCTGGAGTTAGAGGTCAGAAAACAGCAGGGTTAAGCATAATGTTACACTGCAGGTCTGCATTACTAACAGAAACCCAGAGCATGAGAACACAAAGGATCACTGTAAACAGCTGTTGTTATTATTATTGGTCTACGAGTACAAGGCCTCAAGGACAACAGACAACCAGAGCATAAGTTGTGTGGAAAGCAAATGGATATATAACATATTTATAAATACATTGCTGGTACCTACATATAGCCTGAGTTTCACCATATGCATTATGAGAAAATATGTTATATGGGGTAGGTTTTTTTTTTTTATTAAACATTTTATTCAGTAAGAACAGTAAAGACAATTTCAAATAAATGCTGTTCTTTTGGACTTTCTGTTGGTCAGCACCAAATCACATTAGAATGATTTTTGAAGGATCATGTGACACTGACGACTGGAGTAATGGCTGCTGAAATAATACTAATGATTGTAATAATAATAATAATAATAATAATAATAATAATAATAATAAGCAATATTTTGTTTTTACTCATTTTTGATTAAATAATGCAACACTGGTGAGCATAAAAAAATAAAATAAATAAACCTAAACTTTTGTTATACTGCAATGTATTTCCATATCACACTATATCGCTGCAATGCAAATTAAATGTATTTTAGCTGATTGCATGTATTTTGCATTAAAGTAAGTGAATGCTTTACTGTCTACTGAGTTCAAGGTTGTTTTACTTTAACACAAGAAATGACTAATGAAAAATTGCACTTATTTTAGAATACATGACTGAATAAAACACGTTTTAATAGACTCTTTGGTTGTGATTCCTTCAAATACATTTTCATTTTTAAATTTTTATTAGATTCCTTGTGATTTTTGTTTCATTGTGCTGGTGTTTTTTTCAGGTTGGAAAGTTACCATAAATAGACAAGAACAACCAGTAAACATTGTAATCCATTCACATTCGGTGTTACCTGGCAGATCTGTACAGAATAGTTGAGAAGGGTTTTAAGGTTTATGTGAGCTTTGTTTCTGGGGAGGTATTCCTTCAGACTGCCTGCCGGTAAAAACTCCATGATGAGCTTAATGGATCTCCCACCTAGAAACAAAAATGTGGAAAGATTCAATGATTCATGGTTAAGAACTCATGCGTTTGGCACCAAAAGCCATTACAGCATTATATTATTTATGATGTTCAGAATTGTGGTTTACCCTCTTCATTGCAAATGCCCTTATATTTGACAATGTTCTCGTGGTAAAGTTCTCTCAGGATGTGAATCTCACACCACAGGTTACTGCTCTGCTCTTCTCGGTTCTCTGGCTTTAGAGACTTCACGGCCACCAGCTCTCCTGTCCGATCTCCCCGCGGGTCATATCTGCACAACTCCACCTTTCCAAAGTGACCCTAAAAGCACACAGATGTACTTCAGTCTAACCAGAAGATGGTCAGTTAAATAAGCAGTTTGTTCATGAGTTTAAAGACCACACACACACACACACACAGTGTAAATACCTCTCCAAGGTCTCTGATCTTCTTGAGGAACCTCTTCTCAAACACTGTAGGGTCCACCTCTAGCATGGGAACAGGCTGAATGGATGGGTCTAGAGAGAAAACATTAAAGAGGAAAAATGGAAACCTTTTTTTTTCCAAACATACGCAAACGTTTACAATGCAATGTATTCTCTCAAACCCACCACAAAAAGGTAAGTTTTCCTTCACATTAAAATATGACTAACCATGTTTACATATCAATGGTTATTAAGCGCAGCAACTTATCCTGTCCTAATGAAAACAGTGAGGACTACTAGAGTCTATGGAGACTAGCCAATCCTAACAGAGCTCATTAACATATAGAGATCTTAAAAGCATAGTAGAATAAACAGCCTGTTTAATTCTAAGAGAGTGGAAATAGTCATATAAGACTAAAATATAACCGGTGTACACTACCATTCAAAAGTTTGGGGTCTAAGATTGTTGAGCTAAGAGAAAAAACTAACAACAAACAAAAAAAAAACAGTAATACTTTGTAAAATATATTAAAATGGACAACAGTTATTTTAAATGTTAATATTTCAATTTAATTTATTCTTATGATGGTAAAGCTGAATTTTCAGCATCATTACTCCAGTCTTCAGTTACATAATCCTTCAGAAATCTTTCTAATATGAAGAAAAACATTTTTAATTATTATCAATGTTGAAAACAGTTGTTCTGCTTAATATTTTTGTGGAAACCGTGATATATTTGTGAGGATTCTTTGATGAATAGGAAGTTCAAAAGTGCCGCATTTATTTAAAATAGAAGTCTTTAGTAATGTGATATATTTTTGACAATATAAGTAACAATATAAATGCCTTTACTGTTCATTTAATGTGTCCTTGCTGAATAAAAGTATTAATCTCTTAAAAGATTTCTCACCCCAGTCTTTTGAATGATAATGTAGGTGAAAGAAACCTTGGTAAACATTCACATGTGCTCAGTACTTTAAGCAAAGATGAATGTAGTAGATCTTTGTAATAGCCACAAGAGGTCAGTATTGAGAACACTACAGGAGAAATTATTTAGGCTTAAATTTCGAAATATATTCAATAACTAAATGTATGGTTTGTCATCTGTATATCTTGACTCCTTACTCTGTTCCTCCACCATGACAATGTCCCTGACAATGGCCCTGAAGAACAGTCTCTGGCGAGGGTCGTAGGTCATACAGTGGGTCATGAGTTTGGCCAGCTCCTCGCAGTCAGGGGTTGCCAACTGACACTGTGCTGTGTAAAACCTTTCCTTCTGCTCAGAGAGATGACAGCAAAAAATACACATTCATCAGCACATTATCAGAAAAGAAAGTGCCAAGTCATATGCATGCCTCAGTGTATGTGTACGCTGTTACCTCCGTGAGCTTCTTGTCTTTGAGAGGTATCTCTCCATTGTAACAGATCTCCCACAGAGTTGTCCCAAAGCCCCACTTATCCGCTGCTACGCTCAGATTAGCCGTGTCCTGTACACACTCGGGAGCAATCCAAGGAATCCTGTCCACACACTCTGTAGACAAACACAAAGCACGTTGTCATTCAATGGCATTATCAAGTAACTTCAAATTAACACTCAAAAACACCCAAGCTGGGTTGTACTGGTTGAAAAATCCTTTTTTTAAGGGGGTTTCCACCACCATTTCCTCATTCAAACATCAAAGTTAATTTCATCGAAAACATGATCCCTTGGCAACACTTTCTTGTATGCTCCCTCTCTGTGCCCCTTTCATTCCCCTGTGCGCACACACCACCACCCCCAAAAAAACAACAACACACAACCAGTCTTTCCTGTAACAGTCCCTGGCACACAGCAAACAAAGAGCTTTTCTGGTCTCCGAAGTGCTTCAGGGAGCAGAGCTGGATCTCGGCCAACAAAATTCCTGTCAGTTATCTTTTCCGAGCAGTCCATTTTCACAGTGCAATAAAGCTCAGATCGACAGCATTGCATTTACCCTGGATGCACACTCAATAACACTTTACCCATTTAACTCTTTCTATTTACAAGGTTATTATAATGCATATATGTCAGCTCAAAATCTCTGACCCTAATGTGAGCAGTGATAAAAATTTAAATTGATATGTATTAATATTGATTGATAAAATGTATTCATTATTTATTCATATTTATTCATCATAAAATTCTATAAAAAAAGCAATGAATTAATTATAATATAACAATATCTATTATTATCTATTTATTTAATCAAATACTATAGTAGTTGTAATATAAAATACTACAACATACAATTAAACTTTTTAAAACATTACAACAACTATATAAAATCTTTCCGTATGGTATTCCTCTTAAAGTCACTATGAAATCCAAATTGGCAATTATTATTCTTTTATGGAATACTGAAGTATTTATTATGAATGATTTGTCTGTACACATCATTATTTTAAACTAAATCGAAATAACTTCCCCTCGCTCTTGCAGTGTTGCAGTGTTTTTCAGTGTGAGGGCGGGACAACCTGTCACTAACATGAGATCACAGCAATAGCAAACCACAACCATCCAATCAATTTCCGATGAACAGAATCAAGTCCCTACCTATGTATATGTACAGTATATATATTTTTTTTTTGTTTGAGAAGCGGTTTGACTCAGATATATGTCACAATAGGAAAGAAAAGACTAAAGCAACTTCCGTTTAGTGCTGACTTTAACATGCTGTTAAAGTGGTCATAATGCCTGTATGAATGTTTAAAGTGTGTGGTCATAATGAATCTCTCACCTTCTCTGCTAAGGACAGTAATGGGTATGCCGGGGTCACTCAGTTTAATGAAGGGTCCTCCCTCTCCATCTAGACCATCTCGAGCCACCAGAATGTTCTTACAGCACACATATCCATGAACCAGCTTCTTATCCTCCTACAGGATACACACAGCAGTCAAACAGTAACATTATTCACTGATAACACTTCATAAACATTTTCACTGATATGTTATGTTGCTCAACACCAAACTTTTTAATAGAAGTGTATGTTATACTGTTATGCGAGTTATGCGAAATATTTAACATATTTTAGTTTTTAGGTAGATTATCAATACCAATTAGTACTACAGATTTAAAATTATTGGTTATCAGTCAAAACAAAAACATATTTTATCAGCATATTGGTATATACCAGGATTTCAATACAAAGAATGGCTAAATACTTTATTTCAAGACCGGAAAGTCAAGGTTTTGAGCATTTGTTTTTGAGTTTGTTTCTTTACCAGATAGCTGAGGGAGCTAGCCAACTGTTTGGCAACCTGGAACTTCCATGCGGTGCTGAGAGTCGTGGTCTGTCTGCGCATGAACAGATCCAGAGGACCATACTGAACAAACTCCTCCACCATAATATCTACACAGAGTGAGATAGAGATAGAGAGAGAGAGAGAGAATGTATAATGAATGTAATGAATGTATAATGTATAATGAGTGAATGTACATTCACAGAATGTGTTTAGTATCTGCATCTACATCATAATTATCCTGTTTACTTGTATTACTATATCAGATGTATTAACTCCTTGTTGTTGTTTATATTTGTTCTTATGCTTTGGCAACACAGATGCATTTTTTTTGTCATGCCAATAAAGCAACATGAAATTGAAAAAAAAATTGAAATTGAAAATTGAGAGAGAGAGAGAGAGAGAGAGAGAGAGAGAGAGAGAGAGAGAGAGAGAGAGAGAGAGAGAGAGGAGAGATGGATGCAGTATTTTATGCAAAAGAGCAGTTATCAAACTCTCTTCCTCTCTGCCACACAAACACGGTTCCAGCTCAAATATGCAAATTCTTCTAAGAAGACACACAGACACACCCATTGCGTGCACATGGCTGGTGATCCTCAGAGTATTTAGGTTATTGTTCAGAGGAGCAGGAAGTGCAGTTTGCAATTAAATACATAACCTGATACCTAACCAGCAGACTTTGTTGAACAATCAAATGTCGCAATGTGATCAGCTTCCTCACAAAAAGCATTTATGAAACATTTACATGCCATGGAATCATAAAGCAAGTTTAGACTAGTTTATCTATTTTAAAATTTACTCATTTAAAACTACATTATTACTCAAGCAATGATTCATTGTTTGATTTCTCTATGATTTCTTAGAAATATAACACTGCCACTGTGTCAGATCTACACGCTTAGTCGGAGAATGACAATGTCTCTATGTTCGCTTTGTAAATAAATAAATTACTTTTGCACCAGTGACTATGGTGACTCGCTGGTTACAACAGGCGGAAGAAGAAAAAAAAAAACCCACCTATTTCTCATACTTGCCATGTAAAACTACACCAAAACAGAATAAAAGACCACAAAATAAGAGAACTAGAACATTTGGTTAAGTCTTTAATAGATGTGCGCCCTCTGTAAGGAAATGGATTGCTTATCAAAAAACATCCATTTGTCATCAATATCACTAGACAAAGCAATCATCAGATACAACCAGAATAATTTGGCAGGATAAATGCCAAGTTCGCAACATATTAGAGACAAGTGAGAGTAGGGTACTTACTCTCCTGGTGGCGAACACACACTCCGTAGAGCAGTGCGATGTGTCTATGAGAGATCTGACGCATCATGCTTGCTGTCTCAAAGAAAGCCTGAGAAGAGGAAGAAAAAGACATACTTTAAACATTCAAATAGTAACCACACTGATGGCAGAATACTAACGGAGAAAATTCTATTCAAAACCCCTCATGGTTCATTACAGTTGAAAATGACCACAATTAGTTTACAGTTATTCAGTAGACATGTGTTTTTATCCAAAGCAACTTACAAATGAGAAAGAGAGTCAGGAGCCTGTAACATTATACCATCTAAAACCAATAATCTTGTTTGCTAAACTTCATTTAGACATGAGTAGGCCATGTGTGTCTTACCAGAGAGATATCTCTGTGTCCTGAGCCCAGCACTTTCAACACCACTTTCACCTCCTGTGAGTATCCTCCCATGTCATCATCATCCTCACTCTTCAGCTTCAGATCACCAGCATAAATGTTTGTCCTTGTGCCCCGACCCAAGTGCTCACCCTGAATGAGACCACAATGTCACATATCAGTAAGTAGGTAGTCAATTATCAAACTTTTATTCAAAGCATTCCATTTTTTTTTTTTTCAATTTCAGGGACAGGCCCACTATATTAAGCTATAGTGAATGTCTTGCTTATAGTTTACGGGCTACTATAAAGAGAATATCTGTAACACACTATTGTCATAAAGTTTGAGGTAGGTCCGATTTTTTAAAATGTTGTTAGTGGTTATGCTCACCAAGGCTGCAGTAATAGTATTACAATTTAAAATAACTGATTTGTATTTTAATACATTTTAAAATGGTATTTATTCCTGTAATGGCAAAGCTGAGTTTTAAGCATCCATTACTCCAGTCTTCAGTGTCAGATGATTTTCCAGCTATAACTCTAATATGCCGATTTGGTGCTAAAGAAACATTTATTATTATTATTATTATTATTATTATCACTGTTGTGCTGCTTAATATTTTACGGAAACTGTGATATAAAGAGGATTCTTTGATGAATAGAAATTTCAAGAATCATTTGAAACATTATAAATGTATGTACTGTTATTTTTTATCAATGTAATGCATTCTCACTGAATTAAGTATTAACTCTTTCCTACTGACACCAATTTAACTATACTGTATAATAATTTATGTTTCATAAGTCTATGTACTTCAATAAAAGTATCATAAAATATAAATAGTTTTATGGCCAGGAGGATTTTTAATTTTTCACTCACTGTGGAGCGCACAATTATGAATGTATATGGTAGATTTTTTTGACAATATCTGTATTTCATTTTATTTCTTAAATGCTCGCCATGCTAAAGAAGAGTTGACATTGGTTCAAAATCCATGAAAAAAAAAAAAATCACCTGGACAATCTCTTCCTTAAGGATGCGATGGAAACTCAGCTGGCTGACTTGATTTTGTCTCTGCGGGGCGGGCTCTCGGTTTGTGGTCATCACTAATAGGTTGGAAATTTCTGAAGGACAGAAGAGCATCATTTGTGATTGGTGACCAACATATAAATAGTTGAGATCCCAGCTTTAAACACTAAATATCATCTGGTTTGATTGTCCAAGGATGTTTATTTAGATAATATCTAAACATACAGTACATGCGTTGGTGTGCAGACATCACCTAAACAGAGTAGGGAAGAGGAAGTTTTGCAGTGACATTGTGCACCGTTCAACAAAAAAAAAAAAAAAAAACTTGCTACACGAAAACAATGAGCATGAGTGGGTCCACGTGCAGGTATAACGTTTATGTAAGTGTGTGTGTTTGTGTGCTGTGATGTTCATTCTGCAGCATCAGCAGGTCTTTTGTCTACTCACTGACATAATCTCTGGATACAGACCTACAAGCTCTGTTTTTATGAGTGCAAATTGGGTAAAGACATCAAGAGATGTGAACAACGGAAACCCACATTTACTACATTTCCTGCCTGTCACTGATGCCTCAGCATGTACTCTTAGAGGAGCAGATGTAAACAAGCCCTGACACAGTCTAATGTGCGATAACTAGGCGTTTTTTCACAACCAAAACATTCCTAATATTTGGTTTTGCATCAGTATAGAGCTGTTGTATTACTGCTAATACTGATGGAGCACTAAAGGAAGAAGGATATTAAGTACATCAGGATTTATATGCACCAATATAATAAATCCTAATAAACTGCATTTAAAAAAAAAAATTAATACATGACATTTTTCTGTGAACATTTTTGAGTAATGATGCACAAAAATTCACTGATATGATTCACTGAATCAATTAAAACACTAATATATATGAATTCATCTGCAATTGGCAGTTGTGGCGAAAAGTACATTTTGGACCCTGGTTTCTCTGTGGTATGCAGTTATCTGTAAATCTCTCTCAGGAACATTTAACTCGGTCAGGTAGAGATGGTTAGCTGGATAAAGGTTCAGGGGCTGTATTCACAAAACATATTAAGGCTAAAAGAAGCACCTAACTTGCTGATTTAGGAGAAACTCTTAAAAATAACGGCTGTGTCAGGACTCCTCAATTTTTACTCTAAGAGTATTTCACAAAGCATTTCAGCATTAAAACCAGCTCCTAAATCTGTGAAAAGTTAGGGGTAGTCAAGAGGACTCCTAAGTCACTTAGACCAAATCACAAACAATCCTAAAATGGCTGTTGCTGGCAATCCACCCAAAGTCACTGTACACTACATTGAAGCAATGCGAGATTTTTATCTGCGATGACATAACATAAAGGTTCATTTGTGTACAGGCAATCTGCATTGAATTGGTTGATAAATGGGATAAAACCCATCGTCTGGTTGATAGCCTTGTTGGCCAGCTTGTCGACCTTTCTCGACCCCGTCCCCCACTTTGTTTCTAGTCTACTCACTGTCCTATCATAATAAAAAGGGAAAAACTGCAAAAAGAAATCTTTAAAAAAATAAAAAAATAACTAAAATTAGTATTAGAATAGGAACCAGCCCAAAGTGAGGAGTCTGGGTGGTGGATGGATACAGAAAACTGTCGAGGTAACTTAGTGAGTGAGTCGTCTGTGTATATAGTATATATGCCTCAAGCTGATTGGATGGATAATTTGAACGTACTCCTCATGAACTTTGTTTATACAACATCATTTGTCATTTGAATTCTGCAATCTCTCTAGATGAAGACATGTAAGAGGCTGACAATTACCTGAACATTACTTAAGTGACACTTAGCCTACATTTTAAAAAACTTTATTTGAAAATGGCAACATGATACCTCATTCTGCAATATTTCTATGATAAAATCATTGGCAGAGACTACTCCCCCATCAGCCAATCACTGTATGCATAGTTATTAAGCGTGTTGACATCATCCATAGCAAGGATGTCAACATCACCCTTACTCTTAGTTTAAGACTTCTCTCTATTCCTTTGTAAAAGTTGGTCTCAGCAGCTTTGTGAATAGGTTTTAAGAGGAAACTCTTATCTAAGAGCTGCTATTTAGGAGAACTATTAGTTGCAAGATAAAATGTTTTGTGAACACAGCCTTTGATCCTGGATGAGTTGCTTGATATACGAGACTGCACAACTATTATCTGCCAGTTGCACAGTTGCCAGAGGTCAAGCAAGGATATGACTGCTTGTGTGCGCATTCTGATTTTTGACTTCTCTAAAGAGTATTGTGACACTTAAAGCACTAGAAAAAAACAATTCCTCTTTCAGCCAAAACCAGTCAAAAAACACTTGAAGATTATTGAACAGATGTACATGCTTCTGAGATTTAGACAATAAAAAGATGCACCAAAAAAAAAGAAGGGGGAAAAAAAAAGCACATCTCACAAGATGAGAAAGTCATTTCATAAAGTATGCAGTTTGGAAAGTGTCGCAGATGGAACTTGCAGCAGTGGAATGCAATTGAAAATGCATTCAAATAGTGAAACTTTTATTGCGCTTGAGCAGATGTGACGGAGAGGGGTTTATACAATGTTGCACATCAACTCACAGGACTGTTAATTTTATCTGTGAACTGACTTACAAATCCTCTCACAATCTCTCACTTAGGTCTAAATTCATAGAAACTGAAGAGTCATAAGTAATCATGTACTCATGTTATGGAAATTAACACCTAACTTATTTGTTTATTTGTTTATTTGTGTTTTCCCCTACATCGTATATGCTAAGTTAGCACATCATTACTCGCTACCTAAAAAAATTCCATTAATTTATTTCCTATTATATAATGTACATTCTAGCAAACAGAAAATATAATATGCTAATGAAAGCAGACACAATAAGAGATGGTTCTATAATTAAAGAGATAATCATTTCTCATTACTCATACTCATGTTGTTTCAAAACATCCTGCCTTCTGTGAAACACCAAAAGAAATATTCTGAAGAATGATCAAACTCGAAAAAAAGCACCATAAAAGTAGACCATAAGATTTGTATATCATACTGACACACTACAGTTAGTCTTCTGAAGCCATACACGTGTTTTGTATGAAGAACAGATTCAATTTTAAGTTTAATAATTTTTGCACAAATTTAAAGATTCAAGTAATTAAGTTTTGAAACCTGGGTGTTTTAGCTTTACATTTACTGAAACTGTGCAGCTCATACCTGTAATTACCAGTTAACTCAAAAGAATGTCAAATCAATTACTTCATTGTGGCATGTAATTTCCCGCTCTAGGCCAAAACTAAGTCATTAAAGCTTATTATCATCTAGTTGACGGACTCAGAGCTGTGATACAACTGATTGTATCATTCTTTCTAGTCCATTTACATCATTAGCACTTATATACTCTTTTAAGCTTTACATTTTATTTGTCTAAATTTTCACTTGTATATTTATTGAAAACTAGTCAGATTTGTCATCCTGAAAATTAACATGTTAATACAAAATTGAGGTTGGTGGGTTTTACTGGTATTTCAACAGATGCAACAGGTAACAATTATGGGTGACGAAAAAAGGCTAGTAAACATTTCAACAGCAGATTTCAATAGTGTACTTCACACCCCAAACCCAAATTTTCACATCCTAATAACTACTCTAGGATTCAATAAATCCCCAAGAAAGAAAACACTTAGATGCATTCAGCAGGAAGCAGTGCAGATTGAACACTGGAAAATCCTGAAAATTCAGCTAGCAGCTTTCAGTAAACTGGACAAAGCAATGAGTTCTGATTTCAGTTTCAGTTTAAGTTTAAGACAGGACCATTCACAGAGAGATTTTCAGGGGTTTCTAATGGAAATACCATCCTATCCAAATAGGCAGTGTATTAAATCTCCATTAAATCAAAGTAAAACACAGGACATATTTCCAGTTTAGTTTCACCTACAGAACATACGGCTACAGAAAATATGAAATCAGGAGTCTTTACATAATTTTGCCTCTAAAAACTAAAAACATAAAATGGACAGACTGATGGATGGACAGACGGACGAAGTCTTTAATTTGGATTGATGGATGGATGGACGGACAGTCAAATCATTGCTTGAAAAGTGTTTAATTGGGATAGATAGATCTGAACGTTTGATTAGAATGGATGGATGCATGATTGGGATACAGGAATATACGGATGGATTAGCTGTGTCGCTCAATGATAATGCATAGAAGGTCTTCTTTCATGTGACTGATTGAGCCGAGCGTGTGTTGGTACCTCTGGGTTGTGGTGGGCAGCAGCGGCGCAGCTGGAAGCGCAGGTTCTCTGTGCGCAGGTTTTGGCCCTGCAAGTGCTCTAGAAGCTCCTTTAGAGCGGGCCGGAACGTCTCGGTCCCAAACAGTCTGTAGCCCTGAGGGCTTGTTTCAATTTGGAAGTTCTTATACTGGGGAATCGGCCTGGACTCACACAGGTCCATCTAAAAGAGAGAGAGGAGAAATACATGACAGACAGAAACATGATTAAGCACAAAGGAAATAAAGACGAGAAATCGTGCATGAGAAGAATGGTGAAGGGAACAGGATTTGTTAAACAAATGTTATGTGGCCATTAACTGATCCCATGTAAGATAAGATACATTCTTTCTTGGTTGGTGGGGAGGTGTTGGGTTTCTAAATGTGACTAGTTATATAGTACATAATGCTGATAACATTTAAAGTTTTTATTGTTGTTTATATGTCTATGTGGTGTTTTTAATGTGCTTTAAGACAAACCATGTGCATGTTCATAAGTCAACACCATTGCTGAGAATTTTCTCCTTAAAACTGCAGTGAAAAAAAGACGCGGTTTGAAATTATCTGTTTCTGACATCACAAACTGCCTTGTAACCAATCACATCAACATGCGGGCGGGCGGTAGCATATCATTAACTATGCTCTAAAGCAGGGGAGTCTCAAGAAAAATCAGGTTATCCCAGTGTGTTTTTCTGTTGATATTGGAAATATAGCGGGTGAATATGATTTATATGACGATGTTATGATGAACTATATGCATTTCTCCACTGACGTTAGTTACAACCGTTTCTAAGGATATTGATTTTTAGAAGGCAGACTGAGATGGCGAATGGGAACATGGTTTGTGTAACATTACCAACACATTACTAACTGTTTGATAACATAGTCAAGCAAAAGGCTAATCATATTAATTACCGTTATGTGCCCGACGTTGTAAAGAGCAATACATAAATCGCACTACTATTCAGATACGTCGACTTGTAGAAGACCCTGTTTAATTCACTCTTTTACTTCTTCTGAATTTGTTTCTGGTTCAAACATATATGGCTGAATTAAACCAGTATTTCCACTTGCCATTGTGCAGCGTTTACTACAAAAAAGTTGAGCAAGTGGATCAGGTATTCTGACCTCGTGATTAAGTGGATACATTTAAGCTATTTTAAAGCATGAAGTAATTAAATATGTGATTTTGGTGATTAAAGATGAGATTTAAGGGATAAAATTATTGACTACAGGGGTACTTTAAAATTTACAGGAAACCAAGCACGACACTATGTGTGCACTTCAATTATTTGTTAGGACATTCAGCCTTATTCAGCAAGCTCACACACCTTGTGTTGATAAATTCAGGTACATTCAAATAAATTCTATTTGTATAGCATGCTGAACAAGGGAGTCATCACAGAAAAGCAATGCAAGGAAACAGTGGATCAGTCTCTGATCCAGCTGCTTATATAGTGTAATGCAGATCTCTCGTTGAAAAATAACTGCCAAAGAAAATGATCTGAAAATGCATGCATTATCCTGGTCTAATCTGGTCCAAATTTTTTCTCAAAGATACAAAAACTAAAGCAAGATCCTAAACTTTGGAAAAGCATTTTCACACTGACTTTCTGCCAAAACTGGGTTATGCAATACTTGAAAGAGAATCAATGCAATATATCATATGAACACAAACTATTTGTCATGCTCTGGGAAAGTGTACAACAAGAACCAGACCACTTGTCCTGTACAGGCTAAACGGACAAGACAAAGGTTTTCAGTTCCTAGCTTACAAAAATGGTTTTCAGCTGTATAAATCAAACTAAATCAAACTGTTTGGTGTGTGCATGCATGTGTTTGTACCTCAATGCAGACAACAGTCATGATGATGTAGTTATAATCTGTGCAGCTCCAGCGCAGGATGTAGGTTCCTTCTTCATTTCCCTCCTGACGGAGTTTATGAATTGCATACTCCGTGCTGTACAAAGAAAACAGACAAAACTAAGTCTTAAAATGTCTCTTGAAGACAGCTGTAATAACACAAACTAATACTAATTAAAGTAGCATTTATAATAAAGTTCAAAAGTTTGGGTATTTTAATGTTTCAAAGAAGTCTTTTATGCTCAACATATAAAAAAAATTTATTTACACAGTGAAGACTATGCACTGTTTAACACATTTGATTACTTTATACAAGTTATGTAGTATTTCTTATTTCTAATGCTTGAAGTTTTTCAGGTAGGTCTATTTTATTTGTGTCTTTGTTCTATTGTAGTTTGTTTTCCTATGTTTGGGTAGGGTTAGGGTTTCCTATGTTTTTTTCTTTGATCTTATTTTAGCACTCTTTTACTTGTCTTAAGTAAGCTTGAGTTTTTTTTTATACTTAGTTTTTTGTGATATAATGGGGAGAAGAATTATGAAATTTCAATGGCATTAACAATGTTGATATCATACCAGATAGGCCCATGACAGCCATTTTCTAAATTCTGGACAACTGATGAGGGTGCGACTTCAGTGCACAGGTAATGATGGGCATCTACAGTCAATCTGAAGTAACCGTCCACCATTGCTGCAAAGGACAGGGCTGCATCACGATAAAACAGATCCAACTCCTACAGAGGAGAGAAGAGAAATACATTTTCTGGATAAGAGCTATAATGTATCAGTTACTTTTTTTCACATGAATTCTGAAGTCAGTCCTGTTGATTTATCAATAACACGAGTATGAATCATCAGCTTTTCAAGAGATGTATGGAAGTATTACCATTTCCTGACCAGGTGCAGAGTTCACGTCCTAACTTAACACAACCACAACAAGTGACAAGATATTTTGATGATAAAATTCTACTAAACATTGCAATGCTGGGAAGCACTGCGCATTGTTAAATCTAACTGGTCCAAAATCAGAATCCACATAAAATTACATTAAATATCAAATATGTTCGGATTGGCTTTGACAGTATGATATTCAACATGAATATATAAACTGTTTGTGCTGGAATTGAATTGCACCTGGTTAGGACATAGCGTTGCAGATGTTTGTCTCATTAAAATCTCATTGAAATGACAAAATTACCATGGTTTTATTGTCTTGTCTGTAAATGGTTACACATGACTCCTTAATGACAATGTGGGTGATTTCATAAAAGTCTGAGAAAATTGTCCATCCGGTTTCTTTCTTTTTTTCAGTCTTCTGCTTGTTGTCAGCCTTGTTCTTTTTAGACTTGGGTTTGTCTTTCACTATCAGAAGATTCTATTAAAATGGAATAAAGACACACACAAAAAAAAACCACATTGGTAACAACTCATGAAACAATTTATGACATAAAATCCAATACCAAGTTTATCCAGAATTGCTGATTAACTTGTAAGCTTTTACAAATCTGTAAGCTCATATAATCTGAAGCCATAAACTTACCGGTACAAACTTTCTCCTCCAGGAGATCCCAGTGGTTCCGGACACTTGCACCTCATAGCCCAGTCCGTCATCACCTAAGGGAAGTGTGTGGGCCGGAGAACCCTCACTCTCGCCTGATACTTTCAAGCTCTTGGGCTCAACAGTCTCTCGACCCAAGCCCTGGGTCAGCGTTTCCAGAGTGGACAGATACTTGACCTTCAGGTCATAGAGGGTTATGTTGCTGTCCTGGATGGTCTTGCTATTGAACTCATTGAGAAAATTCTTGAAGACATTGTTGATGCGTATGCGTGTGAGAAAGTTCCGCTGCTTAATGGTGCGGTTAAGACTGTCCGGAATGAAGCGCTTGTAGCTACAGATAGAGAGAAAGATAAAACCTGAATAAAACCACCTGCTTTAAAGATGTGGTCACATTTATCGTTGCTCAATGAAATTTTGTAAACAAGATCCAATCATTCCAATAGGCTTCATACATGCTTTGGACAATGGACCTGTTTTTGCATGCAATTTATTTGCAAAATTTCGCTAATGTGACCGCACATCAAGTAAGACCAATCAGAATCAAGTATTCCAGAGAGCTGTGTAATAAAAGACTAATATTTGGGAGTGCTATTCTTATATTATCGCTGTAGATCATTTTGCAGATGTGATGTATAAAGCAGATAGATTGTGTGGGTCACCTGGTCTCAGCTCCGGCTCCTGATAAGGGCAGATCATTGCCCTTTGCATGATGGGTAATAGCCAAAACTGCCATTCCCAAACACTCGTTCTCTATCTCATGAAGCTCCGCCTCAGTCTGGGGAGAGCGCACAGGAGCCAGTCCCCTCAGGAAGTCATACTGGCCCTAAAACACACCAAAACAGTAAGAGCACAGTGTATGCCAAGCACAAAATATTAATATGATCACACACGCAAGCTAATGGACACTAGTGTTCACATTGCCCCAGAGATATTTGAATCCAAAAAAAGACATTTAAATATATATCAATTCAAAGAGAAAAGAATTTAAATAGTCATCAAGCCACAATGCCCCTGTAGCACAAAACGGGCAATATTAATTATGTTTACCTCAAAGTTGACATTGTGACATAGACAACCATGCAAGCGGTATCTCAGGTGTTTCCTGAACTCACCTGTGCAAATAGGTAGTCAAGAGATGCAGCATCCAGTAGAGGTGTCCCCTCAGGCCCCTTCTGAGAGTTCGAAACGCCTTTCTGTTTACTGAGTGAGTGTCTCCAAACAGGAGACTCCGTCTCGTTGGTGCCATGCCAGTTTGTGAAATAAAACCTGTGTAAACAAGTAAAATGAGTTATCATAGAATTGACAAGTGTTTCTTGAACTAAGAAACTAAGAAGTGTTTCTTTCATGCCCAAGGGGTTGATTTGTATAAAAACTAACAAACACATTTAAACTTTTTCTTCCTGTTATATGAAGGTCACATTGGAACATTTTCAATATGTATTCATTTACTTATTGCTATTGGTAAAATGCCTTTCATGATAACATTTTATATTAATCATCGTAATATATATTGTGTGAAAATACTTTCATTTTACCAAAATACAACCAAAGTTTTAACAAAAGTTAGTGCACTAGTTTACCAAGGAGGCAACAGCAGTAATGACGATCATGCAATTTGCAAAATTAAATATGAGATGCGTTACGTGAATAAAATGACAAATTTATAAAACAAAGTTAAAATATGTTTTGCATTATTGGGCAATATAGTAGGCTATATAGTAGTTAAAGAAAAACCCTTGTATATTTGTCAAAAGAAAAATGAAGTAAAACAAGTATACAAATATGTTCAAGTGTGTGTGTGATTATTAATGCAACAATAAAAACATGATGACAGGAGCTGATAACATATAAAAACATGCCAAACAAACATTGTGACAAGGTTTACATTATGCAAATACACTAACATATGCTACACGCAATACCAAATCATGTGTCAACAATCAACAGAAAAAAGAAAAACTACACAACCCCATTGCCACGCGAGCGAGAGCTCATTGTAAACAGGAAACAGCATGAGTGAGAAAAAAGTGCTCTATGCCACAGAGGAAGAGAGGGTGCGCAAAGGTTGACCATAACCTGTTTGTGCGCACAACAGGTAAGCTTCACGCGGGGAGACAGCGATTCTGTACTTTCAATACAGCGATTCTGCTCGCTTTGAATACAGTAATTGGCTCTTATCTTAGTTTCACTGGTGAAAGGGGGAAGTTCAGGGGATCCTATGTTCTGCTTCGCAAAGATTCACATTTTATTGAACAAAAAAATGTCTTCCACTGTCAGACGATTTGTTACTTTGTTTTTTTTTATTATAGTGGAAACCCAAGCTTGGAAAACCAAGTTTTTCTTTTGTCCTAAATAGGGATTGTAACAGATGTGACACAGGTGTGCCACAGGGCTCTGTAAAGAGACCATATGCATTTCTAGCATTTGAATGAAAATAAACAACTGATATTAAAAGAAACACTCATCAAATGATACATTTCACTAAACCAATCAAGATATGTCCAGGATTTTTTCCCTCTTCAAAATCACAATAAAACAGAAATTCTACCTTATTATTGAACCTACAGTATAAATGTAATAGCGGTCCAGTCTGTAGTCCTAAAACTTGAATTTGAGCCATGGGTTCTTTCTGGAATTTCTAATGGGGTTTTTGAACAGCAGTCATCAATTTTTGTGTAAAGCATTTATTTGTGGTCTCTCACCTCATACGGTAGTGAAGTTTGATGCTGGTCTCCTCTGTGATCTTGAACACATGATTGGGAGCATACCAGAGAACCTGGCTCTCTTCATACAGTGCAAACAGGTTGTGGCACAAAGGTGAGATGTCTGGAGGAAAACATTTTCAAAATTAGAGCCTGATTCAAATGGTTCTCTTTTCTCACTAGATAGCACAATGCAAAAAATACACAGTTTGTTAGATGTCACCAGCGAATAACCACCTGAGATAATATATAAAAGGAAATAGTAGCTTTTTTTTTTTTCTTCTCATTAAAGTTAAATATTTTGTCACTTATTTCAAAATATTTCATATTTTTTTCATTTATTTCAATATTATTTCAGTTTTGGTTAATTAGTACATCAAGTTAAACTAAATGAAAATGAGAAATGTTGCCTTGACAAGGCTAAAATAAAATCAGTTTAAGAAGAACAAGAAAATGATTACTCTAATTTTGCTTTGAAATAGGTTCCTTAACTCTTTTTTTTATTTAATTTTTTTACATTTATTAATTTGGCAGACACTTTTATACAAAGCAACGTAGTTAATTCAACGTATCATTTATTCCTTGGGAGTCGAACCCACAACCCACAATCAGCTGAACTACGGTAGTAAAAACCGTATTTAAAAAAAGGGGTAGGACAGAATTCCTAACCTTTGAAGTAAAACCAGTGGCTAGCTACTGGGTGTGAAAATAAACAGAAACAAACACTATCGTAGTTCCTCTCCAGCAGCTGCCTTCTTGTCTAATATAAACTTCCCTTTCCTATCTCACTGTCCAAGCCAGCTTTTGTCTTTGGCCACAACTTTGAGGAAATTCTGGACGTGACATTTAAACCCAGCAGCCATTTTGTGGCTTAATACTGATCAAGAGCCAAATAGAGAGATATGCTGTTCTATTAGGAGATGGAAAGGGATGGACAGGGAGAGTCAGTCGCAGTGCTTCTCATCCTAAGGTCAATGTCTCATCACCCATGTCACATGATGACACCAACAGTAAAAACCCTTTAAGTTCCTCTTTTGTATTCTGTGAAATGCTGATGGTACAAAAAACCCATTCCTCAATCGCACAATCAAAATATGAAACCGAATGCATGAAGAATGTCCCTTTTTATACGCCTAATGACTTTGATCTGTAAAAACTTTTTTTTCGGTAGGCCATTTCCCTTTCTATAGCACAGTGTTTCTCAACTGGTGGGTCGCAAGACTGTTTTGAGTGGGTCACGGAGTGTGCATTCAAAGAAACAGCAACAAGCGTAATTGAGTTTTTCTGATGCGAGACTTTTATTTTGAAAGATGTGAGTGAAATTGTCAGACACCGCGCCGGAGAAAAACGCGATGTCCTGATTCTGTCCTTCTGTTTCAGTGTCTCCAGTCAGATGAGATGTCGTCAGGCTATATGTCAGTGTCATTATTCTAACGTTATTTTCGTTACAATAAAAAGTCTCTCACCACAAAAAAGCAAACTTCGCTGTCCTTTTAGCCATTATACTGTGCTTGTAGCACACGCTCTTCAACTGCACGCGCAAATGCGGCAGGGTGCGCTGTACAGTATCACTTCATTATAAACAAAGCGCAAAAGAAACAACGAGCATGCAACATCATAGTTATGCTGTCAATTAGTCATGAAATTACCAAAAAGTACCAATAAACTACATAACTTGTACTTCGTGTGTTAGCCGGGAAGGATTCGCATGCAGGTACTGTGCATGATTTTCATTCTATTCATCAGGAGCAGTTTCCATTCGTTTAATTTACAATTCATGTTAGTATTGTATATTTACCATGGTGTCTGTTGTTTCCCGTATCCCAAAATGCCACTTTATTTTCACATACTAGTGTGATTTTGTATATTTTTAAATGACTGTGGTGGCTCGTACCAACTTATTAACTTTGTTGTTTTAATACAAACTAGTTTGTGACTGCTATTACTTCCTCATAGCCTTACTTAGACTGTTTATTCATCAGAATTAGTCATATTAGTCAACTTATTTGTATGTTAACTAAAGTTAGACGGTACTTGTGAGTGTCTACTGTTTTTGTGAAATAAATTTGGTTGGTTTTTCAAAAGCAAATGTATTATAATTTGTATTGTCTAATTGTTTATATACACATATATAAAATATTTTTTGAGGAGTTAGCTCAAATTCCTAAAAAAAAATTAGGTTGCGGCTTAATGACCATAGGAAAATCTTGGTCACAGGCCCAAACCAGTTGAGAGCCACTATATAACACACATGATACTGATAGAAAAGGAACAAAAAGAGTACACTACAAAAAGTGTACATGAAATCACAGATTTCTCTCTGTTTTAATAATTGTAACTTTGCTTTGAAAACTATTGCCGTACGAAAAGTTATGATGAAATGATACATCACTGCTAAGAAAACAGACCATCATGATCACACTATGTCCTGAGAGATGCATAAGAGGGTGCTCTAAATAGGCGGCCATCCAAACACTTACGGCATTTCTTGGCAGCCTCCACGCACAGGTCCTCCGCAGTGTGGCAGTCTTTGAAGTACTCGAGCTGGTGTGTTTCAGGCAGGTAGAAGTGGATCTCCAGTCCTTTCCTGACAGTCGGAACGGTCATCTCTGCCTTCCTCTGTTTTTTCATCTTCCCACATAGCTTGCCCAGCTCCATGACTGTTGGTTTAAGCATCCAGACACTGCAGGATAAACGGAGGTAACAGAAAGATTTATTGATGAACTGTTGGCCCCTGCTATGATGAGAAATCATTTAAAGGGATAGTTCACCCAAAAATGAAAATTCTATCATCGTTTACTCACCCTCAAGTTGTTCCAAACCTGTATGAGTTTCTTTGTTCTGCTGAACAAAGGAAGATATTTGGAAGAATGTTTGTAACCAAACAGATCTCGGTCCCCATTGACTACCATAGTAGCCTATATATTTTTTCCTACTATGGAAGTCAATGGGGACCGAGATCTGTTTGGTTACAAACATTCTTCCAAATATCTTCTTTTGTGTTCAGCAGAACAAAGAAACTCATACAGGTTTGGAACAACTTGAGGGTGAGTAAATGACAGAATTTTCATTTTTGGGTGAACTATCCCTTTAACTCTTATGAAATAGTAGCCAATACGATTTAAAAATTATTACATTTTAACACAGTCATGCCTAAATGAACAATACAATAATAAATAGATTTGACTGATTTTGAAAGAAGCATCTTATGCTTTATGCTTTGATAAAAAATACAGTAAAAACAGTATATTATGAAATATAGTTACTTTAAACTATAGTTATATTTAAAATAACTATTTTCTATTTCTATTTATTTTAAAATGTAATTTATTCTTCTGATGGCAAAACTAAATTTTCATCAGATATTACAATGTTTACTGCCACATGATCCTTCAGAAATTATTCTAATATGCTGATTTTGTGCTTAAGAAATATTTATTACACTTAGCGCAATTAAAAATGCTTAATATTTTGGTGGAAATTATGAATTTTTTCAGGATTTTTTGTAACATTTAGAAACAAGGATCAGGATGCCTTAAATTGGTACAAAGTGCATTTATTTAATGAGTCCCTGCTGAATAAAAGTGCACATAAAACAAAAAAAAAAAGAAAATGTTCCTTTTTTTCTTGTCATTATGAGAATTTGATTAATATTAATGACATTATAAACAGAGTAAGGTCTATTTTGCATTTGCACGGCAAGGACAAATGCACAGTTTTGAAATTGCCACAAATACAATGTTATGTCCACCTTCACTTAAACTGACTGTTTACACATTAACAGCTCACTAAGACAAGCATTTTAGCCAAGATGCCCATTTGACCCGTATGAGCAGGAATATGCATGTGAATATTTGAAAGCAGCTGCCTCTCAGTCAGCCAGTCATGATATTTTCGAAAGGCAGCATCGTTAATATTTTAATGGACAAGCTGGACTGGAGGGTGTTGAACCTAAATCCTGGGACTTTACGAAAAGGCAGTGAAGTGGATTAACAGCTGACAGCAGATGAAGACAATGGCAGCAAACAACAATGGATGACGATGGACACACAGGTAAGTAACAGCAGCAGTATATCAACAGGTAAGTATAACAAAAAGGACACAAAAATAGGGAAAGGGAAAACAACATATGACTTTTCATTGCACATTAGATATACTTTTTTTCCATTAATGCCTTTTTTTTCTGATCCCAGCATGAATAAAGTCTATTATACGGTAATGTCGCAATTTGCATTTTCTAATTATAATATAAAATGTGCCATTATAACAATTTTGAATGTTCTTTGAATATACTGTCCACCATGACAAAGCCAAGTCCTGAGTCTAGCTGGAGACTATTACTTTAACCATATAGAAGTACAACATACTTGATGTCCTCACTACAGGCGCCCTCACATGAAGCAATTTAATTCAACCAGTCATCCTACGACGAAAATGAGGGAGGGTAAGATGAACGTTTCTCGCATCTGAATCAGATGGTTTCGACTCAGTGGATCTCCCTTCAGACCCTGCAGGTCAAGACGTGTTTAGATGTCAAGATCCCTGCAGGCATGTGAAAGGACTTTCCTGAGATGAATGAATGCAAAAGCAAACTGTGCTGAAGAAGAAATCTAATTGCAACCAGTTAATGACCACATTTGTCTTTAAAGTGGCTTTAGCGAATTCAAGAAGCTGAACAAACTGAGACTACTGGTTTGGCTTTATGAAATATTAGTATAATGAGATCACAAATCCACTCCACATTCATCACCTCACAGCTTGGGCAGAAGGTACTTTTGAATGATAGGGTACGATTTGTTGTGTCCCATTACATATTACACATTAGAAGAATAAATAACATATTTACACCAAATAACACCGAAAAAGTCAAGGAGCCTCACTATCTTGAAGGGGAAGCTAACAGGAAACATCTTTAACATCCAAGGCTCTGAGATCCCAACAATCCAAGATCAAATGATCCAATGCCTTGGAAAGCAGTATGACAGCTCCCTAAAGGACAGCGGTAATCTCACTAATACCAAGACCCAGTTGAACACCTGGCTCAGGGCAATCGAGCACAGCCAACTGCTCGGGAGGTTTAAAGTCTGGTGCTTCCAGTATGGCATCATACCCAGGCTGCAATGGCCCTTCCTACTTTACAACTTTCCCATGTCCCAGGTGGAAGGAATGGAAAGACTGTGCAGCAAGTTCTTGCGGAAATGGCTGGGAGTCCCCCATCATTCAGCGCAATCAACCTGTACAGCAAGACCTCCAAGCTTCCCTTGCCAGTTTCATCGGTGGTCGAGGAGTTTAAAGCCATCAAGGCAAGGGCAGTCAGTACAATCCTCTCGTCTGAAGACGGGAAAGTAAGACACGCAAGCAAGACCATCAAATGGAGCAAGGCTGATGCCAGAGCCAGAAGAGGCCTTGTGGTGCAAAGAGTCCGTGAGGCAGTAGAGGAGGAGCACCAGGTGAAAGCGATCGGACTTGCCTCTCAGGGTAGATATACATACATATATATATATATATATATATATATATAGGCTACACAAACATACATATATATATATATATATATATATATATATATATACATACATATAAACATATATATATATGCACATATACAAAGGGAAATTTTAATATATGGGAAATATAAATTTAACAACAATTTGATCCCAAATCAGGAGGCCCCTACTGAGTGAGTGTTAAACGTCTGTACTTAATTTTGTTTATTTAATGTTTATTAGACAATCAAAAAAACTTACAAATCAGAGTTTAAAACTATTTCAATATATCCCAAATTTTGGTAATAGGGTTGTAAAAATCGCAAACTTACATTTAAGATGAATAGGAGATAAAAAAGCTTAATATTTAGTTTGACCTGATTTTTTTTTATAAGGGTCAAGCATGTCCTTCAGGCATTTATTTGTACCCGACTCGTCAGAAATATTCCAACGGCTGTTTCCCAAGGTTTTGCAATTCAATAACAACCATCAGTCAGTATCGGTGATTGATGCTCTTGTCTCTACAGTTAAGTCCTTATGCAGAAGCTTGTTTTTCTGCTGATATCTCGACTTGCATAACAGACCATTACTGACAGACACCCCCCAACCAGTCTGTAAAATGGCCAAACATTGCAAGCAATTCAATGTTTAGTGACAAGCTTTCCATTTAGTTCCTTTCCTTAGAAGTTCTCCTTTTCAGATTCCTGTGAATCATGTCCTTTTACTTTCTCATATCCAAGACACAGTCCTAAGTCATCTGGGGAACTTTTAGAAGGGATGAAGTTTAAGTTTGATAAGCTGTTAAAATGATTCTCTATCTACTTCGGTATGATTCACAATGCCATTCTTTTGTTTACTTGACACGGCTTCACTTCCTGAGGTGTTTACGTGCTGCTCGCTGATAAAGTCATGGTTAACACTGTTCCTCCACGCTTTAGACCCTGTGACTGTTCAGCTGGTAGACCGCTCGAGTACGTCAAACGCGTGTAGGTGCAGGAACCTGCTGTAACTGTTTTATCCTGTTGCAGGCTCTTAAGACCACAGTGAAAACCTTTTTCAAATGAACCTAAAATAGAGGTTTTAGTTTTCATGGACAGTTTCCTTTGTCATGGATATTCTTCTATATCAATAGTATGTAAATACACTGTAAAAAATTTCTAACCCTCCCAAATCAAAAATGTCAAGTGACCGATAACATCTAAATTTTTCAATTGGCCCAAGTGAAATTCTGTAAATTTAATTTTAGAATTTACAGAATTTCACTTGGGCCAATTGAAAAATGTAGATGTTATCGGTCACTTGAAATTTTTGATTTGGGAGGGTTAGAATTTTTTTACAGTGTACAAAGATTACTGTATCCTTATAATATGGATTAAATATATTTGAACATTTAATTATGTTATGTCTACCTGATCCTGTAATAATCTGTAATATTCTACCAATTATTAAACCAAACGTACACTGTTTTAAGGCTATTTTTCTCTATAATTAACCTTTTGAGCAGAAACAGAGTTAGAATATGTATGTAAAATATGTCATCCAATGAATTGTTAAGATTAAGGGAAACACATCTACAATTTCCCAAACTGTATGCAATTACATTTCTGATATCATTCTTACAAAGTAATTGTTACCAGTTAACAAAAATAACATTATTTGATCATTAACTTATGATAATACATCAATACCTATATTTCTTGATATACATTTCTCTTCACACAACGCTTTTCAATTTTCCAGTATTATATTTTCAAAATAAAACTCATTTAGCATTTTATTCTGGTGCTTGCTAAAGCAGCAATATATCTTCTTGTTATGTTTTGACACGTATGGAGGCATATGACTGGACTGTCATACTCTTTACCGAAACCTGCCTCTGGGCAAACTAAATACTTTATGACATATGTGACATATTTTAAAACATTTGTTAGGAGTTGTTCTTGTCATGACGGCCTCATTAATCCACATTAACATGAACTGGCAGAATACTATGCAGTACAACATGTTCTACTCTTAAGGGAAATTCTACTCACAATGTTCAGTGATGGCCACACAAAGAATTCGCCATTTCTCATTGGCCTCAGATTATGACTAAACCCACCTCACTATCTGTTTGTTTTTCTTTTCTTTTGGCAGTTCTGTATAGAGGCCAGTTGTACCCTAAAAGGCTCTTCTCAAGACTATTTAACCAACATCAGGATGAGAGCTTCAGATAGACCAGAGTGGTCAAT
Source organism: Squalius cephalus (assembly GCF_949319135.1). Taxonomy (NCBI): domain Eukaryota; kingdom Metazoa; phylum Chordata; class Actinopteri; order Cypriniformes; family Leuciscidae; genus Squalius; species Squalius cephalus. The sequence goes on from NC_137131.1 coordinate 15,517,171, forward strand.
ACTCCACTTAAAATGAATCTTACCTTTGACAATGTTTTATCAATATATTTGTATGAAACTGTAATTAGGGCTATGTGATTAATATAAATCAGAATAAAATCAAAATGTGCGCATGCACACGATTTCTAAACCTCAGAAAGCTCGATTTTTTTTCCGCCAGCCCCCTCAGTGTGCAATCTGAACGCAGTGGCCTAAATCTAACATGAGAACAGAACAGAGCGGGTTTACCGTTACCACATGGAAGAAAGCACGGAAACAGGCAAGGTGAATTCAGGGCAGGATAAGGCCTTGACCAAAAAAAAAAAAAAAACAATAATAATAATTATAATAATAATAATTATAATAATAATAATAATAATAATAATAATTCAACATCCATGGTTTGGGAATATTTTGGACACAGGAGAGATGCGCTGCGTCCGAAATCGCGTACTGTCTGAGCAGGTACTTTGCGACTATTAAAAACGTACACTCTATATAATATGAATATTAGTACTGTGAATGTAATTCAGATGGAATACATCGCCATATACTTGTACTGTCACGTGACCTACCCGTGTCAGTTGTGTCGCTTCACTGCCATTCATAAATCCTGTGGCCTCATGGGATAGTAAAGTGTCCATCGAATGCGCACTTCAGAATCTCAGAGGAAGTAGTAGGTCATCTGGGGAGTTTTCGCCTACTGTTTTTCGAATACTATGTATTAGGACATACTATTCTTTTGGCGTAATGTTTTTCGCATACTATATAGTAGGGAAGTATTCGATTTCGGACGCAGCGCTGATGCATCACAGAGCCAGGTATTTATGGCAAAACATAGTAGGGGGCCATTCACACAAAACTCGTTTTTGTGGTTAAAAACACGAGACGCAGGTCTAGAGATGCGTTTTTTGAAACTTATTTTGCCTTGAGCATCGTGTCATTCACACGAGATGCCGCAAACGACGCAAGAGCAACGTTTAAAGACGTCCGTCTAGCGTGCATTTTCATAGAAAGGTAATGGCACATTCCCAACCAGGTGAACAAAAATCAATAATACAGGCAATTGTGAACTGCAAAACATACGAAAAGGTTCAAAGGGGCATTAAGAAATAACGACACCGTCACCTATCATTTATGCAAAAATATGGTCCCCGCAAATATTGTCAAAGCCGGTGAAAAATATTGATTAAAAAAAATCATGGTAGTATTCTGTCCATATCATACAGTCCTAGCTGTAATTCATATTTTTAAGTGGCTAGTAGGCCTACTGCAATTTAAATGGGGTTCCTCACCAATATAGGCTCTATGGGAATTAAAGGCCTTAATTTTGAAATTTTTTAGCAAATTATAAAAATTGACAAAATTAAAAAAACAAGAAAGAAACATACTGTAATGGTTTTTCTTTGTGAGAGAGAAGGGTTAGTACTTTTATTTAAAAGGGATTCCCCACTGACACCTCTGTATGAACTGAATATCTTCCACAAAGTCACTTTTGTCCATACTGTATCAGATCCCCAGCATGAAATTGTCCGGATGACATAATCAAACTGTAGCAGAATAACATATTGTTGTGGTCCCTCTGTTACTTGGAAATATTCAGTTGATGTATTTTTTAGAGACATGGGGAAATTTTAAGTTTCTCTTTGAAATCATCAAATATGTCAAGACAACCACAATTCAACAGCTTTGCGTTAACTGACGGATTTCCTCTGAAAATTAGATTTTCAAGAGTAGCCATTCCTCAGTTCCATGATAGTTTAAATGATTTAAACATTGATTGAACTGGTGTGCTGACGGGCCCATCAGACTTGATAGAGTACATGAAGAAATAGCAATTTTTTAAATGTTATTATGTTTTTCCAAGACAAAACCCAAAACAAATATGAAAACAACTAATATTTTTAAATGAAATATTATTAACGTGCATTATGTGTTCATAATAGCCTACTACAATATGGATTATTTATTTATTATTGTTTTTAAGATAATTTTTTGCATTTCAACTCTCGAACATTTATACATAAAAATAATCAGCCTCGGTCGATCTCTACAAGGCACATCAAATATACTTCAACCCCACGCACTTCTGTTCAGCAAACATACAGTTTGTGATAACTGTGTACAAGTGTTCAGATTTATATCGACAAAACTGCAGTCACAAGAGCAACAAGTTTAACCATTTAACTACTGTACAGTCAGAGCATGAAAAAACCATCCACAATAATGTCAATGCTTAACAAGTTAGGCACAATAGAACAAAAAACTAACGTTAAGTGTTTTTTTTTTTTTTTACAACTTCAATATCGCGCAGGTCTGGCTAGGCTTTTTTATTATTATTATTAAATAAACTATTTTACAGCCGTTCACCATCAATCAGTCTCTAAAAACCTTCATTATCGGCCACAAATAGATTAAAATCCATAGTTTGAAGTTGACAGCATTATTATCTACAATTTAAGTCCAATGATTGCAGATTATATTCTATAAACTCAAATGCCTAACGTTAATCCTTGCACACAATGATCGACATATTTACCAGTAACCATACACAAACTAATAAAAGAGCGTCTCACAACTTGATATTTACTAACATCGCACATGAAAAGAAAATACACATATAAACAACCCCCAGAGATCAGTCAGGATGTGAAGAGTTTAATTACGGCCCTCGTCCTTACCTCGTCAGGCAAAGCTACTTCCGTTTAATTTCGATCATTACAGACGTTTGAACACTTCCTCTTGGTATTTTGTTGATGTAAAGCACTCGTTATTTAACTCCAAAATGTTCTCCGATAATAGAAGTTTTCTCCCGCGAGATTAATTTTCAAAACAAACTTCACTTTACAGCGGAACAGACCGTGGTTATGTCTTCATGATCAACTAACCTTTCCTGTCAAGCGTCGACCACATTCCCGAAAATAGGGTAACGTCGAGCTCTGTCACACGTTTTCTATTGGCTCATACTGCTGTCAATCAAAACCTGACCAATGACATTAACCCCTGGGCGGAGTGGATTTTTTGTTATGGCTACTGCCTCCGTATTTAAGACTATGATACATGCGATTAAACTCACAGTTAGTGTTAATTCTGTGTGTATTGAAGTGATGTAAAACTAATTTACATCATAATTTAACACAAAACATCAAATGTAGCCTATGCATAGCCTATAATTTTTAACCAACTGATTCAAATATTTTGAAAATTATTACAGTTAAAAAATAAACTCCTAAAACTTTAGGTTAATAGTGCAGTACCATTAAAATATATTTTGATTTAATGATGTCCATTGAACCGGATGTTACTTGACCATTTAAAAGGCCATAATTGATTCATAATGGGCTAAAGCTAACTAACCATTTTTATGCTTCTCAATTAAAAGTAATGGTTAGACATTCCTGTCGTTATATATTTTACCTATATAACATATAACTGCACAACACTGAAAAATGTTTCACAGATTCATAAATAATAAATATTGTCATACATAATTTAGACTGCAGCAATACAAATGGGCTATTAGTACTAAATTAATTACATTTAATGGTAATCAAATGTTACATTTGTAATCAACAGTCTTCAACTTATTGTAATTTTTTTTTTTTTTTCATAATATTTCATCAAGCATGTGCCACTGTTTCCGCATTATACAGTTTCTGTGTTTTTAAGAGATCAGCAACACACAAAGCCCTCTCTGATTACACTGATATTTTGAAGGTCTTTAAGACCTAGAGGTTTAAGCATGCCTGCCATGAAAGGGAGGGACTTCCCGTCCTCAACATCAGATGAGTTGCCAGAAACTGTGGGCTGCAGTTTCACAAGAGGGCTGCAGAGCACACTGGGAGAATGTGGCTGATCAATAAGTTCAACAGAGGTTCGGGCAGACCATATCAGACTGTGTATGTTTTGAGCTTGAAATGTTTTAAAAGTAAAGTGACCGTATGGCTATTTAATAGACCATACCTATTAAATAGCCTATATTTTAATTGTCTACAGTATCAACATTTTTACATATAATATGTTGACAGAAAATAGTGAATTATTTGCAGCATAAGACAATTATCTCAGATAATGTGTGTTGATGATACTTAAACACTGAGGGGGAGTGAAGGTCCATTTGGAAACTCCTATCGTTGGATGAGTCATACGCTATAATTGGTTGGTGAGATGAGTCTACGTGCAATACTGCCATAAGCACTCAACTAAAATCTATGCATTGCATTTTTCATAGATCTGAAGAAAAACTTCAGAAACAAACAAATATTCAGATAATAGACAATATGTAAACATCAAATATTTAAGCATCAAATTGAAAAAGACCCAGAAATTCTTCTCTTTTTTCTTAGTTGTATTATTGCATTTTCATGTATCACATTATAACAGTAACCGATTACAAAATTTGCAGATGAATCAGTTTAGACTAGAGGAATGTTAAGAGGGGTGTGTAACATGGGGCAAGTGTCAGAGAATAGTGCCTGGGGCTAAATTACTAACAGCATGTTGAAATTTCTGTGATTATATTAAAAGGGTAGAATACACTGTAATCATTTGAAACTTTGTTTGCATCCAAATGCTATGAACTAAGTATTCAGTAACTATTTCTTAGAAATGTTTATATGCAAATAAATGTAGGCTATATGTGTATATATATATAAATATATATATACTGTTTATATATAGACACTATACCACTCAAAAGTGTGGTATCTGTAAGATTTTTTTTGTTTTAAAATAAGTCTCTTATGCTCAACAAGGCTGCATTTATTTGATACTAAATACAGTAAAAATTGTAATATTGTGACATATTATTACAATTTAAAATAACTGTTTTCTATTTTTAAATACTTAAAAATGTATTTTATTCATGTGATGATAAAAGCTGAATTTTCAGCGTCATTATTCCAGTCTTCAGTGTCGTATGATCCTTAAGAAATGATTCTAATGTGCTGATTTGCTGCTTAAGAAACATTTCTGATTATTATCAATGTTGAAAACAGTTTTGTAAAAAAATTTAAGGATTCTTTGATGAAGTTTTTTTTATTAGACAGAAATACTTTTTTTCAGCAAGAATACGTTAAATTGATCAAAAGTGACAGTAAAGACATGGTTACACAAAAACTAACAATTATAAACTTCTGTTTGATTGATTTTCAAACTGTTCCATGTGAGTAAACATCTCTTTTTGTAGTATACAGTTTGCCCTAAAACAAGTGTAAATATATGTATAAGGATGGGAATTTCCATTTCTGACAAAATTTACATAAGACATAAGGATGTATATACTTTACTTTTAAATCGCAAACATAGAAAAGCAAAGTGTTTTTGCAAAAAGCTTCATTTACTTTATAGTTACTGATATCTACAGGAAATACAAGGAAATGTGAATAAAATATTTTAAAGATTTTTTTCTTATTTCTCAAAGCATCTATAATATTAAAGTGAATGTCAAAACTTTTTGCTAGATCTCAGGAGGATATAATTTAACAATACACTGATGACGTGACCCTGGACCACAAAACCATGGGTCAATTTTGTTAAATTGAGATTTATACACCAATGGAACGTTTATTTATTCAGCTTTCAGATGATGTATGGTTTGTTAGGATAGGACAATATTTGGCCGAGATACAACTATTTAAAATATCTGGAATCGAAAAATTGAGAAAATCGCCTTTAAAGTTCAAGATTGTGCTGCATTCACTCACAAAAATAAAACTTTTATATATTTACAATAGGAAATTTACAAAATATCTTCATGGAACATGATCTTTATTAATATCCTAATGATTTTTGGCATAAAAGAAAAATCTATAATTTTGACCCATACGATGTATTGTTGGCTATTGCCACAAATATATCCTTGCAACTTGTGACTGGTTTTGTGATCCAGAGTCACATATGCTACCATAATATGTGCAGAATTTCATATATAAAATTAGAAGGCAACCAGTTAGACACATTTTTTTTTAAATTAATACAGGATTGCATTTCTCTTTATTAAATTGTATTGTTTTGTTCATTCTCGTCATTTACCTCTTGCTCACCTGTAAAAAAAAACTTTTTATGAGGCTAGATGTCAAGATGGCAGCCATCCTTCAGTTATCACAGTACTGTACCTTTAAGATGGACAGCATCAGCACTGTGATAACTGAACCAGGGCAGCCTGTCACGTCAAGCAGATCCAAGGCGGTAGTGCTTCACGCATCTTCTCATCCACGTTCATTCAGGGATAACAACTTTGACTTTGGAATTCACACTTCATCTATGATATTTAGATTTTTACTGTATTCAAAATATAACAAATAAAATATAATATAGGCTAATTAAACCTGAAATTTCCAACTGTACATGTTATAGAAATGAGTAGGCTAGATGAAGCAATATTATTCAACATAACTTATAATGTGTAGCTAGCAGAAATTATAATATCATGCCATATTTTCATTGGATACACTGCATTACAGTTGTCATTCCCTATCTGACAGCAAGAGATTCAATACCTTCGTTTTGAGCTTTAATTATTAATACACAGCGCCCCTGTGACGCCAGACTTGTTATGGTAACTCTGACTCCACCTTCTATGCTTTTGCTCTCATATTTGGCAAGCAAGAGGCTCCTCCCACAAACTCCGCCCACTGTATCCCCGCCCTCCGTGCGAATCTCTTCTTGTAAACAACTCCATCAGCGCGTCGTGTTTGCCATCTCAGGACAGTGGAAACGCCTGCCAAATAATGACAAAACATCTGCCTAACATTCCTATGGCGGCTGTTTGGGGGAAAAAGGAAAGAAAAACATTTCAAAGGGTTAAAACGGGAATATTCTCGCTGTTATAGTGTGTTGCGAGTTCTCATGGGAAAATGTTTGCTTTATGAAACTACAGTTTTAAATAAAAGTATTTTATGCGAGGAACATCCGAGGAATATAACTGATAAACTATACATGACTACAAGATGTGTTTGAGCAAAAAGCCCGATAGAGCGTCATGAAGTCAGTAGTCTGCAATAAATTATACATAAGTTATACACGAAAAGGTATTACATCATCGTGTCATAATATCACAACAAGTGTCTTAAATATTCTTTGTGTAAAGCAGCTGTTCTACTTGCTATGTCGATTCGTTTTATAGTCTTTATCTTGTGAGTCGTCTTATTGTACAGTAACGTTACTGATGCGCGCTAACGCCCAACAGCGCGCGCACACACCCCTCTCATAGCAAAAACAAACACCACGCACTTCTAAGGTAAAAAACATTAATGTAATATCACCATCACAGTTAGACAGATGTATTATTCTACCGACTGCAAAAGTACTTACTTGCATTTTCAACGCTGAACTCCCGTGTTTACGTGAATATTTTTAATGACGCAGCAAGCGCCTTACAGCGAACAACGTGATTGTCGCCATTTTTTGTTGTTATTGAAATCTTCAAGCCATGTGACAATAAAATAACACGCTTCCGGGTGCTGACGCTCAAAGTTCACCACTTTCTTTAGTGCAGAATGACGGCTGTCATATAGAAGGTTTGAAAAGTAGACTGATTTTGACATAGCCTATTGCAGACCCGCAGTGAACTGCGTTTAATACCTCTTATGTTCTGACGCCACCGTAAGAAAATTACGCCACCTCGAAAATGTTTGGCATTGTGATTAGCTGATTTTATTTCAGTGGTTTGCAATATTTTTGACGCCAAGTCCACCCATGTAAGATATTTCCTGTGGAATTTTTGATGTAACGAAGCTGCTTGTTTTTAAACTTGACAGAAACTTGTGTCAAGATACAAGTATAGCCAACGAATTAATTTTATATGACTGAGTTAGAACTAAGTTATTCAATAAACAATAGTTTCAAGTTGACTAAGATAAGAAATTAAAATATGAAATATGTCAGTTTACATATTTGTAAAGCCTTGTGTTTTTTTATGTATATATATATATATATATATATATATATATATATATATATAGGCCTATATATATAAGGAAAAATAGATTATTTTAATAAAATTTATTTAATATGATCTTGCAGCCCCATTTAGAAATTTGCTGAGGTTCCATGGGCCCTAGCTGACCCCTTGGTTCTCACTGCTCTGTGGCTTGAAATCAATGTGTGCTCTGTCAATGGCACATTATTGAAAACTTTAACGTAAACAATGCTGTGGCATCTGAGGAATGTTTTGCACCAACATAGCATTCAACAAGTGTGTCCTGTCCTAAATCAGACAGGGGGTAATATCACACCAATTATACCCATATGTTAAGTAAGCTTTACCATTTAATTGAACTGTGTGCATGTATTTTAGACACTTAACGTTACATTGTTTTTGCTTCGCCCATGCAATAACTGCGTCCATGTTATGGAGAATGAAAATTCTGTCATCATTTGCTCACCCTCAAGTTGTTCCAACCCTGTATGAGTTTCTTTCTTCTGTTGAACAAAAAAGAAGATATTTAGAAGAATGTTGTTGGTAACCAAACAGTTGACTTTTGACTTCCATACTAGGAAAAAAAAAATACTATGAAAGTCAATGGCTACCAACAACTGTTTGATTACCAATAACAGTATTTAAAATATCTCTTTTGTGTTCAACAGAAGAAAGAAACTCACAGCCTACAGGTTTGGAACAACATGAGGGTGAGTAAATGATGACAACATTTTCATTTTTGGATAAACTATCCCTTCAAGGAAAGCTGATACACAGGTGGGTGCATGCAATGTTCCACACTTCGTCTTTCCGAGTAAATAAGTGTATCACCCGGCATTTGAAATGCAGTTTTGCATTCTGGAATTGTGTGGACACACTTCTCACACTAAAACAATGGCATAGAATGGTGTGCGAATTTAATATTGTTTCTTCTTCTGTAAAGATCCTCTTTCAACACAACAATCATTTGCGCCTCGGACTTCAGTCTCTCAAAATAACCATATTAGGAAGCTAAAAGTCGGATTATTTTTCAACGAACTAGCTGCTAGTGGTAAGTAAACGCTCGCAAACAGAACTCGCGTTTGCCTGAGGTAACCATAGCAACAGTACAGCTGTCGTTCATTATCACTTGTAGATTTGCACATCCTACAAATGTCACAAAAACGTTTTGCTTATAATTCCCTGTGTATGATTCGCACATTGTTTTAAAGAGATGTGTAACGCATGGCGGTGCAACAATACTTAAACGCAGACGGTGCAGCTTAACGTTCTATTTTTCAGTGCGACGCAGAGGCGTTTTAAAATAGGGCGTTTATGTTTCTCCTCCATTCATTTGCAGAGAGGAGACGCTCGCGTCTACATAAAGAGCAGTAGGCGGTGCGTTAGCGAAGCAAGGGATAACGTTACCAGAGTTTAATGAACAGTGTGACAACGGGCTCTGTTTTCACCGTGCAAATAACAGTTTAATAGTACAGTACTCTGTTGGGTGGGTAAGTTTGTTTGTTGTTTTTGACATATAACTTTTTAAGTCGCTCCTTGTTGTGTGATTTTGTGGTTTTATTCGATGTTACAGGTCCCCACCCCTCATTCTGCACTGAATATCTTTAACAGAACTGTAATCTCTGAATTGTAATTAACGTTAATGCAAAGCGCACTACATTGCAAACTACGTGGCATTAGTGCATAATGATTTGCATGGTTTCAGTAGTAATGCTGGACTCTTTTTTTATTTATTTATTGCATACAGAGCATTTCTGTGAGGATATGTCCAAGTTATTCCGGGCTGTTATCATGGGTCCCCCAGGCTCGGGGAAAGGGACCATCTCGGAGAGGATCGCGCACAATTTCGGCCTTAAACATTTGTCCAGTGGAGACTTTGTTCGAGAAAACATCTCTGCGAAAACTGGTGCGTGCTTTGCAAAAATGTACAAACTTTCGGGTGTTTTCGCTGAAGCTGTTTATCTCTGAAAAATTGTCGATGCTAACAAATGCTAGATGCACTGTGAAACACAAGGGATGCCTTGATCATATTGAAGGGGCGTAACCAACTTTTGCGGTTTATACATAAAAAAATTAATGTGGTTAGTTGGTACACTATCGGGAGTCATGATGTTTAGAGTTCATGTGAGGTAAATGCTTCTAGAAGTTGCCATGCTGGCAAGATGCCACTCCACATTTGTTTTATTTTGCTGTTGCCATGCAAACCTCTTTATTAAGACTTCAGCTGGCATTCATGCAAGTAGATAAAGACATAATAATCAACACATTGTATATTAAGCACATTCAGTTCCCTCACTGTAAATTAGCTTGAATGGACTTCTTACTCATGCTCAGTTAAGTTGTGATGGCTGGTAAGATCTATTTTTTAACATAAAGCTTAGGTTAAAAAGAATGTAACCTTTTTTTAGGTCATTATAATGGCAGTAACTTTTTTTGCTTTAATGCATTTCCCCCCAAAAAATTCTACTAAATATATATTTATGCATTAGTCTTTGAAACCTTTGAAGGCTGAGAGTTGATTTAGCTGCCAGAAAAATACACTAACTTTTAGTTGTGGCATAGTTTAACATTTGTGCTGTGACATTACGATTTTTATCATTTTTCATATTTTGTTTGTTGTATCCACAACATGGATAAAATTCTATATGAAATCATTGGGCATTAATGTCCCAAGACTCTCATGTGACTGCTCAGTCTATTATATGATTAACAATCTAGTTTCTGGTTAAAATCCTATGATTAATAATTGATTTATCTCAGTTAAAGGTTATATGTACATTTTAAGTATGAATGTAAGCAGAATTTCATTGCAAATATGTCTCAGTTGCTTCCATTCTTGGTGAAATAATTTTTTTTTTTTAAACAGCTTATTAAAGAAATATAGCCATATAGGTTTGATGATTGTTTTGAAAGATATGTGTTCAGTTCATTATCTTTTTTTCTCTTTTTTTTTTTTTTGCAGAAGCTGGTGTTCTAGCTAAGACATATATAAAAAAAGGATTGCTGGTGCCAGACCATGTCATGACACGTCTTCTTTTGCCTAGATTGGTGGAGATGACCAAATATAGCTGGTTGTTGGATGGTATGGTGGTGAATCCCATTTTAAAGGACAATTATGGACAATGCACTGTTAATTATAAATTATTTACCCGTGCACATCATTTTTTTTTTTTAATCCGCATGCCCTTGTAATACTACTACTAATAATAACAAAATAACTTCCCCTCCCTTTTGCAACGACATCTCTTCTCTGATGATGCGTTTACTGGCGCAAGGGCAGGACAACCTGTCACTCACAAGAGAATCACAGCAATCGCAAACCATAATGATCCAACCATCCAATCTATTCCTGATGGACCAAATTAAGTCCCACCCTACATTTTTTGTTGTTCGAGAAGCCATTTCACTTTTTCACAATAGGGAAGAAAAGACTTGCCACTTTCGTTTCATGCTACTTTAATGTTTAATCCTTTTGCTATATTTTTTATAATTTATTTATGACTAAGCTAAATCTTTTTTGAGGAAGCAAAACTTTCATTTCTTCATTCAACAGAAACTCAAAACAATCTGTAGTGTTAGTAATTTTAGGAAGTAAGCTAGGAGCCTTGGAAATATGTTGCCTTATATTGCCTATTTTCATTTTATGAATTGATTACTGATTTATGAGATCAAAAAGTCATGATGTAACAGCTGCTAGCTTAGAAAGTCAAAGTCACTAGCTCCTAATATAGGATGATAGGATATCAGACATGTACTGAAACGGTGTGCAGTGTGACCTACAAACATTCTTGCTACATGGATTAAAACTAGTGTTCCTTTATTGCAGGACTGTACAGATTAAAGCGCAAACTGCAAAGGCTAATCCCAACTAAAGGTTCAAATTAATATCGACTAACAAAAAAGTATCTACACTCTTTCATAAGTAATGAAAGCAGGTCTCCCCACTGGCAATGCTATAATGAATAAAAATACACAGTAGGGTATTATGTGTTTTTTATCATTATAGCATTGCCAGCAGGGGACCAAATAAGGATGTAGTATTGCAACACTTGGTATTTATGCATAGTTACAAAACTGCACATTGCAACATAAGTGTAACATTTCATATTACTCATATGTGAATAAATCAGGTGTGTGCATGAACATTTTGGCCTGTATTAAGTGTTAGAAGTAATATTTGTGAACTTACCTTCCAGGTTTCCCTCGAACACTAGCTCAGGCTGAAGCCCTAAACAGTGCATGTGATCTGGACATAGCCATCAACCTCAACATCCCTCTGGAAACACTGAAGGAAAGGCTGCGACATCGCTGGATACATCCAGCCAGTGGGAGAGTGTACAATATGTGCTTCAATCCTCCCCGCGTCCAGGTGAATATACTAGTCTTTGTCCTCCTCTATTTCAGATTGAGATAGGATATCACAGTGCAGTACATGTAGCCACATTAAATTAGATAAGAGTTAGAAGGTTATGAAGGAATAATGAAAATGAAAGCAAATCTCCATTTCCCTTTATCATTGTTTCTGCACTGAAACCTTTAAACTCATAGTAAGTCTGACTCCTTGGCTCCAAAAGCAGGATAAGCAACAACATCAATGTATAGCACGTTATCCTAATGTTAAATAGAGTAAATCTAGTATTGTGCCATGAAATATGTGCTGCATTTTTAAGCAAAACAGATGCAGGTGCATTCTGGGAATTTCTAGGGAGCAAACGTTTCTGTGTACTGGGATGATTTTGTCAGTATCAGAAATGCTCCGTAAAAAGTAGTAACTTTCAGTTATGTTAAAGAGCTATTTCTACCTGATTTGGCCCATACAAATAGTTTTATTGGTATGAATTAAAGGAGAACTCCGGTCAATTTTAACATTGAGCTAATTTTTTTGTAAATTTGGAGTGCTGTCAGTACAGAGATCAACGACAAAAATCGGTGTTGCCTACACCGTGTTATCCTCTTTTTAAAATTTGCACCCTGTTGACTTCAATGGGGCAAGTTTTAAACCTGCTTTTAGCCTCTTAACATCCTTGATGTGTCATTACAAGTGCCCAGCCAATGTGAGTGATTCCTTCAGAGTGAACACTGGTGAATCTGACTGCAGTAGATGTGAAAGATATGAATAAAAGTGATGTTAATTCACGCGGGTGATCTCAGACTGTCAGCTGTCAATGTGAACTCGACAATCGACTACTGTGGACTTCGACCGAAAACAGGAAGAAAATACAGGTATGTGCGCTGGCTGAATTAACATCACTTTTATTCATATCTTTCACATCTACTGCAGTCAGATTCACCGTGTTCATTCTGAAAGAATCACTCACATGACCTGTGCACTTGTAATGACACATCAAGGATGTTAAGAGGCTAAAAGCAGGTTTAAAACCCATTTTTTTGCCCCATTGAAGTCAACAGGGTGCAAATTTTAAAAAGAGGATAACACGGTGTAGGCAACACTGATTTTTGTCATTGTTCTCTGTACTGACAGCACTCCAAATTTACAAAAAATTGACCGGAGTTCTCCTTTAATGTGTTTAGGCTGATTAACTGATATTAATAAAATGTTTGAATTGAATAAAACCAGTTAATTTAGATGTTACAGGTGTGGCTGTGTACTTACTACTGAACTAGGGTGTGCATTGAGACAAGATTTCGCAATATTCTCAAGATTTTCATTAGTGTGTTCACGCTGAGGCTGAAACCTCATTTTCTTTAAATGGAAAACACCAAATGCTTCTGTGAAGTAGAAAGTAAAATTTTCCATTTTAAATGACAGCTAAAAAAGGTCTTTGAAATTACAGAATTACAACCAGGTGTTTTGGAACGGGTTTGGATCTAAACTCTGGCCTACAATATTTTATTACAATTTGGCAGCCCTGTCTTGCACTTTTTAAAACTCTCCAGCTTGACCTAGACTAAATATGCATATATATATTGGTATGCATGTATATATTTTTTTATGTATCACTATTGTTATTATTGTCATTATTTATATTATTTTGTTTTATTTAGTTTAGTTTTTTTTCTTTTGAGTCTTTTCTTAAACCTTTTTTTCTTTTTTAATGATTGTGTTTCTAAAATGTTTAAATAAATCAAACAAATAAATAGTTGTCTTTATTTTCCTTTTTTGTGTACTCTTTTTAAGTAAAATAAAGATTTTGTTCAAAGAGATTTTTTTTATTATTGTTACACAATCTTTGGTCACACTTTATATTGGGTATCTTTAATGTACTTGCATAAAAAAATAGTAAGGTGCAATATAATATAATGTGTTCTTGTCGTATTGCAAAACACTTTTGCTGCTATTGAGTTGGGGGTTAGGTTTAAGAGTGGGTTAAGGGGTAGGGGAAGGGTCAACAGTGTAATTATAGATGTAATTACAGAAATGAATTATGTTAATAGTAGTTAAAAACACTTAATATAAAGTGGGACCAGATCTTTCTAACAGCCTTGCTTATTTTTGTTGTGTTTACAGGAGATAGATGACATCACAGGAGAGCCATTGATTCAACAGGAAGATGACAGACCAGAAGCCCTGGTAGCAAGACTGAGACACTACAAAGATGTTGCCAAACCTGTCATCGATTTCTATAAGTACGTTCATAAAACATTCATAGGAATTACCTCACATTTTGGAATGCAATCCAAAACACACCCAGTGTGCTTGTGACTGTACTTCTGAGACAAATGAATGTATGACTTGTGCACCTTTTACCTTGTTTACTAACAGCATTGTAATTCTTTGAAGGGCTAAAGGCATCCTGTACACGTATTCAGACACAGAGACTGATCAGATCTGGCCGAATATCTGCACACTCCTCAGCACAAGGATCCCCACCGTCCAATCAGATGCACGGTGTGCTTCAACTCCCTGAGGAAATCCTCTCATAATCTTCTATCCAAGAGAACAGCGTGGCCTCATCTCAGAGGAATTGCTGATTGACCACGTCGATTTCCAAAGATTCCATGCTAATCATTTTTATGATGGCAGCGTGTTCGTTCGTGGTATAGTAATATTCTTCATAGTGCTATCTTTGATTATTTCACTTGCTGAAAAAATTTCATACATTTCTAGAACTTGCTGTCTGCTTTTATACAGTGTTATTGGTTCCTAGATTTCAATTCAGAGTGCACAGATTTCATATAGATGAGATTAAATCACATTTGAATAATAAGTGAAGCATAGACGCATGTGACTTTGTCTGATTGGATGAGACCGAACTGTTTGAGACTGAAGCATTCCTGTGAGATTCTAGACAGATTCTATTATTTCTGAGATGGCTTTACTTTATATCATCTCTGTCTGTGGTGTTTAGCTTTCTCACATATTTCATTGTTGTGTTGTCATGCTACTATACATCATAAAGAATGCTGTAATTATGTTTGTGTTTTACAAGCTTTATAATCCAAAAAATGTCACAAATACCTTGGTAAAGTACTATTTCTTAATCTGCTGAAATTGCTATTGAGGACACCAGGCCTTATTCTTTGAAATACAGTGATAGAATGTTTAACTGTTAAAAATCAAACCAATGTATTGGTAACACTATGGCAAATGGCTGTATATAAGTCATGTAATGAAATAATCCTATTTCATTTCAAATGTTCATTAAACACTGCCTTCTTTTTGGTAAATACTGTTCTGTATTGCATTTGTAAGACCTGTATCTGAGAGAACTTTCGATAAGAAATAACCTAGTGATGTTTTATGATTATATATTGTAACTATTTGTAAATTAATAACTGACTGTGTTCAGCCATTACAACAGTGACAGTGATTAAAGCGCAGATTTACCAGATACCAAATATGCAATTACAGTTAGTTTCAAATTAGTCCCCAAAACAAAAGATAAGAGTGTTAGGCACACATGACACCTATCTCCCTCTCTCTCTAATAAGGGTTGGAGAAAACACTCAAAAGAATTCCACACCATCTTGATGTGCAATACCATTTACAAGAATTGACATGTTTGAGCTTTCCTTTTTTTCCCAAACGAAAATAAATGTATTTTCTCACAAATTTGAAGTGTATTCATTTATTTTTCTCATTGAAATCTGTCTTTGGCTGCCCACAATACACATAAAACTTGTTCGCAAACAGAAATTCTTTCCAGTATCATATTGAAAACATAAAATATTAATAATTCAGTGCTTCTTTTTTCTTAACTTTTAACGAGAAAAAAAATTCTTTATAGATTTCTTTATAGTATTGTTTGTCAACTGTCAATTTTGTTACATACTGTCAACATTGTTACCCTTCCTTGGTAACAGAGTTTGATGGTAACAGAATTAACCATTTTAAACTTTTTAGCCCAAAACTCCACCAGCTAGCATAAATGCTAAGAGCACATGGCACTAATGAAAAAAATTATTAAAAGACTTTTAAACAACCCACTGTGTGATAAGTGATACATTCTGTTTTCCTTTTCCTTTCCTATTGTGGTAACAATTTTGACGTTTTACAAAATAACTCTTGGTGTAAGAACAAAAGAATAAAAAATATTTTCTCAGAGAGAGCACACATACCTTTCAGTGCTTCAGATCTTATCAGTGAGGGAAAGTGATATCATTTCCTGTATCTTACATAGTTGTGGGAGATAATTCCACCTATTTAAAAGCAAAGTATGCTACGGTACGGTAACAGAATTGACACAAAATTTATAAGATTATGTTTATAAGATAAAAGTTAACGTTAAACAATTTAATGTTGTAGAATTAGGAAAATGACTATTTTGGATTTTTATAAATAAAATAAATGAAATATTACCAAAAGTAAAATAAAATATTTTGATTACACAATGATACATGAAGGAATTCGGACAACAAGAAATCATGATTTTCAGCTATAAAATACAAGTTTTTACAGAAAATAATATATTTGGTATGGCCTGTAACGTTTTGTGATCCATGACAATGAGTAACAAATTCTTAAAATAATTAAAAATATAACCATTTGAAAAAAGCAGATAAAATAATGACTCTAGACACCAAATGTACCTGTAATTATAGAATCGCCCATATATGTAATACATACATTATTATTATTATTATTATTATTATTATTATTATTAGCTTATGCATACAACTACTTCTTACGTAAAAGCGACGTCAGGGCAGGGTTGTCCTCTGGGGTGGAGTGCATTCAGGGGGCTGCGCGTTGACATTTATGTACAGTACGAATCCTACTACGGCGAAGGGCGAGCTTATGAATATTAATTAGATAAGCTAACAGGACTCTCCCAGAGCCGTTTAGAGTCTAAACGTAGAGGAAGCTTATCGAGCAACGTCACCATAATCTAATTAATATTCACGATCTAAGCCTTAGCCATAGTAGCACACACCATCTGCGGCTACAGTTTGGACGCGGCATCACGGAAGTCCCGAAACGTATAAAAAAGATGTCATTGCTGAACGGAGTCTCGGTTTGATACATATCTAAAATTATCATCATCTTGCCTCGCATAAAAAATAGATAAGTCAGACGGCTTATCACAAAACAACAACAACAACAACAACAATAACAACAACAACAACAAATCAGTGCTAGATTTTGACTCCATTTCAAAAATCCGTTCCATGATTTCCTAAAATATGAACGGTTCCGTCCATATTTTGTACAGTTATTGAACATTTGAAAAATAAAAACAATATCAGTTTCTATTTTCTAATCTCGATCAAATTGACGGTCCTCGTGAACCTGGCTTGTGGGTTGTTGTGATTCGATGATGCTGAAGTAGCTCGTCATCGCTTCAAGTGTTCGTGCGCTTATTCGAAACGCAGCACGATTCGCTGGGACATGCGCCAATCTGACCTTTGACAGCTAGCGAATGACAAATGAAAGGTCAGCGTTTCTGACAGCAGCTGGGGCATCGGAGAATGAGAGACAGTGCATCGAAAGGTAGGAAGAAATGCTGTTTAGATAACTGAATGTAGCCTAATTATTATTAGTAGCGGTAGTCATGCAGCATTGAATAAGAAGACACTTCGATCTTACCTACGTTGTGAATGAAATGTTATTAATAGCCTATATAAACCGTTGTGGCTGTCGTGATGTCATAATGCATCGAGAGGTTGGATTTGATCCTTATCTGCATTGCTAAATAAGTATTACGTTATATCAAGTGCCATATTTGTTTTGTTTTGGTTTGCTCTTCATCATGTTAACATCTCTGCAGCATAATATCGCGTTTGGGCATTTGTATGCTGAAAGGCCTGTTTTAAGAAAGAATAAGCTACATGAGTCACGACAAGCAAAGCAGATCAGCTGATCGGACGCGTTTCTAGACCGATGCAGGAGGTGATGATGGTTTAGTAATCCTTTTTGCTTTACTATTATTTATTCTGATAAACCGAGATTTCGACAAAAGATACACGACGACCATGCTGAAAAATCCTATCTAAGATGTTTGCTGGTAGATGGTTTTTAGCTGGTCTAAGATTGTCATATTAGCAGGTGCTAGCCAGTCATTTAATAGCTTTTTGAAGAGCTATGGTCCAAAACACAGCTTGACCATCTTAAGCTGTTGTGATCGTTTATGAATTTTTTTTTTTTTTTTTTGTGCTTTTATAAGAAGGCCAGCTAATATATATATATATATATACACACATTTATTTATTTATATTAGTGCTGTCAAATTGATTAATCCCAATTAATCATATCCAACATAAAAGTTATAAGTTGTTATATTTTATTTATTTTGTGTGTGTGTGCATGTCTTTTATATATAGCCTATATATGCTGTAGATCAGTGGTTCTCAACTCCAGTCCTCGGGACCCGTTGCTCTGCACATTTTGTATGTGTCTCTTATCTGACAGTTCAGTTCATGGAGTCTCTCTTAACGAGCTGATGATCTGATTCAGGTGTGTTAAATAAAGGAGACATACAAAATGTGCAGAGCAGCGGGTCCCGAGGACTGGAGTTGAGAACCACTGCTGTAGATCAATACATATATAAAAAACATTTTTTATGTTAGATCTGATTAAAGGATTTAAACAAACTCCTGATGTACTTACAAACTTTACAATGCCTCATTTTATGAGTACAGAACCTATTTGTACGACTGTAGAAGTTTGGTACCATTCTGGGCATTATTAGTGGGGTAATTTACGAGATACATCATAGGATCCATTAGCGCCTGCACTAATATTCGGCTGATATCTCTAAATAAGCTCTAACTTTAATAATGTTCGACCAAGGGAAAAAAGGCTTCTGGGGGGTTTGGCTTGAGGTCATGATGCAAAGGACCCTAGGTTGATTTTACTCCGAACCATCCCTTTAATCGCAATTAATTGACTTGACAGCACCTGCTAAAATGCCAATCTTAGACCAGCTAAAAACCATCTACCAGCTAACATCTTAAGATTGGATTTTTCAGCATGAATCTTATATATATATATATATATATATATATATATATATATATATATATATATATAAATCTTTATATATATATATAAATACCAGTCTATCACTAGTTATGATGTGTATGTACTATGTAATAATACAATATTGTACGGTATATAATAGGAAACATGTTAATGACAATTGAAAAAAGATAAGTGTTAATTTACCTGTTGTTTCCTTTTTTCCTTTTTATATTTCATTTTAAAATATTTCGTTTCAATATTTTGTTAGTTTGATCCAATGATAAGCAATGATTATATTCCCTCTTCATTCAAAAATGGAAGTAAATGGCACAAAATCATTTGTCCTCATCTGATAAATTTTTCTCTCTAGAGCTGTATGTGTTTGATTGCAAAAAAATATCACAGAAATCTCAATTTGATCAATGGCAAAGAAAAAGTTCTGTGCTTTAGTTTTATTGTTTTTCATGTGTCGTCTATGATAAGCACGAGGTCAGTTTATGATGTTGTAAAAGGTTAAGGGAAATCCCTTGCATCATCATGCAAGGAGCTGGCTGAAGGGTGCGCTCCCTGTTGCCATAGAAGCAATGTTGCACACACAGTCCTCAATGTTGACCTCTCAGTCTTACCTTTACATTAGAATGCTTCTCGTGTCTGATGATATTATATTATATATTACCTATTATATATTACCAACTGCAAAACTTATCAGTTTAACTCTATAAGGTGTCTAAATGGGTTAAAGTAACCTAAGTGACTTCTTTTAAGCAAGCCACTACAATTTAGGCTTTTATTACGTTAAAAATTAATCCAGTCCCAGCCGTGAATCCAAGTCCACTTCATTCTACCGAATGTGAGGCATGTTAGCTTTGTTAATAGTTGTATCATATTCGTTGCAGTTTGTGAATATGAAGATTGTCTCTAAAACATATTAAAATAAAAAGAGACAAGAACTTAAAAAGGGATAAAAGGGTGTTTCTTGTTTATTGCCTCCAGCCCAGTCTTGCTTTTTATAGAAGTTTTGAACAACTAGATCTGGTTATAGAGTATAGCAGAGTGATATTTTTTGATAAAGACTCTTGTGACATTGGTGATGACTGATAATCAGACATTTACAAGTTACAGGTCTTGAAAATGGTCACAAGATTTGTTAAAAAACAACCTGTGTGGTTGTAACATTAACTCCTAGACAAGCCCTATAGCTTTTGAGTTGAACAAAATAACTTTTTTACTAGTGTATTTAAAGCCAGTTACAACAATGATTGCTGTTGTTGTTGGTGTTTTCTTCCTGGAAATTTTATGTGCATGCGCTTGCTTACCATTTTTTCAGCTGCTGATTTTCATTTTATGAAATAATGATATTGACATGCTCTTGTCCCATTGTACCTTCAAATGGTACAATGGGATTCGAGCAGTACCATCATATATTTCTCTTTATAAAAGTTTGCATTTCAAGTGTCCAATGATGTTCTCCAGCTGACCCAAGGTTGCTTTTATTGATCGTTTAACTTTTTATAATGGTAAACGTAAACAAATGAATTGGAGTTGGCGTTAAATTGTTAATTAATGGCAGACAGCAACTAGAGCTTTTCTCTCAGTGACACTTCCTACATGCTGTGCTCTCAATCTCACTCTTCTCAAAGGGTTGCCCAGGCTCTAGCTCTCTTATGAGAAAGCATGTAGCCCCAGTGGCTGCCAAGCAAGGGGGCTGCATGAAGGGAAGCATCAAGTAGCTCAATTAGAGATAAATCATCCTTCCTGAGAGGAAGTCTTGGATTGCCTGACTTCCACTGGCAAAGCACTCAACGCTAAATCAGGGTTACCCATAGACTATAGAGCCATAAAAACTTATTTTTGTGCACAGAAAAAAACACGAAGTCCACTCAAAAACAGCAACATTTAGCACTGCATACAGCTGATAAAAATTTAGGTTTGAACTAAACAGCCATACAAGTACAGTTGGTCTTTACTGGAAAAGAGTGATTTAATCTTTTACAGACTAAGTATGCGTGGAACATCTCATAGCCTTCCATGTTTAGAAATGAATTGTTCTGAAATGTTTATTTGTACATGCAAAGCAGGAACAAGCTAATTTGAATAAGAACAAGCTTGTGTGTTAAAGGTTTTTAAATTGTGAAAATATTTTTCCCCAGAATTTTCTGTGCTGATTTTGAGGGGAATTCAGCAGATTGTTGTGGATTGGAAGTATGAAAGCATGATTAAATTAATAACAATTTATACAATAGTTAAAGGCACACTATGTAAGATTTCTTAAACAAAAATATCCAAAAACCATTAGAACAATGTTATATATTTTGTTGATTTGTGTAATTATAGGCTATTATTTACATTATTCCAAATGTTTCTAAGAATGTTTAAATCCAGAGAAATAAGCAGTTTTAACCAGGACACGGACGTCGCCTATCAATGACATCATTCCCGCGTTACCCTCTATTTTTATTTTGTAGAAACCATGGAAACACCAAAGACGCTTTAATATATTATGGGCCCTATTTTAACGGTCTGAAACGCAAGTATCAAGCGCAAAACGCAAGTAACTTTGTGGGCGGGTCTTGGGCGCTGTTGCTATTATAAATGAATGGATAAATTATGAATGAATTATAAATGCGGGATAAATGACTCTTGCGCCCGACGCAAATCTAAAATGGGTTGGTCTGAAGTAGCTTCATTATTCATAGGTGTGGTTTGGGCATAGCGTGAAATAAACCAATCAGAGCGACATCTCACATTCCCTTTAAGAGCAGGCGCGCTTGTTCTATAGCGGATTCCTATTATAACGGCCGATTTGCCAGGCGCACGCGAGGAGCGGTTCACAGCCGAGGAGACCGACGTTCTCGTCAGGGACGTTGTGGATGGAGAAACACACCCAAATTAACTTCGGTTAAACAGGCGCATGATAATTTGTAAATGTGTAAGCTTGATGTATGCTTTTATAATAAACTGTCTATCTGTCTATCTATCTATCTATCTATCTATCTAAACTGCTGCGTCTGTGTGGAGATGAGAGAATCAAAGTGTATGCGCGTTGTGCACACTCTACATTGATTATGGCCAAGCATGCGCCCTTAAAATAGCATATGAATAACATGCGCAACGCGCCACTGACTTTAAACTATCATTTTTCGGTTAGTGGCGGAATTGTTTTCTAAACCTGCAAAATAGCATGAGGGAACGTTTGCGCCGGAACACGCCTCCTCTTTGCGCTGAACCGCCCCCGGGAGCGCAAGTGTATTTCTTAGTTAACCGACGTGCGTCTGTGGAGGGAAAAGTCCGGTGCGTCGGGTGCAAAATAGGAATGATACATGCGTTGGTGCACAAAGTCAATTGCGCTGGGTGCAAGATAGGGCCCTCTGTGTTTTATTAGACTGGTGAGCAACTATTTGGATATATTCATCGACAGAAATTGTTATACAGCTCACAGTTAGTCTTTGTTTAAATCTTGTTTTCTTGATTTACTACGAATACCATATTTACCATGCCTAATAATATCGATTTAGCTCACTGCAGTGTGCAACAAGTTTCTCATAGTAGCCGCCTGTCAGGGTTGTGGGTAAGGGATGAAGCGAGGACTCAGGTGCAGAGTTGATGGGCTTTTTAATGATAAAAAAATAAAAAAACACCGTTCACAAGCCATGTGCTCACAAAAACGAGACATGAACATGCAGCTAATGAGAACTCAAAAGTCACGTGTTCACACAGAACATGACATGAAAGCACACAGCCAGTGTAAAACACAAGCTGTGTGCTACACAGCACAAGACATGAAAGCATGCAAACACGACCCGCGTGCTACACAGAACACAATAGTCACAGACAGAAGAGTGTGCGCCCCGAGCGAATTCGAAACTGCACGCTCACACGACAAAACACGAGGAGCATGAATGTCTGAATCCCAACACAGAACTGAAGCCAAACTAGACCGAAGTGCCGGGATCCAAACATCACGCCCTGCACATGAAACAGACAAGAGAGACAAGACAAAACAGGGGTGTTAGGGCTGTCACAACCAAGTAATAAACTAGACAGAAGTGACAGAACCCTGCCACCTGGCGTCCCTAATGAGGAACACCAAAACAAGTCAATTCAAGACCGAAACAACAACAGACAACAAGACAGGGAGATCAAAACACAGAGACAAAGAGGGGAGGGAGGGGAGTCAGTGCCGGCATAACAGACCAGGAAGTCTTTAGAAGTGACCAGGGAGGGTTGAGCCAGGGAGGCTCAGGCGGGTCTGGATTCCTGGCAGGAGGCCAGGGCGGAACCAGAGGGACAGACCCGGGAGACTCCGGCGTGTCTAGAGTCCCGACTGAGGACCGGAGGGACAGACCAGGTGGAGGACCAGGGCGGTGCTAGAGGGACGGACCAGGCGAGCTCCGGCAGTTCTGGATTCCTGGCTGAGGGACAGGGCGGTGCAAGCAGCAAGGACGGAGCCAGCAAGTCAAGAGACTTGGGTGGCTCCGGGACAGCCTCAGCGGGCTGGTCTGGGACGTCAGCGGGCTGCTTGGGGTGACAGACTAGTCCGTGGTCAGTAAAACCCATGTGATTCCTCCAGGCATGCAGAGAAGGTGAAGACAGCCCTCTTGGCCATGGCAGTAGTGACGGGGAGATCGTGCGGCTCTGTCACCTCGGGGACCACAGGATATGGGGGCTCTGGGACCACCGGACTAGGTGAAACAGAGGAAGCCTTCTTCTTCTGCTTGAGAGGGCGAGGCTGTGGAAAGGAGCTTACCGCCTCTGAGGGAGCTGCAGCCTCTTCGGCCGCCACTGGATAGGAGGCAGATGAGGCGGACCTGTTCTTCCTCCTCCCTCTCCCCGAAGGGGTCATTAGAAAACTTGGGACTTGGCAGTTTGTGAGGGGAACGGGAGGTGGGCCAAGAGGCGGAAGGCAAGCCTCTTCTCAACAATTGTATACATACCCCACAAACTGCCAGAATGACAGTATCCCCAGCATTCCCATCTCCCAGGCACATTAAGGCTGTTGTTGAAAATGTCCTTTAGCACTGCTAATGTTGAGTCCCACCGTTACAAACATGAACTGGTGAGCAGTGTTGATCCATCTGCTGAGCAGAGGGGCAAGGAGATGGGAAAAGGAAGATTTTTCTTTTTCTCCTCTTTTGGCCAGATCGTTCTGTCAGGCTTGTGGGTAAGGGCCAACAATCTGGCCAAAAGAGGAGAAGAAGATTGGCCAGAACACATGGCCAGTAAAACAAATCACAAGTCATGTGCTCACAAAAAAACGAGACATGAACACGCAGCTAATGAGAACTCATAAGCCGCGTTTTCATACAGAACATTACAACATGAAAGCACACAGCCAGTGTAAAACACAAGCTGTAACGATGTAAACACGAACTGCATACTACACAGAACACAACAATACTAACGGACAGAAGAGTGTATGGCCCGAGCGAACTCGAAACCGCATGCTCACACGACAAAACACGCGGAGCATAAATGTCCGAATTCCGACACAGAACTGAAGCCAAACTAGATCGAAGTGCCAAGATCCAAACATCACGCCCTGCACATGAAACAGACAAGAGAGCGCATGGCTCGAGCAGGCTCGAAACCGCATGCTCAGACAAAGACAAGGCTAAACAGGGGTGTCAGTGCTCTGTCACAAAACAAAGAAATAAACTAGACAGAAGTGACAGAACCCTGACAAGGCCGAGCGAATACACAGAGTAGCATTATAACAACTTTCCACACACTCAAATGTATCTAATATGATAAGACAGCGCTGCGTTACCCCATATACGCATGACCGGAAGGAGCGGAAGTGGTCTGCGGCATAATAAAAGCTCCACTGCTCTCGAGCCGTGTGTCGCACTTGTCTCTCATTAGCAATCGCTCCAGCTGCCTCGTTCCACTCCAACGGCTTTCGTAACGTTAATAAATCTTTAAAGGGCACCTGTTGTGCCCCTTTTCACAAGATGTTAAATAAGTCTCTGATATCCCCAGAGGTTGTATGTGAAGTTTTAGCTCAAAATACCCAACAGATAATTTTTTACACCATGTTTAAATTGTCCCTTTTTGGGGCTGAGAAAAACACGCCGTTTTAGTGTGTATCTCTTTAAATGCAAATGAGCTGCGGCACAGAGGGCGGAGCTTCACATGCTCACAGTATGCTGTATGGAGATAGAACAGGTATAGTTTAGTTCAATTACGGTTATAACTTATTTGTCCACTAAACTTTAAAACTAAATTTGTTTTTATCCACTATTAATACAAGCCTGCTGTAGCCGACCCCGTCCGAATGATGGCCAAACATATACTGATGAGTTTAATGAAGTTTATTGTACATCACACAAAAGATGATGCCTCAGTTTTACTCCAGAAAATCACTGTAAGAGCTGAATAAACACATTATAAGAAGTGCACATTAAAGTCTTATCCATAAACTCTCTCTCCCTTTCATTATCATCAACATCCACAGCGAATTACACAAAACACTCGTTACAACAGTAAACAAATATATACACACCTTCAGGGGGTGCTTAATAAACTGGTAAACTTTATATCCGTAAAACGAGATGATAAAGTGCGCGCTCTCCCTTCCATTACTGCTGTGATCAGTAACGTTAGGCCTATCGCTCCGGAGACTGTAAGCTGGATTACGAACAGTTGGTACAGATCCATCCTCGAGTAACAACGAGAGTAAATGAAGACTGCTATGCTCATTCTTACGTCTTACAAAAAAACACCTCAATCGCTTAGGAGACATTCTTGTCTACAGCTGCTCTGGTGTCGAAACAATGGCGGACTGTGCACAGCTCACTCAGGGCGGGCCTACGCTAAAACTGCAGTGTCCGTCAACAGTCGTGGGCGGGGCCTCTGCAAATCTACTTTACTTTGCCCCGAATCTGAAAACGGGTTGTTCTGAGACAGCGCTTATGATTTTTGGGGATTTAAAAAAAAGCACTGGGTGGATTTTCATCATTATAGGGTGGTAGTGTACACACACTGCCAACACACATTTATGTTCAAACCATGTAAAAGTGAATTTTGCGTAATAGGTGCCCTTTAATACATTACCGGTCCTCCATGAATATGATTTCTGCCTGAGTCCCGTCGTATTCCCCACAGGCTGAGGCGAACACAACAACTCCCATGATTCTGCGAAATCAAGGCTATGCCTTTGTTTTGAATAAACGACCTCTAGTGGAAAAAAATTACATAGTGTCCCTTTAACAATAGTCTCTGTTAAAACAAACAAGCTAGGTGGGATTTATTGACATTTCTGCAGAACTTTCAGTTCCCACGTGACCTGGGCCTGGTTAGAAATATTACAGTATGGGGAGTCACTTGGATAGGCAGATGGAGTAGACGTGTGTGTGTGTCTTTTTCCTGCACTTTATGTTTTTCTTGACTATTTGACTACTCTGTTTATTTCAGTATTGATCTGATCGTACTGAAGAAACTTGTATAATTTCGTTTCAATATGACCACCAAATCGACAAAACAAAGCAGGAAAGAAATACCACAGTATTAAATAACATTTTGTGTAATTTTCATGACTTTTTTTTGTATTATTATTTTTATGACAATTAAGCACATTTCCCCTCTGGACATTTTAGATGTATGTAATTATGAATTTTTTTGTCCTCAATTTCAATACAGTAATATATAACAAATTTTATAATAATGTTATAATGTAATAATAATGTTTTTTCCAAATTAAAATCAGCATAAATTTAAATGCTTAATTGTTAAGAAAATGTAGAAATGCACAAGATCATTTCTTCTTTTTTTCATGTCATTTGAACTATTTCAATGAACTTATGTTGAGCATGTAGGGGCCATCGTAAGGTTTGATAATATTATCAATCAAGTTATTGGTAGATTTATTATAAATGTATCTCATTGAAATAATGAGTTATAAAGCAGGCACTGGATGTGGATTGAGGGTGCAGAGTGGGCTGCTAACTGGCTGCATTGATTGGCTGCTGGCTCTGTGTGTGTGCAGCGTAGTAAATGCGGCGCTTGATGACACACCGCCCTCTTCTCTCCTGCAGCTAGCGGCCGTATGTAGCGGGACAGCCTGCTGGAAAGCACATTATTCCCTCCCTCCGAGCTCCCATACAGAACATGTGCATTCCCCTAGTCTCTTGAAATCGTCGTTGTCGTACGTCTATGTGATTCCCAATTGTTCTCATGAGCCTGCTAGGTGGCTACAAGAAAAAGAGCAGTTATGATGGCTACGAATCTTTGCAGCTGGTCGATAGCGGCGGAGACTTGTGCACCGGGGGACGAAGCGGCGGCGGCGGCAGTGGCAGCGGCAGCGGTTTGACTGCAGTGACCCTCGGCAGCGTTAAGACAGGCCCCGCGCGGCAGGACGACTACAGCACCATGGACAGCTCAGGTAAGAAAACCGCGTCTACCGGATGGCGCTTGCAGGCCTGCCGCTCCTTCTTTTGATAGACACCAAACAACCTGTGTTCTGTGTTTTGTTTTTAAGTCATGCTGATTTCCTGTAAGAATTATCGGTGGTAGATTAAATATTAGTTGTCATGTCCGCCGGAAGCATGTGCTTCGTGTCGTCTGTTCGTGTGCTGTGTCATGACAATTGATCAAAGCCACAGAGCTGGCGTATAGGAAGCTACATTGAAACTACTTTGATTGTTAGTTGACAGATCAGCTATTGAAATTCGAGTTTGTGAATTAGATATATGTGCATAGACGTTTGTTGTTGCCTCATATATTGGTGTGCTATGCAGTTATGCAATTTTCTTTGGACGTGCATGTAGTTGGGCTTATTGCATGTAGTTTTATATGAATTCTAGGATAGTAATATCTAAAACAGAGTTTGGATGTCTGTATTATAATACTGGGATTGCTCCTGTTTTACTGCAGTGATCTGGGATGAAAGGTGGCCTTCAAGACTGAGACATGAGGAAGAGCTAGTGTCAGGTTCTTGTAGTCCCAGCTGGTGTCTGCTGCGGTCTGGTGTTTTTGCACGTGTGTGAGAGAAAACAAAATTATATAGCCTACGCTCAAATTGTTTTTGTTAAATTTACAGTAAAAAAAAAAAAAAAAAAGAGAGAGAGAGGGAGAGAGAGAGAGCAGTACTTGCCAGAACTTAAAAAAAATAAAAATAAATAAAAACACAGTGAAGATGCTAAAAGCATTACATGTTGTCACTTTTTGGTCATTATATATTTTAGAGTTCCTACATAACTTTATGTCATAAAATTACATAATGTTAAAGTCTGTTATACTACAGTACTATACTACATAAAATAACAACACAATGCATTATGATTTAAAAAATAATATAAAAAAAATAATAACAGATAATAATTAAATGATTATAATTTACATCAAAGATCTAGGCTACTTTCACAATATAACTGATAACATAACCGAAGAAACAATACTTTGTATATAATATCTAAACAAATGTGATGGATTGTGAAGGAAAGCAACTTTCCCCATTGATTATAAGGCAACATTTGTTTTCCTTTATATGAAAGCTATTTCAGCATGTCTTAAAAGTATGCACATTGCTTTTTTATTTTTTTTTTACAGTAAAACCTCTTTTAAAATACAATGCTTTCTTTTCTTATATGGCATGGCTAACCATTTGCCAATTACCAATTGTTTCTTGTGTCTTTATTGAAAAACAGTTCTGGCAGGTCACTTACAATGAACTATAAGAGCATAGTTTTCATCATAAAGCAGGACCAACTTACTTTAGTGTTGTGTTGTGAGGCATTGCTGGGTTGTTGATTCTGTGACTGCTTCATTGCAGTGGCAATGTTTTCAGCATGAAGCCTAGTCACAGTGCATTTAGAGTGAGATTCTAATATAAGCTCATTTTAGAGAAAATGCTGACCTTGATCAAACCTCTGTTCATTTAGTTCCATAATTATTCACTTTGAATTTAATGAGGGAATTTTGAATGTTTTAAATTGCTGCTTGTAAAGACAGTAGCTTTCTGTATGAGCCTGTAGGTAATCTATAATTGAAAAGCCAGCCGGGTCTTGTAACCAGACACACAAGCACACAATTATACACACAAACACACACAGGGGGCTGTACATCACAGAGCCACTCTCTGTGACTCAATTCTGCTGAATTAAAGGAGCAAAAGAAAGGAGGATTGTGATAGAATAAAGAATAAAAGAGCAAATGTGTTAGAAAACCCATTCTTTTATATTACAAATCCACTGATCTGATCTTTGTGGTCAGGACGGCCCCCTCTCTCATGACACATACATACAAGCGCTCTTGGGCTCTTTGTGCGATTAAAAGGAACATTAGTAGGAGTTCAGAGACTCTGTGCTCTGTGAGAAGGGCAGCCTTGAACTTTGAAGTCAACTACACTCCTGCGTATTTGCTCACTCAGAATAGAGCTCCTCTGTACCTTAATGGCAAGTCTGACAGGAAGCCCACTCTCTGGCCGGGCCCACTACTAAAACTGTGCCAGGCCACCCTGCTTTTCTAGCTACAACAACAAGTTGGAGGCAGGAAAGTGCTGACAATTTTCGCTGTTTACTCGTCAAAAAATATTTTCACATTGTATTGAGTTTTATTTCTTAAAGCAAATTTTTCCATTGACAGCAATTCAAAATGACGTGTATTTGATATTATAGTATTTTTGTTCTGTAGGTTTTTTACCTGTGCCTGCTTTTTTTTGGAGGCCCTTACAAGCGTGAACAAGACTTTTTCCTAGTCTGCTACCTATAATTTCACATCTAAGCATGAAGCAAAATGTAAAAAACACAGGCACATACAGAAGACATGTATATATTAATCACATTTCTGATCCTTGTGAGAATTATTTCCCCCACAGAATGTTTCATCTCAGCACATTTGAACACACTGAATACTACTCACTTACAACTGCAGCTCTTTAGAGTGAAATACATTTATTCTGAGTGCATATGTGTTCAGATGCAGGGAAGTGATCTTAAATGAACATAGAAATGTCTGTAAATTACTGTTTTAGTGTCACGGCAGGATATGGCAAGGAGAGAGGAGATTGCAGCTTTAACTTTTATTTAACAAAATAAAGAATACAACTAGAAACGGAACACAGCAGCAGGAGAATGCAAGTAAACACAGGAAAGCCAGAACATACAAATTAAAAGTCCAAGGAACAGAAACTGAAACCAAAATTCCTCTAATTGTTTGTAACCCATTTTGTTGTATATATAGAAATGCACAGAAATTGTAGTATGTTTTTATGGATTTTGCCATGAGCTCACAGTTAAATTAAGTTTGGATTTGTACATACAACTTATTGTATCCTCTTTGAGAGATGAGGAAAAAAAATCAGTCATTTATTAAAAGTAATGTATTAAAATCAGGAATTTATTAGAGGTTCTGATAAATTGCTTTGCTTTGCTTAAAAAATGCAATACACAAAACATAGGAAGTTTCACCACTAGAGGTTGCTTATTCAAAACAATAACAAAGGTGTAGCTTGATGACGATGTGAATGAGTGTGGAATCATGGAAGTTGGCGTCTTTACCTCCACAGCCGATGGAAAATCATGTTCATGGATGAGCTAATGTATTAAAGTTTTATTAACATTACTATGGTATGAAGCAGGGCGGGGCCGAGAGCTTTCACTTCAATCGAAATTTCCGGAATTTCACCGGCCCCACTCCCAATCCAGTGCCGAGCCAGGAACCTCCAGACAGCGAGGAACGGCAGAATGAGCCCACCGCAGACAGGCATGCACCATGAACTATTATTTTGATTTTGGAGAGGAGGATCCCCTACTCCCATTAATCCCTTCCGAGCCTGTCTACTCTATTTTGGATGAGATGGTCCCACCCAGCCTCCTTCTCCCACCTCCTCTCCATACATCTGCCTTGAATTTTTAGTTTTTCGCTAGTCCCTCTGTTCATCATCAGTCCCTTCTCCAGCCCTCATCCACGCCTGCTACCGCTGCTATCACTGTCCCATCATCCCCTCAGTTCCTCATCAGCCTCCTCTCGCTGTGAGCCAGCTTCTCCTGGGCGTGGAAATCCCGGCCTCAGATCCTGTCATGCCACTTCGGCCCATCACCCTGACTCCTTCACCTTCCTCCCTTGAATCCAACAGTAACCTTCGAGCTTTCGGTTCCACTGGTTCCTCTGGACTCATTCGGACCATCAGCTCCGCCTGGCTCAGACATCTGCATCATTTCACTACAGACTTGTGGGCTGTTCGCTGCTCTCCGGTCCTCCACCCCACTGCTCTATTTGGCTCCTCCTTCGCTCAAGCTAGCTACACCTCAGCCCTCAGTTGCTCCAGCTCCACCTCAGCCTCGGGGGGTCATCGCTGCAGCTCCTTTGCGGACTCAGGGACCATCAGCATCACTCTGCTCCTTCGGCTCTCTGCGCCTTGGGCTCCACCTCCATCGGCTCAGTTACCTTCACTCGTCCCTAGGGTGGCGTGGAGACCCTCACCACCATGGCTCCTCCCTCCAACAACACAGGCTGTGACCTGGAGTGCCATCCAGCTGTTTCTGCCATGTTCCCAAGGCCATCCCCTGCGGGATCACACCACCATCTGCATCTCCCTGGACTGCCCTCTGTTTCAGGGAGCGAAATGTCACAATATAACCGTTTGGACTCAGTTGCATTATTTCCTGTCACTAGTTTGTCATCTACAGAAATAAAACCAGAAATAGAGGGTAACAGGCTGCATTATGCAAACAGAGTAAATTTTGGCTGTAGAAAACAATAATTGTTAATAATTGTAGTAATTGTTCAGCTGAAATCAAAATATATAACATTGTTCTAGTGTTTTGGGATATTTTAATCCAAAAATCGTACATATTGTACCTTTAAACATTTACAAAAAAATATGTGATGACTGTCACAAATACAATTTAAAGAAATAATTTTTTGTACGAATCGGCTGAATTAATGATTCATTGACTCTATTTTTCTATTTATATCCTATCTATCACTACAGTAGATATCAGTGTTTAGATCCAAACAGCAGCAGTGCAAAGATTTTAATTTTGAAAGTTTTAAATTTTTAGTGTGATGGTATCTGTCACGTGTAGACACGATATACATGATGCAGAATTTCTAACAAAGATACTTTAATAAACACAGAGAGTTTAACCAGGAGAATACACAAAGAATAATCACATTCACCACACTAAATCACAACGAGAACTGACAGAGGATTGAACAAATTAGGAAGTACTTATACATAGAGAACTCAACTATACAGCTGGGATTATTAAAGTGTTAATAGATGGTAATTTGAAATCAAGATTGCTTTCTTTTAAGAAATTAAATTTGGCAGCTCTACTATGTACGAACAATTTCCGCAGGTTTTATCGTTACGCCAGTAGGCAGCGACAATAAACTTTATGAGTGTGTCATTGAATCATTCGCTCAAGCAATTAGTTCAAAAACAATAATTAATTCAGTAACAAAACAAGCAAGTGAGTAATTAATTCAAACAAATCATTTAAAGTTTTATTGTACATTATTTGGAACTATTTTCATTGACAAATTAAAAAATAGACACATAGGCCATAGTTTGTTTCATAAAAACCTGAACCCCAGTGAACATTTGACCTCAGTCATGCTCATGTCTAGCCTGACGTCGTTATACTCAGATTCTAGTCAGAATTTGAGTCTGATGGGAGGACCACATATTTTTGTCCATCAATTGTATGACAAACTTCCATAGTACATAGTACATAAACTGACTAGCTGAGAGACTGTATTAGAATTCATTAGAATGCGGATGCAGGACATTGTTTGACCACCCAATATTGTAGCCTGTCTACATACTGATGAGAATTGCCAGACGTGTGTGTGTGTGTGTGTGTGTGTGTGTGTGTGTGTGTGTGTGTGTGTACATGAGGATGTGAAATCTGTAGCTGAGTGGGAGGTAGAAATCTGTAGCTCACTTTCACACAGCTTCATACCATCAAGTTAAGTCACCTTTATTTATACAGCTCTTTATACAATAAAGATTGTTTCAAAGCAGCTTTACAGTGATAACAGGAGAATGATGCATTTCTGCTGCTGTTCATCTAAAGTCAGTTCAGTGTTGATTCAGTTCTGTTATTAATACAATCATGATGATACTATCATCATCTACAGCACATTTGGCTCAAAAGGCATCTGTACATAGTATACAGTACAGTAGCATTTATTATAGATTAGCCTATTTATGATGACTCCTGTATTTCATATAATGGATTTGTGAAAGTACCTAGTTTAGAAGAGAAGGTGGTGGACTGGCTTTAGTTTTGAGTGTACAGTAACTATATTTACAAGGGAAACTAAACCTTCAGATAAACACGATCAGCACATGCTTTGATATTGAGTTTCCTTGGTGATCAGTGCCACTGCAGCATTAGACATCTGCCTTATTGATGCTGCATGTTTGATAGAGAATAGTGTTTTCATGGTAGTCTGCATGCTAGTCATTGTATAAGCATGTACTGTATAATGTGTATTCATGACTAATGTTTAGCCGAGTTTATACACTACCATTCAAAAGTTTTGAGGTCATTAAGATTTTTTCTTAAAATAATATTCTTATTCAGCAGGGATGCATTAAATTATTTAAAAGTGACAATTAAGACTTTCATGTTATTACAACATATTTTTATTTCAGATAAAGTATGTTCTTTTGAACTGTATTATAATATTAAAAAAAATATATTAAGCAGCACAACTGTTTTCAACATAGATAATAATAAAAATTTCAACTTTTGAATAGTGTATATATTATCAATATACCAGTCTATCACTAGTCATGACGTGTAAAATGCGTGTTTGTGGTGTCCCGTCTGCATGTATGTTGTAAGATATGAAATTCTGCTCATTTGAAGGCCCTCCGTCTCCAGATATGGACGGAAACTATGGAGGGGGACTTCTGGATATGGTGAAAGGAGGTGCTGGAAAGTTCTTCAGCAACATCAAGGACAACCTCAAAGACACCATCAAAGACACCTCTACCAAGGTTATGAACCAGGTGGCCACGTAAGTCCTCATGGTTAATTTGTGTGTTGGTTAGGTTTTGTGTATCCACAAGGAATCACCGGCATTGTCCTCAGAAAACAGTTTGTTAAATATACCAAATAGTGTTGCTCAGTATAAAAACAATAAAAGTCCAAACAAATTTGAGTTTTGTGCATGTTTGTATTTCATGTTCATGTGTAAGATTTCAAAGAAAACAGAGTCAAGGTCTTTCAATAGAGTGACCTACTTTTGTGTAACGAATGTTACTATTAATAGATCAAGATTTCTCAATCTAATGACTCTGTTTAGGTATGTGTGTGTTTGTATTGGCATAAGAAAATAAATGGGCACTCGCACAGTGATGGTGTTGGTTTTTTACAACACGGCATCTGATCTCTCTGAGAATTGACATAAGTATTTAAGTGTTTTACCTTATAAACCTTCATAACCATAATCACTATCATCAACTGCATAACAGACCCGAGACAGAAAGCTGCTTGTTCAGCAGGAAACCCCTGTTTACTCTTTGTCATGGTTGTGTGTTTTGTGACCCAGCTGGTGTGCAGTTATCCAGAGGATACTCTGGTGATGCATGGGATAGCTGAGCTTCCAGAACTTCTGAACTATTCATGTGCGTTTATCACTCAGCTGAAAGGAAAGCATTCAACACAAATGGGTAGACATAGCACGAAGTTCTTATGTAATGTAGCATTTTACCCCTGACTGACCCAGAAGCAGATCAGATCCACCAGGTTACTTAGGGTGCTCTTAAGTCATAGAGCATTATTAAACTCAGTGAAAATTAAATGTGGGTAACCAATAATATTGCTATTAATATTTTGTCTTATATATTACATCATGATTGGGACATGAAAATGTACTGCGTAATAACCTTGCTAATTAACAAAAGAAAAACAAGTCTCCCCTCAACTCTGTGTGCTTTTCTCTTACACACACAATTATATTGATAATAATTAAACAAGCTGCTATTTCCACCACTGTGCAAAGGGTGAATGACACACACACACACATACAGAGTCAGACCACTGCATAAACACTCATACACAGACACACTGTAAACTACTAGTGTATTTCATTCACCTCTTGCACAGAGGCTTAGAATAGTAGCTTATTTACATATGATCCCATTAGAAGGATTTCACGCTTCAGCAGATTACACAGGTGATTTGGGTGTTGTGTAATGTGGTCCTCTATGTCTAGAATACAGTTAGATGACTCAAAAACATGAATATACACTTCTGTGAAAAAGTTTGGGGTCAGTAAGTTTTTAAAAAAAATGTTTTTGAAAGAAGTTGCTTATGCTCAACAAGGCTGCATTTATTTAATCAAAAACACTGAAAAAATGCACGGGTTACAAATGTAACCTAGGTTCCCTAAGAAGGGGAACGAGACACAAATGGGTAGACATAGCACGAAGTTCTTATGTAATGTAGCATTTTACCCCTGACTGACCCAAGAGCAGATCAGATCCACCAGGTTAATTAGGGTGCTATAAGTCAGAGAGCATTATTAAACGCTGTGAAAATTAAATGTAGGTAACCAGTAATATTGCTATTAATATTTTGTCTAATATATTAAATCATGATTGGGACATGAAAATGTACTGCGTAATAACCTTAAGTCTCTCTCCAACTCTGTGTGCTTTTCTCTTACACACACAATTATATTGATAATAATTAAAAAATGTAACATAGGTTCCCTAAGAAGGGGAACGAGACACTGCATCTGGTAAGATGCTATGGGAAACGCCTCCGCATGACCGGTGTCTGAAGCATGTGTCTAAACACGACAATTTTATTGGCTGACAAAAGCCTACCAGTGCAACCGTGTGTATAAAAGGGCGCCTGAGGAACACATCATCCTTCGTCTGAAGGAGATGTAGCAGGGACCACAAAAGCATGGCAATGAGAAACAGTGTGTCGTTCCCCTTCTCAGGAAACTTAGGTTACATTTGTAACCCGAAACATTTTCTTTCAAATGTAACTCGCACTGTGTCTGGCAAGATGCTATGGGGAACAAATACCCACTCCACCATGCTGAGGGGAATGCATGCCCTTTTGGCGGTGACTAAGCACTAAAAAAGCTGATTCTCCTGACCTAGCAAGTAACATTATTCCCTTTGGCCACTGCCCAAGCTACATACCCTGTAGGAGGAAAGTCCTCGCAGGGCCAAGCGGTAGGGCTCGGCCCCAGGCTTGGAATTATTTACTTACTGAAAAATTCCTTTAAGGGAATATGGCCAGGCTTGCAAAGAGACCCTGGCCTGTCACTTCAGGGGGATTTAAAAGCATCAATCCCTAGGATCACCAGGGAGGCTGACCCCTGCCATTCTAGCCTAGTCAGCCTACAACCTGTCTGCCTATGAAGAATCTCTTGATTCAGCACTCTCACAAAGGCCTTCAATGAGAGGGTATTGCAACAGGCAGTAACCACTTCACACCAGTTTCCAGAGATGGAAGTCCTAGAAAGCAGAGACTCAGCATATCGACCCTCCAAGTGAGACGAGTAACTCTGCTCAGCCCGAAAAGGGGTTCTTCAGGACTTGTAGAGCACTAAAGTAGCTTTGGGGGAGCAGAGTACTCTACATGATGACCCTCTAGAATGAGAGGAGTACTGACCGGCTCACTGACTGTATGCTTATCAAGGAGGCCCTCTGAAAGTCCTTCAACAGGCTCTAGAGAGCAAGACACTCTGCATACTGACCCTCTAAACAAGGGGAGTACCAAACTTAGCCTACAGATTTATCTCAAGGAGGCTCACAGAGAGCTTAACAACTTGATACTGATTGTACGGAATCCTAGGGAGCGGAGAACTCTGCATAATGACCCTCTAAGTGGGAGGAGCACTAGCTAAAACATTAGACTTGACTTATCACGGAGGCTTGCCTTACAAGCAAGCTCAACCTAAGAGAGCTCAGCTGGAAAAAGGGTGCTCTGATGGGCGGAGGCCTCAACAGGATGACTCCCTAGATCGAGGAGGCCTAACTTCATACTATACTAGGGACAGCCCTACCAAGGGGGCTCCTAGAGAACCATGCCACTGGACATTGTTATCCAGGCGGAGTTCAGGGATTGCAGACCTCTGCAGGAAGGCTATCTAAATGAGAGGAGGTAATACTAACTCACACTAAGGCTGCTTAACAAGGCTTAACATCATGTCACTCGATATAGCCAATATTAGGAGAACAGGCCTTTAGCAAAGAGAGCCAGGACATTTGAATTCACTATCCCAGTGGTTAGCTCAAGGGAGAGGAGGCTTCAACCAAATGACTCTCAATAGACGAGACGAAAGGCTAACAACACTGTCTAAAAGCAGCCAATGCTAGTTTAAGAAAGAGCTCTAGATAGTGGAGGTCTCAACTGGATAATTCTCTTGAATGAGAGGAGGCCTGACTACAATGCTGTAAGGAAGATGTCCAATCAGGGGGCTTACTGAAAACCGTTCCACTTGGAACATCATCTAGTTGTAGCGCTGAAAAGTGAAACTGACTCTCCTGGAAACTCCTGATGTACTTACAAACTTTCCAATGCCTCGTTTTATGAGTACAGAACCTATTTGTACTACTGTAGAAGTTTGGTACCATTCTGGGCATTATTAGTGGGGTAATTTATGAGATACAGCCTAGGTTCCATTAGTGCCTGCACTAAGCCATTCGGCTGATATCTCTAAATAAGCTCTAACTTTAATAATGTTCGACCAAGGGAAAAAAGGCTTCTGGGGGGCGTGTTTGGCTCGAGGTCATGGTGCAAAGGACCCAAGGTTGATTTTACTCCGAACCATCCCTTTAAGGACTGAGCGTGAATGCTCTATCCAAAACAAACAACACAAAGGTCTTGTGTATCATCTGGTGTCAGATAACAAAGACTCAGATCAACATTTTTCCTGAATGCTTTGCAACTGCCAATTTCCAAAGTGATGCAAACACCTACCAACATGCTTCAAAACAAATGGCTCCTGAAGATTAAAAAGAGAATCCTCAGGCATCCTTTTATCCCTTACTAACAGTCGCACTGGTAGTGATGTCATAGGCTGTCGCCAGCCAATACAATTGTCGCGTTTAGACGTGCTTCAGACACAAGTCATGCTTAGGTATTCCCCATTCGTCTTGCCAGACACAGTGCGAGTACCCATTCAAAAGGAAACCATAATATTGGGAAATATTCTGGTTAGTTAAGCTTAATAAAGCTTTGTAAATTTCCTACCGTAAATTTTTTGTGAGTGGATGCAGCAAAATGCGAACATAAATGGACAACTTTAAAGGTGATTTTCTCAATGTTTAGATTTTTTTGCACCCTCAGATTCCAGATTTTCAAATAGTTGTATCTCGGCCAAATATTGTCCAATCCTAACAAACCACACATCATTGGAAAGGTTATTTCTTTCAGATGATGTATAAATCTCAATTTTGACCCTTGTGACTGGTTTTGTGGTCTAGGGTTGCATATATATTTTAATTTATTCCTGTGATGCAAAGCTGAATTTTTAGTATATATACTGTAAGTACTAGATGTATTTATCATTACCACAATTCTACTTTTTAATTGAACGTTTTAAATAAAATAGGTTATAACTTTACCGTATTGTATTGATAAATAAGAACTTTACCATTTTTATTTTAGGACATT
The DNA here is from genome assembly GCF_949319135.1 of Squalius cephalus. Classification (NCBI taxonomy): domain Eukaryota; kingdom Metazoa; phylum Chordata; class Actinopteri; order Cypriniformes; family Leuciscidae; genus Squalius; species Squalius cephalus. Next base: position 15,556,031 of record NC_137131.1, read on the forward strand.
AGAATAATTTAATGAAATAAAAAAAGCAAAAGAAAAAATTCAAAATTGGAATGAATATATGTTATGCTGTCGATATTGAGTTTATATGTGCTCTTGTGTACAATTTAGATATACAAAAGGAGAGTTGGACATTGCTTACATCACCACACGTATTATAGGTGAGTAATGAACAATTATGTGATAGTGATTAATGAATGTTGACCATGTTCATGTACCATGGTATTTGCATTTACTCCAAGGTATTTTTGTTCCTTTTTTAACTGTGGACATACGTGTCTGTCTTGGTTTTAACTGTTATTATATAATCAGTCAGTCAGTTTAATGTATTTGCTTATTTCTCACTCGCATGACTTTGGTCTGTATGGACAGAAGTGATGTCCGGAGGGGATATTTGTTTTTGACCCTACAAGTTTGATTATTAAACCATAAAAATATAAGGAAACTAATTTCTATATTTTTAAATAGTTTAAGAATGAAGCAATAACAAAACACTAAACAAGGTTAAGGTATTTAAATGATACAATGGCAGAAAAAATGCAAAATACAGCTACAGGTTTTATTTTACTATGCAAAAGAATGCATAGAAAAACAAATAGCTCACACAGAAAAAAAGCGTAAATCATACAACATAATCATCAGTTATTAATATTTCGTTGGTTCTCTCTTGTTTTTGCATGTGTTAATTTCTTTTCATGATAGCCTGGCCAAAAATTATGTCCACACAATTTGGCATGTTTCATTGCGTTATCACAAATTAAACAATTGACTCCAAGTTCAACTATGAAATGTGCTATTAAAAAATCTTTAGCAAATGTTTATTATTATTTGAATAACGGGTGAAGATGTCAATTTCCTAGGCTGGACATCATTTTTGGCCACTGTTGTCAGAGAGTTAGTCCGGTTTAAAAGCATATAAAAGTGTAGTATATCAGATGCTAATATTATCATGTTTGTGGTTCAGCTATATGCACTAAATGCAATGTTTGTTTTGGCCACACTAAACTTACTGGAAAGAAGTTATAATCCTTTCCTAATTGTCCTTTTACTCTGTCAGTGATGTCATATCCTGCTGAGACGGTGGAGATGGGCTACAGGAACCACACAGAGGATATCCGTTCCTTTCTGGACTCACGGCATGCCGACCACTACACTGTTTTCAACCTGTCACAGAGGAACTACCGAGGGGCCAAGTTCTCCAACAGAGTGAGTGCAATCAGCTGCATTTCCTGAATTACATACTTTCATTTCACATTCCAGATCACTTTACAAATTAAAGTGCCTGTGGGCTAAGTATTAAGTAGTAAGTACTTGGAAAGATTTCAGTGTTGTCTTTGTTACAGAAGAAGTCATAACTTCTTATTAAAATTTGTACGAAATGATGTGCTGATGAGGGAAATTTCAGACATAATTAAATTGCTACATACAAAGAATGAAAATCACTTTACCTTTGTTAAACATTCCATCTGGATTTCATTTAGAAATAAGTTTGCCTTTAGGTCTTTGTCAGAGAAAGTTTCTCTATCATTGCTCGCTGAACTGTCAAAATGTGATCACAAACAACATCTGGGGCTTTCACCCTAAAAGTATATACCTTTTTTAACATGCATAGGCTCATCTGCATATAATTTCCATATGCATATTTCCATCAAAATATGTGATACTGCACCACATTTAGTAGTACAAGAAACTAGGAAAATATGTTAAATGCAAATGTTGTCTGTGCCAATAAAAGAGAACACCGAAAAAAATATTTTCCTATTTATTATTTTCCTCTTTGTCGATGTCCATTAAAAAATGTAAAACATCCATAAACAAGATATATTAAACATAAGCAAAATTATATAAGATGTTAGTAGCTGTTGAACGACCTGAGATTTTTTGAAGTCGATAGTTATGTGATTAAAATCGAGTCGAAGTTGACTAATCACTGATGTTGTCATTGATAAAAACACGAGATGGGAATGCTTTGCAGTATGCCACAATTTGCAATTTATATGTAAAATAAAAATACACAAATGCTGACAGACAGCTCATACCATGTTGCAACTTGAAGGTAACAATGCAACAATAATACTAACTCCCAAAAATGATTGATGCATATGTCAGCATAACGTCTCGGGTTAAGACTGTAACCCTTGGTCCCTGAGAAGGGAACGAGATGCTGCGTCATAGGATTGGCGCTTTGGGAACGTCTCTGCATGATTGCGTCTGAAGCACGTGTGTGAAATCAGTCCAAACGGAACGTCACGAGTGGTTGATGTCATGACCAGGAAGCATAAAAGCACATCCGGAATAACCAACGTTAGCTTCAAAGTAGCTGAAGCAAGTCTATCACAGGGATGCAGGAAGTATGGCAGAGCGACTCAGCGTCTAGTTCCTCTCTCAAAGAACAAGCTTTACGGTCGTAACCCGAGACATTCCCTTTCGAGGGAACTCGCACTGCGTCATAGTATTGATACTTTGGGAACAATATTACCCAAACCGCCATGCTTACAAGTGCCTGTCTGTGTGAATCCTGCAACCACAACTAAGACAGGAGCACCTGCAAACCATAGTCCAAGTCCAAATCGTAAAACCTTACGAATGTGAGCAGAGAGGACCAGCCTGCCATATCGCATACATCTTACAGGGACACCCCCATCAATAAGGCCTTAGAGGCTGCCATACTCTTGGTTGAATGAGCTCTGATAGCCAAAGGTGGAGGCTGACCAGAGACCCCATTAGCAAGAGAGATAGCCTGGACTATCCACTTAATGTCTAATTGAATGCTGTAAGTCCTTTCTTAGACGATCTAAAGCAAACAAACATCAGATTAGTTTTCCTCCATAGGGCAGCTCTGTGGACATAAGCATCCAGTGCTCTCACTGGGCACACAAGGTTCAGCTTCTCATGGTTCTGATCTCTGAAAGGAGGAGAGCAAAGGGCTTATAAGATTATAGGCCACGGCACATAAGTAGGCACCTCAGGGACATGATTAAGAGATATGATGCCTTGAAGGAGCTGTTGATAGACCTTCTAGTACAGTGGCCAGGTCCCAGGATGGTATTCTAGCGTGGCTTGCAGGCCTCAGCCTCAAGGCACCAAGGAGGAAACGTGTCACCAATGGGTTTCTCCCCAGGGATACACCAACCAAAGGGACATGGTAGGCAGCAATGGCTGCCACGTACACATTTAGTTTGGAAGGGGATAACCCTGCTGAAAGATGATCCTGCAGGAACTCCTGCACTGTACCAACTGGGCAGTTAACTGGGTTTCACTGTCGAATTCCACACCATGTAGTGAAAACCCTCCACTTCAATGCATACAGTTTCCTCGTGGAGGGAGCTCTGGACCTGAGGAGACCTGATACTAGGAGTTGGGCCCCCTCAGAGGCCAAACCCACAGCTTCCATAACTCTTGGCGGGGGTGAAGGATTGTGCCCACTGCCAGTTACAAAAGGTCCCTCCTGACTGGAATTCTCAGGTTGGCCAGAATGGCGCTACTAGTAGTAGACTCATCCTATCCTGGCGGACTGTTTCCAGAACTCCCGGGAGCAGAGCGATCGGGGGAAAAGCATACAGACGTAGCATCGGCCATGTCTGTTTAAGCGCAATATACTTTATAAGCAGCGAAAAATAACTCAACTTAGCATGTGGCTGAGGCTTATATGCACGCACTTTCGGTGTGAGCTCAAAATCTGCGGGAAAGAGTAAAATTATGCGCAATATGCGCAATCCCACGCCGAAATTCAAGCCCTGTAACACCAACAATATTCATCCAGAGCAAATGAAGTGAGGGGAGGCAGGTTTGTGTCAACTCACTGTCGGAGAGATGAGAGAGTGATAACTCGCAGCTGGTATCCTGTATCTATTCTGCGGAAAATGAGTATTGGAAGCATTTCAGATATTTCAGTATCGATATGTATCTAAAAATTAAAAACACTACATTGCACACAGTTTATTATTTCAGATGCCTTTTTAAAAGACTACTATTGAAAAATGTAAATTCAACCCGCCAAAGTGGCTAGTATGAGTGACTGCGTTACACACCACTGCTGAAATCCACATGCATTTGGCGAGTCGGCAGGTGTTAATGTCAAGCCCTGTGTGGAAGTATGCATCCTTTAGATCTTCCTTTAGAAGTATACGTCCTTTAGACTGCCTCAAAGTCAACATTTTGAATTTGAGCTTCTTGACTGAATGATTAAGATGGCACAAATCTAAAATCGGACGCAACCCCCATCCTTCTTTGGAACAATGAAGTTCAAGCTGTAGAACCCGGATTCTCTTACGGGTGGAGGAACCTGTTCTATGGTCTCCTTGCCCAAGAGAGTTTTAACTTCCTGTTCCATTACCAGAGCCTGCTCTGGGTCTACCACTGTGAATAGAACCCTGTTAAATGGAGGCAGTCGAGACCCAAACTGGATTCTGTAGCCTCTTTCTACAGTCTGCAGGACCCAATGAAACATGTTTGGCCAAAGCTTCCATGCTACAAGATCGTCTACTACTACTACTGGCCTCTGGTGGGATTGGAGTAGCCACATCGTTCCTCTGAAGCGAATCAGCAGGGAATGACCAACCTGACTGCTCTAATATCCTCTTCGGAGGATGCGAGCCGGCTGCCCTCAGAAGTCTAATCTGACACTGGCATCAGGACTTCCTCTTCACCGAAACCTTCTTTGCAAGAAGGACAGTCCTCAGATCTGTCTTGTGCTTAGGCAGCTTTGGCTTTGGCTCTTACTGCTTCGCCCTGATTGAGGAGCTTGACGGTTGGGACTGCTCCCGCCCACCATTGACATAGTGTGCAGATATGCACTTTTCAAAAAAGTGCAGTATTTCTCTAAAACCTTCGCTGTGCACTGCAGCTAAAGGATGATTGATGAATTGGTGATTTGTTGCCGTATTATCTCAGTCACAGCAGGACATTTGGTGAAGCCGCTAATTGACTGCTGTCAAGATGATTTGCATCATTCCTCACCTAGCGTTAGCAGATGCCTTTTCAGATGTGTGCATTGCACTTGTACTTTTGTTGTACCTCAGGACAGACTTGCATATTTTGCAAGTGACAGTTGTACTACAGGCTTCATCTTTAGTGAAGCATTTCCACACACTTGAAGTACCACTGCTGCTTTACTGCAATGACCCACCGGGATCCTCACCTATTGTCTTCTGCAAATCACATGATCAGCGACTAGTCAACCTCAAGCTTAAAGCGATATGGTAGAGCATTAAAGTCGACTAGTTGACTAGTCTATGCAACCCCTGTTATTAAGACGTTTCAGAGAATGTAGCTTTAATATAACTTTTTTTTTTTTATCCCATTCCATCACAGATTGATTTTATTTGAATGAAAATATTTGTATTAAAGCTCAGAACATGATTTAAAGCAGAATTCAATAGTGGGAAGTGGACCAAATTTTTTGTTTGTTTTGTCATTAAAAAGCATGCTCTCTGTTAAATGTCCTGGGAAATGTCAAAAATGGACTTATGAACATCCCTATTAAATCAGTCATGTAAAATGTTTATACAGTAAGTCCCAGATGTCTCATTAAACAGAGAGGAAGCTACATGATGAATCTGTTTGTCACCCATAGCACTGATTGTTGTTAAAAGTAATTTATCATCATAATGGCCCCTTTAATAATATAATGCTACGAGTTAAGGAATACAATTCCGGTTTTGTGTCAATTAAGGGGTACTTGAGCTTTATTGATGGGGCTCTGGGGAACATAAAATATTTGGGAAACACTGGTGTAGTGCGAGTTACTTATTCTACGAGACTCATTTCTGTCTAGAAATGATACTAGTGGCTGTAGTGACTCTTATGACCTTCTTCATTAAATATTAAACAGTGCTTTTCCTATGTAATTTAATAACTCCTAAGATAAACTGCATGACTCAACTATTTCTAGCTCATGACTTATTTGCTGTTAGAGTTATAATTATATATATATATATATATATATATATATATATATATATATATACTGTATATCATTTTGGGATCACTTGTTATATTGTTTTGATAAAAACAAATGCTCTAAATGACAAAAGTGCAGCAACATTGATGTATTATTTATATTGAAGGTTTGGCTTAAATATAAATAATATATGTGATATATGATGATTCTGACGTTTCCTTCTTACACAAATTCCTTGTTGTTGTAAGAATTGTTTTCTTGTATGTCTTTTTTAAAATATGTTTTTTTATTTCATCCATGATTATTCAAATCTTTATTCATTTGGATATTATACTCTCTTTTACATCTTCTTCTCTCTAACTTCTTCTCTCATAACTGTCCTTCTCATTTATCTGTAGGTTTCTGAATGCAATTGGTCTTCCAGGCAGGCTCCTAGTCTTCACAACTTATTTGCCGTGTGTAAGAATATGTACAACTGGCTCAAGCAAAACCCCAAGAATGTGTGTGTGATTACCTGTTCGGTAAGGAGGTCTTTTAATGTCCATACCTGTTGCCTGTTGTGGTTAACATTAACAGCCCATGACTGTTAAACCAGATTCATTGTTTACATTTGAGTCGTGAACATTTCACATTGTCCAAAAAGGCCCAGAGTTTCTTAAGGCTACTTATAACATCAAAATCTTGCAAAAAGAAGAATTTCTGAGAGCTTGCAAAGAAAACAACATTCCCGGCAGTTTTGTTACATATCATTCATCATCATTAGCTATCTTTAATGGAAAGTAGGACAGAATGTGAAATTAGCCTTTTTTTAATGGAACTGTGTGGTACAAAATATGCATGATTTGAATAAAAAATGATACCACAAACAGAAAGCCTGAAAGATTTCACAGTTTGTTTGATTGATTGATTGATGAATCAATAAATGAAGTGAAGCGAAAAATAAAGTGAAGATGACGAACAAACGACAAGGAAGAACAAAAAATGAACATACAGTACACAAGGGTATATACAAGCAGCAGCACACACACTCAAAACCAATGCTACTCACTTATGGAGCAGAAACAACGCAACCACTGTGTCAGTTTTCAGGTCTTCCCACTTAGGTCTCTCCAGCACTGGAAAGCTTTTCTAATAATAACGTGGGACCTAAATCTCTTGTCTGATCATAACCCTTCTTTTTCCAGCTATATTCCTCTGACCTTTTCTCTTTTGAAATGGCTCTCACCCATCTCTCTTTCTACAGTCTTTCTTCAAATCTCCCTCTTGCTCACTCTCTTTCCTCCCCCATCATGAGTGTAAAAACAACTTTGCATACGTACAATGAAGACTAAAACACTGGGCTATAAGTACAATAGAAAAGGAGGAACTTAACAAGAAACATCTATATTATCCAAGGCTGACCTAATGCATGTTTGCTCTTTTTAGGATGGCAGAGCTTCTTCGGGCGTGCTGGTCTGTGCCATGTTCTGTTTCTGCCACCTTTTTGCCAACCCGGTGCCAGCCATGCATCTTCTCAGCGCCAAGAGGCCTGGATCAGGCCTGTGGCCCTCCCATAGGAGGTACGACCAATCAGATCGCAGCTCTCTGATAGAAACTACTGAATAATATAAATACTCAACAATAATTTTATAGTAGATGATGAACTAATAAGATTGCTATTTTTGGCATACATTACCTTTGTCTTGAAATGTCAATTTTTCTGCATGTTAGTTGTATATAGAGAGAATGAAATGTTTCACCAAAACATATGTCCTAGATTAAACAAGGTATGACAGACTTATATGTGTGTATGTGTGTATTTATTCAGGTACATAGGTTATGTATGCAGTTTAGTCTCAGAGAAGCCCACCGTACCCCACTCCAAACCGTTAGTCATTAAAGCCGTCACAATGAGTCCTGTTCCTTGCTTCAACAAACAGCGCAGTGGCTGTCGTCCATTTTGTGATGTACTTATTGGTGAGACCAAGATCTTTTCTACAGCTCAGGAGTATGAGAGAATGAGGTAAGCATGCCCATACAGATTCCCTGCTAATGGCTCATTTAACATGCTGAAATTACTTGTAATGAATAGTAATATATTGTCCTATCAAATATTTGAGTCTTATTGTCACTTATTACAAAATCGTTTCAGATATGATATGCAATGTCAAGAGAACAGGGTTGATCAAAATCCACAATTTAAGAATTCAAAAACACAAATTCAAGAGTGTGAATTTAAATTGAATTGGCCACACCCCAAAGGAAGTTGAATTGGAGATTGAATTAGAATGACAGGAAAAATAATTTGCTGAATTGAAATTGAAAGAAATCCCCATATGTTGTTTGTATGATGAACAATGTTTATGAAAAATAAAATGTATTATTAAAAAAACACACTAACAACAGTTAGATGAATGTACAGTATGTCCAATTTTAATTCTACTTACTGAAAATCTATTTTGAATTACTTTTTCTGTATCCTGTTTGCAACCTCAAATTCTAAAATGGAATTTTCTTTATTTTATTTTAAAGGGCTGAATTGCGTACAAGATCATTTATGTAGCACTTGAAAAATAATGATATTGTTTGTGTAATGCTGAAGTATATCTTCATGTATGCTGTTCTCAGGGAACACAGGATTCAAGAGGGCAAAGTGGTCTTTCCTGTGGGAGTGAGTGCTCAAGGAGACGTAGTGATTTCAGTTTTTCACATGCGTTCCCATGCACTTCAGGCCAAGGTATGAGACCAATAACTTACTGTTAGCCCTTTTGAATCTAAAGCTGCATCAGAGAAAAAAAAACTATAGAATGAGTATAGTATATATAGGCCTACATGTAACAGGGTTCCTACACAGTTTGAAAAAGTATGGAATTGATTTGAACTATTTCCAAGTCTGGATAAATATGGGAAAAAAAGCAAACAGAGTATGGAAAAATAATAGTGTTTCCAGACTATTGCCCCTATTCAGTTTTCTAAAATATAAAATTAAGAATTTGTACAAATGTATTATGTGAGCAGAGTGTCTTCATGGTAAAGGTTTAGTGAATGTTTAGTGATTGTTGAACACGACTAAACAAATTCAAGGCACACATTTTCATTGTCTTTTAAGCAAAACTCTTTTGAACTTCAATAAATGAATGTGCACGTGCCACTCAAACCAGCAACAGATAAAGGATGAAAACAATAATCAAAATCAGACTAATCACACATCAGATCACATTTACAGTATCAAACTGATCTGTCAGAGGTGAATATGTGTGGATTATAAAGTATGCACGTTATCACAAAAACAAAACAGAAAGTAAAATATTTGATGTATGAACCTTTTATGTTAAATACTGTATTGTCTGAAAATTCTACAGAGAGGTTTGGAAATTTGTGTCTGGAAATTTTGAAATGGAAAATGTGTAGGAACCCTGACTGAAAGGTTGCAACATCTTAAGCATTTGTCAGTGTTTAAATTTTGGGGTGTTTGCAGGTAACAAACACCCAGATATTCCAGATTCAGTTCCATACTGGTTTCATCGCCCCCGGCACAACAGTCTTAAAGTTTATGAAGTAAGTGTTTCTTTAATCTTCTTTCATAAGCAACACACTGTAATGCTGGAAAATCTGAAGCAGTTAATCTAGATTTAAGCAGAATCTAGATTTTTAACTTATTCAAATTCCTGCTCCACATAATGACTGATAAAATGACCAGCAACTCTTTGCCTGTCACGATTACAGCATGTTAAGACAAAAACTGGAGGAGATTGCTTTTTGCTTTGTCATGTAAGGACACTTGATTAGTGTGTAAAAGTATTTCATTTAGCATTCTTTATATTCTTCTTAGTATTATACATACAATTCTAGGACATTATTAATTTATAGACTACATGGCATATTTGTGCTTTAAAAAACTGATTTCTCACACCGAAGGACAATTTAAGTACACTGAAAAAAAAAAAAGCTAAAATGGGATTAAAAATTATTAAAATCATGAAATCCAATCAACAAGCAATCCATAAAATCAAGTCCTCACCCTCAATTCTTTTATTTTTCAATAATCCGTTACACCTAGATGTACGTCACAATATGGAAGAAAAGATCTGTCACTTCTTTAAATATAAACTAACTTTAAATATATGGGGTGACCAGTGACAGCACCCCTGCAAATATGCTTTCCGTTATACATTCATAGAAATGTAACCATAAAATCTTTTATAAAAAAAGAAGAACATTCTGTTTAACTATTTGCAGCTCTGCAGTGAAGTGTCTGTGTGTGTTTGTCCAGGACAGAGCTGGATGCCTGTGATTCCCCAGAGAAATACCCACAGCTGTTTCATGTACTGTTAGACATTGAGGTTGAAAGCACAGAGAAACAGAAAGATCTCACCCCACCGTGGGAGCAGTTCCCCACCAAAGACCTGAGCCCCAACGTGCTTTTCTCCTGTCATCAGGAACACCAGGATGCACTTGCTGTTGCAGGTAACATACACAAATCCTATATTACTAGAATGTATAATACTACACAACACAAAAAAAGCTAAATAAATGGTTCTTGATTTTTTAATGAGCGCATTAAAAGTAGGTCTGGGTGATATTTTATTCACAATAAATTCATAATGAATTTGCTGACGATATAAATTTAGAGCACCATTGTGAATATCATAATGGTTTTAATGAAATTCCTCTGGCCATTATTTGGCCATGTACCTTGTGACTCAAAATGATGACGTTAAAAAGTGTAGTGTCTGATGATTGAAATAAAACACCTTTTACATAAAAATACATAAAAAGTTCATAAAAATGTAGGTATATTTTGAAAATCATATAGACTGAAGTTTCTTATGTTCTCCAAGGCTGCATTTATTTGATCAAAAAAGCAGTGAAAATAGTAATAATGTGAAAAATTGTTACAATTTAAAATAAGTGTTTTCTGTTTTATTATATATCTTAAAATGCACATTATTCTTGTGATGGCAAAGTTTAATTTCAGCAGCCATTACTCCAGTCTTCAATGTCACATGATCCTTCAGAGATCATTTTAATAATCTTATTTGGTGCTCAAGAAACATTTCTTATTATTAACTGTTGAAAACAGTTGTGCTGTTTAATACTTTTGTGGAAACACTGCTACATGTTTTTCAGGATTCTTTCATGAGTAGAAAGTTCTAAAAAACAGCATTTTATTTTATTAGCTATATCGCACAGCCCTAATTTTCTTTATCTTGAAGTAAAGTTGCTACTTTCTCATGTGATAGAGAGAGACAAGGTGTCCCTGTGGAGTTTAATCACCATTAAGAGTTCATTAGTTTGTCCCTCGGTGAGCCTTTTAAACAAGTCAACTCATCAGTCACTCGCTGGCATTCTGTAGAGTGTCTGTGCATCATTAAACTAAACACCATCTGTTTAATGTACTTTATTTTCTGCTGAAAAGATGAAATGGAGGGCTTGGACTTGGAAGGTAAGATGTAGTGTAGGAGGCTTGTGGGAGTCAACAGTAAATAGTTAATTGATAGATTTGTAGTTGACTATTGAATTTAGACAATTTGATGGGGAGTTGAAAACTAGGTGATTTTAGTGGCTTTGAGAGATACAATGAAATGTTATGCTTCTCACATAAAACTTAGAAAATAAGGGCAGGGACACACCAAACCGACGCCATAGAACTAGCGCTGATGAAAGTCGACTGTGTTGTCGCCTCGCACCGGGGCAAAAAAGCTGCACTTGGACAGGCCGAGAGAACTACAGCCGACTGTCAGCTAGTAGGCTATGCACGTTCTGTGCCTGCATGTAAATGAGTCAACTGTCCATTTCTGCAGATATATTCGTCTATATTCATCACTCAGAAAGGGAAACCGACGATGCAGTCTGCAGATACACAAACTGTAAACAAACAGTTTTGAATATCAATCCTGCTAATCACTTTTTATTCCACTCCGCTCATGTTAATATTAAAATATTCGCCCAGGAACACTCGGGTAAGATGATGTAAAATTAGAATAGCCTTCTATCTGTACCGTTTTGACTTCTTTGCTCGCTGTTTTTCTGTTATTCTCGTGCACTGACTCATTCACCAAGCTGAACGGCCAATCAGAGTTCTCTCTCTCACTGAAGGCCCTTCGCTGATTCTACATGCCGAATCAGCCCCGAAAAACCTGACGGCGTCCAACTAAAGCCAACTGTGTGGAACACACCAAAAAAACTAAGTCGGCCGACGCTCAAAAACGGCCCGACGGCTGATCGTCGGCTTGGTGTGTCCTGGGCTTAACACACAAATCATATGGGCAAACTTGATTTTGTTCTTTGCATCTTACCATTTCTCCGGTCTGTCCCTTAGATCCTGCCCAGGGCCATGGGAGTTGCGGAGGCAGAGTGGGTCCGAATGAGGAGAGTGAACCCTCAGATGATGAGATGCTCTCCCTTTCTAGCCAGCAGAGCAACACGAGCAATGAGAAATCAAAAGCGCCTAAGAAGCCGGAGCCCCAGCCAGCAGCGGCCCCTTCTTCAGCAGCTGAGGAAGTAGATCTGCTGGGGCTGGGTGGTGACGCAGCTAAGCTTCCTCCATCCTCCCCACAACCTCCAACCACCAGCACCACCACAGACCTGCTGGGGGACCTGTTTGGAGCTCCGCCCACACCACAGCCGGCCAGCGGCCCCACTTCTGCTCAGTCCACCCCACAGAGATCCGCACCCTCCTCCTCACCCTGTCCATCACCTCGATCTGGAGGCAGTAAGTATGTTTTATGGCTTTTTAAGACTGTTGAACTGATTTAGTTGAGATGTTTGTCAGGAGTTAGTGAAGTGACGCAGCATCTTGGTTGATAGTGTGAAATTTGAACGACTGAATTATTCATTTGAATGGCATTCATTCAGTAACAATATATAATAAGACGCTGTGTCTAAGAGAACAATCATCTATTCAAAATTGCTGTAATATGGTACATTGCTTTTATAAAATGGCAGCAATGAATGTAATAAAAACACCCAAATTTATTCAATTAAAAGCTACTTTATTAATATTATTATGTATTAATATTATTACACAATACTACTACTAATAATAATGAATTATTAAATTAATAGCAGTTTTCCCATTGAATATATTTATACTACCGTTCAAATGTTTGGGGTCAGTAAGGTTGTTGTTTTTTAAAGAAAAAAAAAGATAAATTTATGTTTTTTATTAAGTAAGGATGCATTAAATTGTTTAAAAGTGTTGGTAAAGACATTTATAATGGTTCAAAAGAATTTTATTTCAAATAAATGCTGTTCTTTTCTATTCATCAAAGAGAGCTGGAGTAATGGCTGCTGAAAATTCAGGTTTGCCTTCACAGGAATAAGTTACATTAATGTATATTTAATATATATTAATTGTAATTAATATATATTAATTATAATTAATATATTGAAACAGAAACAGTTATTTTAAATTGTAATAATTTTTCACAATATTACTGTTTTTATTGTATTTTTTGATCAAATAAATCAACATCTTACTGACCCCAAACTTTTGAATGGTAGTGTATATATGTTATTTTTATTTATTTATTAAAATGTGCAATAATTTCCTAACTAAAGGTTGTTTACGGTTACAAAGCACCCTGACATTTTTTTTCAATGTGTGGTGTGCATATTTTGCCTGTTTTCAAACAGCTTTGAACTTGTTTTATCCAGTCAGATGTGAGAGTCAGAACTATCTGTCTGTATAAATGTCCATTTCAGTAAAAGATCCTTTCTGTAATTCTTCAGCTTTCGACCCGTTCGGATCTGGGCCCGCACCCGCCTCTAAGCCGCAGGACTTCATGGGGGCGTTCCTGGGTCCAGGTAATATGGGGCAGCCAGACCCCTTCCTGCATGCTGCACGATCTCCGTCTCCTACAATGCAGAACATGGGCATGGGTAAGGCATGCACCTTTGCCTCTCAGTCTCACTGGCAGCAGTGTGTGGGCAACGTCACCATAACAACCAGCCAAGCTCTTTTGTGTTATATCCTCCAAAATACAATCAGCAGAATAGCCTTGCAGATGTATCTCTATAAAACAACTCGCTAGTAAATGTCTTATTTAAAGTGCTGATGTTTGATGTTTTGGAGAGAGTGGAATTATTATTGGCCCTTGAGCATGACTATTTGTTTCAAGCACAATGTGTGTGGTCGATAGCAGCATGTGCTCTATGAAGGACAACTGAAACCCTGTTATGTTTCTGGGAATATGCAAAGCAGATTAACACCAATACGGAATACAGCAACAACATTTAACACTGTTTCCAATCACTTCAAACCAGTGCTGTATGATTTTGAAATAATAGGGGGGAGAATGTCTACATGTCTGTATGTTACTTATGTAACCCCCGTTCCCTGAAGTTACGTCAGACGTGACTGACTGAAAGAGAACTGGAAAAAGGAGCACTGTATGATGCCAAATACTGTTGATTGCTACATTCTGTTACTCAGAGCTTTGCATTTACTGAAAATGAGAGAAATATGGTATATTATAATTTGTTGAAAATGTTTATGTAATCAGCCGTTCATGGAAGATCATATCCCAGAATCCCATCCCACTTGTTTTAACTAATCTAAGAGCTTTTCTTAATCAGTTAGTTTAATGCTAAGCTAGCAGGCTAAGCTAGCTTGCTTGAAAACACATAGAAAGGGAAATGTTTAATTTGACTGTTCTTAGTTACAGTAACATAATTAAAGGTATAGCAGAGGATTTTCCCAAATTTTAGAAAAGAACCGCCCTCTCCACTTTTTGAAAAAATGCACATGCTCAACACTCTACCTGCTCCCGAGAGGGAACGCCTATTAAACGTATGCACGAGCTAATCATAGCTTACATTAACTTTTACTAGCAGTGATTTTAAATGGATTTCTCCAAATAGCATGCCAAACTTTACCTGTTGAGTAGAAACTTCGCGACTGAGGCATCAGTGGGAAGCCCAACCTGTGTTTTGAGCGCACGCCATCGTGTGAAATATTCTCCCAAAAACACTCTGGTCTTGTTTCTATCTTCTGCGGCCTTTCTCTTCTTCTCATACACCTCGTAGACTTTTTTTCTCTTGCGACCCTCAGCCATTTTCAAAGGAATGGCTGAAACCGTAGCTCACCACACATATACACCTGAAAGTGCGCATGCGCAGAAAGCGAAAACTACCTAGGGACGAGCACGTACGAGGACCAATAGTTTTGATGATCCACCCGGAAAAAGAAAATCCTCCGCTATACCTTTAATTAACATATTTTCATAATTTAGAATAAAGAAAATAAAGATTTTCTGCCATTTCTAATCAGGAACCAAATAGAGTACCCATAAAAATGATAGCTATTGAAATGTATTTTTTATTGTATTAAATTAAATTTAACAGTGACATGTTTTTGCTGCATTTCACATCATGTTACAGTCAGCCATCTTTCAAAAACATTAATCTTATCAATCTCAAACATTTGAATGGTATTATTTTATATTATGTATTATTTTACCTTAATTTTGTTTTTGTTTAAGATTTGTTGTAACTTTTTAATCTAACTCTAGGTAGTAATTTTCCAGTAATTAGTCAAATATAGTAGGTTGCAATTCACAGTTGCATTATCCAAATTACTTTTTAGTATTTTATATTGTAAATGAATATGTAAATGATACATGGAGAGCCATCAAGTTAAATATGATCCCTTCACAGGTCGCAGTTCACCTGTGCCACCCGCTACTCCCTCTGTCAACATCCAACAGCCGAACTCTACGGGAGCATGGGAATGGAGCAAACCAGCACCTGAAGGTGAGTTTTGTAAGAACACAAAGATGTGCAGTTGGGACACCTGGTGGCCTCCTCTGAAATTACACCTAAAAAACAAAATGACTCACTACTGACTGACCTGCCATCTGGACTGGTGTGATGAGCTCATATAGCTCATAAATGTTAATCTCTTGTGAAACATAATATGACTGACCTTTTTTTAATTTTTTATTAAATCAATAGAGCTGGATGCAGCTTGCCCGGTCTGGCCAGTAGTTCAGATTTGTATATATACTGTATATTCATGTTTGGAGACTTTTTTTCTGATGTTATCAAGACATCATCACAGATAATTCTTGCAAGTTTGACAAACAACCTAATTTATGTTTGCCAGTTTACTTAGCTTTATCTAGTTTAAAATGTTGACAGAGGCTAAATTTACAACTAAATGTTACAGGAAACCAAATCATTTAAATAATCCCTATTCAGTGATGAACACTAAATTATAAATCCTGATTTGTCATATCAGGTAAAGGTTTTGGGATGGGAAGTAAGTCCGCCAGCACTAGTCCAACCAGCTCAGTTCATGGTACTCCCATCCACCAGGCCAAACCCAACACTCTGGACCCTTTTGCAGATCTAGGTAACCTAGGAGCCAGTCTGGGAGGAGGTAAATGGAATAAAGTTCTTTTTAATGAGCCCTATGTTAAAAAATTCATCATGGATTTAATTTCAAAATCTGTGTGTTCATTCCAAGGTGGTTCGGGATTCTCCAGCAAACCCACCACACCTACTGGTACTGGAGGAGCATTTCCGCCCATGGGCTCCCCTCAGCGTCCTGCTCCCTCTCCTCAGCACACTGCCTCTGGAGGCTGGCATCCCAGCACAGGCTTCCCCTCATGGCAGCCTGGAGGTGGAGCTCAATGGCAGCCGCCGGCCCAGGGTGCACAACACCAGACCCCACCTAAAGCACCAGGACCCTCTATGCCCCACACTTCACCACAGAACAGACCCAACTACAACGTCAGCTTCTCCAGCATGGGTGGAGCATCGCCAGGAGCCACTGGACCAAAAGCACAGCCTAACATGGGTGAGTAACTGGACACAAACTGCCTAGTGATTCGTCATAGAATCTGTTCCAGTTTTAAGTAGTTGTGCTTCATGCGGATGTGTTCCTTGTAAAATTCTAATATTTTAAACATGCATCATTATTATTGTCACGATTATTCTTAGTTTCACCCTCATGGACTTGGTTTGTATCCTTCGGTCACATGTCTCATTTGTTCTCAGTCATAATAATAATAATAATACGTTTATTTTATATAGCGCCTTTCAGAAAACACAAGGCCGCTTTACAATAAAGTACAAATAAACAGAAACAGATCAGAAATATAGAGGGGGGCAAGACCATGGAGTGCTTTGAATGTGATCAGGAGTATCTTGTATTGAATACGAAAGCGTACGGGTAGCTAATGAAGTCTGCGTAAAGATTTCTTGGTGTATATAAGGACCCCAGCTGCGGAGTTCTGAATATATTGGATCTTATTTATAGATGAATTGGATAAGCCATAGAAAAGAGAATTGCAGTAGTGCTGTTTCCTGCCACTTGTTTGTCTCCTAGGTTACTCATTGTGTTCTAGTTTGTTTCTATGGTTGCTCATCAGTTCCCTTGTTTGTATCACCTGTGTTAATCCAATCATCTTTGATTTCTCTTAGAATATGTATATATATGCCTGTGGTTTAGTTCTCATTTGTCGGTTCTCGTTAATGCTTGTGTTCAGTTTGGTGTAGTTCTCTTTTGGTTAATAAAGTCTGTTCACTTTTATTTTCGCCTTCCCTTCATATACACCACACTCAGCCAAAGAGACAATTATAATCCAATAATTTTATCTATGTTATAGCCAATAACCGATAAATGGTTGATATTAAAATTCTGTACTATTTAGAAAAAAGTAAAATAAAACACTAAAAACTACAACCAGTTGTTTTAAATACTAAAAATGAACTTAGGCATCACAACATACATACATAATGTACAATATGAAAAATCTGTAGTTTTTGCGATTGGCTAAATGTGTAATTTAACAGTGAAATTTTATTTTTGCTAAATTAAAAACTATATGTGAGTTTTAGATGGTAGCAAAGGTAATCTAGATATAAAAAATAGAGGAAATAAGCTTGTACAAATAAATATCTAATGATACAGATGAATTAAAAAATCTCTAATATCGATGAATGACCCATATGGTACAGATATTGTGCATCTCTATTTATTTACTTTACTACAACAACAAAGAATAATATAAATGGGAAGTCTTTCCTTAATAATTATTTCCTGTTTCTTCCAGGAACCAGACCAAAGGTTTCTGCTGCTAACTTTGATGACCTACTCTCAGGCCAGGGCTTTGCTGGCTCAAAGGATAAGAAAGGGCCAAAAACAATAGCAGAAATGAGAAAAGAGGAGATGGCAAAAGAAATGGACCCAGAGAGACTCAAGGTAAAAACACACATAGACACATAAATAAATGCAAGCTGATATTTAAATATATTTTTCCATGACAGGCTGGGATACTTTACTCTGATTCATCAGTCATTGTCAAATATGTTTGCCGTTTAGTTCAGCTGACTGTACATTGTCCCTTACATATTCCTATTTTTTAAGACTTTGTTGTAGTTCAAATCTGAATCAGATTATTATGTTTTCATATAATGGTACTATTTGTTTCAGATTCTGGAGTGGATTGAGGGGAAGGAGAGGAACATCAGAGCGTTACTGTCCACCATGCATACGGTGCTTTGGGAGGGGGAGAACCGCTGGAAACCTGTAGGCATGGCTGACCTTGTCACACCAGAGCAGGTGAAGAAGGTCTACCGTAAAGCTGTGCTGGTAGTACACCCTGACAAGGTAAGAGACATATTTATTCAGTTTACGTTAAAGAACTTAAAAAGAAAGTATGAAATCTTAAAAGCACAGCTGCAAAATACAGTAGCATTTAAAAGTTTGGGGTCTACGTTGTTGTTTTTTTATGTTTTAGAAAGTCTTTTTTGCTTATCAAGGCTGCATTTATTTGATCAAAAATGCAGTAAAACAGTCCAATTTGTTGAGTATTATTACAATTTAAAAGAATTTTCAGCATCATAACTCCAGTCTTCACATGATCCTTCAGAAATCATTCTAATATGCTGATTTGCTGCTCAATAAATAATTCTTATTGCTATCAAGGTTGAAAACAGTTGTGCTGCTTAATGTTTTTATGAAAACCTTGATCTTTGACAACAAAAGAACAGCATTTATTTAAAATAGAAATCTTTTTTAACATTGTACATATCTTTTCTTCACTTAATAAATGTATTTATTTCTTTTCAAATCTTACTGACCCCAAACTTTTAAATGGTAGTGTACCTGCCTATTCAATTACCAAGGTCAGAGAGAAGGTGATCATGAAAAATCTGCTTTGATGGGTAAAATACATTAATAAGTGGATCTCAGGGGGGGAAAAAGTATATGACCCCCTTAAAATATCTAGTTACGGCATTTTAAAGACAAAATGTGTATGTTTCCTCTCTCTTCCCATCTGCAGGCTACTGGACAACCCTACGAACAATATGCCAAGATGATCTTTATGGAACT
The DNA here is from genome assembly GCF_949319135.1 of Squalius cephalus. Taxonomy (NCBI): domain Eukaryota; kingdom Metazoa; phylum Chordata; class Actinopteri; order Cypriniformes; family Leuciscidae; genus Squalius; species Squalius cephalus. The sequence goes on from NC_137131.1 coordinate 15,575,254, forward strand.
AAATGATGCCTGGTCAGAATTTGACAGCCAAGGACAGAAAGCACTGTACTAAGACTTACTGTATATGATCAAAACCAGTCAGCAGTTCCTGCCCAGATTAGACGCCCTGCAACCCAAAAGTCCTTGAAAGTCCCCTTTGTTATCTCTCCCACCTCCAGGACCCTGCTTCATAGAGACGTCAGAGCTTATCTACAGTATAGTTGTGTGTATCTCTATCGTTCATGCACTAGGCCAACATAACTGCTGTATGAGAAGACTGCTGTTGGAAAAAAGTAGCATTCAGCATTGTTAAAAAAACAATTTGTGTCTTTCCCTGGACTTGCCTACATAACAAAGTTCAGACTTTGTCATTACACAGCTGTGAAATATGAACATTATCAGTCAACCAGGTCATCATAGAAATTTATTCAGGAGTCTTCGGGTGAGTTTATGATTTATTGAAGAGGTTTAGTGCTGAGGAATCAAATGAAAAAAAAAATGTCAGAACTCTGCAAGACAAGCCAGACACTGTCACGGCTTGCAAAACTTTGTTACACAACACAAAATTTGGTCCAAATCGTTCATAGAGAGTTATTAAGTAAAGTTTTGCATGCTACAGCAGTATGCAGGACTTTTTCTATTTCTTCCGTTGCATTGACTGTGTCCTACTGTACACACCTGCTCGCGACTGCATATATGTGCGAGGGGTGTTTATTTATTTGTTGGCTTTGCAAGACAACTATGAAATGTGTGAAAATAAAAGTGGGTCTCGGTAAAGTGAGCTAAGACTCTGTGGTTTCCCGGACAGTCGGAGGCTAGATGTTTAGAAAGATATGCTCAAATGAAAGAACACTCAGACAAAAACCTGCAAAAATTGAAAAATCATGTGTGATATAACATGTAACTTCTTTCAGAAGCTAAGAGATGCTGTGCTGGGGGGCAAAAGCACAATAAATATGAGAGACTTTACAGGAATTGGGAGGTTTTCTCAAACTTGATCTGTGAAATGCAGTAGATTTAACTAGCAGTTTATTCTTATGTTGTTTTCTACTGAATATTGATCTGTCTGTATATGTTGCACTATAATAACATACTGTTTACAACATACATAAATCCAAGGAAATTCTTTATTCATGTAGTTATTCCATAGAAAAAAATAAACTAGTCGTTTTGCAAGTACCTCCAAGTACATGGCTTGTTTCGAGCTATATCTGTTCATTGAACGGTAAGGTTGTCTTTAACACGATTTATGTTAACCTGATATCTTTAACTGGTTAATAGTGCCCTAATGAACAAGTCATACTTAGTACTTTTTGTCGAAGTCCGAAAATCCGTTTAAAGTTTCTAATGCATTCGTGCTTGATAATGAAACAAAGCCTTTTGACTGAGAAACGTGATTGATGGAAAGTGTTCAAATCCCATTGTTTTATTACCATAGGTGTCTTTTAAACCAACTGAACATATCATGTGGACCATTCATATTTTGACATATGAAATCATAAATGCCATTAAGCAACATAAGTGGATACATCTTTAAAATCCAGATCTTTTAGCATATCTCGGTATCCTCATAATGTACTGCATGTTTGACTGTAAGTGGCACGTGGTCCAGAAGAAGTTTCTAGAGTGTACAGCCACTAATCTGCCCTTTCTCTTCTCAGTATATTTGCACTTGAATGGCATTAGGTAAATCCAGAACACACTTACGTAACTTGCAGTACTTGCTGTACATCTCATCATGCTTTTGCCTTCCTCTTTTCGCTATCATGCAGTGATATACTGAAGCTTTACCTGTTATCGAAGCAGTCTTCTCTTACATTTTGCCATCAGTTACCTTCCTCTTGACACAATCTGACACTAAAGACTTGAATGCACACAATGGACAAAGACAACAGATTAGCAGGAATTGAATGAAGATGGAACTTTCCCACCACCCTCTTGTGGACTGAGCCGTTTATCTTCAATCTTAGGATATAATGTTCGGAAGCTAACCTCTGTATACAGTAGTGAATGTGTGGTGTTCAATAATGCTGTTTCTCTGTAAGGAAGTGGTATGGTTTGGATACAGCTCTGTGTTTGTTTGCTGTATCAGTATTATTGTGACATGAATTTGTTTTCTGTGTCTTTTTTTCCTGTTTTTATTTTCTCCATATGGAGCTGTACATATGATAATGTGCATTGCACAAATAAATGGGAAACAAAATGAGGATAGTGTGATTTTTTTGAAGTGACATTTGAAAGGTAAAAGCTTGTTGTTGAAAGTACAGGGGAATTAAAGTGATAGTTCAGCCAAATATGAAAATTCTGTCATCATTTACTCACCCTCATGTGACTCAAAAACTGTTTTTTACAATGAAAATCAATATGCTCCAATGTTGTTTGGCTTCCAAGTTTCTTCAAAATATCTTCTTTTGTGTTGTGAAGAAAGAAATGCATACAGGTTTGGAAGAACATGTGAGTGAGAATTTTCATTTTTATGTGACCTATACCTTTAAGATCGCATAAGGATCATTATTGTAATGGAATCCTAGTTGGAACTTCAATTTATGCTTTTCATGCAAATACAATGACTGACTTTCAAAAGTCATGTACAAATAAAAAGTGGTATGTCATCACTCTTAAAAGCCAGTGAGGAATGAATCGTATTACTAAACAGCTAAAAGTTTATAGTGCAAAGCATTAGCAGTGAAGAATGAAGTGAAAGGACTGACTAATCCTGAGTCATCAGATCCCCTTTCTTTGGCTGATTCATTCGGGTTGTCCCGCCCACATCTTTGGCATGTGAGGGTTTTTAATTACCAAGATTTGTTGGGATGAAGGTAAGGATGAACCAGGATGAAAGGAAAAGGATGAAGTTTGATGCTAAAGATTGCTGAGGGATCTGCTCTAAAGCAAAAAACACTGGCTTTTACAAAGAAAGGGAGTCAAGATGTAATATTTGCTTGACACTATTGACTTTGTTCTTTAACGCAGATTGCTCTGTGCCCTATTAACCCATGGCGGCCTGACCTTTGACCCCTGGGAATCCCCTCAGCTTTGATTAGATTATAGTGCCCACAAGATGGCAGCAAAACTATTATCATCTTCTTTCCACTACATAGGCTACAACACTACTTTCCAAGAATATTTTAACTCTCTATGCAACATCTTCATTTATAAATTCAACTAAATAAAATGCATTAAAAGAATTATAATAATGTTCAGCCAATAAAATATAATTTAGTTATGTGATATGACATCCCCTTTAGCTAATAAAACTTACATTTTCCATGTGCTTCACATTTTTGGGCAAAAAGGAAGTGATGGAAACATTAGCACATGTTCGGTCACATGGCACCATGGTGAGTTTATTTTAGACTAGACTAGACTAGACTAGAATAGAATCTTTGGGATACACATTTCCTGTGATTTGGAACTTGCAAGATAAAAAAAACAGTTTTTAAGCTTTTAATATTATTTTAAACTCTGACATTGTTTTACAACTTTCCAGACAGTGAAAATGCATTTGAATGTAAAGTTTTAGCCAATTTGCCAAAAATGAGTTTATGAGTTATAATGATGGCTTCTTAGTACTTGAGGCGCATTGATGGAATCAGTGGAATAATACATTACCAATCCTTATCCCTATAACCCAGAGCAAATGTGTTTCCTTATTGACTTCTGTAACATTTTGCCAGATGTTTTGATACTTTTCTAGGTAAAATACTGTCTCAAAAATTTTGCTTGCACATGCATGCATCATATTGCATGTCCATACCTTTAAAATTATAATTTACCCCAAAATTTAAAATCCTGTACTCACCCTCCGTTTCAAACTTGTATGCATTTCTTTCTTACAACATTTCAGGCGGCTTTGTTAGACTCCGGAGTAATTCATTCTGTGAGCAGTATGAAGTCATAAAACTCTAATTCTATGTATCCTTCTAAAATAAATGGTGCAAATAATGGCAGAGATGTTTTGCTGACCTTTTATTGCCTTCTTTTCCAATTCTAAGCAATCCTCTATGTGTTGTGAGGTGCACCAGGGCATTTGATTCCCTATTGGCCGTTAATGTGAACAAAACATAATAGTGTTTGTACAGTTACTAAAGTAACTAAAATGGCAGTTTCATCACCGTGCACCTGCACTGTAACTCACCTGCGCTATCAAAATGACGTGTACTTGACATAAATGAATAATTATATGAAGATATGGAGACGTGCATAGACAGGAATATGTTTAGTTGTCTGCATCCTCCTTCACATCCTTTTGTTCAAACATCTCAGTTGGCATTGCAGGTCCATTTACGTCAGTGGGCTGCAAGGATGAAGTTTTAACAAGGCCAGAGACGAGTCAGGCCAGAAAACTTTATGAGTGACAATAAAATAAAATGTGCTTAACACAAAATGGAAAAATTATTTTGTGGTCCAAGAGAAACATGAATACAGCACAAAAGCTGTCAGGATGGCAAAGAGGGACCTTCGTTTTGACAGTAATAAAGGCCTGAAGCAAAACGATGAGTTTGTCAAAACTGCACTGGCTCCCTATTAAACATCGCATCAATTTTAAAATATTGCTGATCACTTACAAAGCACTAAATGGTTTAGCTCCGCAGTACTTGAGCGAGCTCTTAACGCATTATAGTCCTTCACGTCTATTGCGATCTCAAAATTTAGGCCAGTTGATAATACCTAGAATATCAAAATCGACCGCTGGCGGTAGATCCTTCTCCTATTTAGCACCAAAACTTTGGAACAGTCTTCCTAACATTGTCCGGGAAGCAGACACACTCTGTCGGTTCAAAGCTAGACTAAAGACACACCTCTTTGACCTAGCATTCACATAATACATTATAGACTTCTATAATTCAGTGTTAGGCTGCATAGATTAGGTCAGCTGGAACCGGGAACACTTCCCATAAATCCTGATATAGCCTACTCGTTACATCATAAGAAGAATGGCATCTACGCTCATTTTAGTGTCTTTTGTTTATCCCGAGGTTTTCCCGCAGCCTGCCGGATCCAGGCCGTATCCAGATGTGATGAAGGACCTGCGCCTGGACCCGATGACAACACAGTGCTTTAGTGCCAACTAGTCTCTCCCTATGGAGGATCCCTTTACCACTCTACAGATAAAGCGTCGTTTTTCTGTATCATAAAATAAAATTCTGTATCAAAAATTATAAGGAAACACCAGTACTTTGTTTAGGCTTGGTTTGTAGAGAATTCCAAACCTGCGCACATATATTCAAACGCACATAACTATAGAACCAATTCTTAATGCGCATGTGACCGCCATCAGCGTTTCTCACAGGTTCGCGTTCAAAGTCTGTGTAGAGAGAATGGTGTCCTCTTAGCGGCCCCTAATTTAATAACAAATGATTGTTGCGACGGAAGCGAATCAATCAAAACTAACTTTAGCTGGAAAATAACTTTATTAAAGAACCGCTATAAAGCCAAAACAATCTCTGTTACCTTAAATTATACGTTTATCTCTGTAAAGCTGCTTTGAAACAGTCTACATTGTTAAAAGCGCTATATTGATGACTTGACTTGACTTGACTTGTGTAAGAAAAATATTCATATCTAACACGCTACAAAGTAAAATTCTAGCTTCCGGCCAAGCGGCCATACGCAGTCTACTTGCTTATAACGCACAACTTACGCAACTTATGACATCAGAAGTAGCATAAATATCAGCAGTAGCCTACGTCGCATTACTCGCATAAGTTGCGCTTCACACTTAGGTCGAATCCATATGTTCGTTTGGCCGGAAGCTAGTTATTTTACTTTGTAAAGTTTTAAATATTAATATTTTTCTTACACATACTCATCGTTTTGCTTCAGAAGGCCTTTATTAACCCCCCCGGATTCATGTGGAGCACTTTTATGATGGATGGATGCAATTTTTTGAGCTTCAATCTGATGGTTGCAATCCACTGCCATTAGAAAGCTCGGAAGCGTCAGGGTGTTTATTAATATAACTCCAATTGGATTCGTCTGAAAGAAGAAAGTCATACACCTAGGATGGCTTGAGGGTGAGTAAATCTTCGACTAATTTTCATTTTAAAGTGAACTACACCTTTAAAGCAGAGCCGACTGATGGAAATCTATAGATATGGAGGCCTAAGAGTCCATTACCACATGCTTGTGTACAAAGTATAAAAATTAAATGTTAAATAAATGTATTGTTTAGTAGAATTCACACAAAATTGTTCATAGCTGATGTATATTTCCCTTTAGTATTGTACCTGAATTGGAGAGGTAGGTTTCTTCTGACTTTCTGATACTCTTATTTAATATTTATTGTAATTATTGCTTTTATGTCTATATTTTCACTCCAATTCATGTGTATAATTTTATTTCACTACCTGTGTGATTATTGTTCGTCATTTTACCCTTTTTGAGTTATATGTCTTCTGCTAAATATGTGGAAATGAGAGCACATGCATGGTGAAGTGTACATCATATTAATTTTATAGATTCATTCGAAAGAGGCTGCTTATTTGTGTTTTTCTCTGTTGCATTATTTCCTTATCTAAAGTCATTTTTTTCACTCAATTTGTTTCATGCTCCTTTTTGCCCTTTTGCATCGTAACCGAATAATAGAGAAAACAAGGGTGATTCACTCTAAAGAGGCTGCTTATTTTTTTGTTTTGTATTCAGGGAGAGAAGGAATAAAAGATCCAGAGAAACCACTGTCCCATGTCTAATTCCACAAAGCTACACAACGCAGAATCAAGTGTTTTATAACCGGTGTCGCCGGTCGCACATCATTGGCATCGTGAGCCACCAGTTACACTTGACTGTAAATCACATCAATGATTTGGTCTAATTAATGAAATATACTTTATAATTCATACTTCATATAATTATACTTATTTTTGGAACTATTCATGGCAAAGTGAAGGAACTAGGAATATTGGGTCTAAAGGCAAGTTACTAAATATTAGCTTCTTGTTTAACTGCTTATAAAAGCAATATCACATTCACAATCATGCTGTTTTCACAAACATCAGCAAAGCTGTGATTACCATGTGCTGCATCATGGCTGAATCTGATATTCAGGAATCTGTATTATGAATGGCAGGAAGAGTGACTTACTTTAAATTTAAGTAATAGCTCAAAACAGAAGAGCTAATGGAATAAAAGATGAAAGATCTTAGATATGCACTCTGGGTTCTCATAAAGGCTGGAGCTTTAAAGAGTACAGTACATGTAATGCATACAGTAAACGATATTTTCAAAGTCTTGAGAAAAGACATGATTAATCAGAGTGAATTATTTATGAGCCAGAGTTTTGGTTTTGAAACCTCTACCATCCACACAGAACAAATCAATTCAGTTGTCATACATAGTCACATTCAAGAATGTTAAAACACAATATGATTCACTTTTTTAAAAAAAGTTGCTGAACACAAAATATTCGAAATACGATTATAGTATCATTAAATTCTGTTTATTTAATTTATTTTTCTAAAATCTATTAATGCTTCAATATCAAAAGAAAGCACTATGACAGGGGTGTCCGATTTGATCTCCAGCCCTAATTAAACACACCTGAGGCAGCTCAATGTCATTAGGATCAATGAAAACTGGCAGGCACCTCTGAGCTATAGCCATTAACTATATCTCAGTTCATTTTCTGTGAAACTACATAGCATTCAAGTAACAAGGTTATCTTGTAGAATAAGATAAGGGATAGTTCAGCCCGAAATGAAAATGCTGTCATCATTTACTCACCCAAGTTGTTCCAAACATGTATGAATTTATTTCTTCTGTTGAACACAAAAGAAGATATTTGAAAGAATGTTGGTAACCAGAAAGTTGACGATGGCCATTGATTTCCATAGTAGGAAATAAATACCATGGAAGTCAATGGCTACCATCAACTGTCTGGTAACCAACATTTTTCACTGTTTTGTGTGAGTTTTGTGTGCAGCAGAAAAAAAAAATTCATACAGGTTTGGAACAACTTGAGGGTGAATTTCATTTCGGGCTGAACTATCCTTTTGAAGCTGCAGATTCACCTTATGTAGACCTTAATCTCTTTAAATATCACAAAATAGCCACTTTCAGTCACATTCTTAATAAACACAAGATGTTTTTTGTTAGTGTGTTTCAGTGGAAACAAGCTAAACTGAATGGAAATCAGTTACATTTCTCAAATTTAATACAGATTCAGGAATATGAATGATTACCTGATTAATCAGTGATAAGGCACAGTATATAATCAAGTCCCAGGTCAGGTGATTGTGCTGTCGACAACAACTCAGTTTAATCAACTCAGCATTATCAGGAGGGTGCTTCTCTCTCTCTCTCTCTTTTTTAATTGTCCATCTTCATCTGCCTTCACTCCTACTAAAAGAGCAATGTGCTCTGCAAGCACTGATGGATGCAAGACATGGGCTGTGTTTGCAGTGTAACATTCCTGTTCAAGTTCATGTCTCCTGCACTTCAAGAAATCTGTTAAATGACGTTAGAACTTTATACAGGAAATTCCTAATAAACTTTACTAAAGCAAAGTGCATTTTTTAAGACTGAAGAAAAATAGATGCTTTATTCAAACACTTTAATAACTTTTTAATCTAATTACAGTGAGTATAACAACAGTGAAATAAGGTAGATGCACCATTGTTTGAAACTGTGCTAGAGAAGTCATGTAAGTGTCAGGTGCTTCAACAAACAAGACTTCCGTATAGGATGCACCAATGTTTTCTCTCTAATGAGGAAGCATTAGACTACTGAGATGTGCACATGGAAAACCAAAATGGGCATTTACCAATCAGTGGCCAATTTCAAACTACAATAAATGTTTTTCAACCATTTTTCAACAGGCTTGCTAAAATCATGAAGGCCCACCCCTAAACCAAGCCCCCAAATCACTGTTAGTTCAATGTCACTGTCTCCACCCATGTGTGCTGTTGGCTTTCATCAACATTTCAATGCTGATCCAACACAGCTACACAGCAAAACTCATGCTATCTGGGTATGTGAAATTACATGACGATATTTACCCAAACACAGTCTCTTTTGAGTCAGGCAGGCTTCACAAATGTAACTGATCAGTTCCTTGAAGTGTGATTACAATTGTTGATCTCTGCACCTCCTTCAGAAGTTAGCATTGTCACTGTGACATTTCCTGAAGATGTGTTTTATCTAACCCATTTTACATTTTTATTCATCTCACAATGTTCAGAATGAGGAAAATTCCTCCAAGCTTATACCAGAGGACAGGATCTCAACCTCTCTACTGGAAACCCAAGGACAGTCATTTGAGGATACATCAGCCCAGTATTGTTGTACATGCGGCAAATAATAAAGTCAAGCACTAGAACTATCAGTCTGAAAAATGCACAGCAGAACTCAGAAGATATAAGTAGTTTATGTCTTCTTCACTTGTCCACGTCGAGACACCAGATAATTAGTTTAGTCAATATTTAGGATTTATTTTGTTAATTATTTTATAAATTAATGTATAAAATTGTAATAGAATGATGATTAGTTATGTCTGCGTGTATGACATGACAGATGATGTGTATGGAAGAGACAATTGATGGAAGTGAAGTGTGTGGGGACATTGTATTCTTTTGCACTATACAAGGGTTTATTAAAAACAATGTAAAAAAAAGTCTTAATAGATCATAAAAAGTGCATAATAATTGCACAACTGAAATATACAATAAAAAACAGTAGCTGTGGAACTTTTAGGAAAATTTTAGGTTTTACAGATTTAACTTAATTTTACAGTAAAAAAACAAAAAAACATTACTGTGGCGAGGGGGGCGTGGTTTTGCGAAGTCTGTAGCGGGAGAGAGAGGAGGGGGCCGAGCGGTGAGTAAGTAGGTCAAGTGCAGATGATGAACACCTGTGTCTGATTGCAGTAATTGGCGTGGAGAGACCGGATATAAACCGGCGCGAACGAGAGGGAGGGAGAGAGAGAGTTGGACTGGGACTTCGCGTGCTGCTGTCGTCTTGAGAAGAGATCGTCAAAAGAGACTTTGAAGTATTGTTTTGTTTGTATTGTATTGTTAAGTATTGTGAACGCGCTGTTCACCGCTGCCCGCCTCGCCACAATTACATTAACTGATAATGTTAATATACCATCCTACTGAAGTATAACATCTGTTTTGTATATTTATAATACACTAACAATAAAAAAAAAAAAAAAATAAAATAAAAACAGGTGGTAATGAAGCCACATGAGTTCATCACATGTAGCTTATCCACAAGCAGTTAACCCTTGTGTGGTGTTCATATTTTTGTTACTCAGCCAGTGTTCGTGGGTCTGGTGGACCCGCTGCATTTCTGGGTTTTTAATTCAACATAGGCCTAATCAAACAATTTATGTTAAAATACTCAACAGATGTTTACTTCATCCCAAGTACAAGCAATATAAACAGCATATATGGTTAATATTTTCCCTTTATCTTTGTTAGAGATCACATTTAAGAATTGCGACCTTGTGCGGGAACGGCAGGGGTAGTTCACTCTCTCACACTTACACAATCTCTCTCTCACATACACGCGCACATACTCACGCACACTAATGCACACACACACACACACTCACACACTCACACGCGTGTGGTTTGCGGGGACTCTCCATAGGCGTAGGCTAATGGTTTTTCTAATGTACAAACTGTATAATATATCCCCCTACACTAACCCTACCCCTAAACCTACCAATCACAGAAAACTTTTGGCCTTTTTTGAATTTCAAAAAACACCATTTAGTATGTTTTTTAGCCGTTTGGTTTATGAGGACACAGATGTCCTCATAAACCATGCTTACGTTGTAATACCCATGTCATTACACACATTTGTGTCCTCATAAACCATATACAAGAACACACACACACACACACAATAGCAGCAGGCCCTGACAGGAGGAGGACAGAGTAAAGGTACACAGGACCTAAAATTTCCACACTTTTATTAGCTCCGGGTCCAGTGGACCCGAACATCCTGTGTGTAATGTAAATGTGTAGGGGGGGTGTACAGTGTGTGGTCATTGAAAATGTGTTCTGATATATATTCTTCACAGAAAATGAGCCAAGGCCAATGAGTCTGAGATAGAAAAAATAATTAATCGTATCATTTTTCTTTTGACAAAAAGTGAAAACGGGTCCTACAGACCCGAACACCATACAAGGGTTAAATAGTGACAAGGTATTTGACTGATATGAAGCGCACAACGAAGGAATAAACTAAATAGTCTTTAATTATAACTTGCAACACAAGAAACAGAAGAATAACGTGGAGAAACACAACCTTGTAACATAAACAACACAGGACAAGGGACAGACTGAAACTGAGGGCTTAAATACTTAGGGCAAACATAGTTAATTATTGAGGGACAGGTGAATGAGATGAACCAATGAGACAACTGGGAAAACTTGGTCTAAGGAAAATAGCAGAGCACATTGAAAACTTAGTGTACGTTTAAACGACAACAATATGCTTAAAATGGAGACGTCTTTCCTTTGACTTTTTCGCGTACAAACGACACCATTGTCAAAACGATCCCCATTCACACGGATCCGCGAAAACGACTAATAACGCTGTATTCTGCTGCCAGGCCATTAGATGGCGATGAAATAAGATTGAACACGTAACACGCATGTGCATGACATCATAATTATCAGAGATTTGCATTTTTGTTTACATGGAGACCGTTTTCAAAACCGTTCACTTTGGAACCTGTTTTCAAAAGTTTACGTTTTCAGGCACCCAAAACGCCATTGTCGTGTAAATGAACGGCCAAAACGCATAAAACGTTTTATGTTTTTAGTTGAAACGGTGTCGTGTAAACAGCCCCTAAGCCAAAACAATACATAACCCAGTCTTTTACTGTTAAAATTACAATATCTTTTTTACAGTAGTATACTGCTGTCACTGCTTGCCATTTCATATCATTTACCCAAGTCTGCACATTATTACAGTTGAAATGAATGAAACTGATATTGAATGCTTTTTTGAATGTGTTCCAGGAAACCTAAAAACAGGCAATTCTCCATCCTCTTTTCCTGTTAATCAGGATACACATTGCAGCTGCTGCTGTGGAAACTACAGCTATAATAGTCAAAATAATAAATAGTTTGGAGGAAGTTTATGGGAAATGTTTCATCTGAGCCAGAATAACAGGTGTAGGGATTTCACACAGTAGCTTTGATGGAGCCATTTATTTCGTCTGTCAAGAATAGAAAGCTTTAAAAATTTAAGATGAGCAGATAGCTGTGAACAGCTGTGAACTGAAATGCTGTGAGATATTGCAAAAGAGATTGTTGAGATTTTTTATGTAGGTAATGCAGTGCAATGTTTACCACCTATAAAACAATTACATGGAGATTAGGACTCATCATTCTTGACTGTATGCAAACAAATAGCATTTTAGTTTAATAATAAGATGTTTATTCTAAATAATATAACAAACATTTTCCAACAGGAGCTTTGCAAATTGGATCCACTGTCTTGCTGAGGTAAAGGAAACATGCTGGCACATAATTGGCAAACATTCTGAATATGCAAATACATACACATGTATTTTTAGTGAACAATCCATTCCTTTTTAAAACCTAGTATTTGTTGCCTGGCAAATTCAGAATGAGTCTTTTGCCAAATCGCACACAAGCACACACACACACACACACACACACACACACACACACACACACACACACACACACACACACACACACACACACTAATAGTTGATTGGTGTGTATTTATGGCACTCCCTCTCAGAATAGCTCTATGTTTGCCTGGAGACCCATGGGAAAGTAGAGATGGGGTCTACAAATTCACTGGAAGAAAACTTAGCTCTCTTACTTTTCACCAACATTCACTGATGTTTTCTCACTTTTCAAGAGCACAGGCCGCATACAAACAAAACAGGTGAGTTTCTCAACTTTCGGCAAATCAGTAGCATAGTTCTTGATTCTTGTTTGTTGAGTTGATTCTTGAGTTGGCAAGTGTATATCAGTAGATGTATTTGGTAAAGGTATATCATTGAAGCCTATAGTATTCATATGTAAATGGTCAAAGCTGGTGAATTATATTTTGAGTTATTATTATATAGGGTAGCTGTGATACCAGATGGAAAATTAATTTGAGAATTACATATGATTTAGTTATGGCTTACAGATGCAACATGTGGACATGACTATTCTACTGTATCTATTCCTTGATCCCTTAGTAGTCTCAGTTCGCCAATAAAAAATAAGCCAAATTGATTCTAACGGAAGCCTAGGTTCAGGTTATGTCATATATTTACTCAGATCTTGCACAATGAGAGCTGAGGATTGTTTTGTTGTCCTATAAGGAAAGAAAGAGTGCACCTTATCAGCTCCTTGTTAATGTTAATGTTCAAAAATCCTATTCTAAAAACCCATTTAATGGTGAATTATCCTTCCAGGTTTTCTTAAACTAACATAATGACTAAGAGCTATCTCAGAATAGTAACCAAAATATATTGTGCAGGTATCAAAACTATGTGTATGAAATCTCCAACAAACTATTTTACGTTTTGGCAAATTGGTGGCTAAATTGTAGAAATTAGTTTGATCTCATTCAAAGTATTTGATCTGTTTCCTCCCCACTGACAGTTTTAGGGTTAAAATTCATGCTTATTTTTACTTACAAACTTACAAAGTTTCCCTTTGTACAAATTTATATGAATACGAAAATGCCACCTCGTAGTCGTAACATTACGTTTTGGCATGAGATCAGGTTTAATGCTATAGGAACCAGTGAAAGCTTGAACAGCACAAGGTTCATTCTTAAGGCGACAGAGTTTTCGGGAATCAAATTTTGATAAGCTTATTCAGTATGTTGCAAGAGAACGGCTCATATGATTATCTTCACTGCATTAACACTAATGACCAGCACAAAAGTTGCGGACATAGTGAACGGCCGTTAGTGCGGGATGCAGGGTTGTTTTGTTGATGGGTCATCCAACGATTGTTCAGCAGTTCCAGGAATATGCATGCTGTCTTATTCTAATGATCAATTAGCATTAGTGAATCAGTGCAGTGTGCTCTCGTTCCATTCAAGTGATAGTTTAATCCAGTATGGGGCTATTTATGTGCCTTTAGGGCCAAGCTATCAGGTCAGGGGTGGGTGGCGGGTGCTTGTGCCAAGACCCCTTCGGAACTCTGATCATTCTAATGTTGATACTACTTGCAAATAGTCATTTTGTTGTTCTGCTGTCACTGACATAAATGCTATAGCACTGGTGTGTTTATAATGTGGATTAATCAATGTGTCAAACACTAATGTGATGCCAGATGCCATATTATATTATATTACATTACATAACATTATATGGTCAAAATAAATGTGTACCACAGAGGCTCCTTGCATGCACAATTGCAAAATACTATAGAAGATCCTGTAAACTCATTCTGTGAGTTATCGCGCACACGCCATCAGTTATTTAGTTTGGCTCTATAACCTGAGCGGGTTCATTCAGAAAAGTGGAGCAGTGCTGCACATGAATGAGTTTAATACTGTAAGTACCGCATTCCCCAACCTGCTGGATGAATGGTGCTCATATAAGACTCTGAATGTAGATGACATTGTACAGTGCCCTCGTGCATTCCCTCATCACACATAATGTAAGATTATGTGGGTAAGTCTAACATCGCAATGTAGCTTTTATGGCCTATGCATGTATAAATAACTTGCAATGTTTTCTTTTTCATGTGCTTTGTAAAGACATTAGAAGTTTGAGACATTTACACATTATTTGATGTGACACAATTAATCTTTCTTTATTGTGCGAACTGAGGGATTTGTCATATACAGTGATATCAGCTTACACCATCCACTTCCACAATCAGTCTTTTCTTGTCCATGTTTGGATGTTTAACATACATGAGGGGTGGTACTAAGGACCAATGAGATGCTAGTATGGGCGGCGCTATGTGGTGCAACAGTGCATAAATCGAAAACAAAATGCTGAGCTCAGAAGAGTATGTATGTTAAAGCTAAGCAGAAACTAAGTGTACACTGCAATTCTTGTAATTCACACTGCAAAAGTAGCGTGTTCACACTGAAAAATTCCAACAGAAAAAGTGGACTTCAAATACCTGGAAACTGAAGAAACAATGTATGGAATGTTGGACACTTCCTGCACTCAGCTGTCACAGCTTTCCTAGCAGAAGTCCCATCTGAATATACACAACTCTGATTAATGGCTTGGAAGAAAAAATTATATTTTTAGACTAAGAAGTTTGCTCTGTTTTGAAATCAGCCTACCCCAATAACTTGGAAAGTCTGCTTTTAAAACCTACTTTTCATATATGGAATTAAAGGGAAGAGAGAATTAAAACACTGCAGAAAGTTATTTTTTCAGATCTCCGGTTTGGATACAGTTAAACTGACGTTACAAATTATGCCCAATTTATAACTCTGAGTGTTAAATCCCGTTAATTCCTGTCTTGGTGGAATAGATTTGCTACTCTGCTGCTGTTGATTATTGCTGCTACAGAGCAAGTACGGGACTTGCTACTGCCAATACATACACAACACACTGCCGTGAGAAAGCAAGACATGCTGTTGCTGTACGATTTAGCGTACATGAATTACCCGTTGCAGATCTTTACAGGTGGAGCTGGGGAAGAGGGTTTATGAAAGCGCGCTACACTGCTACAGCAAACACTGACCACGTATTTGAAGGCTGAGCATGCAAGCTCATTGGCTACTGATAGAGCAGGAACCAATCAGTTGTGCTCTATAGAGAATGATGTTATTGTAAGCATTTGAGTTAAATACTTATTAACCTGTGCCATCTAGAGTTTTATTACAGAACTTTGTATTTATCGTTTATCTTTGCTTCTTAAAATATAAACTGAACTTTTTTCATACCACAAAAAAAAAAAAAAAAAAAAAAAAAAAAAATTAAAAAGTAAAAAGGTTTTGAACTTTGTTATGTGGGCAAAATTAGCAGCTTGTGTGAGACGCTGTTGAGATCTCTTCTGAAACAGAGGAGACACTGGTGAGATTACATGGGGTCAAGAAACAACTGAGAAATAAAAAATATCCATTGTGATTTATATTTACTCTCTTTTTAATTTCGGTTTAAAATTCTAGCAAAGGTAATAGGCTTCACAATTACATTTACAGAATTTTTGTAACATTAATATTATTTGACTTCAACTTTTTAAACTTCTAAATACCCAGAATTTCCTATGACATTCCAATGACTTTTTTTCTTTCCTATTGCGGCTCTCTTTATTTTGATAAAAAAACAAAACAAAAGCTATATATATATATATATATATATGTACAGGTTTTATATACCTTGTAAATTTGTTTGATCTCTATTTAGCCTATTGTCATCTGAATAAATTTTGTAGCCTAGAAATGTTAAAATTGCAACTAGCCAATGAACACTTGCACCCTATAGAGTACCTGTTTGTTAAAGTGACCTATTTGTCTGCTGCCATTTACTCACTGATGAAGGTTTGTTTATGTCACTATTTTTGTTTACTTTCCTGTCCTGATGTTCTTTGGCTGTGGGCGAAAGAAGCTGTGGTTAATCAAACCTGTTTGTTCTTGAGTCCTTGTCCTCAGTCTTTATTACTTCAGTACATCTGAATGTCTCAGAGACAACACAATAAAGTGGACTGACACATTATGTGTGGTATTGTGAGTATAGATGGTAGCTGGGGGAACAGAGGAGAGGGAAATTTGGAAGGCCAGTGGGTTCGTGCTAAGGTCAAATGGGGACATCGCTCTTCCTGGAGAAGCAGCTGATTTAGCATGTTTGAAGTTCACACATATAAAGTTCTCACAGGGCAAAATGTTCTGTTTTAAATATTTGAATGCACAATTTATTAATTTAAATTATTTAATAAAATATGTTGTATATTAAATGTTGCATAATCATTTCACTGAAAATAATGGGAACCATGCATATAGGGGAATCATTTTTTCCCATGCAGTGGAAAAGCTTTTTTTGTTGCTAAATTAAGGTATGTACCTATAGAGAAATGTAATTTAAAATATAAATCTACACAAGTCAAGTGTGACAACTAGCCCCAGGCTTATACAGAGCCTGTTATGTGTCACATACTAAAACATGCTAACGGACTGTAAAAACTAGCAAATAAGCTCATACCATGTGAGATGGTTTCATTTGTTTTTGTAAGAAAGGGGAAGGAAGTGAATGTAAATGTAATTTGCTGTCGCCCTGTTATAAAAACAAGTAGCAGAATCACTTCCTCAGCAGTTTTCAGGTTTAACTTTCACTTTCTCTGAATTGTTTTCTTTTTCCTTACGGTTGGCATATAAAACACTGTTAAATTTGCTCACTTCTGGGAAATGAACATCTTTGGCTGAAGTTAGCCCGCTGGCGTAAACACTGGTCAACCATGTGACATGACTTAAGGAGTCAGACTTTATAATTTTTTTGCAGACTGCAGCTAACCCTGGTAGTACTGTGCTGATTATTTGGCCACACATATTAAATGCAAAACATATGAAAGTTTAATATGAAGTCACTGAACTTGCAGATCAGCACAAAATCATAACACAAACTTAAAGAGAAAAAAATCCAGAGCTCAAATGTCTTGTGCAAACCCATGTGCAGAGTGGAACTCTAGACTGACAACTGCACTTTTTAACAAAGTGCCCTTAACCTATTATGACGTAAACCGTGTGATTAACCTTCAGGTAATATCCTTTCGCTGAGAAGACAGCATTATTTATTCTGTCTCCCGTGGTGCTTAAACCAAATCCAGTTATTGATCTGTTGACATGCATTTCGTTTTTCTGCAGGCAGAAAAAAGTCAGGTTTGCATAATTTGATAGAACAGCCATGATGGAGGCTTAAACCAACATAGAAGATTTCACAAAAGAAAATCGTGGCAGCAGATAGCGGCATTTTTTCAATTTAAGGGATTATGCAAATCAGACATGGTGTAAATGCGTCCAAAATTGTCCTGAACTTTTATTGGCAAAAGGTGCAATCTTTAGAAAAGAGGTGTATTTGCACTGAAAGTCGTGACGTCACAGTGGTATTCCAGTATATTTCTCTCATGATTAAACTGGATTGCGTGGTTGTTGTAGACACATAGAGTTTTCCGTAGAAATATAGTGGCGCAACTGTTTAATGAAATCTCCCCACAGTAATTTAGCATCTCAACGTGACTAGTCACAGTCCTCACACAGATATTCATTCATACTGAATCCTTCAAGCAACATGGCATGGGCTCAACAACAATAAGGTGGGAAAATATAGACATTTCGGGCCTCTATGATTTCAGGAGAAAATAAATAATTGTCCATGATTTCCACCTTTGCAGACATTAAGGGAAGAAATTATCGCTTATTACGTAGTTACCTGTCTTTTGGCAGAAGTTGTTTTTCCAATGTGGCCTATGGTACACCATTTGGAATGGTAGACCCCCAAGAGAAACCCAGAGTTAAGTGCCTTGCTTGAGGACATAATAACATGGTAAAAGAGCTACTAACAGGTTTTGCATTAGCAGCCTGGATCATTAAAACTTATGCTATCAGCACCACTTCTCTGTAATTCTCTGTAAAACTTATCTTGTGCCTATGCTATTTATTCCCTGTTAGGAGTTTGCCTTCGGTATTGGATTATTAGGTCATGCCAAAATATACAGTTCAGCAGTCATTTGTCATTTCAGGTGAAAGAACATGGGATCCCACATACCAGGTGTCCAGTCCTGCTCCTGGAAGACCACTGTCTTGCAAAGTTTAGCTCCAACACCAATTAAATACACCTGATAAAACTGGTCTTACTAGGCATTCTAGAAAGAGATTCACCTATACCGTATCGGGCCCAATACTACGCTTGTGTACTCATACTCATTAAAATTTTCTGATACCAATGTAGCGTGCAGTACAGTGCTTGTGACGAAACGCCGACAACAGAGCAAACAGAGAGCAGAATGGATATATCAGAGAAGGATGTTCATGAAGTAAATGTATCGAATTAATATAATGTTATACAAATGAAAGATTAATTAAATGAAATATTTACGCCTATATAGCTGGTGTGCGCGAACAGCTGGTGTGCAAGCTGTCGAGCGCATCGCTTTTTCACAGACACTGGAATTGTTGTAGTTCGGTCGAATATGTCAATAGCACATAAAGTAAAACGAGGCACATATTACTAACGTTAACTGATGGTAAAGAGAGAGAGCACACTTCTGTGGCATGCTCTTGATTGCTGATCGTTCACTCAGCACACATGCGCCGTTTGGATTAAAACCAAATCATATCTGTAAGTAAAAATTGAACTGTGTAGGATTTGCGGGCGAACCAGACACAAATTAATCTTCCAGATGATTCGTTCAAGCATAATTTCACACAAAACTCAACACCTCAGACCCTTAATCACCAATCCAGAACCATAAAATCCAGGCTCCAGCCAGTCTATGCTAACCAACAAAAACCCCAGCTAAGAACTTTATGGCTATGCAAGCTTCAAAGAGATGAGCCCAACTAAAGGAAGAACGTAGTCAACGTTAAAGTTTGGAAAAGACTGATTGGTTCAGAGATGGCACAGCTCAGGGCCCAACCAAGATAACAGTAGAGGTTGTTTGATCCCACGACAGATATACAAAACAGATCTTCTTTAGGACCTCTGAATGACCCCAGGGTTGAAATCTCTTAAAACCACAGAGACTGAGACTTTACATATAAAAATACATAAAATCATCCCAAAACAATTCTTGACAGACTTATAATCAAACATCGTTCAACTAGGCCTACATAATTTTATATTGTGTCTACAACCTATAGGCCTATATGTGTCTATTATGCTTAGATCACAAGTCATGTAATTGATAACTATTAGATGTTTGAATGAAACTGTCTTGTTTCCTGTCAGTGCGTTCAGTGCGAAAAGGCCACTTCTCAAATAAAGAAAGTGCCTAATTGGTCAGAACTCATTTGAGTTTAAAATCTTAGGACCCGAACAAAGCTTTAGAGTAGATAAAAAAAAAAAGATCATGGAGAAGCCATGACGAAGTAACCAGACAGACGAGTAACCATGTAGACGAGCAGACGAAAGAACCCAAATCAAGATCAGGAGAACATGGGTTAAACAGCTTCATTCAAGCCATCTAACTACTGTCGTCACAATTTTCTTTCTCTTACTTAGTTTTCTTTTCTTTTCCGTTGAGAGTCTCGGTTCTAAGTTAAGTTTTGCTGCAAAGTTTCGGTTAAACGATTCGACTGCAAAGCCCGCTTCCAACTTCAAAGACTTTCCAACCATCCGCCAGCACACCACGTGATTGGCCACCCCAGAAGTCTATCCAGGCACGAGGAGACCGCCTGCCAATCAACGAAACCGGGAAACCCCCTTTTAAGCCGACAAAAGGAATCCCCAAAAGGAACTCAAAGACAAGCAAGTAGCCTCCAGACTCTTAGCTGAACTGGTGCATTGAAATAAACTTAACAACCCGCCTAAGAAACAATACAAGGGTTAATTTAATGATTGATGGTTCGTTCAGGTCATGTCTTATAAGTGCATATAGAAACTTGGGATCTCATTCTTTCCTCACTCTCTTTCTTTCTGCAACTACTATGACTGTCCAGGACCAGAAGGTCTGGCTATTGGGAATCAGAGAGTAGACAGAAGACAGCCTTTGTTACATCTGCAGGTCTATTTGATTTTATGCGTCTTTCCTTCGGCCTCAAAAATGCTGCTGCTTCCTTCCAGAGGCTGATGGAGCATGTTTTCTGGGAACTGAAAGGAAAATGTTGTCTTGTATACATTGATGATGTAATAGTGTACTCAGAAAATGAAGAAAAGCACTTACAACATCTCAATCGAGTGTTTAGCTGTCTCTACAATGCATCTCTTTTTTTTAGAGATCCCTTACTTTCTTGGGCCATCTCATATCTGGAAAAGGAATCAAGACTAATCCGTCCAAGATGTCTGCAGTATGTGAGTTTCCTCTGTTCCTCAATCTCTCAAGGACGTGCAACGTTTGTTTTTTCAGGATTGTCAGGATGGTATCATCGATTTATACCCAAATTTTCAGAGAAGGCTGCTCCGCTACATGCCCTAAAACAAAAGAAAGCCACATGGTCCTGGACGGATGATTGCCAAAAAGCTTTTGATACCATCAAGCGGGACCTAACCAATGCATCGGTGTTAGTTCCACCTGACTTTACCAAGCCATTCAAAGTACACACAGATGCTAGTGTGGCTGCCTTATTTACTAAATGGTTTAAAATTCATGTTAATGTTTATGACCCTCCCTAAAATCATATTTATAGCACTTGTTCAAAGAAGCACGTGCAGTTATAGACTGATGTGATGTCCAGTGGATGCGCATCAGAGTCTCGGCAGAAGCATGTCATCTGTACTTTTCACCTATGTTATTTTATAAATACTGAAAATTCAGACATCAAATACTAATCATTTCAGATGCTACTTTTCAACTTTTAATTAAACTTTAAAAAATGTTTTTTAGATAATATATAATTTATTTATTTTTGTAGCTATCACTTGATATTTTGTTATCAAAAAACAAAATTCCTTCATTTTTAAGTATGGCTTAAGTGTCCAAATTCAGAAATAATTTAAGACCAATTACACAGATTAAAACACTTCTGAATCTTTTTCCTAGCTTTTGTGTGTGTGTGTGTGTGTGTGTGTGTGTGTGTGTGTGTGTGTGTGTGTGTGTGTGTGTGTGTGTGTGTGTGTGTGTGTGTGTGTGTTGATTTGTGGTGATCAGGCAGATGCTGCTGTATGAGTCAGCTCATTAGAGGGGGTTAATTGAAATGGTGACTTAGGGCTCAAATATGTGTCAGTTTGTCTGGGACCAATAGCTTTGTACTCAGAATTAAACATCTAAATCTGTTACTGACCTTTTCAAGGGTTGTAGATCATGCACTGCATTGACAAGAAAGAAAGGTGAAGTTCAATGGGTTTAAATTGGTTTTTACAGAAAATGTGTCCTGTTTTGGAGAACATCTATAGCCAACACTGAAAATAGCACATTTATAGCATTAAAAAACAAGATGTATAATTTCTCAGATTGGCTTCATTATCATTATTATATTCCACTATCCTCCTGCCATAAATTTGTCTTCCTTGCTCTTCAGTCTTGACATTGTGATCTACAATAACACCACAAATTTTACTGTTACTGTTTCCATCAGAAGACTGAGTCAATATTTTAGATTTGAGAAGGATATTGCTGACATTTTGTTCACCACGGTGATGTTTGCAACCTCGTTACGGTAGATATGCTTCTCATTAGTTACCCCATTCATCTCACAGTCCTCCTGACAATATCTCAACCCTGATTGTGAATTGTGCCTGGACATTGGGTGCCAAAGGAAAGATTGTCTAATTGTAAATCTCCTTTTGTCTTAAGCATGCCGTAAAATTCGCCCTTACCCATTGCTTCATTTCTTCTCTAGAAGGAACAAATCTCTGTCAGAGCTTATTGTGTTTAAAATGGTTTGGCTTTAACGTCCAACCATATATCCGAGCTACACATGCACCTCTGTTTTGGAATAAGGGAGCATTTGACCTCCTTTATTTCCAAAACTAGAGTGTGAGCAAACATCTGAATATTTAATTAGTGCTGCACATGCAAGTTCTCTTGAGATCATGACATAGAGAGTGCATGAGGTTGACGTGCATGATCTCTTGAGATCATGACATAGTGCATGAGGTTATCCCTCCTGATGGTGAGAGATCCACATCCTATTCCTAAGTAAAGGAATTTGACATCATCCACATCTTAACTAAAGGAATCTGAGCAGTGCATCCTCAGTCTTTTATCTAAATTGTTTCTTCAGTCACACATTTAGTCCTTTGATAAGATAGAATCAGTATATATGAGCTATACAACAGACATAACATCATACTTTCTCAGACTCTCAGACTTTTTGTAATTTTTTAGGAAAAATGCACATTTTGCATATGGATGCACACTTCAGAATGTGGAAGTATAGGTCATTCATACTTTTCGCATACTTTTTTAGTTAAATACTACTTGTTTAATATACTACTTTTCACCAATACAGAAGTGAAGTATGTACATTCAGGTGCAGGGCTTGAGTTGGTTAAAAATAGATCAGAAATAGATGGCTTAGAAAAGTGTTTCTGAAAAAGGTTTTGCAGGAGTTTTTAATAAAACATTTTTTTTGCAGTTACCACTTGGTTTGACTGCTTTTGCCTCACATTCAATGCTTTGATATGACATGATATATATATATATATATATATATATATATATATATATACAGTATATATACAGTATATATATATATATATATATATATATATATATATATATATATATATATATGCATATTTTGTGGATATTATGGTTTTGAGTTTTTGATGCTATGCTTTAAATAATAACAATCAGTGCAACAGTTGCTGTGCAGCCATAATGCAGTATTAGAAGCCATGTTGTGACTCATTTGAATTATCTCCCTTGGTGATGCTCCCAGGCGCTAGTGATTTAACCACAGCTCATGCTATGCATGACTAGTCTCATTTTTCTGGGCCAGACCTAAGCAGAAGGAGAGCGTCAGCCCCCCTGCAGTCAAAGAACACCTACACTACACTGAGATTCATACAAACCATTTGCAGCCCACATGCAAACATTTACCCACACAAACGCATCTGTTCCACTGTCACCGTTTACTGCGGCAACACCTGTAAACTTGGAGAGCCTGCGGGGAGAACAACATTAATCCTCTTATTGCATCTAATCACTGAACTTACTCAATGAACTGAGAACCAACTCTTTTTGACATGTTCGATTCATAATGAACTGAAGGGCTGAATGTGTTGAAGCTTATAGTTAGAGCATATGAAGTGAACTGGGGATTTGACTGATGCATGAGGCAAAATTTATAAGCGGAACAATAAATGTTACAAATAAATGTAATTAAATAAGCTGACGACTTCACTGTACGACAGTTTTATCAACCAATATGAAACATGGGAGATAATTCATATTAATTTTAGTACTTGTTTAATGTGAATGTGTTGATTCTCATGATCCCATGATCTCCATCAGAGGGCACTGCCCCCGACTCCTTAATCTCACCATGAACTACATTTCCCATAACCCATTGCCTGGACTCAGTTTGATTACTTCCACCTGTGTGTCATTTGCTTGGCAATGTTGCCTATAAGCTCTGGGTGTTTCTCAAACGGAAGGCTACATCCTACGAAGGCTACATATCTCGGCTGCCATGTCATGAAACGTTGCTGAAGCCTTCATTTTGCGTCCTTCATTCTGCCTGTTTTGAAGGATGCATCGGATGTATCCTTCGTGGCCTTATATTACCCACAATCCTTTGCACACATTCCAATTTACGGAAATAAACTGACGGAGAACGAGTCGGTACTGAGCTTGTCTGAGTTTGTTATGAAATGTAAGACAAAAATAATGTTTTCGGAGATGAAAGTATAGATGTTATCTTTTGTTTAGCTGTAAATTAATCACTAATACTGACCTGACAATAATGTAATTCACTGTAGTGCATTCATAAAAAAACAGTTAATATAAAGATTTGTAATACCATATTTTTTCTATATTAAGTTTTATTATTTTCGTGCCGTGACTGTGGAGAAGGGAACATGTTTGACGGAGCCATGCGCTCTTACTAGACCGTCTCATTCTATATAGTGTTTTAATTGCTGAGGAGAAGTCTAGTCTATAGCCTCAAAAGGACTGAACTAGGAAGGAGGCATCTCGGTAGGATGCAGACTTCAGTTTGAGAAACACCCTTCCACTCACACCTTGTGAAGTCTTGTTGATGTTGCAACTCCATTTCTGAGTATTTTGGTTTCCTGTTCTTTGGTTTTGATCTTCTGCCTGTTACCTGGATTGCCTTGTTTGCCTTATTACCTGTGTCTTGTACTTTGTATGTTATATGGATTATTCTTACTGTGTGTTTTTGACCTATTGCCTGTTCTTGGCTATTATGGATTACCTTGAAATAAAGCTGCGTTTGGATCTTTCACCAAGCCTCAGAGCAGTTTGGTAACAGAATGCATTATATGTAAAAAAAAACAACAACATATAAAACAAAAAATATTTACTGGTAATTTTCTGCCAGGATATTATCCAGTAATTTTATGGAAATTTCCATTAACCCTTAAAACACAACCGAATACAATGCTTATTTCAAAATACAGGCAAAACACATGTAAAAAAACAATAAGGAAAATTCCTTCATATTTATGCACATTTTTTTTTTACAGTGATATATACATTATATATATATATACTGTAGGCTATATATGTTAAATATGGTTGGCCAGTTGTACACACTACCCCTTTATTTTCCACAGCAATTCATACAGCCATATGTTTGTATATATACTAGTAATGGATTTTAAGGTTTTTATTTTTATAAGGTTTTGATAAACACGGTCGCCATCCAGATTTCCTCCTGCTGACTGTCTCCATCCTGCTGTGAACATCTAAGGAGATGGTGTTCTTGGTCCATATCACAGCATGAGAGGGGCCACATAGTGCAAGTCATGCATTTAAATGTTTATTGTGAGCACAGGGCTTGCTGTAGTAGCATTACGTGTATGGGCCTGGAAAAAGCTGATAAAAATTGATAAACATTCGAGCCTCTGAGCATCATTGATAACTTGCTGATTTGGTATATCTGCATTCACATAGCCTATGTGACTCATGTTTGCGAGTATTTTGTGTAGCCTTACCGAAAATCGCTTGTGGGTTCAACATCATCCAAGGTCTAATAGATGTCACAGCAGAGATGAATAAACGCCTTCATGTTGTTATAATATTAAATAATGATGAAATATATTTTCTTATGAAAGGCTATAATAAGTGATTGGTCTAAAAATTAATAAATAGATTTTAAAAAGTGAGTGTAAAGTAAATGTGTTCCACAGTGAAAATCAGATGTGAAGTAAATTTAATTTGTCCACAGTTTGGCAAATCAGAGAAGCACGTCACGTGAGTGCCTCCTCGCGCTCATTTTAGATGATGACAGCATGGTGAGATCATGTGGATGACGTCATGTTGCTAAACTGCAACAGTGCAAGTGATACAGTCATACAGTAAGACGTTCGTTTTATTCGTTTTAACCAATTATTACTCTGTTGAAACAGTTACGATAGTGTATTATTGTTAAAAAATACCACATTAATGATTGAAGTGTGATCAATTCCAACTTTAACTTAAACTATATTTTCTGTTCTTATCGGAAGCGTTTGGGATTGAAAATAAAGAAATTAACATTAAGCATGGGAAGCCAGTAAGCCTACCCGAATATGAATTTCACTGGAATAGAATAGAATAGAGGTATTCAGATATTTCCTCAAGGAAGGTGTGTACATACAAATGTTGCAGACTTTCTTTTCCTTGCCAAAAATGAAACAATGAAGATGGTTATGGTGTGACGCAATTGCATGTTGCTCTTGCTCCTCCCTCCGCCGGGAAACTCACAGCACAGCGGCAGTGCTCGAGTTCAGGATGCCGAGCTCTGGAAACATTCAGAAAGTCACACGCCTCTCCTAGTCTGCATAACCGACTACAGACATTCTTTATTACAGGAGGAAGAGTTTACCTCTGGACCTGAAGCTCATTTTTGTGTGGAGTAGAACACGTAAGACTTTGATAAGATAGTTGGAGCAAATCTGGGGACAGTCAGAAGTGCGATTACCTCAGGTGAGACATTCTTCACATTTCACACTGTGAGTTCAAGCGGATGATCTCAGGCAGCAGTTATAACGGTAAAACTGATCGATCACTTCTAAGTCACTTCATCTCCCCTGTCATCGTTTAATCATAAACCACGATGACGTTTTCATTAATTTCCTGTTTGTTTAGTCACCTTTTATAATTCAGTAACCTGTTTTGTGCGCGCGCGCTTATCCAAACACTATGTAGCCTACACTAGATATTGTTCCTCCAGTGACCAGTCTAATGTTTGTTTATCTACACAGACACGATTCATGTTGTGGTTTTGCTTAGCAGTTGAATATCAGAGGCAGTACAATTTTCTTGGGGTTTCCTCCTCCGGGAGCAATGTCGGTGTTTCCGTCCATGATGTCAATCGACGTCTAATTCGTGGACAAATAGTTCTTTGAGTTGGAACTTTTAGTGAATCGATTCAACCGAATTACTAATCGGCTATGCTGTCTATGCTCAACCTAAAGCTGAACAAGTGTTGATATGTAATCATGTAGCCTAATTTGATTGTTTGTTTGGAAAGTGGAAGCATAAAAAAATCGGTCTGAGCAGTTTGTGAGTCAAACTCAATTAACGGATTAATTGAACTGGGAATCATCTCTTTGAGAAATGTCCAATTCAGAATGAGCTGAAAGGCTGAATGAGCTGAGTTAGAGCATGTGGACTGAACTGAGCATTTAACTGATGGTGCAACAGTTATGTTTGTATGACAGTTTTTATCACTAACTTTTTTTAATGTAAATTCATTATTACAAGCGAATTATACACCTTATATTTAGATTCTTTGTTTTTTATATAATGGCTGCAACAAATTAAAATGGTATAGCCTAGAAATTACAGTAGCCTAAACTTTTTTTTTTTTACACATTCGACAATAAACCTTTAGAGACAGGCCTATTGTGAGCTACAAGGTTGTTGGTGAATTCTTATTTTTTTTCATGGAATCTTGAAATTGACAGTGTTTATTATAAATGATTTATATGTGCACCCCATTTTTTCATGCATTTCATGTTTTTTTCACATAAATCATGTGCCCTCCTAATCTTAATACAGATCCTTTCCAAAAATTTGAATATCATGGAAAAGTTTATTTATTTCCATAACTCCATTCAAAACGTTAAACTTCCATAGATTATAGATTCAGGACCACAACTTAAACGATTTCAAGTATTTAGTTGTTTATTTGTACATAATTTGGGCTTCCAGCTCATAAAACCCACGAAAACAGGATTTCAAAAAATTTGAATATTACATGAAATCACACAGTAATTGCACAGTGATACCATGGTCATTGAACCAGGTTTTGGTTATTTTGGCAGTGTGGGCAGATGCAAATCCTGCTGGAAAATGAAAGAAGCATGAAGTGCTCTGGAAATGTCCTGGTAGACGGCTGCGTTGACTCTGGATTTAATAAAGCACAGTGGACCAAAGTCCTCTTTTCTGATGAGAGCAAATTTTGCATCTCATTTGGAAACCAAGGTCCCAGAGTCTGGAGGAAGAATGGAGAGGCACACAATCCAAGATGCTTGAAGTCCAGTGTGAAGTTTCCACAGTCTGTGTTGGTTTGGGGAGCCATGTCATCAACTGGTGTTGGTCCACTGTGCTGTCCACTCAACGCAGCCGTCTACCAGGACATTTCCAGAGCACTTCATGCTTCCTTCAGCAGACAAGCTTTATGGAGATGCTGACTTCATTTTCCAGCAGGATTTGCACCTGCCCACACTGCCAAAATAACTGGTTCAATGACCATGGTATCACTGTGTAATTACTGTGTGATTTCATGTAATATTCAAATTTTTTAAAATCCTGTTTTCGTGGGTTTTATGAGCTGGAAGCCCAAATTATGTACAAATAAATAACGAAATACTTGAAATCGTTTAAGTTGTGGGCCCTGAATCTATAATCTATGGAAGTTTAACGTTTTGAATGGAATTATGGAAATAAATAAACTTTTCCATGATATTCTAATTTTTTGGAAAGGGTCTGTAACTTCCCCTCTTGCAGCCACCTCTAGTCTCTTCTCTGATGATGTGTTTTTCGGTGTGAAGGTGGGACAACCTGAGATCACAGCATTAGTAAACCACAATGATCCAACCACCTAATTAATTCCTTATAGACAAAATAAAGCCGTGGTCTACAGTATGGTGCAGAGGAGTTGTGTGTGCTGTGTAAACATGATGGTTATTACCTCTAGACTAAATATGAGCAGGCATCTCACCTGCACAAAACAGATTCAATATTTATGTATTTTATGAATTTAATCTCACTTTATTAACCAATGTCTTTGTTGCTGACCTTTGACGATCCAATTCAAGCCATAATAATAAACAAAAGTGACTATTTCATTTTTTGTTTTTTATTGCTGAAGTAAGAGAGTGCTTCTCATTTCTTATTTGTGCATCCTCGTTTCCTTTCCTTGGGTCTCAGCTCCATCCCCTGTAGGATGCGAGGGAAGGCTGCAAGGAAAGAAAATGAGGACGGAGGAATCGAAGGAAATCCTATTTGTATATTGGAATATTCTTGATCACTTGAGCGTCTCTTCAAAGCGTCATCAGCTGCACTCAAAGGATCTGACCTTATGTTGTTAAAGTTTGGTTATTTAAGAAATAATTAAATAATAAAGATAAAGCAAGATTCCCTATTGATATATGTGTGATGTATGATTTATTTAAACTGCAAAGGTAAAGCATAAATTCTAAATTATTGTGATAGATTTGAAGGGGGAGGAGAATTTATATGAGCGTTAGGTTTCTCGACAAAAAAGACTTTTGCATAGGATACACCTGTGCATCCTTGCTCATAGCTCCTCTGGAAGCTTCCTCACTCCTCGTTCCTCGCCTCGTCGCGGTGCATTTAGAGAATTGAGATGTCCTTCAAGATGGCTGAATTTGATGGGTTTCCGGGTCACGGGCTGGAGGACGGAGGAGTGAGGAAACGAGGAAGTATCAATTTGAGTATTGAGAAGCACCCAGTGTTGAACTTTCTTCTCCTGCAATCCAGAATGGCAGCACTGCTGAAAGGTTTGTTTGAGATGCGCCCTCTACTGTACAGGCTTGAATTTCCATTTCATTTCAGTTTTAGTGTGAAAGAGCCTTTCATCCATTTCAGTCGTATCTGTATGTTGATTCACTATCCATGAATTTTCTTGCCGATGATTTTTCTTCAGGGGTAGGTCACCAGGTCTTTCCCAAACCCTTCCCATTACATGGCTTGAGACTCACACACACATGCATTCACACCTACGGACAATTTACTCTCCAATTCACCAATACTACATGTTTTTGCATTGTGGGGTAACCCACACAGACACAGAAAGAACATGCAAACTCCACACAGAAAGGCCTCCTGGCTCGACCGGGACTCAAACCACTGAAAAAGCCTTTACATTTGCCAAAAATAGAACTTTTTTTTGTTGTTATTACAGACAAACAAGCAATTCCAGCCCAGGTGAGAAAAAGTAATGCAGAAGTAACCTAACACATTCCATTCCATAAAAAGTAACTTACTCAATTAGTTACTTTTTTAGGGAGTAACGCAATATTGTAACATTACTTTTAAAAGTAAAATTTCCCCTATACTGCTGATTTTCAAAAACTTTTTTGCTTCAAATCAAAGTTTGTAACCACCTTGTAGCTCGTTGGTTTGGCTCATGGCTTTTATAACTCTTTCATGAAGACTTTTAAAAAAATCTCTATTGACAAAATATTTCTGGAACCAAGGCCGCTAAAGAAGAAGAAGCCTTTTGTACCGGTCTTTTTACCGGTTCTTTGAAAGGAACTATTTGAAAGAATCAATGTGTATATTTCGGACTTTGCGTTGCACGACAGTTCAGAAAATCAGAAAAGGAGTGTAGGATTCCAACTGCTTATCAACTTTGATGGGTTGATCAATTTCTGATCCTCTAATTAAAAAGCATTGTAATTAAAATGGTTAAAGATCTGTTTGGGCTAGTAACTGAAAGGTAGGTTCAAACCCCTTTAATTATCACTATTGTGTCACTTGAAGTTGGTCATTTGGGGGTAAACATCTATTGGTTTGATCTTTTTGCCCAGTTCTGCAGCATTTAATTTGATAATCACCTGTGGGTGCAATTGAAGGCACAATTCCAGAACATGTGGACTCTGTTTTGAGTGGCTTCGCTATATCACCATTTTCCCTCATCGCAATAATCAAAGCATTTCTGATTTGTTTGTTTCTGTCGGCTTCAAGACGATAGTTTTCTTTCTCACGTCTCTAGCTTTAAATATGCAACTTCGCTGCATAATGAAAGCATAAAAGTGACCAGCTGGATATAAACTAATTCAAATAGATGGTAGCAATTGTGACATTAAACATTTGGATCGGAATTGCGTGTTTTTGTCACATTGTTTTAACTGTTTGTGGTAGGCTACTAATGTTAGCGTCCTCTCAGCCTCGACAGAAAACACTGCTGTTCTCTACTAATGCAGAATCAAGTCAAGTCAACAAATTAATTTCTTTAAAATAATATGAAAACATGTACGGTAATGTATTGTATAACATACCGTTTTATTGTCTGTTTTGAATCCACATGAAGTGTAGCATGCTTGTAAATAGGGCTGGGTATTGATTCAGATGTCCCGATTCGATTCCGATTCACAAGATCTCAATTCGATTTGTTATTGTTTTATTGTTTTTGAGCCATGTATCCTTGTATTGTAATAAGGTTATGACAATATTTTTAGATACCAGTGAAATTTAACAATCCTCTATTCCAATTTTGATACCACAGCTAAAACTACTTATATAAATTTCAAAGATTATTAAGGAGACGTCAAAGAGAATTAATTTTATTATTTACACGGTGTCTGAGACGTGCAGCCATCCGAGTTCTCTTGCGCTTCAATGCTTAAATTGGCAAAGCTTGAAAACTTGTGCAAATTATAAACTTTCGTGTCCATGCAGCACTGGCCCGGTCGGGACACTGACAGTGTCCTTCAACTGTCCAGAACGTCTTTCAAGCTGAAAGGCGGTCTTGCATCCACCTTGTTGACCACATTTTAAAAAATGAAGAATCAAAAAATATTTTTTGCCCAGCCCTAGTGTCAAAACAAACTCCATGAGGCTTCAGTGATAGTTTTTATTTCGCCAATGGAGGCCGCTCTTGTACAGTATAATGACAGCAGCCCCATCTCAGCCGCTCTAGCAAGGGACGCAACCCAGAAAAACTATCGATATGGATTTTTGGAATGGCAAAACCGATCAATCGCTCGACCTCTATTTAAGATGTTCCAGCATTTGACCTGAGTTAATATTTGTTGACACAAAATTGAACATCATCAAAGTTGTTTTGATATTTGATAGGGAACTTTATATGAATATATAATATGTTATCACAAGAGCCTTCATGGAAAAAGGCTTTACGTAAATGGCCACTTGGCTTGTCTCCCTCCATATTCATTGCTGATCTGTTTTAATGTCAGATTATCTTATATCATGTTTGGTTCAGCAGCAACTCCAGGTGGCTCTAACAGATGGTGTGGAAAACATTGCATTATGGGGTCTGTAGAGTTATATTTGCTGAATGAAAGTCAGGTAACGAAACATTGGTATTGACATTTTTTATTCATTTACTTTGTTCACTACGTCACTTGTGTACTGGCCGGATCATCATTGCATAATTGTGGCAAAACAGGTTTCTGATTTCACAATATTGCTTAGAATAAAATGGCAGGAAATGCTTAAACATGGGCGTTGCTGTCGTTAACATGTTTGCACTGGCATTCAATCAGAACAATGTTTGTTAATTTATCTTAGAATTGAAATACATCCGCTGCCTGAGAAAATGGGATGCAGGGAAGAATGTCGTGCTCGTCATTGATTTGAACAAGAAAGGTGATTTGCCTCGTCAGAGAGAGTATGCCAGTGAATCAAAAGCAAATATGGTTAGAGCAGAGTAATTCAGTCTGAAACCGGTGTCATATTACTGCCTGATACGTGAAATGCGTGGCAAAAACTTGTTGCCTGCTCTACTTTCCACTAAGTGACTCAGGAATGAAGTCTGTGTCCCTTAAGAGAGTCAAACTATGCCTACGCTTTTCTTCTTCAGTGTTTTCATAATTGAATTTGTCTGTCGAAGAATTTTCCCACACAGAGGTTCTTGTCACCATTCCTCTCTTATTCTCTCTCATTGCAGGCTCCATCACTCCACCAAGAAGAGAAATGAAGCTCACGATCAAGTGAAATGATGTAAGTATCTCTAATTAGATTTTATAAGGCCTTGGATTATAGCATTGAGGCATATGACTAATACTGATTACTCATTTCCTAATGGTTAATGAATTGTTAATGAGAGGTAATTTACATTTCTGTAATTTGGTTAAGTTGTTTTGTTTTGGAGTATGTAAAACTAGCCATGTGATATTGCACACATTTCATGCATGTTTTTTTTTATGAGATGGAGTTTGATGATACATTCTTCTAATTGTCTTTCTTAACATTTTCCAAATCATGTAGCTTGATGGGGAGAGGCGTGCTAATTGGTTTTAAGCAATCTGACTTGCGATTTTCTACTGAATAGACTTTAGAGTTGCATTGTACTGTATATCGGCACCAAATTGCTTATCGGCTGATATTTTTACATTTATCGGTATCAGTCAATATTTGTGAATGTTTAATATTGTGGTGTATAATTGTGCATTTTGATTTACCTTTGTCCTCAACCACAGCTAAATAAAAAAAAAAATCAATAATTGAATTACACTGTTTAATGTAATCTTTAGCAAACTTTTCATACTGTACATTATAATGTTATGATGCCTCAATTTACTTGAAGCATTTAAAATGATTGATTTTAGTTTTTAGTGTTTTACTTTAGACAAAAAAGTATAAATTTAATATCGGCCATAACATTAAAATAATTATTGCCTTATCGGTGTCAGATAAGAACTGTTATAAAGGTGCATCCATAATAGACTTACATTGAAGGTGGGACCCAAGTCATATATTTTTTCAAATTTGCCAATAGCGAGTAGCGACCATTTAAAACACTCCAGCAGTGTTGTTATTGTTAACTAAAACTAACACTATTAAAAATATTTTTCATTAATTGAAATAAATATGGAATGAAATAAAAAATAAATATTCTTTTGAGAAACTTAAACTCAAAAAACGTGCATGAAAATTAGAAATGTTCCTTTAGCAACTGATTGTAATAAGTTGAAGTACTAAAATTACTAAACCTAAATAAATATAAATGAAAGTTACAGTAAACAGAAATGTTAAGAAAAATGACCTTATGCAAATAACAAAATGACTAAAACTTAAATTAAAATGAAATGAAAAGAGAAAATATGAAAATAAAAGCTAATAAAAATATGAATAAAAACTATATATAAACAAAACGAAAATAACACTGCATAGCAATAACCTACTGTAACATTGTGATACTTACATTTCTATAGGTACTCCTCATGTTTTAATTAGAAAATATACAAATCTATGTAATTTTGTTGGAAGCTTTGTAATAAAACATCAACAGAAATCATTTGAATTAGGCAGCATTGGAATGGGACTTTGGTGTATAGTGAGTCAACTAAACACTTTCACACTGTTTGAGCTTAAAGATTTGACCATTCCAGCATGGAAGAAGATAGTGAGTCATATCCATAGTGAACTGTTTTACAGATGTCCTCTCTTTCCCACAGGTTTTTTTTTATCACGCTTACGCTTCTTGGGAATTTCATTACCGTTTCACAAGGTGAGTCGTTGATGCATTTACTGTAACTACTTTGCTAAAATGATGCTTCCTGTTTTCATTCAAATTATCTGTGTTATCCTGACCAGCTATCTAGCGTCTTCACATTGTTTTCCATTTCCCATTTGCTGTCGAGGCAAAGACCTACAAAACATGCTGGACACCCACCAGCTGTCAACAGTCCCTCTGTCCACCTCAGAGATGCATTAGTGTGGGTTATGCTTGAGCGCACAGAGTGCAGGAGGCTGATGAATGGACAGAGAGATGGGAAAAGACAGAGAGATAGTGAGAGAGAGAGATAGATTGAAAGTAAAGGCTGGAGGAGGGTGGTGATTACACACACATCATGAATCATACTATAAACCTTTAACGGCCACACAGGGGCCTCACCTATAGACAGATGTACAGATGAGAAAGGGCCACATGCCTTCAAAAACAGTAGTGCAACTGGTAACTGAAGGTGAAGTGTATTGTCATTTAATTTGGTCATTTTCTGCTAAATGAATGAATGTAAATGGATAGGGATGCACAATATCAGTGCCATATTGATTCGTTAATAACATAAAATTAATATTGGTGCATCCCTAAAGTCTGATGTCAAAATATTTTTCCCATTTTAATATGCAGAGACAACTGAGTAAGCCATTTGTAGGTTGATAAAAAAAATAAAAAAAAAATTAAATACTGCGGCAATATTGCTCTTTTTGATCATCCTGACCAGCCTGTCACAATTTATAGCTTTCACGTGATGTCAGACCCTTATAGGAACGGCCACCTGGAGGGCAAAACAAGGCTTTCCTCAATTGCCTGCATTTTTACCAGGTTTGTACTAAGTGCTAATGTAGTGATATTAAAAGACCAAAATCAGTATCATTATTAAAGATGCATACTATGTACAGGCAGGCAAATAAATCCGTAATATAAATGCAACCCACAGTTTCTTGTTAAGCATTTTTCCATAGAAATCTTCATAAAGAAAACGTCTAACCATTTAGAGCGTTGCGTTCATATTCGGGGCTCATCTGCTTGCTTGTATATAGAATGTATCATCAATAAGCTGTACACTGAATTTGATCTTTTTATATAACTGTTTTAGTACATTAAGGCACTTTAAAGGGGAACTATGCAGTTTTTTTTAGCTTAATTTACCTTAACGGAGTCACTGGAATGGTTATATGACTTTTTTCGGGTTGAATGGTGGTCTTCTCGCACCCCCCTAGCGTCTGTGAGCGGAAAAAACACCCTTGCAACTTTGGGCCGGCGAGCCGTCAGGAAGTATCGTGTGATATTAGGTCTCGCGATGTAACGAATTGCTTTACGGCACGCCACACATACCAGAGGTGGCGCCAGCCGATTTTGCCGGGGCTTCAGCCTCAAATGATTTGAGTGTAGCCCCGAATGTATTTTGAAAAGTTGACTGACAAATATGAAACCGGACAATAGCCTATGTAAACCATGTAAATCATAAGTTGCCTTATTTTCATTGTGCACTGGTGATTGTTGAAATCTGTCTCACACAGAGACGCACCACGTGAGTGATTTCAGCCTACAGAGTTCTCAAACCGGTTCCACGGAGGGCCTAGTGTATGCAGGTTTTTGGTCTTTCCCTTCAATTAGTGCCCAATTAAGACCTAGACTACCAGGTGAGGGGAGATCTTAACCAATTAGTGACCTACTCAATCAGTTTGGTTCAAGGTAAAAGAGAAAACCTGCATACACTAGGCCCTCCGTGGAACCGGTTTGAGCCCACTGGCCCTAGAATATCTCCAGGATTTGCGCGCAACAGCGAACTCACAGCAATTAATTTTTTTATAAATGACGCAGTCAGCAGCGCCGCACAGTCCTCTGTCAGATGAGATGTTGTCACGGTATATGTCAGAATATAAAACTCAGAAAAACGAACTTTCCTGTCGTGTCAGCCGTGTGCTCGAGGCGCACACTCTTCAATATCACGCACTAATGCAATCAATACATCTAACCTAAATGATCGTTCATGACATTCTTTTAACTATAAGCAACTCAATTTGTCTAGATCTGTAATATTATTTCCTTTGTATAATGAGCTTGTCTTTGTTTTAAATTATATTGTATTTTTATTGTGAGTGCATGTGAACTGCTGCGCAGTCGTGTGATTTAGTCAGCTTGATTAACATTATTACAATGTATTCCTATTTAACACAAATGTTCTTTGCTAATTACAGAAACTATAAGCAAAATTCATAAGTATAAATATATATTTATAAGCTGATGAATTGATGAATTTATAATATTTGTATGGTCCTCGAATGTGTTTGAATATTTCACCTGTCAACTGCTTGACAAATTTATGCTACTGCCCACTGACATGCTTTTAAAGCTATTGTTATCCAATTTTTTTGGCCTTCAAACACCTTAAAATGCACATATGTAGGTCAGAGAAATCCAAATTTTCTCGGGGGAGCATACCCCCGAGACCCCCGAACTACGTCACATTTGAATGTGTGTGTCTGTGAGGTAATGTGGGCTGGTGTGGCTACAGTGCCAGGGCTGAATTTTTAAACCAGTCTGCCCCCATCCACCCCCCCCCCCCCGCATATAGGCCTACAATATACATTATACTCTGTATCGAATCATGTTATCTAATTACCCTCCCCCAGCCCCTGATGTTTCAGGCTGAGCCCC
The DNA here is from genome assembly GCF_949319135.1 of Squalius cephalus. NCBI lineage: Eukaryota > Metazoa > Chordata > Actinopteri > Cypriniformes > Leuciscidae > Squalius > Squalius cephalus. The sequence goes on from NC_137131.1 coordinate 15,612,283, forward strand.
TGATGTTTTTAAAACCTAGAAACGCCCCTGACACACACACTATCTAAACATTTATATGCTAGCCTTCTGTGTATCACACTGTACATACCTCAGTGGACATGGCTCCGTGCGTTCGCCGGCTTCTTTGAAAACAAATGCACATGACCAGAGGGAGAAGATCGGAGGGGGGAGAGTCGCCAACGAGTTTTGACGACAGTGTTGTCAAATATCTATTCCGAAGCTGTAGGGGGATCTCTATAGAGAAACCTGCGAGCAAAAAGCGAGAAAACAGCAAAGAAATTGCCAAAACTGCATAACGCCGCTTTAAGTGTTTTAATATACCGTAATACACCGTTTTAGATCATCCCATTGTATTAGGGAAATACTGCAGCAGGTGCTCAATATAATTCTCAAGACCAAAACTTGCATTTTGTCCACATATTTGAGTTTTTCTTCATTTGAGAGGTGATCTAAATATTTGTGGCTGAAAACAGATGGAAAATTGACAAGCCTGTGCTGCAGTTCTATGGATGTTTTGCCCTCCAGGTCTCTTTTTAGTCATGTGACTGAAAACTGAATAACACAGTAACTCCACTGATGGCATTATTTGGGGCCGGGGTTATCTGTCTTACCGACCAATGGCAGATGGGGGACTATTCGGGAAACTTGTTTGGGAATAGTCATTATTGTTGTAGTTCCGTGTGGTGCAGAAAGTTAACACACTACATTTAATACATTAATCGTGCTCTTTATTAAGAAAAAAAACCTTGAAGATGTTAAGATTTTATTAAAATAAGTGTAAGTACACACACTCAAGATAAAAAAAAAAAAAGACTATCTTGTCTGGAAATATATGATAGCTCGCTTATGTTGCAGTTCTACACAAGTTGTGTCGTCCTTGGGCAGCTTTCAGATGAATGTTCAGTTCTGAGCACTTCTAAGAATTGAATCTGTCTATGGCATTGGTCTGCCGTTTGATTGTTTTTCCCCACTGTTTGATTTTTCAATTTGAACAGTATTGCAAATCAATGTCACTCACGTTGAGATCCTTGTGGTTCAGGTCTTGCTGCTCCGAGTCCTTCAGATGGCAGGGGTGGTGTTTATGAAGACCTGAAGTGGACGTCTCTGCTATGTTGTGAGCTGCCCTTTGCTCAGACAGTTGACAGTGGTCTTTCAGAACACCAACCTGCAGAACCGTGTCAGCTGCTAAATGCTACAAAACCCGAATCTGGTAAATTCATCATGTCTGATATTACAGTCATTGTTTTTATTAATTTATAGCTGTAATGTTAACACTGGCATTTTAGGAATAAAGAAATATTACATAAAATAACCTTTTTTTTGTCCATGTTTGCAAAAATGTTGGAGTAGCAATATTTGTTGATAGTCACAGTATTGTCGATCATCTGATTAAGCTGATAATATGTAATTGTCTTTTTATTGGAGAAGAGATATAATTGATTTTTGCTTCACAATTAAATGTCTTTATCAGCGTTCTGTCAGCATATGTAATATGCGTTTGGTTGTTTACGTTTTGACGTCAGTACCAGAGAAAGGTTCAATACATTGAATTGCCTTTAAATGTTTTCTTGCTCTGTCAGGAAAGATAAAAACATTTTATAATGAGCTGATTTTCTACACTACTCATACACTAACGTTCAAAAGTTTGGAGTGATTAATGTTTTTTTTTTTAATAAATTATTTTGTTCAGCTAGGATGCATTAAATTGATCAAAAGTGACAGTAAAGACTTTCACAGTACATTGTTACAAAAATTTATATTAATAAATGCTGTTCTTTTGAACTTTCATTTCTTTAAAGAATCCTGAAAAAAGTATCATGGTTTCCACAAAAATATTAAGCAGCAACTGTTTTCTTAGATAATAATAAGAAATGTTTTTGAGCACCAAATCAGCATGTTAGAATGATTTACTGTTTGTACTGTATTTTTCATCAAATAATTGTAGCCTGAGTGAGCAAGTGACTTATTTCAGAAACACAATAAAATCTTACAACCCCGAACTTTTGAACAGTAGTGTTCAAAATAAATGATTTGTGAGTTAGTCTTGCCATTTTAAGTTCTCAAAAAGCTGTTTAGTTTATATTTGCATGAGATGACCTTGTCCATTAAGTGAAGAAGTCTTAGCTACAGCTCCAGACAAGTAGATACACATGCCAACACTCATGCTAATCAATTCTCATTACTTTCTCTTGATCTCTTCTCTGCAGTAGGCCTCAGGACAAAATCTACAAATAAATGTATATTTAAAAGGAAATAAATTAGAGTTTACAATCCTATTAAAGTGTGAAGTAGCTTTTCAAAAATAGAGGGAAAAATAAAGGAATCAATACAAATACAAATAGATGTAGATGCTTATTTTTCTTTAATATATATATTTTCATAACATTTTAAAGCATTCATAAAATCATCCTTTTTTTTGGGACTTCTGCAAAAGTCCAAGTATAAAACTTAAAAATGATCCAGCCAGAATCTTAACTAGACTATAAAAAATGTATGTTTATTCATTTGATCTTTATATCTTTCATGTCATTTGCACACCATTTAATGAGCCTGTGTTCGGACATGAATAATTTGCAGATGTTCTTTCTAGAGGCTTCTAATTGCGATAGGCTGTGATGAAAGAAGCTAACAAGGGAATGCAATCTCTTTTCAGGAAACTGTTTGGACATCCTGTGCTGGCTTGAAGGTGAACGGACAAATCTGATTTGTAATGCAAAGAGCCACAGAGCAGCAGCCGCTGCCAGTCTGTACACTGTTAGTCCTCAACAATTAGTGTGAGTTCTGTTTTCATTCTGCTCTCCACTGAATACTGATTGGCTGAATGGCTGCTGGTGTATTGCTGCTCCCACAAATTAAGCGTGTATGTGGGGAGATTATGCAGATGATGTATAATACATCTCTAGACTATACTATTAACGGTCAACTTTTGAATTTTCATTATCATTTAATTCGTTATACATTTTTTCCCCTGTAAAGATAATCTGACTTGAGATTGTTTCCCCTGTGAAAAATCTTATCCTGTTTTGATCCCAAACGTAAGACACCTATGATGAAGTGACTGTTCTCTAAGAATTTATGTTGTCTAAGAGTGCCTAGGAGTCTTATTGTAGTTTTGTGGGTACAAAATAAGCCTTAATGATTGCTTACCTTTTATGTTTTTCATTTTAGTCTACAGATGGATATACTTCCAGACAAAAACCATCCTGCTCAGTGTGCCGGGGAAGATACTGCCACGTGCTCCGTCTCTCTTCATGGCAATGATGCAAATGTCTCGTTGACCCTCAGTATATCTGTGAATGGGACTACTGCACTGTCACTGAAGATGCAAATCAGCACATATAATCTAAGTAAGAATTTCATTTTGATTTATAGTTATTTAAAGATTTTCATCCATCCATTCATCCAAGTATCATCCATCCACCCGACCCCCCCCCCCCCCCCACACACACACACACACAAACTTGCTATCTCATTTCCTTCTTTCCTATGCATGTTTACTTTGAAAGCTGTAAAGTTACTAGTAATGCTGAGTTTCCTTTTGGCAAAATGCACTGCAGATTCAGGTATTTCATATTTCTACATGTAGGTCTTAAATATGGTCTCATATCACAAACATTTATTGGGGACAACTGCTAAATTCCTTTTATTTAATTTAATAACTCAAGTAGAAATGGGCAAACAATTCAATTACAGTTTATTATTATTGTAAGTGATTATTATTTATGTACTAACCAAAGTAAAATGTTATGGTAATCTGACATAAGTGATCATACAGTCAATCATAATTGTTTTAGTTGTGAAAATATTTTCTGAAGTAAAATGAATCTTCTACAGTCATCTGTATGCGTGATTAAAGCCTAATTGTTACTATGAAACGTGTTAAAAGCATGAGTTCATGGAGACCGATGCCAGGGCAACAGGTGTTTTATTAGGGTGTGTTTGTTCTTTGGGCCGAATAATACACATCTCTCTCAAGTGGTTTTCCAGGCAATGGATTGAAATGGAATTTCACAATGGCATGGTTAATTGACTTAGAGGTCCAAAACTTAAGTCAAGCTCTTTATTGTCATTGTACTGGTACAATGAGATTGTTTACCAAAGCCACATAATGTAACATTTAAATTAGTTAAATTTTAAAGCAAGGCCATTACCATGTCTTGAACATTTGGGTGACACCAAAGTTTTTTTGTTTTGTTTTTTGGTCTTTTATTTATTTATTTATTTATTTTTATTTAAAGAAATTAAATAATTAAAGTATTAAAAGGGATTTTGCACTTGAACAAACAATAACAATTGTCGAATATTCTCATAAGAGCAGTAACATCCTAAGTGAACTTAAAGAGTTGTGAGAAAATGAGATGCGTGTCAGATCCGCGTCATGTGCAGCAGCGGCAGATCTTAAAGTGACAGCAGCCTAATAAACCTTTTACCATTTGCTGTGATGTCTGTCATTAATGTTAATCAAAGAACAAATGTAACAGAAAATTCTAGCTTTAATAATTATAATTTTTAATTTATAATTTATGCAGTTAACACTGGAGTGTGTGACAACTTTTCAATTTCTGTATATTTACCTGTTAGACCGGTAGGAAGGTCACAGGTAAATATGGCATTTATTATAATGAGTTTATGTGAAGATTGTTTTAAGTTCACTTAAATTAAAAGTTTTTTTAAGCATAATAAATGTTGAAATTGATAGCTTTCAATTATACTGTATTGTTGAGTGTCTATCATTTAAAAAAAATGAATTTCATAAAGATATCAGTACCATTATTAGTATCAGTGATACTGGCCATCATTTATCAAAAAAATAAAATGCCATTGCAACAGATATTTAAAATATCCTGCCTTAAGTTGTTTCTACATTAATTTGGAGAGTAAATGTGAAATTATTACAATATAAAAATATTAAAAACTCTGATGTTTTTAATCGCGATTAATTACAGAAAAAAATGTGTATACATATATGAAAAAATATATATACATATATGAACAGCTATATATAGACTGTAGCCTATTCTTAGACCTTGCTTTAAAGGTTCACATTATATACAGTATAATACTTTCTCAAGTATTTAACAACAGAAAGTGCACAGTCCACTTCATGACACTGTTTTTCATATTTAACACTGCAAATTCTATTGTATAAAGTGCAATATAAATAAACATAATGTGACTTGACTGGAGTATCGAATTGCAGAGCTGGTGCAAACATTTCCATATTGCTATGATCAGATGCTTTCTTAACTGCTGTTTTCTCACCGCTGTTATTTTTGTTGCATGTTTATTTTGTTATTGAGAGGAAAGCGTGCAGCACATATTTACATAGTCATCTAACCGTTACTATCAGCAGCGTGGATGACGTCGGGATGTTATTTGAGCTCTTATTCAGTGTGTTTCCTGATTATTGGATTATGGCATGGTTTATTTTGCAAACAACATGACTCTTGTCAATCTCCTTAGTGCCTTCATTATAGTGGAAGTTAAACTGAGTCCACACTTCTGCTCTGTACTCTGCTGTGGGAGCTGGTATAATTATTTTGTCTTCCGTTGGTGGCAGCTAGTGAGCTGGGTTTGCTAATGCTAACGTTAGCAGTGCATCCTTGCGCTTTTCCCTGTTACATTTTATGTTCAGATATAACAACAATGGCATCTAGCGGTCGAGGTTCCACTGCCACGAATCTTGAATATAAACAAAAATATATATATATCATTACAGATTTTTAGGAATTGGCAAACATAATATCACAATATTCTCGTGTAGGCCTATCAATATTTTCTTATACCCCTAAGCCAAAAATCTTGACCAGCAGCTGTCAAGGAAAATAAAATACACAAAACTATAAAAACATCAAAAACATCACATTCACTGAAATTTAAGTCGTTATTCACCGAAAGTCTTGCTTGACGGACATGGTCACCATTTAATTTCATTGTATGGATTAGACATTCTGCAAAATAACCATGGAGCAAAGAAAGTACCAACATGAAGGCGCGTAAATTATGACAGAATTGTCTTTTATTTTGCTGAATTTCTCTTTAAAATGAAAATAATTGAAATGTTATATAATGTGTCTTTGTTAAACAATCTTGTTGTACCTGTACAATAATAATAAATTATATCCAAAGCTTAATTTCTTGGGTGAACGATTCTTTAAGGTGTAATGTCAAGAGAACAAGTTGTCCTGACATTTTCACTTCCTTTCTTTCTTTGAAGTACATTGAACGTGTGCTGGAAAGAAGTACATGAGAAAAATCATTAAATTAATAAAAAGTCCAATCAATGTAAGCCTATTTGTATTAAATGCAACAGCAGAAGCCATTTACTTTATAATATGTTAGTGTCAGTGAGGTGGTGTTTTTAGAAGATAATGCCTGTTAATAAAGACTGCCTCAACTGATTGCTAATAATGGTATTGCCATTATTGAAATAAAGAAAATTGCTTAACCCCTTTTTTTTTTTTTTTTTTTACAAAGCAGTGGCTGCTGAGGCCATCTTGTTCTAGACAGACTTAAATGCTGTCTGCAGAACAAAATAATATTTGAATGTGAACAACAGATACATGTACTGTATGTTTTTAACTAAACCATACTAGCAAAAGGAAAACCATGGATTTGTTCTTAGTTTTACTCTCATACTATCTTAAAGAAATTCAGAAGTTCACCCAAAAATGAACATTTGGTACTAAAAATCATCTTTAGTGCTCTACCGGATGGCCTGAGGTTTGAGTAAATTAACAGCAAATTTTCATTTTTGGGTGAACTAGCCTACTCCTTAAATGTTGATCACATACTCTCTTGATGTCTCTGAATGGTTCACATTGGCCAGGCCTTTGTTGAATGAATGAATTTTAATTTCACGTGGAATTGGTTTCCATTTGCTGAAGATGATGCCAGTCTTCGAAAAATGGGGATTCCCCTTCGAAACTGTGGAGTGTAACAATGTTAAACTGGTGATTTTTGCCTAATTCACACCCTCCACCACTTTTTCACATAATGCAATGTGTGGATTCCCGACCCTCAGATAACGTTCGAAGACACTCTCAAAAACAATATCTCATAAGGATGATTAAAAAATAAAATTATGATACATCATGAGACAGTGTTCTATCTTTAGGATGTCTAGACATAGAAAGGGTGTTGGCCTTACAGGCTTTACTAGTTGTTGTTTTTTCAAGAACTTTTCTGTGATCTGCGAAGTACATGAAGTAAATTATTCATCAGTATTACTTATATTTAATGAACATGATGGTTGATCACTATCACCCATAACAACTGTACAAATAAAATGATATATATATTTATATATAAAATCATTTATTTTCTTTGCAAATAATAACAATTTAATATATTGTGAATTTCTGCCTTTCACAGGAAGACCAGACCCACCTGTCAATCTGCATTACAATGTGACAACAGAAGGCAAAGTCATTTTCAGATGGAGTGGTACACAACCTGACAGTGATGCCATAAACTATGAGATCCGATACTCCAATTCCTTGCTTCAGCAGTGGGAGGTAATTGGACTCATTTGTCGGTCTGATGAATATGTTGAAATGGCATTACAAAGTAATGTTTGTGAGAACTATGTAAAAATATACATTATGCACATCTTTGGTTAGTTTTTGTTCTTTTTTTTATTTTTAACTAAAATCATTATTTCATGTAAAATGCCAATGCAATTGAACCTTCACAGTGTGAATGGATCGTATGAACTGTGGCTCTTTTAGGTGGTGAAGGTCAGAGGTCGCTCATGGGTGGCTCTGAATGAGCTCAGTTCTGGGATCAGATACATAGTCCACGTGCGCTGCCAAAACTACTTAAGGTACTGGAGTGAATGGAGCCAACCTTTCTCTTTCGCACTAGATGGTAAGGATCTGTAGTACAGAAGAACTTTACATACTACTTCCCTTCATGCTGTATGTTTATACATTTGAGTAATAAATTAATTTAGGTCTGTAATCAAAGACCCCCTCCCTTTTAATGACTCATCAGGTATAGGCAATGAGTAAATTAATGCAAATACTGACATTTGTGAAAGAGTACTTAAAATGTTGCTGCCTGATATTCTCAACCACAGAGTGCACAGGTTGAGACTTTTACCCTTACATTAGCGGCTTTTAGTGTACGTCAGACTTCATGCAAATGAGTGCTTTTGCTGTTCCAGTTAGATGTATCTTTCAGAGAGATCCATTGTCTTCTCTAAGCCTCCATGTTAAGAGTTTAATGTTTGATAATTACATTCATATCTACTCTTTGCTATTTTAAATCTGAATAATACTTTGGCTTGTTGCTATGCACACACAATATCTCCTTGATTTGTTCTCTAAAAGATGCATCTAATTCACTGTCCATTTTCAGAATTAATTACCATGGTAAACAATGTTCAATGTTTTATAAAAGCATTAATATGCCATTTACTTAGCAAACTGAGGCCAGGCATTGCATTTGCCAAGGTATAGGGTATGTGCATACTTATTAATATTAAAGCAGATGTACACTAGGGTTTGTGCACTATTGAAATGTACATATTTTAATCATGAAAACTCTCGAAATAGTTTTAGCATGTTATTGAACATGGCAATGTTAATGTATTTGGTCTTGGTGGACTAGATGTGCTACATGTATGGACTTGCTACTGCTAATAGATACACAGACACACTGCTGTGATTATGGAAGATTTGCTGCTGCATGAATAGACATACATAAACCACAGATCTAGGCAGGTGGAGCTATGGGAGGTGGAAGGTTTCAGTGGAACTGTTACAGGACTAGCAAGCAAGCAATGTCATTGGCTGCAGCAGGATCAGCAGAGGCCAATCAGCTTGTGTCATGCAGTAATGATGTGATTGTAGATCGCATGTAAAGGATCTATCAGCCTGCGCCTCTTGAGTTTCATGACTGAACTAGATATATAAACCAAATTTAATGTCAAAATGGTGTTAACAAGGTTGGATGTGTGCATGTCCAAAGTCCCCAGTTTAAAATAAGTTACAATAGACTTTTATTCATTCACTTCTCCCATAGACATCAGTGTTTATATCTGAACTAAGTGTTTAATGAACTTTTATCCCAGTTCTTCTGTGATAAAATGAATATTTGTAACACAGAAATAACGGTACTGTGTTGAAAAGACTGTTTGTGAAGCTGTTTCATGTACATGACAGACTCTTTTACATGACAACTGCTTTCTCTGGCTCAGCCGCAGCACCAACGTAGCTCTGAATGTTTCGGTGTTTTAACAGTTCTTCATGTAGCTCTAGATAAGAATAAAGTCATGTATTATAAATGTTTATGAGGCCAGAGTATGTACTGACCATGAGTGCTTTTACTATGTCATCATTAGGTTTGTTATAGTCATTTTTAAATTCCTCCTTGTAAATAGTTTGTTGCTAAAAGCCTTCATAATTCAAATGGAACACCAGGTTGCATATTAAAAGTCTCAGGCCAAAAAATATCCTTAAATTCATTGAAGTTGAATGTGAGCACTGAATGCGTCTTTAGAGGCTGTACAGGGGTAAAATGGCTAAAAGGATACATACTGATTCATACTCAAGTTTTAAGAAGCATAAAATGCATCTCAACTCCTGTGAGTTTTTGTAAAAGGTTAGAACATGGCTTAAACGTGTGCACACACACCTGTACACACAAGCACACCTTACCTTAGAATGACTCAGTATTATGAAATAAGCATTTTTTTGTAACCTGAATGAAGAAACTTGAGATGAACTGTTAAGATATAAACCCTCCCCCATGGTAGAATAATGTTTAATTTATCTGTAGCCAAATTCTGACACTAATCAGGTGGGTGTTTTTTCTGTCTTGTCTTGCTATTAAAATACCCACACCACATTGGTGCCAATGAATAATATTAGATTAGTTATAACAATTGAGTGCTGTATCCAGTCTTGAGATACTGCTGCCAACTAATGCTGCACTTAGAGCTGTCTGCATATTAGATAATGTTTAAACCATTTCAGCTTGATTTAACCTCATGATACAGCCATGAAAGACTGGATTCTGTCTCTGTTTTCCTCCTTGGATAATTTTTTTTTTCTGATATCTCAGTTGGGTTGTATATTTTCAGAATCCATGCTGTGCAAGTCACCATGGCAACTAAGCTTCAGGTTGTTGACTAGCATTACAATAAAACAGCTTTCTCATTTCTGCAAGGGACCAAGATGGGAAGGGGGGAAAATAAGAATCAATACAAGGGTGAATCTCGTAACACCTGTCAGGAACATGTCCAGGTTATTTTTCCATCTTAAAATCAAAAGAAACATTTGGTAACACTTTCAATGAAGCCTGTATTTATAATGCATTATTAGGGAATTCTTAATGCATTATAATACATGCATAATGCCATACAAACAACCTTATAATATGACAGTTGTACAACAGTTACAATACATTATAATACTTACCTATAGAGTACAATGCATTATAACACCAGATGAAGCCTACATTTATATGTATCATAAGAGTGAAAATGAAACCAGACATGTTTTTGGTTTATTTATTTGTATGTGTAATGCTCAAAACACTCACTATCTTTTTCTGCTCCTCAAAGTCAGTTACATCCCTGCTGAAGTCTTCACGACGCCCGGTTCAGAAGTAACGGTTTATGCCGTCTTTCACAACCGCAGCTGGAGTGCGAGGAAAGCTGTGTGGTATCTAAATGGGCAAAAGAAGATTCCGGAAAGCCAGTACAGGGTGATCAACTATCAGGTCAGCGCAGTCACTCTGAAGGTAGATGAACCCGGGTTTGATACTCTGATGTGCTGCCAACAGTTGGTAGAGAGGGTCAACTGCAGCATCCCCTATGCCAAAATATACACAGAAGGTGGGCTATGAATTATGGAGGACATCTTTATCCAGACAGTTAATCCAATTTTGCTTGTTTGAAAAGCTAGATCATTTAAAATGGGCTCTTTTCTTCAGGGAGTTTTAATGCAGATATTACCTGCGAAAGCAAGATTTCAAAGGTGGACACCATGGCCTGTAAGTGGAATAATAGTGTTTGGGCGCAGGTCAGACCCCTTTACAGGTATGAACACAATCATTGCTCATCCGTTTTCTATTCTTGTCAGATTGTTTGCTGCACGGATGCTAAAGATCTTACATTTTTGTTATAGACAATATAACGTTTTATCAAACGGTACATGTGAAACCATAGCAAAGACGCAGGGCAGTGAAGAAGCTGAAGAAAACATGTCTTTGGTAAAGGAGTGCCCACTTGATGCAGAAGACCACAAAAAATGCAATTTAAGCGGCCTTAGCCTGTTTCGTTGCCACAAAATCTGGTTGGAAGTGGAAGGAGGGCGTGGCAAAGTGAGATCACTTCCTGTCAATGTTTTACCCTTTGACTATGGTGAGTTCCAAAGATTTCCAGCAGCATTCTGATCCAATCTTAAGTTATAAGTATTCTGTTGGTTTTCAATTACAGACTGAATTGCTGTCTGACAAATGAAACTGGAATCTTTCACTGAAAATTAAATATATCAATATAATATTATATATTAGTTTTAATTAAATATAAGTGTATTTTGAAATGTAAATATAATTAAATATATCTATCTACCTATCTCTCTCTCTCTCTCTCTCTCTATATATATATATACTGTATATATACAAATATAAAAATGTGTATATATATATATATTTTTTTAATGTCTCTGCTATCACTTTTAATTAGTTTAAGGCATCCTATTCTTGCCACTGTATTCACGTTGCAAACTGAGATGAATAACAATTTCCCTCTGTGTTTTTCAAAGTGAAACCATCTCCTCCCTCATTCCTTGAAGCGATCACTTTGCCAAACAAAACCTTGAGCGTAAAGTGGGGACATCTCATTTCACCTGTATACGACATGCAGTATGAGCTGCGCTTCGTGGCTTTGCGTGGGATGGCAAATGTGCAATGGGAGGTAGGAAGAAGTTTTTGGAAGATGGGGTCTTAGGTGGACAATGAAACCAGACAGCTGAAGTAAATATATTTTAGCTAATGCTTCATGCATAGTGCGCCATCACAGGGGGAAGGCAGTGAAGTACGGTGGTCTGATCTGTTTATCTGTAATTGAGATGTTTCGGATTGAAATGATAAGCTAAACTGATCCTAAATGAATAAATCAAAGTTAAACGTTCCTCTTCTTATGCCCACCAAACTTCTTAGAACTTAATTTTCAATTGATCCTTTTTAGATTTCAAAAGGAAGATGGTTATATTCTGTACTAATGTCTTCAGTTTTCTGTGGCATTTACAGGTCATCCGTTCTCTATCGATAGAACAGGCAGAGATTCCGCTTGAAGATTCCTGTGTTCAGTTTAAAGTAGAAGTTCGCTGTAAAAGACTGAATGGCTCTGGATACTGGAGTGACTGGAGCAGCAGTCACACTTCGATTGTTTACAACAGGAAAGGTAAAGCTATCAATATAGTTCTGCTACTATTATTTATGTTATACAGAAGCCTTAATTTTCTCCTAATCTCAACAAAGCAACAGCTATTAATTGCTCACCATCTCTCGTCATTCGCAAACCATTTATCTGTCAAACATCATTCTATAACCATGCAGACATCCTTCGAGCTGGCTGGCAGTGAAATTGACCATATGTTCTTCAAAGTGACTATAGTGTCGACGATAGTGTCATACTCCTCCTCAAATGTCTGAACTATTTCAGCTTGAGTCTCTAGTCAAAGAAATAGCTTTTGTTACCTCCAGATCAAGAAAAACAAGAAAAAACTACTTTTAAATTGAAATCAAGAAAACTGTTTTGTTATGTAGAGATCACAAGGAAATTAAGATTTAAGGAAAACAACTTTTGTTATGTGGAGATCACAAGAAAATTGTCAACATCTTGAAAAAACGTTTGTTGTCTGTTGTAGTCAGTGTATGCTTTTTTCCTGCGAGCTTTTTGTTTTTCTATGGATTTTTTTTTTTTTGCATAGTAAAATAATACCTTTAGTTGTAGTTTGCCTTTTTGACAAATAATTTTGTCAGATAAATACCATAACCAAATTTAGTGTTTTGTTCTTCCCTCATATTTAATATATTAAAAAATATGAAACATCTTCCTTATATTTCGATGGTTTAATCGAACTTGTATGGTCATTAAAAACAAATATCCCCTCGGACATCACTTTTGGCCACTATTGTATAACAAAAAATATATGGAATAGAAATTTGATCTTTTTTTTTTTTAAATCGTTTGTGATGAAACCCACATTACTTTGCCAATATGTATGACAACAGCATAAAAGAAGACCAGACTGGAACTGAAATAAATAAATAAATCAGAAGAAATCATTCTTTCATTTTGGCCTTGGTAGCCCATGTGATTCTTCACTTATTCTGAATACACACCTGCTTTATAATAACCATTTGTATGTACATGAGTCATGAGTACTTTTGTAATTTGTGAGAACTTCATATGAATGAAGTATAAGTGATGTTTACAAGGATGGGCTGATGACAATTTAGAATTTTATTTTATTGCTTTATTTTTGTTGTCAGAAACCCTGAATATAAGTTACTCATCGGTTTAATTTGTTAGTGTGATTGTAATCATTTAAATGACCTTGCATATATTAATTGGCTTTGTCTTCATATTGAAAATGTTTTGAACTGAACAGAGTTACGATAGAAAATCCATTAGGGTTCATGGAAATTGTACCACACATTACCCACCTAAAGTGCAATGCAACTGCTGAGGTGAAGATCAATATGTTCTTACAACACCATTTGTCAGCTCTTCACAAAACCTTTCTAAAATCTTTACGTTGATGCAGAGGTGTCTCCTAGTGCCAGAACTCACGCTGAGACATTTTTCAGAAGAAACTATTGGTAGCAGAGTGTCGTCAGCATTTCAGGGTATAATCACAGTCATTCTTGTCTGGTACAGTAAAGGTGATGATACACAGGGCAACTTTTTGAGCAATGTTGCTGGGCAATGTTGCCATCAACAAGCAACCAGATGAGACACAGGGCCCACGACCAATCTAAATTATCCAGATAGAAATTTTATTGGCCATTTTCAATGGGAAAGTGCCCAAGCAACAATCCGAAAGATTGCCCAGCAACATTGCTCAAAAAGATGCCTTGTGTATCATCACCTTAAGTATGGGGTTGTAGGAATTTGCCATACCTTCTTTCTTAGTTACAAGAATACTTAACTGGAGGTTTGTAGTCAGAAGGTATGCTAGGTGTCAGATAATAGAGAAATATTTCATATGAAAAGCTAGTAAAATTACAAAAAATGTGGCGGTCATAGCCTTGATGACAGCGCTCCAACATACAGTATGGTGAGAGCGATTCATGGCTCATTGTCCTTTCCCGATCCCATTCTTCTCTCTCTTATCCAATTGTTTCCTGTCTTTCTGGGTTTGTCCTTTCCAAATAAAGGCAAAAAGTCCAACTTGATTACTGAATGAAAAATGCTTACTGTGCAATTATGACATTAAATAATTCCATAAGTTGTTTAGTCCTTTTTATGAAGGTTAATTTAAGTTTATTATGCTTATATTAATATTTATTTTATAATGTATAACATTTGTTTAAGAACAATCCAACTATATGAAGGGATCAACAACTTCTATTTAGGTTTGGACTGGGATTTTTGATGGTGGTTAAATAAGTTTTTTTGTGACCATTTCTCATTTCCATTTTTTTCCACTGGTTTATAATTAAACAATTAATTTGAAATTACATTTGAGGTATGCCTATGTACACTACAGTCCAAAACATTTTTTATAGTTACATATTTCTATTTTAAATGAATGCTGTTCGTTGAACTTTCTATTCATCAGAGAATCCTAAAAATATGTAACATATTTTATATATTAAATATATTATGTTTTTTTATATATTAAATATATATTAAATATGTTATAATGTTGTTATATTAAATTGTTTTATATCACAATATTCCTGTTTTTTACTGTATTTTACTGTATTTTTGGTCAAGTAAATGCATCTTTGGTGAGCATAAGAGACTTCTTTTTAAAAAAAACTTTTGATCCCAACCTATACCATTCCCCTCTAATTCATCCATAGTTTCCCCATCCCCTCTTTTCTTTTCTCAAAAGACCAAATATAAAATTGAGACACAATGAGGCATGGTCTATTAAAAAGACCAGACTCTATTTCAGCTTTAATATACCTTTTTGAACATAAGATATAGTGTCCTGGAAATAATCATGACTGTATAGCCTTGTCATTTCAGTACCAGAAATGGGACCAGACTTCTGGCGCGTTCTACAAGAGGATCCTGTTACTAGGAACGTGACAAGTGTCACACTGATCTTTAAGGTTGGTAATAATTGACGTGATTGACTTTCTTTAGCAGCCAAATTATTGTGATATAAAAAAAGTCTTCTGTGTTTGAGCTTGAATTAAATGGTTTTGTTTATTTGTCAATTTTAGCAGCCTGTCCTATCAGGAGATCCATATAGTTGTGTGGAGGGTCTCGTGATTGAACACCAGGCCTCAGGTGGAGCCGTGTGGTCAAAAGAAACAACCTTGGCTCAGTTTCACTCATTCCAGTGGAGGGAGGAAGTGCACACAGTCACTGTAATGTCTCGCAACGCTTTGGGCATCTCTACACGGAATAGCAACATGACGCTGTTACATCAACCCAAACGTGAGCTGACATGCTTCACCCTTCCTATAACATCACACAAAATTCTTTCATATTCAGTCTAATGCATTTTCAATGTTTGATGCGCAAGGAGTTTTGTTTGCCTTCAAACTAAATATGTGTCTATGTATGTGCCTAATGATGGCGTTTTAATTCATCCGGCCCTAAATTTTTGAAGTAACTGTTTTGATAGAAGCTTAATGTTGTTTTGTTGGTGAAATTATTGTTGGGGAAGAAGATTTGGATTAGTTATTACATATATACAATGAAAGATAATAGGATTCTCTGATATTTTGTTCCTGCTTGTTATTATCTGTTCCCGCACATAGAAATAATAAGGTTTCCCCTATTATTTGAATTAATAATGTCCTTCTTTCCTTTTTTAGGACGATGTGTACGTTCGTTCAGCGCAGTTGAAAATGCGAGCTGTCTGCATCTCTCTTGGAGCCTGTTACCTGATCAGCCGGTGCCTCAGTCATTTGTCATCGAATGGTTAGACCTGAACAAAGACCCTAAACAGGACGGATCTCTAACTGAGAGGCTACAGTGGGTCAGAGTTCAGTCCGCATCGAGGGATCTCTCTCTTTGCCGTATGTTATTTTTGTTGATATTTTCAGGGTTTTAGACACATGAATGTCAAGTACTGGAAAGTATGTGAAAACAAACATAGGTCCTTGAAAGTTCTTGTATTAAACAGTAACAACATTTTTAGAGTAGCATTTTGCTTTTACAAAAATTGGCCTTTATGCGCTGCCAATGCCAGAACGAAACAGCGCTACTGACTATTTTGAAGAATGTTGGTAATCAAACAGTTGACAGTCGCCATTGACTTCCATAGTATGGAAAAAGATACTATGGAATTGAATGGCTACCATCAACTGTCTGGTTACCAACATTCTTTAAAATATCTTCTTTTGTGTTCAACAGAAGAAAGAAGCTGAAATGTTTTCAATAATGATTCATGAAAAAGGAAAACAAACCAGTGTGAAATAAAAGTTAAAAGCAGGAATAAGAAAGCTGCAAACTGCATCTCTCCTTCAAACTCGCTCTCTCTCCTCATTGATTTTTTAAAAAGGTCAAATAACCTTTAAATTTGATTTTAGTTGTCGGTATATGCATTAACATTACTGCAGTAATGATAGACACAGGTGCAGTAGGTTTTTGATACTGTCCAGATTGGTAGTAACAAATCCACCTTTATTGTCTTTATTGTGCTTGATATAAAATAAAAGGTGCTTTCATATCAGAAAATGAAACATAAAAAATAGTTTATTCTTAGCAGTAGAAATGATCTATAACAGAATATCTTGTTTTTGTACAGGTCGTTTTTATGGCTCAGAGGAGTTCACATTGTATCCAGTGTTTGTGGATGGTGAGGGGGAGCCGGTTCGATGCACAGGTAGGTTTTATAGCAGTGACAAACAATGCATTGACGTCATCATTTGATCAATTAACCAACTGAAGCCATTTTTTTTACACACATTTGGTGTTTGGCAAGTGGTCCCTGGTTGAAATACATTGTAGTATTATATAAAATATGAATTTATTGACTGACAACTGTGTTCACATTATACAAATAGCTGTCTGAAAAAATTAAAAATGTTCATCTAAAGAAAATACAGGAAAATCATGTTGATTTGAATGTAAGTTGTTTTTTGTTTTGTCTTCCAGCTACTAGAGGCGACCCTGCAGCGTACATACTGCTATTGATCATTGCGTTCCTGTCAGTGGTGCTGTTTGTCACACTCATGATGTCACAAAACCAGTAAGACCTACAACTATCTTCTCATGGTCAAGATAAAGATAGTTAGAGTATCATAGGTTTTGTCTGTGACCCCTAGAGTATCCAGTGAGATACTGCAGGGATCTGCCAAATATCTGATATACTGATTTTGTGAAACTATTAAAATAATTTAGGGCTTTCGATTTAACGTTAATTTAATTAGTTATAGAAAAATAGCGCAAATAAAATTATTTAACGCTTTTAACGCACCCGCCCCACCCCAGAACTACGTAGGTCATCTTTCATACAGTTGATTGGTGATGAACATAAAAAGCAGGGCAACAACTCACTGCTTGATTGAGCCTATCGAATTCAGTTAGAATGCCCCTAAAATTCAAGATATCACGGCAAAAATACCCCTATATGAGTTTTTGTCTTATATTTATATAATATGATATAGTTAACCAATGTCACATGAGTAACAAGCGCAATATTATGAGTGCTGTTTTTGTCCCAAATAAGTGCAAATGTGATATTGATTTTATACAACAGTCCAATAAATAAGAAGTTAATGTTGTGTTATATTTTAGACACAATATTGTCTGTTTTTGCTCAATTTTGCCAATGAAAATATTACCTGTAAAGCCAGAGCAGAACTGTTGTGTGTCTCCGAGCAACACAGCGGTGTTTCCTTTCTGAATGAATCTGCGTTTTGAGCTAATCAATCTGGTGAACCAATGACTCAATGGCCCATTTGAAAAGAGAGCCATTTACTTAAAGAAATAGTTCACTTAAAAATGAAAATTCTGTCATCATTTACTCACCCTCAGTTGTTTCAAACCTGTATGAATTTCTTTCTTCTGCTGAACACAAAAGAAGATATTTTGAAGAATGTCGGTAACCAGACAGTTGATGGACTCCATTGACTTCCATAGTAGGAAAAAAAATACTATGGAAGTCAATGGGGTACATATTAACTGTCTGGTTACCGACATTCTTCAGCAGAAGAAAGAAATTCATAGCCTGGTAAAAACCAGACCATTCTCAGTAGTAACTGAGTTATGGTCTGGCAAAGCTTCATTAATAACTCATTTCCAAAGGGGCGTCACCAACGGACGTCGCTCAAATGCCTCTGGGCGCAATTGGATAGACCTAAAACCAATCAGAGTGATTGTCATCGTGTAAAGCCATATGCTGCGTCCCAATTCGCCTAAGTTACACTACGCCATAAAAGTATGTACTCTTTTTGTGAAGAAAAGGTATTTACTTTTGAATGTGTAGCAAAACAGTAGGCAAGCTTTGGGACATACTACTTCGTCATCTTTATCGGACGGATCTGTCGTGTGCATCCTGTCATGTAAACTGCCCTGTCAATCATCTTGTCACAGTTAAAATCATCTATTAAATCTAATTTAATTTCCTACCGTTTCGGAGAGAAATGTAGTAGCACGTTCATCTGCCAGTGGGTCTTTCATGGAGACTGTCCTCATGTGTTTGCAATTTGAATATAATAATGCATTTAAAAGTTGAACGGACGTCGCTCAAATGCCTCTGGGCGCAATTGGATAGACCTAAAACCAATCAGAGCGATCGTCATCTTGTAAAGCCCGCCTCAACGTTTCTGATTGGTGCCGCGATTTCGACGGATTAGAAATGGGCTTGAATGAGCTCTTTGCCAGACTACTTGCAGAACAAATCTAAATTTGCCGGAAGTTGTCTGGGTTTTCCCAGGCTAAGAAATTCATAGAGGTTTGAAACAACTTGAGGGTGAGTAAATGATGACAGAATTTTCATTTGTAAGGGAACTATTCCTTTAATTCCTGAATGAATCAGCCAATTGAACGAATCGAATGAATGAATAACTCAACGACTGACTCATTTAGACAATTACTGCCACCTACTTGCAGTTTAAATTTCTCAATTTCTTATTTAGAGTATCCATTCATTAAAAAAAAAAAATCATATTTTGGGAATAGTTTGCCCAAAAATGAAAATTCTGTTTATTTACTCACCATCATGTATGTCTTTCCTTAGTTTGCGGAACATAAACAAAGATATTTTCAAGAATGTTGGTAACCAAACTGTTTTGGTCTGTTGAATCAAATAAAAATGTTCTTTCTAAAACTAATTTTTGTAATGTCTATTTGATGATTTTCTCATTTAACACAACAATGATTTTAAATGACCTTTTGGAGGTAATTTCTCATCCAAATTTGTTGTTCGATTAATTTCCATAATTACAACATTTATAAGCATTTCTTTTTTTATCTAATTAATTACATGATGTGCCAATTAATTAATCTAAAAAATGTTATTGCTTGACAGCCAAAATCATTAAATCAAAATATATTAACTTCATACCAAATCTAAGTTAAGTTAAAAAGCTTAAAGGTTAGATAAATGTTTTGTTCACATAAAAATTAATTTAAGGTTAAATTATAATGTGCAGTAATTATATATGACTCAATAGTAAGTATTTAATTGCTTTTCAATGCAACTATCATGACAAAGTATGTACCGGTACTGTAAATGCATGAATATCCATACCATGTTATTATAGCCTGGGAGCTTTAATGCAACATTCAGTTAGTGCTCTGCTGCTCTATTCACCAATGGATAATGGATAAATAAGGCTAAAAAACTGGCCTGACAGAAAAATCAGTCAAATCAGATTATAAAATCACAGACCATCTGTTTATATACCTAGGTTACCTTAAAAAAGATTGAATGTGTTTGTTGGAAGCTTCAGTGTATATTGATTTTGTAAGACAAGTTTGAATTAAAGCGAGGCATTGTAAGCTGATTTGAATGGGATTTTGTTTGGTTGTATTGTACAGGACATAACTGGGCTTACAGAGTGAATAAGGAATGTAATGTACATAATCATTCTTTCTTAGCAATGGTGTAGTTTGCTTGAGGGTAAATATTTCACAGATAATTACCAAAGTAACTGATACAATCATATTGCTGCTCATCTGTTTAGACTTGTTCCCCAAAGGATAATATCGTGACTACAGTATGTGTACCACAAAAAGGGACATGCCTATTAAGCCCATTTAAGGAGTGGCAGAAGTGCAAATTCATTTTTATTTATCAAGTTTTTATTTTCTTATGTTTGAGTACAAAATATATTTTGTGCATATATACACACATACATTTACATTACAGTTTAAAAACATTTTCGGCCTGTACATTTTTGAAATGTTTTCGGAAGAAGGCTACATTTGTTTGATCAAAAATTCAGTAATATAATAATCCTATAATCCATCATCTTACAGGATGAGAAAACTCATGTGGAAGGATGTTCCAAATCCCAACAACTGCTCCTGGGCCAAAGGAATGGACTTCAGGCAGGTCAGTGTGACCAACTGTCACATAAACAAATTAGCATCCAGTGACAGAAATTTAAAGCTAAAATGGTCTAATCTTCTGCCTTTCTATTAAGGGCTAAATATATTATTATATTTTAAATGTACAAATGAGAGATGGATCTGAATGGCTTAATTAAGCAGAGTACACAGTTGTTGTTTTTTCATCACATAGAGAACCATTGTTTGTATTGGACCATTGTTTAATTAATAAATTAATTAAATTGACACTTGAATGTTACATACATATTTCAGGCATGTAATGTAATGTAAACATAACACCCCCATTCAATTCAATTAAATAAGCTACAGCTTTCTGTAAAGCTGTTTTGAATGATATGTAATGAAAAAAAGCACTATATAAAAAAATGTGAATGGAACCGAATTGAATAGAAATACAGATCCGTATAAATTCTGAAAAATCTCATCCCTGGTATTTGTGTAAACATTATGCTGCAGGTAAAGCTGATAGGAGAAACTGTTTTAACACATTCAAAATACATCAGTTATCACATTTCCACAACACTTGTGTTTCTTGCTCCTTGCAGATTGACACCATGGAGAACCTGTTCCCTCACTCTGAAGGTCTCACTGCCTGTCCACTGCTGCTGGTCTCTGAGAGCATATGTGAGGTGGAAATCGAGAAATGTCCTCCTCTCATGCCTGAACATGAAAAAGAAAATGAAGTACTCATTTATACCTCTGGAGAACAGGAAACCACAGACTCTGCCCGTCTGGGAGACTCCTCTGAACCTTTATCACTGGAGGCTTCCACTGCCGCTGCTACCCCGGAAACATCAGGCCAGTCCTCAGTGACGTACTCGACCGTTCTCCTCTCCGATCAGCCTGCTCTCCTTCAAAAGCAGCAGGAGAGTCTGAGCAGCTCCAGCGACGAAGGCAACTTCTCTGCCAACAACTCAGACATTTCTGGCTCCTTCCCTGGAGGACTCTGGGACGTGTGCTTGGACAGCACCAATCCTCGCCATTCCAGCTCCTACAACTCCGTGGAAGAGTTCTCGGAAACATCGGAACAAGATTATGAAGCATCGGAAAGCACCGGTGTAGCCAAAGACCTCTACTACCTCGAGATGAATGAGGAGGAGAAGCAGGAAAGAGAAGAGGATATTGAGGAAGCACAGGATGGACAGGATAAGAATGAGGTAGTTATGAGGGTGGACGCCAGGCCTCTTCTGGAAGGCAAAAATTCCACAGCCGTCGATTCCAATAATGTATCTCATAGCATTCCACTTTATCTGCCTCAGTTTCGAACCGAATGCATTAATCCACCCTGAAATAATGAGAACAGCACCACCTGGTGGTAATGTGGGATAATTTTATTCCTCACTGGATGGAAGTTCATAAAATGCCTCAGTGGCTTTCCAACAGGGCTGCAGGATTTGGGGAAAAGAAACCTAATTAAAAAAAAAAAAAAAATTCTGATTGAATTTGTGACTTCTGTTTAAAAAGTGTTTTTTTTTTTTAAAGCTCCAGGCTGAACAATTCGAGGGAAAAAATCGATTTGCAAATTTTGTGATTATACAGTGTGATTATAAAATACAGCATTACTATAAAATTATATATATTTTATTATCAGTTTTTATTAAGATTATTATTACTAAAAGAAAAATACTTGGCAAAATAAAAATATTAATATTGTAATATTTCACTGTAAAATAAAAACATTAAGAAAAAAATATAATAATTATGCCAAAAATTATTTTACAGGATAACAGTAAAATTACATTACTAATATGAATGGCTGTCTCAATTTCTTCATTTTCAAAAATTAAACCATCAGCTACGCAAGTTTTTACGCAACGCATAAGTTAACCAGATACCAGATCAAATGCAGAGATGAGTTTGTGTGGAGCAGCATTTCCTGAAAGACACTGAAAACATCAGATCATGAGCTGAGTGTGTGTAAAACAACACTATGTGGTGCTTCATTCTGAATTAAAAGGATTTATTTCCATTAATCCTGCAGCCCTACTTTCTACCCTCAACCTGTATCCAACAATATCTACCATTCATTCCATGTCCTAATTTCGTCTATCTTGAGTAAAACAATCAAAACATTGTCACGTTTCACCTCCTACCAACTGAGTGTTTTAGTTGACTCTTTTATGATCGGTTTGACTCACCTCTAATACATTACACATTTGAAGGTTTACAGCCAGATTACCCAAGCTCTGCTGATAAGGGCATCCAAGCACAGTTTAAACTCTGAATGTCTCTGATGGGTTGATGATCAGCATTCATTGCAGGAACTCGCTGCTTTCCACCTTCATCACATTGGACATTTCGTAAGTGTTTGAAGGCTGAAGTAAGATCTTATAAAGACCACACTAACTGGAATGAAGTGCTATCGCAGGAAGGACTTTATTTACTCTCTCAGTGTGGTGGTCACAGTCGCAGTCACGCTTTAGTGGCTGTTTGTGCTTCATCAAGTCCAGCTTATAAATGAAGAGACTTTTTAAGATGCGTCCATCTGAATATCAGCTTTGTGAAGAAATAGCTTCTCATGTCTGCCTTTACATTGGGCTTATTCATTCAATATGAATGTATATTTTGTCAGTGAGGTCTGTGTTTGGAAACTCAAATATTTTAAGTCTACAAAATGTCATCTATTTTCAGTGTATGGTCATTTTTGATGAAATGAGGGTTAAATGTAACTGGTTAAATATATGTCAATCAGTAGGAATGTGTGTACAGTACTCATGTATTTCTTATCTATTTTTCTGGTCAGAATAAACTATTTATTGCAGTTATGGTCAAATGTTATTTGTTTACTTCTATTTAATTAGTTACAACATTTCTACATATTGTTTTAAGAAATAAAGCTTGTATCCATCTATCTGTTTACATAAGCTATGCCTGCCGCCTTTAACATTGAATGCGTTTGCCTTGAAAAACCATTAGATAAGATGATTGATTTCAAGACATAAAATATCATTTGGAAAATCCAAATAAAGAGGATTACTATAGGCTAGGTTGCTGTTGGAAAATGTGTTAGTGAGGCCAGCAGGGGGTGCTCACCGCCTGGTCTGTGTGGGTCCTACGCCCCAGTATGGTGACGGGGACACTATACTGTAACAAGCATCCTCCTTATGAAACATTGAAACGAGGTCCTGACTCTCTGTGGTCATTAAAAATCCTATGGCACTTCTTGTAAAAGAGTAGGGTGTAACCCCTCTGTCCTGGCCACATTCTCTCAATGGCCCTTGCCAATCATGGCCTCCTAATAACCCCCATCCTTTGAACTGGCTCGATCACTCTCTCTTCTCTGCGCTTACAGCTGGTGTGTGGTGAGCGCACTGGAGCGGTGCCTGTTGAACTGTTGCTGCCGCCGCATCATCCAAGTGGATGCTGCACACTGGTGGTGGTTGAGGAGAGACCCCGGACATGATTGTAAAGAGCTTTGGGTGTGCAGTAGTACATATAGGAAATGCGCTATAAAAACTTAATTCATTCATTCATTCATTCATAAAAAATTACATGTATATCATATGTGGAAGTCTCAGGGCCAACATATTTTTTGGTCAGAATGCAATGATACAATGTCCTACCTGCCTGTCAGTGTATGTATTTCTATACCTCCGTGGCGTGAACCCTGCTCGCGCAGACTGCGCATCATCAGCACGTTCCGTAAGGCTTTGCGAAGTTGTAGCTGTTCACCTCCTCAGACTTGTCCATGTGTTTCTATGTCAACACCATCAAAGATGAAATGAATCTGCAGCAGTCAGGTGGTACAAGTAAGTGCTCTGTAAGTTGTTTACATTCATTATTATTGCCCAGCTTGCTGTCTTTGCAAAATTTTAGGGGGTTTTAACTCTGAGCTCGAGCTTAGGTTCGAGCCTCCTCCAAGGACAGCAAGCCAAGTTAGTTTACTATTAACCTTTAAGGCTGAGTGAGCAGGCGAACTTGTGAAATGATATGTGCTTACTGAGACGTGAGGTAACTTAACGCCATCTCTTATGACACTTTGCTGAATCTGCTCTGGCTGCGCAGCACGTTCATGTGTTTTGAAGGAGGTGTGGCTTTGGAGATGGTCTGAAGGGAAGGTGAGATCTAATGCTTTCAAAGCTCACTTGCTATCGCTAGCCGCTCCAAAATTGCCTACCCTACCTTTAATTTACGCACGCTTCGTCATATATGCTGGGGTGAGTAGCTCTGACAGCAAACGTGCCCATTCATTATGGGTAAAAAAAGAAGAGAAATATGGAATCGGTATGTATATATAATTTTTTTATTTTTTTTTACATTTGTTCACTGCTACAATTGTTTGAGGGAATTCTACATGTAAATGCACATGTTTGTTGTAACATTTTTAAGTGTTTTGTCATCCATGTGTATTTAATTATAATGAATAAATAAAATATAAATAAAAAATTTAATAGAATAAAATTATTATTCTAAGTTAAGTAAAATTCTCTTTTTAAAATCAATTAAAGAACAAGTGGTCATGGTGGAGAGAGTACTAAAGGCAGGACAAAAACCACACTACACAGCTGTAAGCCGTACTTGGTATATCCATATTGATTCATAGCACTTGGTATATCCATATTGATTTGTCTGCGTTGGTTCTCCTATGAATAGAGGGAAATTTCACTGCTTCTAGGTGGCCAACAGATGGCACTGTAACACTCTTATTTGCCATCATACACCTGCCAGCGCATTATACTCATGCATATCAGTCCTTTTTGTACTGTATTATAGTATATGTACTATGTTTGTGTGTGTGTGTGTAAATATATATATATATATATATATATATATATATATATATATATATATATATATATATATATATATATAATTCACAAAAATAAAATATATAGTATATATAGTATATAATAGTATATAATATAACAATTTTGTCTATACAATTATGTCTATGGAATGTCCCCATTTAGATAGCTATGTAAACGTGTGTGTGTGTGTGTGTGTGTGTGTGTGTGTGTGTGTGTGTGTGTGTGTGTGTGTGTGTGTGTGTATGTGTGTATGTATGTACTGTATCATGTATGTATGTGAACCATAAGCACCGTTAATAAAAAAAAAAAAAACAAACCTTCTTTTTATAACTGCATTAGAGCAGCAACTTTTTCTGACCAAGGGACCACTAACTTAAATAAGATGAAAAAATATAAACAGTATACATCAGCATAACATTATCTATTTCAAAACATATTTTTTTTAAAGAAATGTCTAAATGCTGTATGTCAGCCTATATGGACCTCCTGTCACCTTGCTTTTATGCAACAATTAAATTATTAATTGTAATTGTCTTTAGCTTTCCAAAAATTAAAATGGCTTATTTCCCAATCATATCTTTGAGACGGAAAACAGACACAATCCAATAATGGTTTAATCAACAGGTCTGAGTGCACTCCTCATCTCTGATACTTCGGCACCGCTCCGTAATCTACTTAAGACAGCTTTAACGATCTCATTAGAGACAGGTTAATTGGTCATGCACTCACTCATTCTTATATCCTGCTTATCCTGCTCAACTAACAGACACATCTGCTTTAAAGAATCCCTCGACAGCTCAACATAAAATCTGATCCTTATGCTCGCCAAGGCTGCATTTATTTGATCAAAAATAGGCTACAGGAAAAACAGTAGTATTGTGCAATATTATTACAATTTTTAATATAATTTAATATATTTTAAAACGCTATTTATTTCTATCTATATTCTATCTATTTACAAAGCCAGTGCCAGTCTTCATTGTCACATGATCCTTCAGAAATCATTCTGATTTGGTGCTCAAGAAAAATTTCTTCTTTTTATTCATATTTTTGTTGAAACCATGTTCAGTTTTTAGAATAGAATAGACTTTATATATTATATAAAGTCTTTGGTGTTACATGATATGCATTATATATTATGTGTAAATATTATTTTATTATAATTATTTTGTTACCATAAGTTTATCCAGTCTTCACTGAGTGCATGGTAAAAAAAATATTTGAATTGATAAAAATAACCAACATTAATTAATTGGCTGATTAATTGAACAATTAACAATTAATGTTGTTGACATTAAAGGGATAGTTCACTTTGAAATTAATTTTTGATATGTTTTAGCTTACCTCAAGGGCATCCAAGATGTAGGTGTCTTTGTTTCCGCAGTAGTTTCAATTTTGATATTTTTAGGTCAAACCGTTCTTGTCTGTCAGTCATTTAATGCAGGTCGATGGTCACTGGCTCAAAACACAAGCACAGAGTCCAAATTAAAACAATTCCCCATCGTCCAAATGAAACAATTCCCCATCATAAGTACACATTGATGGCCTAAGACACGAAACGAGCGGTTTGTGTGAGAAAACGAACAGTATTTATATAGTTGTTATCTCTTGAAAACAGCACACGTCCAAATGATCTGACGGCGCGGGCGGGTATAGATATATACATAGATGTCGCCTTGGCTACGGTTTCATTCCAATGAACTGCAGTAGCGAAGGCGACATCTATGTATATATCTATACCCGCCCGCGAGCGGGTATAGATATATACACTAGAAGTCGCTTGGCTACGGTTTCGTTCCAATGAACTGCAGTAGCCAATGCGACATCTATGTATATATCTATACCCGCCCGCGCCGTCAGATCATTTGACGTGTGCTGTTTTCAAGAGATAACAACGATATAAATACTGTTCGTTTTCTCACACAAACCGCTCGTTTCGTGTCTTAGGCCATCAATGTGTACTTATGATGGGGAATTGTTTCATTTGGACGATGGGGAATTGTTTTAATTTGGACTCTGTGCTTGTGTTTTGAGCCAGTGACCATCGACCTGCATTATATGACTGACAGACAAGAACGGTTTGACCTAAAAATATCAAAATTGAAACTACTGCGGAAACAAAGACACCTACATCTTGGATGCCCTTGAGGTAAGCTAAAACATATCAAAAATTAATTTCAAAGTGAACTATCCCTTTAATGTGTGATAAAGTGGTTCTTTTGTTCTATTTCTGACAGGTATACATCAGTATATGAAAGTGTTTGACACAGTGTACACATTGACCATAACATAGCAAGTTTAATCTTAATATGTGAAGCAAATGCTGCACTTGTATGGTGTCCTCATGTCATCTGAGAGAAAATATTACATTTTGTTTATATTGGCCTTTTGTTCAGAAGCTATTAGATCAAATGTATTTTGTCTAAAGATTTTTGAACTGTTGGTGACGCTAGAGGGGCTTGTGAAACTGGCACCGTGACAAGGGATATTGCGATCCACTGGTTTGTCTAAGCATTTTCACAGCTGCCACAGACTCCAGTCAGAACACATAGAATAAAAAGAAAAACAACAGATATGGTGCTTGGCCCCTAAAAATAACCTTATGTCTGAAGATTTGGAAGCAATACATGCTTGTTACTGTCAGGGATCAGCCAGGCTCCACCACCACACAATCACAGAGATTGCTGTCACCTGAGTACTAATCACCCGCACCTGCACGTCATCTGATCATCAG
This sequence comes from Squalius cephalus, assembly GCF_949319135.1. Classification (NCBI taxonomy): domain Eukaryota; kingdom Metazoa; phylum Chordata; class Actinopteri; order Cypriniformes; family Leuciscidae; genus Squalius; species Squalius cephalus. The sequence goes on from NC_137131.1 coordinate 15,640,490, forward strand.
CACAGTCAGCACAAAAGCACTCACCTCACACAGTCACATCATCTGGTCTCGTTTGAGTAAGGACTTACTTCCCTGTTACTCTTACCTTCATACGATTGATGTTTAGTGTGATTGTCTACTGTCCAGTTTCTCCAAAGTCTCCATCGTCTTCCTGATTCCTGTCATCACTCAGCTACTTACCTCTCTCCGTTCCATTGTGTGTACTTCAGCGATCTCTCACCACAGCATCCACGACCTCTTTCATCATCTGCAAAAGCGAGCGCTTATTACCTCTTCCGGATACATGAGGGGGACGAATGGAAGACGGCCTTTTGACCCCCACTGGACACTATGAGTATCTGGTCATGCTGTATGGTCTGGTAAATGCCCCCTCCGTATTCCAGGACTTTATGCACGAGATGCTCCATGATTCCTTCATTGTACCGTGATCGTTTACATTGATGATATCCTGATCTATTCCCGGAGCCTGGCTGAACATCGCCATCACGTTGCGGAGGTCCTCCAATGCCTCAGAGAACATCACCTCTTCCTCAAGGCAGAGAAATGCTCCTTCCATCAACCAACCATCCAGTTTCTCGGCTATACCATCAGTGAACACGGCATCCAGATGGATGAGGGGAAGGTGAATGCGGTCCGGAACTGGCCCACACCTACCACCATCAAAGAGCTCCTCTTTTTTTCCCTTGGATTTTCTCATTTTTATCGCCGGTTCATCCATAACTACAGTTCCATCACCTCCCCGTTGACCAACCTCCTTCAGAAAAAGCCCAAGTCTCTGTCCTGGACACCAGCTGCCAACCAGGCTTTCCAGAGCCTTAAAGACTTGTTCACAAGTGCACTGCTCCTAATCCACCCAGACCCCAACAAGCCGTTCATCGTCGAAGTCGACGCCTCCACTACAAGGGTAGGAGTGGTGCTATCGCAGCAGCAGGGGAATCCAGCACGTCTCCATCCATGCACCTTCTCTTAGAAACAATCCCTGGTGGAGATTAATTACGATATTGGTAACCGAGAACTACTGGCCATCAAGCTCGCCTTGGAGGAGTGGAGACACTGGCTGGAGGGTACTAAGGAGAGATTCACAGTTCTCACCGATCACAAAAATATTCAATATCTCCAAGATACTAAATGCCTCAACCCCAGACAGGCAAGATGGGCTTTGTTTTTCTCCTATCTTCCCGGTCCAAAGAATTTTAAAGCTGATGCTCTATCCCGTCTCCATAACCAAAGACCCGGAGCCCATCTTGCCTCAAAAGATCATCCTGTGCCCCATCCAGTGGTCCATCCATCAGCAGCTTTCCTCCTCCAGTGTCTCCGAGCCATCTCCACCAGGGTGTCCAGCCGGTCGTACCTACGTTCTCCGGTCACAACGCAATAATCTCACGCACTCTGCACATTCCGTTGGCACTGGCCATCCAGGGGCCAACTGCACCCTCTCACTGCTACAAGATCGCTTCTGGTGGCCCAACATGGCCAGGGATGTAAGAAGGTTTGTCCAGGGATGCCCAGACAGCGCCATCTCCAAAAGCCCACGCCATCTCCCATCCGGTTAACCTTTTTCGTTGCCCGTTCCCTGATGCCCCTGGTCACACCTAGCCACCGACCTACCTCCCTTCGAAGGTAATACATGTATCCTAGTCATTGTTGACTGATTCTCCAAATCCTGCCGTATGATTCCTTTGAAAGGTCTACCTACTGCCATGAGCACTGCGGAGCTACTCTTCAACCACGTTTTCCGACACTATGGGATTCCTGAGGACATTGTGCCGGATCGAGGCCCGCAGTTCATCTACCAGGTTTGGAGGGTTTTCTTCAGACTCCTAGGTGTGACCGTCAGTCTCTCATTCGGATACCATCCTCAGACGAACGGGCAAATGGAGAGAAAGATCCAGGAGATTGGACGCTTTCTTCTGCCTTCTGCCACGGCCACCAGAACTCTAAACTCCAATTCCTAGGCTGGACCGAGTACGTGCAGAACTCCCTCTGTCAGCCTGCCACTAGACTCACTCCCTTCCAGTGTGTGCTCGGCTACCAGCCTCCACTGTTCCCGTGGTCAGGGGAACTCTCCGACGTCCCCTGTGTCGCCCCCTCCATCGACTATTGGTTCCGAGAGAGTGAGAGGGTCTGGGATGACGCACATCATCACCTTCAAGGGGCAGTGCGCAGACAAAAGACCCAGGGAGACACTTCCAGCCAGGACAGAAGGTCTGGCTTTCCACATGGGACATCAAGCTGCTCCTGCCCTGCAAGAAGCTGAGTCCCAGATTCGTTGACCCCTTCACCATCACCCGACAGATCAACCCAGTCACCTACCAGCTGCAGTTACCCTCACACTACAGGATTCACTCTACCTTTCATGTGTCACTCCTCAAGCCCTATCACTCACCCGTTTCTGTTCCCTCCACAGAGCCTGGCCCAACAGAGGAACCCCCCCTTCCGTTAATACTGGAGGATGGAATGGTCTACACCGTCCATGAGATCTTGGACTCCCAGTGTTGTGGTGGCCATCTGGAGTACCTGGTGGACTGGGAGGGCTACGGACCAGTGGAACGTTCATGGACACTAGGGGTGGAGCCGAACCCGAATACGGCACAAATAATGTGTTTTTTACGAATACTTATTTCGAACAAATACTTTACAAATATTTGTATTCGGGAACAAGAAAAACTTTATATCAAAAAGCTGCGTTTCCTCATGAGACATGGCGACCGGCGGTGCTGCTGATGTGGTGGCTGTAAATCCACTTGTTGATAAGAAAGGAAGAAAGAGCCACATATGGAAATATTTTGGATTAGGCTAATGTCACGTTGTCATAAGGGGTAGTTCACATAGCGCGTTTTTTGACGAGCGCGCCGCTCGCTTCTATTATAAGCACGCTTGCCGCGCGCCTACATTTGAAATCTGCACGCGGCAAGCGCGCTTATAATAGAAGCGAGCGGCGCGCTCATTTTTCCAGGCGCGCCTATGTCCATGGTTGCATAGCAACGACAGAGAGAGCAAGCTTGTGGAAAGGAGAAAGCGGTGCGAACTGCGCTCTCCATGATGACGAGGAAGTATCAGCAAAGAATTAATTGATTTCTAGCCCTTGCATTAGCTTTAGATATATTTATGGAGATGAGAAATGAAATAAAAAGCCGTCATTATGTCTTAATATCAGTCCGTCAGAAAAGCAGTTCTAGGCTTTATTCTTGGCTGTATAACTCTTAACAGGTTTAAAAAGCCCTTTTAAAATTAAATATGAATGCAGTTTTGGATTAAATAAAAGTAGCCTACAGTCAAGTCAAATAAAACAAGTTTTATCTCCTGTATAGTTTGGTAACACTACAATAAGATACCATTCATTAGCATTACTTAATGCGTTATCTAACATCAACACATTGAGTGAACAATATATTTTTACAACATTAATTAATGTTTGTGAATGTTATTTAATACAAACACTTGATTGGTCATGTTTGTTCACTTCATTCATTGTGCATTAAATAGTGTTAACATAAATAATGTTAACTTTTGATTTTAAAAATGTATTTTTTAATGAACCCCAAGGAGAATAATTGCGACAGTATATAACTATTGTTTATTGTTAGGTCATTTTATCTAATGTTATCTAACAAATGGAATCTTATTGTAAAGTGTTTTTAATACAGTTTCCATCTTTGTAACCATGATATACACTTTAATATATGTAAATTTAATCTAAATTAAGCTTTGGTACCGAAATTGGTACCGAGAACCGTGGATTTTCACTGGCATTGGTACCGAATACTAAAATTTTGGTACCGTGACAACACTAGTAGCTCTGTTAGCTCGGTAATTTAGACAATAGGCTGTTGACAGAGTAACGTTAATGTAGGTAATGGCTGTTATGTTATTTTCTTTTCAGTGACGTTCCTTGTTACATGTTCATTGCTGGATTTATGGAAAAACATCAACCAATATTGCATAATTATTATAATGGATATAATTAAAGAATACTTACACAATAACGTAAATTAGAAGTGTAACGCAAAAAAAATTGATTTTTACACCTAATTTGAATTTTACTCGAATACAAATACAAATACAAATACTTTTCCCCCCTCAACAAATACAAATACCGGCTGCTTTGCACACCCCTAATGGACACCTAGGGAAGATATCCTAGATCCGACCATCCTTACCACATTCCATGAGACTCACCCAGATCGTCCAGCACCCCGAGGAAGAGGCCGGCCACCGCGACCTCTCACCACAGCATCCACAACCTCCTTCATCATCTGCAAAAGAACCACAGACTGTCTGTATCTCTCACCATCATTATTCAAAGACATTCTCCATTATCGTCACCCACTGGTGCTCACCGCTACTTGTTTCAAAAAACCTGTTTCTTACCAGTATCATTTTGTCTTGAGTCTCTGTAACAGTTACAGCCTAATCAAACTATTGGGAAGATTTTATTACATAAGATGATTGTGTTCCTTGGGGCAATGTACAACCAGAAAATGCTGTAATAATCTTAGAGATTATTTCAGTTCTGAGTTGGAAGACTGATTATATTAGATTTATTGGCGCTGGATGTATAAAATGGTTTCAAACGGAAACAAAAAGTTTCCTCCATATATAACCCTGTGGTCACCTTTTCTCATTACCGCTAGAGGTAAATGTTCCTCTGTGACTTGGGAATAATCTTCAGCTCAACCTTTATGGGCATTTACTCTAAAGCTCTCACAAAGCCAGATCAAATATGAGACATTAAACAGCTCAGTAGAAAATCTGTGCAGGGTAGAGAGGACTAAATGGGTTGAAATGGAATCAGATTGTGCTGTGCTTGTACAGGTACCAGTGAGTGCTGCTAAGTGGCTCTTTCATCCAGTGAACAGTCCAAAAATTGGACTCCTGCTGGAATCGGCATTTCATATGAGATATTCCATTAGGTTCCATCTGATGGACCTCACTTAGGCTGCACAGGAACTGCTTTCACTTTGAGAGGCTCTGATGCAAAGTGGTGATTTTAAGGTCATAGCCAGGCAGAAGAAATCATTATCTTCTGAAGTATAAACACTGGAATAGTATCCAAATAGATATCGGAAAGTTTACTGTAAATGGGAAAGTGTGAAAGGAAAGACAGAAAAAAAGCATAACGTTGATTTTTTAATGTGTGTATGAGAGCTGCTTTCTTCTGTACAGCGAAATGTTCAGGGAACAGATGGGATGAGTGATTTGAATGTAGCGGAACAGAAATAGAAGGAACTTATCAGAAGGTTGACTGATCAGTCAAGGTTATTTTCCTGGGGGCTTGGAAACACGTTACATAACGTGATGTATAGAAACATGTTAGTCCTCAGCTTACAGTAATTTAAGGGCAGGAAGAAAGTCACTCATAGTTTACATTCAAGTTTACATAAAAATAAATAGCATAGAAAAGCAAAAACTCATGAACGTTTCCCATAATACTGCAATCTGTTTTCACTCCCAAGGCATCAAAAACCTTTAGCGTCGCTATTGATGAACTATAGGAACTCCTTTGCTTTCAATGAGGGCTTGGTAATTTTATTGTCATGAAATTGTATAATGGGTATCTTTTTTTACAATGACATATGTTGGGGTTATAATTTTCAATTTAAACAGCAACAATAATTTTATTTTCATTACAATATTTAGACTTGTTTAAGCTAACCTAACCCCTACCCATAAACCTAACCCTAACAATTTGTCAATATACAGTACAGGTCAAAAGTTTGGAAACATTACGATTTTTTTATATTTTTGAAAGAATGCTTATCAAGGCTGCGTTTATTTGATCAAAAATACAGAAAAAAAAAAAATAGTAATATTGTCAAATTTTATTACAACTTAAAATAATAGTTTTCTATTCGAATATACTTTAAAAAACAATTTATTCCTGTGATGCAAAGCTGAATTTTCAGCATCATTACTCCAGTCTTCAGTGTCACATGTGACATCCAGTCTATCACATGATCCTTTAGAAATCATTCTAATATTCTGATTTATTATGAGTGTTGGAAACAGTTCTGCTGCCTAATATAGAATAAAAGGTTAAAAAGAACTGCATTTATTCAAAATAAAAAATATTTTCTAATAATATAAATCTTCTTTACTATCACTTTTTATCAACTTAACACATCCTTGCTGAATAAAAGTATTGATTTATTTCAAAAAAGAAAGAAAAAAATTACTGACCCCAAATTACTGACCAGTAGTGTATATTGTTGTTACAAATGATTTGTATTTTTAAAAACATTTGCTTCTTTTTTTTTTATTTTTTTTTTTTATATTTTTTACTTTTTATTCATCAAAGTATCCTAAAAAAGTATCACAGGTTATGAAAAAATATTAAGCAGCAGAACTGTTTCCAGCTTTGATAATGAATCATCATATTAGAATGATTTCTAAAGGATCATGTGATAGACTGGAGTAATGATCCTGAAAATTCAGCTTTGCATCACAGAAATAAATGATAATTTAAAGTATAATAAATTGAAAACCAATTATTTTAAATTGTAATAATATATCACAATTTTTTTTCTGTATTATTGATCAAATAAATGCAGGCTTGATGAGCAGAAGAAACTTCTTTCAAAAACATTAAAAATAGTAATGTGTCCAAACTTTTGACCTGTACTGTATAAAACAATATAAAACACAACAAGTAGATGCAATGTCATGATTTATTCAAAAATAACAAATCGTCCAAGTCTTCCAAGGCTAAACGATTGCTTTGTATATGGAAAAACAAAACAAAAGCGATCGCTGTCTCCATCAACCAATGCTCAAATCACAGACACATTCAAGCTTTGATTGGGAAATAGCCACCTACCATTGGCTCTAGTCTGTCTCGGAACCTATTGCATCATGCTAAATTTCGGATTTTAAATGAGGTATGATTGTGTTAACGGAGCAGGATCATTTTCAGCATTGTTCCATGTTGTAGCCTATGGCTTAAGAAGACTTGGAATGCAAGTCGTTTGTAACACTTGAAGGCTATACTATATACATAGTGTATACAGTATATTTCAGTTTTTGCAGTCTGTGACTTTGTCTGTCTGTTACAAGTTTTATATTGTTGAGAAGTGGTCAGGATTAGGGTCGGGGTGGCGTTAGGAGCTCAAAAATATCTATCGAAGTAAATTGTCTATACAAATCATTTCTCCTGTTACAAATGCATGCAAAGAATTAAATGTATCTTGATCTGAGGCAATTTCCAGTTAGTTGATATAGTGATGCACAAGGCAGTGTGTGTGTGTGTAATAGACTGATATGCGTGGTTTTGTATTAATCTTGTCACTTTAATATTTTAAAAGAGCATGAAAAAAGGGAATCATGTTCACTGAATAATACATGAAGCTGGTTTGTCCCCTTCAGGTAGGTAAGGATGAATTCTTCCTCTGAGATACTTCAAAGGTGTTGCTCAGTCTAATTCATATGATCTACTATCATGTGGCAATGTCCTCCTAAAGCGTAGGAGATGCTGTTTCCACTGCAGAGGTACCAGACCATATTTTGATATTTGTCATTCAGACATGCTTAACTATGCAAACTTCTATTTTATTTTTGTATATGACTATAAAGTTATATCAGTTATGTCAATCCTCAAACTTTCGGTGTCCTCGGGAATCCTCAAACTCCAAATTTAACCCATCCAAGTAAGTGCACACACATTAGGAGCAGAGCAAAAAAGATACACTTTCATCTGAATTAAATATTTCCCAGATTTTATTTTAATCTCTTACCACAGTATAAAAGCCAATCATTTAATTTTGGAACAAACATGTTGTCCTTATAATATTATGCTTACTATGTTTATCATATTAGTTTCTATAACTATATAGCTGACTTCATATTTTAGAAATGAGGGTTCCTATATTCTGGATCTTTAGCAACAAACAGTTTGAAACCCTTTGGTCTAAATACCTGAGTGTAGATTTCTAGACAGAGTCTACTTTCTGGATTTGCCACTGGGATTGAATTGAATTGCCAGCTTGAATCCTTTGAAGAGTCTGTAACACTAGGACTTCTATTCATATTCATTAAATTCAGCCACTGAGGAGAATAATATCTGCGCGATATTACTGAATGACCGTGTTTGGGCAGCCAAATGACCCATTAACACACCACACAGTGGTTAGCTCAAGTGCAAGAATAAATAATAGACGGAATAAAAGGAGGGTGAGCTGAGAAGATGGAAAGGAAATGAAGAGAACGACAAGAACAGCAAAATGGCTTATTAACAAAAGAAGAATAGATGATTCCAGGGTGTGTGGAGGGGGGAAAAAAGCTTATCAAGTAGAGAACAGGAACGTGTGAGGATTTAAGGAGGACAAGAGGAGAATTTCCAATGAGCAGAAGGAGACAGAGTGAACTAGATAAGTGGTATAAAGGAAGCAGAGAAGCAGGAGATACGGTTGAGACGTTTAAGTATGTGGATGTGAGGAGGAAGGAGAGTGATGTTGGAAAGACAAGAGTGGGAATTGACAGAGATAGGGAATGTAATGGAATGTGTTTCATAAAGGAATCTGATAGACGGATGTGAATGGAATCAGATTCTGATATCATCTTGTAGAGAGAAAGGAATAAGAGAGAGATGCGTAAATAGATTTAGTAGGAATGGCTGGCCTTGATAGTGACAAACTATATGCTCAGAAGTACCCACAGCACATAGAGGGTGATGATCCCCGATGTATGTGCATGTATGTCAGACCACATGGGGCTGCAGATTGATTTATTTTATCTGCCCAAATAGAAATGAGTGAAGGACATTGAAATGCACATTCTCTCTCTCCAGAAGAGCCCAGATACATTTTTTATCCTAATATTGATCTAATAAAGAAAGTAGTACTGCTTTGTATATTATTGATTAATAAATTAATGTTTATATATTATATTATATTATATTATATTATATTATATTATATTATATTATATTATATTATATTATATTATATTATATTATATTATATTATATTATATTATATTATATTATATTATATTATATTATATTATACATCTATCCATTCTCCACACTGTTTTATCCTCTGCAGGGTCATGAGGATGCTGTAGCTGTCAGGATTCCCTGTGTCTCTGTTTCATCGACTCTTATTTTGTAAGTCGCTTGGACAAAAGCGTCTGCTAAATGACTAACTGTAAATGTAAATGTATTTTGATGTTCTATTGTCTTGATGTGCCTTTGTTCAGTTCCTGTGGTTTAGCTCCTGTTTCCTTTGTTTCTATTTTCATTTGGTTAGTTTCCATAGATGTCCTTGTTTTTTTACCATGTCAACTAATCACCTACACCTGTCCTTCATTTAGCCCCTTGTCATCTTATAAAAACCCTCAGTAATCTATTGTTCTTCGTCTTGTGTTAACGTTTTGTCCTGGTGTTTTTTTGTGATGGTTCCTTGTGTTCATTAGATGTGATTTCATCGTTCATCGGCATCAAGCCTCTTTAATCTGGATTATCAAGTCAGGCCATTATGTAACAGTAGAATTATTATATTACATTATATGATATTATATCATCAATTAAGTATTATATATATATATATATATATATATATATATATATATATATATATATATATATATATATATATATATATTGAGCCATGATAGGAATGGTAAACAATTGGATTTCCCTCTAATTTCCTAAATATAATTCCGACATGTCAAAGACACACACATGGCTGGCAGCTGATAAGAGCTGTTGGGGGGTAGGGGGTGGATTGGGTTGCTGGGTGCATCCCACGCTAATAAAAAATTCTGTTTACCAAGCGTTGTTAATTACCCTTGTCCTGATGTGTGATCCACTTCTCTCTCTCAGTTCTATTAATTACCTTAATCAGCAAGCTGAGACACATCCAGCTACACGGTTTTTGAAACAGGAAGTTGGAAATAGCAATTTTCTGTGTTATTTCCATGTTATCTTATTATCCTCTCTCACTTTTTCTTCATGTGTGCTCATAGGATGATTATTCATTATTAATCGCAGTGGCATGTCAGGATATGTTACATAAGTGCTCTCTTCTGACAGGGAAACACCATATTTGAAGGGCTTTTTATATTTTGTCAGGCTGAGCAAGGCTGGAGATTCCCTAGGCTAAAATATCCTTATAAATGAAAGAATGTCATAAAAAGAGGGGAATCTGCCTTCATCTGAATCAGAATTTTAAAGTCATTATACTTGTTTGTACTGTTGAATATTTCAGAAAATGTAGAATTGTGCAGTTAATGAGCTATTTTAAAAGGATAGTTCACCCAAAAAGGAAAATTAGCCCATGATTTACTCAACATCAAGTCATCCTAGGTGTACTGTATATGACATTCTTCTTTCAGATGAATACAATCGGAGTTATATTAAAAAATATCCTGGCTCTTCCAAGCTTTATAATGGCAGTGAATGGTTGTTTCTGTTTTGAAATCCATAAAAGTGCATCTCTCAAATCTAAAAGTGCTCTCATATACACCTAGGATGGCTTGAAGGTGAGTAAATCATGGGCTAATTTTCATTTTTGGGTGAACTATCCCTTTAACTTCATCTGACCCTAGGGACTTTGCTTGGCTTTTTATTTGTTGATTCAAATTAACCCTTACATTTTATTATTAATAATATTTTAACATACATTTAAGAGGCTATAGGGAGGGACAGTCTACCAACTAAAACCATTAATCACCTTCAACTAGTTCAAAACGCAGCTGCTCCTGCCCTTACATTGAACAAAAGTCTGCTCACATCACTCCTACAGCAGTTGCATTGACTCCCTGTTATCTATCGGATTCTCTTTAAAATACCAATTTTCAAGGCTTGTCATGATTTAGCACCTTGTTACCTTTCGGAATTAATACACCCATATATCCCTGCCCGTATGCTGAGATTTCAGATTCCAGATCAGTGTCTGTCTGCCTATTCATGTTGTTATCCTGATTGTATTTGTAACTGTCAATTTTATGTAAATTGTCCTTGGGTTCTTGAAAGGAGGTATATAGATAAAATTATTATTATTATTATAAATATACAGCTGTAAAAATGGAAATGTTTTGACAATTTTTTTTTATTTTAACTTAATTTCTCTGGAAATTTCTTTTTTCCTGTTCTGTTAAGGGTTAAATTACATTTTTGACCAGTTATTTGGATGTTATGCAGATATTTAACAAAGTCAAAGTTTGGAAAGACCGCATCTGGATTCTCCCACTGCGGCAGCTAAACGTGAGAGATTCTTTATTGCTTTAAGTTGGGCCTTCTATATTTTTGCATGCATTTTTCAAAACACGTATTTAGAATCAAAGAGAGAGGGATTATTCATTCAGGTGTATAAATAAGCGAGTATAGCTTTTACTATTATTCCCTGTTTGCCTGTTATACTGTAATTCAGCAGTTCAAAATGAATGCTCCTTAAGCACTGCCTGGTGCACATTTGAATATGTAAATGATAGTAGGACTAAACGGAGACTGTTGCACAGTGATGTAAGAGTGATGAGTCATGCCTCAGGGTCGAGTGAGCAGTTGTTGCGGTGACGGCCTCTGATTTGGGTGGGAGGCTGCACTGTGGCTGCTCACGCCTCTTCCATTAGATGAGTAACACACCCCACTGGGTGAATAGTACTGATGCTCAGTAGGACTGTTACAGCGAATGCCACGTAGCTGTACTGAAGTAAACATACAGTAATGTAGTTCTCAGAGTTAAAATCCAAAACATGAGAAAGTGTAATAAAAAGACACTGAAGGTCACCTAACGACATTAGGCAAGTGTGTGTTGGTCATTATTTTGGGGAACAAATGCCAATGATTCCCACAAGAAAACAACTTAAAGGTTCAAACAAAAGTTCAAACAAAAATGAAAATTGTGTCATCATTTACTTACATTAATGTTATTCCAAACTAATATGACTTTCTTCTGTGTAACACAAAATATGATATTTTGAATGCTTTTGTTCATACAATGAGGTCCGAAGTCAAAAAAAAAAAAAAAAAAAAAAAAATGTCTGTGTTCCACATACAAGTTTGGAACAACATGTCGTGAGTAAACAACGATATTAATTTGTCAATTAAATATCTTTCTACTAAAACCACAAAATACTGTCTTAATGAAATACTGTCTTTTTTCAGATAAAAAAGCAACAGAACCATAAATGCAAACTCCCCATCTTACCATACTTTGGGGACACATTTATACCCAGAAGTGAGCTAAATCCGACACAACAATCATAGGCTCATTAGAAAAACTGTGCCTCATTTTTGTGGGTTAGGTGGAATGATATTTTTAATTGTTTAATCGTTTAAGAACGATATTCCTTAGGTGGAACAATATTTTTTAACAGAATAGAGCATTACCTTTAAAGTTGGCTTGAAACAGAAATTGTGATAACCTTTTCTTCTCTATTGTGACTTATGCTGTCTTCACGTGCTATCTGAATTATCGTAAATATGAGTTTCCTAGTTAAAAATTGGACATGAACGCTCTCTCAAGTCATATTTACCACGGTAAAGCTCTGGGATAATTTTGATAGGCTACCCAAGTTCCCAAGTTGAGCAGGCCATAAACTATAAATATGGCAGAGGGGAGAACGATTGCTGCTGTGACTGCTATTCTTTATTAGTGTTTTTCCATAACACCTACATCACCTTGTCTTGTCGTTAAAGTAGTGCATATTTACAATAACCATTTGAAGCATATTGTTTTTTTCACAGCAAAAGTAGCCTGCATTTGATTGAAATTCCAGAATCGTCAGCAAGCTGACAATCTCGATAGAGCAGTGAATGTTATATATGATTGTCATATGGGGCACTATGATTGTCTAATAGATAATTAATGAATGGGACGCTAAATTTAATTTTTTAACCCCCTGAGGTCGGCTATCGCGCCGGCGTGATAGGCTTGTTTTTTTTCTTATCAGTGCAAAAGAGACTCAAAATACTCTGTTGATTTTGATCTTACATACTTGTGTTATACATCATTCAAAACTGTTAAATGTCTTCTTTTATTTGTGTACACTCATAATAAAAACAAAATGTTGTGTTTTTCGTAAAATAAAGAAAATAAACATGATGCGCGTTCTGCCGTCTCTCTCAATGTGAAACTCATTCTGAAACGCGACAGAAAATGACCTGTAACTCAGCGAATGTTTGTCACACAGACTTGAAACGCATGTCTATACAACGTGTGGAGTCTCTATTTTTAAAGTATGTAAATTATATAAAAAACAAATATTCTCTGTTTAAGTAATCCGTATGAAAGCAGCGGCATGTACAGTTTCTCAAATGCGTCCTAATTACTGTAATTCGATTTTCCCAATAAATAGGCAGGAATAAACCTGGTGTCCTCCATGATTCTTATTCTTTTTCAAAACTTTGTTTGGGGACATCCTCATTTGTAAAAAAGGTTTAAAAAATAAAGTAAAAAAAAATAAATGGTGAAATGGTGGGTTAGGGCTTTGTGGATTAGGTATTTGTGATACTTAGGTATGTTGTGGTACTAGTTGTAGCCTATTCAAAAACTGTCCAGCTTTTCAAGACAGTTTTCATCACTTCTAGACAGAAATTTTGTTTTCTGAAAAAGTATTGTCCTTCTTTTTTACTTTTCAGAAAGTTTTAAGAAATATATAAGTATTTTCCTGTGACCTTTGTTCTACTGCTATTACAGTGAAATCTGTAAACAATATCTTGATTTCTAATCCAAACATTAAACAACGCCTCTGTGGGGGTCATTAATCGCTAGGCTAATTGCTGGGTGGTTACTAATGAGAAGACAGTGCTGGTGTGACAGTGTGTATAATTGTGTCCTCAGGGACCGCGATATCCTCCTGCTGTGTCTAGAGTGGTGTGTCTGAGAAATCGAATGCTGTCTTATTTGTCAAGCTCTATCTGTCTACTGTGTAAGTGTGCCACAGGGTGAGAAGATTTCGTAATATATGTTCTAATCCAAAAATATTTAAAGTGGACAATAGGTTTAGATGGACAATACACAAACACTCTCTCTCTCTCTCTCATTTACCATTTCAGTCGTATCCGGCCCTTGGTGATTCTATGGCCATCTCTTGCCTTACGTGAGAGACTGTCCATGAAGTCTTGGCAATGGGATTTTCAGGGGTAGGTTGCCAGGTCTTTCTCCAACCCTTCCCATTACATGGCTTGGGACTCACACAGAGAGACACACGCATTTACACTTACAGCCAATTTGGTATCCAATCCACCTAACCTGCATGTCTTTGGACTGAGTGGGGTAAACTGGAGCACCAGCCAGCCCTTGAACTGGGGACCTTCTTGCTGTGAGGTGTCAGTGCTGTATACCAACTGTGACTGTGCTGTATAACACTGTGCCTCCAACAAAATATAAAGCATTTTTCTCATCGCCACTAAAATAGATACTTCAGTAAAATGTTGGCCGTAAATGGTGAAGGCTTGATCATATTAAACATCTGTGTACGGGGTTTTGTCATGAGTTTTGAATTAACGTGTGTGTGTATGTGAGAGAGAGAGAGAGAGAGAGAGAGAGAGAGAGAGAGAGAGAGAGAGAGAGAGAGAGAGAGAGAGAGAGAGAGAGAGAGAGAGAGAGAGAGAGAGAGAGAGAGAGAGAGAGAGAGAGAGAGAGAGAGAGAGAGAGAGAGAGAGAGAGAGAAAGAAAGAGAAAGAGTGTGAAAAAGCTCCTGTCATTCTGACACAGAATAGCAGATGGTCTTGTTTCTTAATCATGGTCATGGTGCTTAAGCACTAAATCCTCACTGGAACAATACAACCGGGCTTTAGCTTTAGTCTTTGCCTGACCACCTCAAACACCCGCTTTTACTGGCACATACACTGGACCCAATTCCCTTAGTGGGCACACTTGCCTCATCTTCTTCAGCCGTTATTAGGGATTTTAAGTCATTAGTAGTCTGAGAATCTGATCAATGCTTCATTATCAAGTAGAGTAACTCCAAAGCTGATTATGAAAAGAATCAATGAAAAAATTTCATTATGGTTCATAAATATGTTTTAACCACCTTGCAATGACTGAGTGTTTTTCCTAAGTGCTTTGTCTGGCAAATGAAACATTAATGAATGAAATTGTAATGCATAACCTTGCATACCGGTAATAACTAGACTCATAATCAGATGGATCATTCAGCTGTTCATTTATTTCATTATTAGCATTGAATAGTGTCCAGATTTTTTTCATCTGTCTTCAACTACACATTTTAGAACTTCAAATCCATTTAATAATCTGACATTGCATGGTGTGTATAGATTCATTTTCTTATTAGACATGCATTTACATAAACATTCTTATTAGACATAATCATAGAACGGAATTTAACAGTGAAGATTAGTATAATCAATTTTGCCTTTGTAAAAATGTAAAGACACTTGAGCAGTGTGGCAATGAGGATCCCCAGTTTGTGCCTTTCAAAATGATAAGTATCTTTTCAGTATTTTTTTGACTACACTGTAAAACCTGATGAGTTAGTGCAACTCAAACCGTTTGAGGAAATCGATTGCCTTAAATCATTTAAGTTTATTAACTCAAACAATTTAAGCATAAAAAAATATTTGATTTGTGTCCAAGTAACTCAGTAACTTATTGTTAAGATAACTTGGGTAAATAAAGTTAATAGTACTAATTCCATTCTATTTTATGATGTCCAGTGCAGTTGGAATCATCAAACCTTTGCTCACCGTGTGTGTGCTGTATAACTGACACAGCCTCTTCATGTCACGTGGTGCCTTATTCTCTTTTTGCCCACTGTTTAAGCGAGAGCATATTTAACATAGTCCATTTCTGCAAAGTTGATTTATGCAAGCCTTTGGAAAAACTGTGTCGGCACTGCTCGTCACCTGATTTTATAGCATGAACCAGGCATAGTTGTCAAATGGGGAAATGAGTCACAAGGTCTGTCTCAGCAACTACGTTTTTTTTTTTTTTAAACACTGGTTTTAAATCAGTCAGTTTAAAAAAAAATCATCAGTATCTTTTCTTTTTCTTCTAGCTACTCAGTAACAAGTGAACATAATTACACACCCTGGTATACATTCAGGGGTCATCTGTATAATGAAGGTGGTTATTTAACCAAAAAAGCTGAACAATACTCTCAAGACATGTATTTTAAGTTGTCACATTTATGCTTATGCCCCGTTTCACAGACAAGGCTTAAGTCTAGTCCCAGACTAAAATGCGAAAGCGACTTGCACTGACAAATCTTTAAATATTTCAGTGCCATTGTTTTGTCTCAAGATGCGCACCAGTAATTTTTTTCTAAGGCATGTTTATAAAAGCTATTAATGTTCTAATTGAACTAAGGCCTAACCATGGCTTAATCTAAGCCCTTTCTGTGAAACCAGGCCATAATATAACATAATATAATGAATGAATGTTTAATACTTTATTTAAGGTGTCATTGTTACAGTGTAATTAAGTACTGAGTAATATTAAGCAACTACATGTAGGATTAGGATTAGGATTTGGTTAGTTGCATGTAATTATGCATAATTTACTGTTATTACTATGGTAAGTACATGTAATACAAGAACACTTAAGTAAAAACATTTTTTGCTGTTTAATAAATTTTGTTTTTCATAATTGCGTTAAAACTAATCATTTGTCTGTATTATTCTCTTTGATTGTAGGTTCCCAATGTGATGACAAAGCCTTATTTGAGACTTGCTGTCACCCAAGGTCAATGCGTGTTAACTGAACTGTATCTATTTTCCTAAGCAGGGTAGAAATGTTCAAGAAAGAGTTTTTTTGTTGTTGTTGTTGCTGCATGCAAGGCTTAAATGTATGCACCTGAAATAAAACTGACTTTCAGAAACAGCTCACCCTGAAAAAAACATTAACTGTCGTAAAAAGTGACACTATCCCCAGTCTCAACCATGGCTGTGGTAATGACTCAAGGACAAATGTTCTATTTGAACCAATGCCTGGAGACGAACATAAAATAAATGCAATAAATTGAGCATTCATCCCCCCATCGAGTGACTTAATCACACGCATCCCACGTCTCAGTGTATATAAGCGCTCTCGTATTGGAGATCCTCCTCTGCTTTTGACAGGCACAGTGAACGCTCAGCCCCTAGAACGAAAGCGCAAGCCTGGTGCGCGTTAAAAAACCGCCTGCATCTTGCCAAAGCGAGACAAAAACCGAATACATTACCAGCATCTTTTTTTATGATTATTATTGTAGTTGGATTGCTCGTTTCTGTACGGACCCCGTGTACTAGTTCAGACTGTCTGAGATTGACAGCGTTGAAGGACAGAAGCGGAGCGGGTTTCGATACCGGGACAGAAGATGCTGGTTCTTATTCATTGACGGTTCTGATCCACCCCATGGGTTATACACACAAAAACACAACGGGACATCACTCGTGTAACAGATCACGAGTTTAAAACGGGATCCTTTTGTGCCTCTTTTGTCTCCCACGTGCAATAAAGTGGATCCGTATTTGAGGTGAGAATGTTATTTTCAAATGCTTGTTCCTGCTTTTGTTCTGTTCATTACACTGCTGCCTTTATTTTTGATATTAGAGTGTTAGGCTATATTTTGAAAACGGAGTGTGTGTTTTCATCTCCGGATTCTCAGTTGGGATGCTGAGGGCTGTTCATCAGGATTATTCAGTGATCTCTGATTAAGTTGCTCTGCTAGATTTGATACTAACGCTCACAACAGCGGTTTTTTATTTACAACAACAACTATAAAAAATAGGTTTCCATAGATGATATGGGTCATTTTTGAGTAATGTTCTTATAAATGTATGATTCTGTTTCTGTCTCCGTTTGTACAGCAGCACACTGTAGTCTTTTGTAACCAAGTGTTAGGTCGGAATCAAAAGAGTTAATTCCTAGGCTACTATAGAATGGAAAGGCAGCCAGCGATAAGGCGGGGAATAAAAAAAGAAAAAGAACTCCACAGATAAAAAAAAAAAAAATGTTACAAGAACGGTTTGCTAACGTTCCCAAACGTTATTTCTGAACGTTCAAAAAATCTATATATATATTTTTTTTAAAATATTTCACAAACGTTTTGTCTTGGTTATGTGAACGTTAGAGAAAACATTAAAGGAATTTTTTCTGTATTTCATCATTTTGCAAAGTATTATGGGAACGTTGCTTTTGAATGTTCTATGCACCATCTAAACAAGTAGTAGGTAGCCTAGTAATTAGTACAAAAGCAATATTGCTCATGTGGCAAACCATTATATAGTCTATAAACTATTTTGTTAAAAATGTTTTTCAGAGTGATTTAGGCTGTCTTTATTATGAACTAGGTTGTATTATGCAAGTAAAGTAAAAGGACATATTTGAGCCAAGTGGAAGTTTGTGACAGTAAAATGCACAATATAAAATGCATGTTTTTTTTTTTTTCTCAATTAATCTGATGCACCAGAAATGTTTATGTCAGATTTAGTTGAATCTGTTACAAGCACTCAGATTCAAGTTGTACTTGCTTTCAGTTGGACTTATCCAAGCAAAATGAAATCTTCACACAGCCACATTATATTTCCATGTTTTTTTCTGTAGTAAATTAGTGTGTGGTTTCTTATTATGACCCCATTAGACGTTTGTGTCTTGAATAATTCTCCTTTCCCCCTTCAATCCTGTCACATGTATGTTACACATTATCTGCACCATGCATTATTGTCAATGCAACTTTTTTTTCAACACAGCGAGTAGGAAGATCTGTATTGCTGACATGTAAGATATTTGCATATTTTCTGCTCATGTGTAAAAAAAGCCCTTCGGTTTAGCATTATCCAGGAATCTTTCAAAAAGAATTGTATCAGAATTAGCAAACAAGTCTGATAAACTCTTATCATAGCATGGTGTTCCACAGGGAGCTGTTATAGGTCCAATTTAGTTATCACTTATCAGTGTAGATTCTTTCACCTTAAGTTCCTTCTGTAGTCAATCTTGATGAAATAATAACATTCAAATTAAATTATTATCACTGTTCACATGAGTCCAGAGGCTCCTTATTAATATGACGCATATATTTTCTAGGCCCATATCAGGCATAACTATAGCAAATATTTTTTTCTAGAATAACAGAAAAATTTAAGATCCATTTAGGTGATGCTTACACATACAAAAAGATCAGTTAATCAAATTACATGATCTCTTATTATACACATTGCTCTAAGGTTGTTTTTTAAAAAAAAAAAAAAAAGGTGACTATTGTTATTTTATGTCAGAATATTCCACATACTAGAAACCGTTGATGCATTAAATATCTCACAAAACTCCAGAGAAGGAGAATGTTTATGAGAAAGATAATATGTGATTTTGTTTGGCCTCCTAATGCTACTTGGCTTTTCTCCTATTCTGAGGCTTTCCTCATAATTGCTTGCCCTGTTGAGACAAGCATGTTTGCTGTGATGATCTCACGGACAATCAATCATACCTTGGTTGAACAGATGGACCCTCAGTGACAGAGGATAAAGGGTTTGCTTGATACATTTCATACAAGAATAACACATTCAATGCTTGACTTGCAAGAAAGTCTGTATTTGTGTGAGTGTGGGGATTTGATCTCCCACTCAACTGAATGTGTGTTGTGAGCTTGTGCATCTATGTTATGAGGTATTTGTAACAGACTTGGCTAGTTTGCTTTCCTGAGCAGATATCCTAGGCCTTTTCTTGAAGTTTGTACTGTGTGCTATGATTTCTCATGTATAATTGTTGGTGCAGAACCTCAGCTACACAGTAGGATCATCTGTTAGACCGTAGCATATGGCAGTTGTTATCAATCTCCCTGATTGTTTGTTCACTTTGGTTAATTAAAACCATACATTTCAGCATTTCAGTCCATTGTTAAAAGAATTATCTAGAATACTGAATAAACCTCTCTATTCTTGAGATTAGTTTCTTGTAAACTGTGTGGCAGGGATTAAAGACAGACACAGTTTCATGCTTCAGAAATTCTTTTTCTTGGTCAAATATACAAATATAAAGGAAGAGTCTTCTAAAGGGGTGCCAAAAGTCAGGTATATGGTGATATCCAATGTTCAAGACAGAAGGGATGGGTTGATCCAGAAGAGTAGGGCCAGGTGGTCATTGTTTAAGTGGCCTCCCAGTTAAGTTTTGCTACTTTGGACCTCAAGGACAAGCTCTTTATGCGCAGTCAGAATTGGCGTGAATTGGCGTTCCTTGTGCCCGACAGGCTGATCAGACTTGTCAACTCAGGACACCTTCCACCAATGGGCCAGAACTGGTGCAGAGATTGAGGTGGAGGGGTTTAGGCAGTGGTGATAAGGTTCAAAAAGCAGCATGTGCGTCTCATTGCACTCTGCCAGCAGCTCTCATGCACCTCCTCATTGCCATGCACTCCTATTGTGAGCCTGGCCATGGGCCAGTGAGAGGAGGGTCAGTGTGACATTAATTATAGCGTTTGATTCTGTGTCTGTTTGCATATGCATGAAGATGGATATAAAGAGTGCCCTCAAATTTCACAGGACTTGGAGCCACCAGTATCTCTATACTCACATTTAACATAGGGAAGTGATATTAAAGGTGCTCTAAGCGATGTTGGGTGACGTCACTTCTTGTTGACGTTCAAAGTATTGTCAAACAAAACGGAGGCTAGCTCGACCCTCCCTCCTCCTCATCTTTTAGTATTCTTTTTTTTTTTTACTTCGTGACCACAAAGTTAATAGTTATGAAACTTTGCATGCCTGTTATTTCTGTAGCACAGGTTTCAAATGTGAAAAATGCACAGAATATGAAATTTACTGCTATTGAAGAATGAACTTGTATGTCCATGTCCTGCTTTTTTCGTTTTTTAGTAAAATGCTAAAATTTGTTGTCTTGAACCACTGAACTTTTTTTTCTGAAATAACTGAAAGGGTAAACGATGACAGAGAAATTACAAAATGAATGTTTCAGTCAATGAGTTTCGATTGCAAACAGCCTGACAAGCCTCAAGGAAGGAAGAGCACATTAACTGATGATGTTATGCAAACTTTCATGGTTGTGGTTGCAAGGTTTTAGCAAACTGAAATGGCTATTACAACATTTTTTGTTCTGCTTATTTGCATAACAGTGAAAAAACAGACATTTCCTCTCGCAAGCCACTATCACTCTTCTAAATATACAGTCACGGTAACATACTTTCTTTTCTGCATGTTCTCTGTAGATTGGAGCTTTTTGCATCTATACAAAAATACTTGATGGTCTTTAGCAAGACATAATATAATCCAGTTTCCATTATGTGGACCGTAGGTGTTTGTTGGAAAAAAGACCCTTAGAACATTGTCTCATGTCTTGTCATTGCAATTGCTTGTTTTATTTAGCCTATTTTTTTCTAGATGTGCTGAACCAAGTGTTGTGTCTTTTGCACCTTGGGAACAGCATATTAGCCAGGAGATATTTTTCAGCATTTGCCCCAGTCCACTCAGTTTTATGTAACACAGTTCAATAAATCTATAAAAGGCTGAGTTTTATTCACTTTTGATGAGATAAGTAGATGCATTTTGTCAACTGTAAATTTGCCCCTGTTTGAGTGGCATTTTCATTAGTCTACTCTAGACAGAATGATTGGATCATTCTTCACGTCAAGATTAATCTATTTTATTTGCCCACTGAAGCTCTTATGCAATCCTATCTTTAGGGCAATATGCAACTCATTTAATATATAGTTTTGACTGGTAATATTATAAATGCAGGACTTTATATAAATATAACTTTGCAGGATTTACGATGCTGATGACCATTAAAAGGCGTAATCACAGTCTGTGAAAAGGATCCATTCCACATTTTAATTGATTTAATTAAATATATTTTTATAGCTTTTCATAAACCACCATAAATTATCCCTGTATAGGCTCAAAAAGCAGCATTACAAACTGTATAATAATAATGTGGTTCGTTGCTATCGATTAAAGTGGTTTTTAGTTGAGAGTCACTGAGCTTAGTGTTTGTGTTGAATGTACATGACATTCATATCCGATCAATTGACAGATTTCTTTTGTAAGAACACAGTGCACAGTGCCAGCTTGACCTGATTCAACATGGCATTAACAGTGACAGTGATTTGAAAAGCTGCTGTTGAGATGATTTGTGGTTATCGCAGCTTCAGATCCCATGGAGAGTCAGATTATCTCTTTAGATTTTAATGCTTGGAAGTATTTTAACAAGCAAAAGAATCTGTATTCACTATGGTTTTGCTGCCTCTGAATTAGGGCACCGGTTATTCAGATTAAAAATTAAAATAAAATCCTAGGTTCGCGCTTTGGCTTAAATCATCTTTGTTAGAAAACTATAAATGCAGAGTGAAGCAGAGATGTGCACAATTGAGCTAAAGCCTAAGAAAATATAATCTGTGGCGCAGAGAATATTATGAAACTAAAACGACCAAGGTGGATGTTAAAGAAAAAATTCACAGTCAAATGGCAGCAGGGATTGGTTTCTAAAACGTGCTTTGTTTACAATGAAGGTCTGTAGTTAAATCAGTCAGGTCTTAAGGAGACAGCAGGGTGAAAATAGTAACAGTATATTCAATTAAAGCTTCAGATCCTTTATGTGGACAATTAAATCCAAAATCCATCCACTTAGCTTTTTAATCATAGAGAAAATGGAGGAGGGCACATAGTATGGTGTATAGCGGCTGTGTCATGTTTTACTCTGTGGTGACTTATAGGCTCATTGTGTGTGTGTGTGCGGAGAGAGGAAACCTGTTTTTTCCACAGGGTGTCTGGAAGGAGCTAATACATCATGATGAGGCTGGCCAAGCTGCTCCATTTGATGCTTGCATGTGTGGCCTTTGAGAATTTATATGGTTTCAGTTCTGCTATTATAACCTTTAATAGATTATAGAATGAGAAAGCTGCTCCTAGATGGTTTATTTGGGAATTGTGATTGTACAGATTTTATAAAAATAAAATTTCCCTTAGTCATACATGGGCTCTGGATGGCCACAGGCACTGAGTATACTGTATACTAAATAAAATAAAATAAACACACACACACACACACACACACACACACACACACACACACACACAGACACACACACACACACACACACACACACACACACACACACACACACACACACACACACACACACACACACACACACACACACACACACACACACACACACACACTAACATTCAAAAGATTGGGATTGAAAGATTTTATAAGATAAGATAAGATAAGACTATTATGTGCAACAATGCTGCATTTATTTGATCAACTCTATAGTAAAAATGTATTATTACAATCTAAAATAATTATTTTCTATTTTAATATTTAAATGTCATTTTTACCACTGTCTTCAGTGTAACATGATCCTTCAGAAATCATTATAATATGCTGAAACAATGGAATCATTCTAATATGCTGATTGCTATCAATGTTGAAAACAATGTTGTGCTGCTTAAAGGAGAACTCCGGTCAATTTTAACATTGAGCTCATTTTTTTGTAAATTTGGAGTGCTGTCAGTACAGAGAACAACGACAAAAATCGGTGTTGCCTACACCATGTTATCCTCTTTTTAAAATGTGCACCCTGTTGACTTCAATGGGGCAAGTTTTAAACCTGCTTTTAGCCTCTTAAAGCTACACTGTGTGATATTTTCCCCCATCTAGCGGTGAAATTGTATATGACTACCCAGTGAATATTTGTTTCTGTTCCTCTCAATTCCGAGGGCGTTTTAACTCCTACGGTGGCCGTATTATTCCAAGATTAACATGGCTTCCAGTTATCGACTTCGTCCATGACAATAATAAACAATACGTCTAAAATGAATAAAACTACAGGACAGATGTCAGGAGGTAAACGTCACCCTTGGAATCGGCTATCCCAGCATAATCAGATTAGGCTAACGTTACAATGTGTACAAAGTAAAAGCAATTAAAAATAACTAAAATTTACCTTGTCCTTTTTTTTATATAGCTTAAAAAATTGCGCCTTTAAAACTATTCATCACCTGTGATCCGTCGCAGCCATAGACTGTAAAAAAATGATTTTTTATGCAGCACAGATTTATGTTACAAGGTAAACAATACTTTTTCACCATTGACGCGAGGATGAAGTTATACTAGAGGTCGTTCGTTCTGGCGTTATGCACAACCATGCTATGGTTAGACAAGCAACTATAAAACTTCGAATTTACACAAATGAATTACAACAGGCTGAATTACCTGTCGAGAAGAAAGCAGGCAACCTCGGCGTCCGTTTTAAAATCTTTTCTCCTCATGAGCTCTTTCCATCTGGGAAAAGTTACTCCAGTATTGACTATGGTCTTGCTGATTTGTCTGTCGCGTTGACGTTTTAATTCTTTCTTTCAAGTGTGAGCACACACGCACACACACACACACACACACCACACTATCTTTCAAATCTGCCGGCACTCGCGAGCTCGCGAGTAATCTCCCCCTCGCATTCGTCACGGTGTCACTGAGTGAAAAACGCAAAAGGCGAAGCTTGAATTTACAGGTATGTCCCTCTTTGGCTAATGTAGTTTCAAGATGGAGGGGCAACATGGCGACCGGCATTCGAACCCCTCACCCGTATGTACTTTCAATGGCAGATTATAAACTTAAGAGAATACTTTATTACTTGAAAGAAGTAAATATACATTAATGAGCACATATATTTTTGAAAGAACTAAGTGTTTTTTGCTAAGAATCAACTAAAAAAGTTACACAGTGTAGCTTTAACATCCTTGAGGTGTCATTACAAGTGCCCAGCCATGTGAGTGATTCCTTCAGAGTGAACACGGGTGAATCTGACTGCAGTAGATGTGAAAGATATGAATAAAAGTGATGTTAATTCAGCCAGCGCACATACCTGTATTTTCTTCCTGTTTTCGGTCGAAGTCCACAGTAGTCGATTGTCGAGTTCACGCGAGTGATCATAGGTAACTAAACCTATGCGCGTGAACTCGACAATCGACTACTGTGGACTTCGACCGAAAACAGGAAGTAAATACAGGTATGTGCACTGGCTGAATTAACATCACTTTTATTCATATCTTTCACATCTAATTTAAATTTTTCACATCTAATTTTCACATCTGCAAATTTTAAAAAGAGGATAACATGGTGTAGGCAACACCGATTTTTGTCGTTGTTCTCTGTATTGACAGCACTCCAAATGTACAAAAAAATGAGCTCAATGTTAAAATTGACCGGAGTTCTCCTTTAATATTTTTGTGGAAACTGTGATGCATTTTCCCCCAGGATTCTTTGATGAATATAGAATGTTCAAAAGAGCAACATTTATTTGAAATAGAAATCTCTATCTTTTTTTATAAAACATTATAAATACTGTCACATTTGATCAATTAAATACACCCTTGCTGAATAAAAGTATGATTTTTTTGTCTTACTGACCCCAAACTTTTGAACAATATTATGCAATTTTGTTTATTATAAGAGACATAAAAATATATTGGCTCAATGTACAAAGGATACTTAAATAGGTAGCACTTTATTTTACTGTCCTGTTCCCCATGTGCATATAATGCACTTATTACAGTAATTACAAATATGGGTAATAACCTACCCCTAAACCTAACCTTAACCCCTATAGTTACCTTATATTACCCAGTATTTTCTTAGGTACACTGGTAAGTACATATACTGTAAAATAAAGTGCAATCTTAGATATTTTAGGCCTCATATTTCTAGCACCTCTTTGAGATACAAACCCGAACAAAAGTACATTGCTGTTTAATGTACTGTACAACCTAAGAGAGCTGGTCATAAGAGTGTGAACACTATATACTGTATATGTCTCTATGCAATTTTGTCTAGGATATTAAAAATGTGCCAACTATGCAGTACAAACCAAACCTTAACTGACATACTAAGTCTGCATTTAATGCCATCCACTGAAATTTGTTGCAAAAACAGTTAAAGCCTTTGTGACCCTCATGCTTATTCTCTTGTGACAGCATATTTGATCTGAACGCTGGCTGAACTAGGATTTGTTACACAGTCTTCCTTTTTTATGAACACGCATAGTGCTGGTGGCTGTTATGAGAATGGTTTTTCATTAAAATTTCTTTGTTTAAGTGTTTGAATGTGTGTCGGAACCCAAAGCATGTTCCTGTGAGACTGTGCCCAAAATCATGCCAATGCTGCTCAGGTTCTGCTGGGCCAGATGTTGAATGCTTCTCTGCCAGCCAATTCACTATATCACAATGTCAATTGCTGGGAAGAACTAACAGCTTGGCATGCTGTTCCCAGGTGTACCTAGTGTGTCATTTGGAGCTGTCCATGGAAATCGTGCCCTAGTTTTGTTGAATATTTCATGATGTTGTCAGGCTATTGTTTTGGGTTTGTCATATAGTGATGTGAATGTGTGTGTGTGTGTTTTAAAGATTTTCAATCCAAAAACTTGGTCGATAGAGAGCCAGAGCAGGGATACCCTCTTGCATGCAGTGTAAAAGCTATATGAGCAATATCACACAAAGAAATATCGCTCTATATCAACATGCCTGTGATTCGGCTGTAGGCAGTCACAGCTGTGGTGATCTAGAGCCATAGCGCACGTCTACGTGTGTGATATTGCGTTTATACAACAGCTTGACGGCACAAATAAATAAGGAACAACAACAGAGTGTCTCTAAAAACCCTATTTTGTGCGGAAATACTTCCTTCCGCCACGGATTCTAATCTCAAATTGACAGTTTACCAGTTGAGCCCAAACCTTCGTTACTAATTCTAAAACATCACTTTAGAACTAGTAATGAAGGAATGTTGAGGCGCTTCACTGAAGCTTATTGTATTGTGTAGAGTAGAGTATTATGAGAGAGATCGACTAAGTGAGTGCTTTATCTTCATCTGATAATCTTCAAGTCAATCTTACATTCATAATCACAACATCAGTTTGAATGTCCGCTGAGGAAAGTGATATCCTTGTCTTTGTCCTTTTAACAATTAAGGGGATTCCCCATGATGTCTCTAGTCAGTGCAAGTTAAGATTATAAGGTGTTGTTTAAAGTAAAAACAACGTCCTTGTTTACAACCTTGTTTCAGTCCCTTTCAGTATAAAAGTCTTTGCTACTGACTCACTCATAAAGATGGTTTTTTATGCCATCTAATGGAGCAATAATGTAACTTTCACTCTAGTCGAAATCACAATCACTAATGGACCCTTTCAATACCAAATACGACATGTTATTTATATAAAATATTATGTATTGAAAAATAATATTTAAATAAACAATATTAACCATTATAAAAGTAAAATAAGTTACAATAGGAAATAAACATAAGAAAATAGTTCAGTCAAAAGTTCAAAAGCAGCCCTCTAGTTATGGTACAGGATTTCAGTTTAATAAAAATATAAAGTTATGAAACTTAACTTTGCCCTTACCAAAATCGATTTGCCCGGAACAAGTAACAGCAAAAAAGACCCTGAGGTATAATTCATTTTGAATTATACCTCATGTTTAAACCATATCTACATAAGAGCCAGCGGCAAATTCCCAAAGGAATGGCCGAGATCAAGGTGTTCTCGGTGGGTACATGAGCGGTGAACGGTGGCTGACGGTCTAGAGCTCACATCTCCGAAAATAGCCACTGTTTATACATAAGTCGCATATTTGAGGTCTAAATAACTACATTCTCGTCTAAAAAACTATTCCGTGACACAACAAAAAAAATTTGGATGGATTTGCTCGTCAGCCATGACACTTGCTCTGAGAAATTCTGCAAGCGGAGTGATACAAACGGTGAAACGGTTCCATTGGTGATACTGGTAGAATTTGCATGGCTGGAAAAGGCTTTCAGCCAATCAAATTCGAGAACCAGAACAAGCTGTTGTATAAAATATAAAGTAATATAATAATTTGGTAACACTTTATTTCAGGGTTCAATTCTCACTATTAACTAGTTGCTTATTAGTATGTATATTACTAGAATATTGGCTGTTTATTAGTACTTATAAAGCACATATTAATGCCTTATTCTGCATGATCATATTCTACATCCCTTAATCCTACCCAATACCTAAACTTAAACGCTACAAAAACTACTTTACTAACTATTAATACGCAGTAAATTAGGAGTTTATTGAGGCAAAAGTTGTAGTTAATAGTTAATATGTGTTCCCCATAAAGTGTTACCAATCATTTTTACACAAATCAGTAATTATTATTGATGTACAGAGTCATATACTTGTACATTACATTCCAATTTTACTTGATATTGGCAGGGCAATAAAAATGTTAAACTTAAGCTGTGATTGAAGTTAACTTGATATTATATATATATTTTTTTATTTCTTCACGAAAGGAATAATTGGCAGACCCCTTTTAGTACCGCTCGCAGACCCCCTGTTGAAGACCCCTGCTATGATGGAACAAGAATTGTTGTATTAAATTATTATTTTTTTCTTCATACTGTCAGATATGCCAACTTGAACCATCTGGTGTTCACCAGTACATGAGATGAAACGTTGGTAAGTTTAATAGAGAACAGGATTAAAAAAGCACATGTGATGAAAGGCACAGAAATACTAGGATTTGAAAGAGCAGGTGGGAGGCAGTAAAATGGATGGCTGATAGACAATTCCACTTGGGAGGATTCTCAGAAAACACCTTGTAATTAGTTGGAAAGCATACTGTAGTTTCAAAGCACCTTGTCCTCTTCCCACCGGTGACTTCAAATTGCTGGAGGAGCTGGCTCAAAGGTAATGATCTCAGAATATTTGTTGCAGAACAAGTGCTGCTCCAGGGACCTTCTGTTTGCCGTGTCTCTGCTTTTACGTTTCTCCGTGCACTTTCTCAGTAAATAATGAGAGATGGTGACGGATGGAAACTGAGAGTGGGAGGATGAGAGAAGGAAATTGGGCTAGAAACAATGGAAGCATGTGAGAGAGATTACATGAAATGGCTGGACAAAAAGATAACTGGCTGTGTTTTTCACAGAAACTTAAGAAGACAGAAGTGACAGAAGTTGGGAGAGAATGAAAAAGAGAATCAAATCACTGACAGAAAGACTTCCACAGTGGCGTATAAACCCCAGAAATGGTCTCCTCTGGGATGATGTCTGGCTATTTTCTTTCCATTACACACAGAGGCAGCAGTCTTCTTTCTTTGTGCTATATTTGGTATAAAGCAAGATGTGAATATTCACAGTATACACAATAATTTCAGCTATATAAAATGAAACAATATGTGAATATCACAATGATTTTAAATAGTTTTTTTATTTGATAATTAAAATGATTGTTAGATACATAGATAGACAGACATAAATATATTGAGATATAAATATATAAAAAGGTTTTTTTCTTTAGTCTCTCATCTGTAAGGGATAATTGTGAATTAATGCCTTATTCTTCTATTCATCTTCATCTTAATAATCCTCAGCGGGTTTATTTTTATTTATTGTGAGAACCATTTTAACGCTGGTGAATCTAACACTCATCCATTAATCTTCAGTTTGTGTTGTTTTATTATTGCCACTGACCAGCTAAGCCTTATTATTGAATGGGAAAATTTTCCATAGACAACATTGGCGAGCTGACATTATTTTCACTAATTGACAGCAGAGCACAGATGGCGTCGATAGAGCTTGACTTGTGTTTAACACTTTGTTCCTTTAAGATATTTTAGGTCTAAATTGGGATTTATTTCCATAGTATTTATTACAGCATAAATCTGAGAGAAACCATTCTGTCACACCATATGCTCATAGTGATGTTCATTTTAAAATTCTGGACATTTAAATAACCGTGCCTTGTCAACCACCCACAAACACATGCCTACACAAACATGCACATAAATATATGCACACACACAAAAAAGTATTTATAGTATAATAAATGCTTTTGACTTTCTGTAATCTTTCTTTGGAATGATTTTGGAATGAGATTAGAACAGCAGCCATAATATTTCAATTCAGCTTGGCAGCTCTATGAACTCATAAAAGCTAACTAAAGCTTTGTTGGTAACACTTTAGATTATGGAAAATATATGAACTAACTCCTATTAACTAGGAGTTTTCCCTCAATAAACTCCTACTGCTTATTGGTAGTTAGTGAGGTAGTTGTTGTAGTGGTTAGGCATGAGGAAGGGTTAAGGGATCTGGTCATGCAGAATAAGTACTTAATATGTTTTTAATAGTAAGTACTAATAAGCAGCCTATATGCTAGTAATATGCATGCTAATAAGCAACTGAATAGTGTTCCCTAATCTAAAGTGTGTTACCACTTTGCCTTTTGAAATCAGCTGCATCCGCTGAACTTTTACTTCAGAATCAGAATGATCTTTATTGGCAAGTATGCTTACACATACAAGGAATTTGTCTAGGTGATAGAAGCTTCCAGTGTACACACAGAATTACAGCGGATAATAAGACAGATAATAAAAATAAAATAATTTAATACAAATAAATATATAAAAAATACACAATATACAAAATAGACAATACATTTTTGTACAGGTTTGTTATATACAATGCAAGGGAATGTGAATAAGAGGTATGGTATAAATATGAGTATAAATAGTGTACAGTGCTCTTATGACCAGACGGCAACAGTTCAAAGAGGAAGTGGCCTGGATGTTAGGTGTCCAGAGTGATTTTTACCAGCTCTTTTACTCAATCTGGATGAGTGCAGTTCTTGGAGAGTGGGAAGGGGTGTAGCGATGATTCTTCCAGCAGTCCAGACTATCCTCTGTAGTCTTCTCAGGTCTGATTTGGTGGCCGGGCCGAATCAGACAGTAACAGTGCAGAGGACAGACTCTATGACTGCAGAGTAGAACTGCAGAAGCGGCTCCTGTGACAGATTCAACTTTCTCAGCCTTTTTCCACAATGGAGCCTATATGAGTGTCCCATTTCAAGTCCTGAGAGATGGTAGTGCCTAGGAGCCTGAATGACTCCACTGTTGCCACAGTGCTGTTCATTATGGTGAGTGGGGGGAGTGCTGGGGGGGTTTCTCCTAAAGTCCACAATCATCTCCACTGTTTTGAGCGTGTTAAGCTCCAGGTTGTTGTGACTGCACCAGACAGACAGCTCTTTAACCTCCTGTCTGAAAGCAGACTTGTCACTGTCCTGGATGAGGTCGATGAATGTGGTGTCGTCTGCAATCTTCAGTAACTTGACAGAGGGGTCTTTTGCAGTGCAGTCAATGGTGTTGAGGGAGAAGAACAGTGTGGAGAGCACACATCCCAGTGGGGGGGGGGGGGGGGGGCAGTGCTTATTGTACAAGTGTTGGACGTGAATTTTCCCAATCTCACTAGCTGTTGCCTAGCTGTCTGAAAGCTGATGATACCTTGACAGATGGAGCATGGAGCTAGGAACAGAGAGCTGGCTTAGTTTGGTCTGGAGGAGTGTTGGGATGATGGTGTTGAAAGCCAAGCCAAAGTCCACAAACAGGATCCTCACATAAGTCCCAAGTCTGATGAGATGTTACAGGATGTAGTGCAGTCCCATGTTGACTAATGGACATGTTGACATGCAGCAACGGGTCTGTAGTCATTCAGTACAGTGATTTTGGGTTTCTTTGGGATGGGGATGATGGTGGAGCATTTGAGGCAGGAAGGGACTTTGCATAGCTCCAGTGGTCTGTTGAAGGTCTTTGTGAAGATAGGGGCCAGCTGATCAAGGCAGGATTTCAGACAGGCTGGTTAAACGCCGTCTGGGCCTGCTGCTTTCAATAGCCGTGTTTACACTGTTGGGCCAAAGGCGACCATGCTAGTGGGGGCCAGTCGCATTTACACTGTCACTTCCGGGGCTTGATTGGGCCTTATCGGGGCCAACTGCCAGGGTTTTTTTGACCCGCCAAATACCTTAGGGTAACTAGGGCTTGAGCAGTGGTCATGAACAAAGGCAGAGTTTACCTGAGTCAGGAGAGGGTCAGCACTGCTGCTCATTTCCTATCATACCAGGCTACTAGCTAACCTCAAAATTTAAGACATTTAAAACAATTTTCAGCTCAAAACCTACTTTCAGACACTAGTGTTTATGAAATAACTTCAGATTGTGTTCTGATTACAGAATGAGGTAGAAATATATTTATATGCGATGCTAAAGGCTACTTATGCTAACCATTGTGATAACAAATGCACCTATGTTTATGGGAAATACCAGAGATTGCTTAAAGAATGTAGACAAATCATATATGATCATAATTGTGTATTTATTTGGTTTCATGCTTCATCTGTCTCTTTCCTGTGCCTTTGTTGATACCAGACTAGGTGTTAATAAATGCATGGAGAGAAGAACGGGTGTGAGGTTCTGACCTTCCCTCCACACATGAAAATACAACTATGGAAGCAAGATATGGAAAAGGAAAACTCTTTAAATAGATTATTTTCTCAATGTCCAAAATGTTTTGTTTAGGAGCATACACACTTCCAAGTTATTATTTTTAGTTAAATTGGTCACCAAAAGAAACAAACCTTGTACAATAATATGTTGATGGACAGCAGCACTCAATGACTACTGTCAGATTATTCTATTGTAATGATAAAAGTACTGATAAAAGTATTCATAAAAACATGCAATCTATTTCCTATGACTGAAAGGCTTATCAATATAGTTTTGTTTTTCCTGCATTGACCACTGCAATGCACTTCTTGCTGGGGTTCCTAAAACCACACTCAACAAATTGCAGTGTGTGCAAAATTCTGCTGCTAGGATCCTGACTGGTGTCAGGAGAAATGAACACATCACTCCAACTTTGAAGTCCTTGCACTGGCTCCCAGTCAGGTTCCGCATTGATGTTAAAATCCTTATGCTTAACAGTATAAGGCCCCTCAGTATCTGTCTGCGCTTTTAACTTTATATATTCCTAAGCGTCATTTGCACTCCTCTAAAGCTGGCTTGCTTGCTGTTCCATGTAAAACATGTTTGCGATCTGTAGGGGACCGGGCTTTCTCATCCTATGATCCTAGACTCTGGAACTCATAGTAGAGAATTTAAGCTTTTTTAAATCTAATCTAAAAACAAATTTTTGGGGGTTAACATTTTCTTGATGGTTTTAACTATTTTGTATTCTAGTGTGGGTTTTTGTTGTTGTCGTTGTTTTGTATGCTTTGTATTTCTATCTGTGTATTTTTTTTTCCTTGTATTCTTTTTATTGTGTAAAGTGCCTTGAGAAGCTGCTTTAAAGGCGCTATATAAAGTAAAGTGTATTATTATTATCATTATTATTATAACTCAGATAAAGGCCATGTGTTTTCCTATTTTTAATTTATGTGTTCTGGGGCCTATACCATGGCCAGGTGGCTAGCCAGGTATGTTTCAGTTTAGTTTGTGCCAACCCTGCATTTTAGACTCCATGAAAGTGGTTTGGCTTTTAGCAGTGTTCATCGCCATAGTACGGCTAACCTGGTCCGGGGCAGGTTATGTTCCAGGGAAGAGGTTGCAAAACGAATTATGGACCAATCAGCTGTGAGCAAAGGATAAAGTCACTCCACCTGTTTCTACTCCAAATTAAAGGTCACTACATAGCAAATGATTTTTAAAGTCAAAATCGTCTCTGGCTTTTAGTAATGCTTATTTAGAATAATACATTTGTATGATTTAGATATTATTTATGTAATTATTATACCCTTAATCGATCACACATGTACAATTTTAGTTCATCAATTATTATTACGCAGAGTTTAAATGAATAAATATATAAAGGTAATATAAATGACTAATAAAATAAAGTAGAACAAAATGACTACATGTGACCTTAAATGTTTAATTCGCAACCCTGAGTTTGTTCAAGTCAGTCAGCAAGCATTTTTAGTGTTCAGGATGATATGAGCAATTTTTACACAATTATTTCAATGTTTGTTTGACCTTTTATCTGCTGCAACAAATATACACGTACAAGTAGCTGCTAATGACAGATGCAATATGCAGAGAAATTCAGAAATGCAATTAAATACAGCCCTAAAGGCATTACTTCCATGACTAGATGTCAATTAACAAGTTGGTGTCATTTGGGGGCAGAGACTACATCAGCTTTGCACATACTGTAGAACTTTAGCCTCTGGATGTTTAATCTTAGGATAAGAGTGTGCTCTATTGACTGTGCTCAAAGTCATTTTTCTTAATGCCTGGTTTTCCACTAAGTAATCCGCACTTCAGATTCCTGACACTTCTCAGTGCACCAGAGGCATATTCAAGTTCTTTATCAGTAAGATAAGATATCTTATCAGATATTATTTATCTGATATCTCTTTATCAGAGACCAAGTTGTGTAGTGATTAAAAGTTTTTCTTAAATTAAAATATATACAAAAAATAAAATAAATATTAATCAACAGTTTACACAAACATTAAATGTATCAACATGAAGTTTGGCAGGAGAATATTTACATTTTCTATCGCCCACACAATGTGGTCTCTGTGGTCAATGCCAGTGGTCATCATTGCTATAACTTTATTGGAAAGGCTATTTATAAAGGTCAAAACTGCATTGTACAACTCTAAATATGCTTTTCAGGTCAGTGAGGTGTAGAAATGTCCAAGGATCAGGAAACCAGAAAGTGTTTAAGGGCTAGTGTGAGATTTCAGCCTACTAGCTTTACTGAGAGAACCATTACAAAGATCAAAGCTGCGGTAGGCCTTTGTCTAAATATGCATTTTCAGCTCACTTTACAGCAGGGTCAGAAAATCTGTAAAGAATATTTGAGTGTTTTAAGCCTTCCAGCTAGGAATGAGAAAGCATTTTTATTTGTATATTTCAACTGGAAGATGTTTAGATGAAAATTGAATTTACTTAGCCTAGTCGTCACGTCTGCTATACTGTGTTTCTGTTTTAAAGTTTTCATGTCATTGTTTGCTGTTTGAAACTGACTGGACATTGTAATGGTCTTCAAGGTACATCACAGAACCTGACCTGATTCAAGTTTGACTGCATTCAACTGCATTCATGCTTATACAATTCATTCTATCAACATGTAGTTGTGAATGCTTTAAGTTCAATGGGTTGAGTCATACTCATTATGTTTTCCTTTTTAAAATTTATTATGAAGGCCATGCTTCACGGCTTCCAATTAATAGATACAATACAAGTCAAAATTTCTTAATTTTGAAGTAAAAAAAAGTAAAGTAGAAACAGATAATAGGAACAGTATGTCGAGTTTTGTACATGCAATGATAAGATTTATTAGAAAAGAGTAAAAATATAGGCAATTTCACCTCTTTTTTAAATTTTTTTATCTGATACCACCTACTACCTCTACTAACTGACCAAGTTATACAATTTCTAAGGTAATTATGGCCATTTATTATTACATACTGTATATACTTGCTTTTCATATTAACAACATTTACAGAACATGATAAACCATTTAATAACTTTTAAATGGAACATCACTAAATGTGCATCATTCTCTATCAGGATCTCTGGCAAACATGATTCTTTCTGTAAACGTGAATGCTGTCTGTCTGTGACTACTTGCACTTATCAGCATTTATTTCTGCTAGTGTTCAGATGAATGAAAGGAAAATTAGTTCCTATCTTCCATACTTAACACTGTTTATTTTCACTTTGAAGTTTATAATACACAATATTCAGGTTAAATAAATATATAATAAAAATGCTAATAACATTTTAATGTCAAAATAACATCGATTTTTCTGCCCATAGGAAGTAGAGACTTGACTACATAGATGATGAAAGGAATTCAACTTAGTCTCATTGCACAGTTATCAGGCTCAGTTCTGCTGACCCTCTTTATGCAAGGTTATGTTACAGTGAAACTAATTAAGTAAAGTGTCAAATATTCAGTCCTTCAACAGTATTGGTAATTAACCTAATTACACATTAGGTTAACTACCAGTCTTCACTCTATTTTGAGCCAAAAATAGGACGTTAGTATCTAGAATAATAATAAAGTGCAACGATGTATCGGCCGCCGATATTTATCGGCCGATTTTTATTATTTTAAAACCATCTGCATATCGGCAAAAGCATGAAAAAGGTTTATTAATTAACTGCTTGAAGGCAATAAGTTGCATGTCTGTTGCATATTCATCGTTTTTCTCTGGGTAAAATAATTAAATACTTACCAAAACAAAATGAAATCTGTACAAAACAAAATATAGTTTGTCAGCTGTGGATCGGGGGTGGGGAAGTTGTAAATCACATAAGTGATTACTCAACATTCGCATGAGAAATGCGCTCTGAATAGGAGTCTCGTAAAAATGTCTGCGGTCTGGGCCTTCTTTTTCAAAATCTCAGATAAAGACCAAAAAAAAAAAAAATCGCCATTTGCAACGAGTGTTCAGCAGAAATATTATAATATATAAGAGGGGGTAGCACAGCTAAGAATTTCATCACATCCAATTTAATCTGCCACCTGAAAAAGCATCCTGAACAGCATGCTACGTTCCTCAGTGCTGCCAAGAAAAAACTGCCGCCTCCCAGCTCCCAGTGTTCCGACAGCCTCTGTGGCTCAGGTATTTGAAAAAGTAAAAAAAGTTTACTCAAGACAGCATCAAAGCAAAGGGCATTACCCAAAAAATTATGGAATTTATCGCACTGGACGATCAGCCGTTTTCCGTCGTTGAAGACGTGGGGTTTTGGAGGCTTGTTGAACACCTTGAGCCACGTTACTCTCTACCTAGTCGGCGATATTTTTCAGACGTGTGCCTGCCAGACATGTACAATGTTGTAGCTGCGTATATACACAAGCTCTTGGACACTGATATTTCAGCCATCAGTTTTACAACCGACATTTGGAGCTCTGATGTAAGCCCTATACCTGTATGCTCAGTCTCACTGGGCAATGGATTGATAAAGATTTCAAGTTCACACACCGCAGAGGCGATCTCTTTAACATTCAACACAATGCTTGATACGTGGAAAATCGACAAATTCAAGGTCCGTGCAGACAATGCAAGAAACATTACAAAGGCAGTGGATGTCATTGATGTTGCGAGTGTACCCTGCGTAGCACACACTTTACAATTAGCTGTCAACGAGGGCTTGTTATGTCAACGGAGCATATCACGAATATTCGGCCACTTTAAGCATTCCCCTCCTGCGTACTCGCACTTACACAGTGTCCAAATTCAGTTGGGAATGCAACCAAAAATTCTTCAGCAAGACGTTTCAACAAGGTGGAACAGCACTTTTTATTTGCTGAGAAGCCTCTTGGATCAAAAGCAAGCAATCGTGGCTTATAGTGCAGATTATGTTCTGCCTGTGACACTGTGTCTATTCTTTACCCATTTGAGCAACTAACAAGGGAGATGAGTGCATCTGGAGCATCTGCAGCGGATGTGATTCCATCAATTGTTGCGCTAAAGCGGCTACTGAGCAAGGACCTTGAAACTTACTAAATCTTACTTTGTGCCTCTCTTATAATGTTGGTCAGATGAATGTTAAATGGATCCAATCCATGTTCAGTGAAAATAATTTGGTGCAAAAAATAAACTAGCTATTGTATACAAGTGACAATTATCGGTATCGTATCGGCCAGTTGTTTGTTGAAATCGGTATCGGCCAAAAAAAATCCTATCAGTGCATCCCTATAATAAAGGGCTTAGCTGGGCATGGAGAAAAGGCACAGCTGCATAGAAGAAGAAAATTGATACACACACTTATTTAATTTAGAGATATTGTAATAAAATGAGGATTTTGTTAAAAAAGTATGTATTCAGTAGTTCAGTCCTGTTCAGAGCTGTGACAGAAAATTTCTAAAAACCCTCCAAACAAATCGTGCAGGCCTAGTATTTATATTACTATAACGTGTATATGAAATATTATGAATAGGGATGTCCATTTTCAGTTTTCAGGAATATTAATAATAAATTTCCATTCAAATGAATGATTGTTAAAGTTAAAAGTGATGTAAGATTTTTTTTATGTTAAAATACGTTCTTAAACCAGTTTATTGTTCATTGTCTACAATTACTATGCCATTCATGGGTTTGTCTCCCTCAATAGTATAAACATTGAGCCTCCAGGCACCATCAAAACACTGAGAGCGGCCCGCTCAGATCCGTCAATCTCTTTCCAGCTGGGCATGGCTATTGTAGCAGGCTGAGCCAGAGGGTGTTTAGCCGGTGTGGGACCATGGCTGATGTGTTACATGGGAAAACACATTCAACTTCGGTTATAGAAGTGCAACTATAGAAGACCTTTTATTAAATAAGTCATGAAAACATCAAAGTGAACGGGCATTGTGATGCAACGCTCTACAATGGATGCTTCAATACCATACAACATCACGATGCACCCGTTCAGAGAGACAAATGTATTAGTTTATAATGTTTATTTTGATGTGTCCAGTGTAGACCGTCACAAACAGTTGTGGCGCATGTCAAAAATGCGCTCGGTGCAGAAATGTTATTATAAGCAAGATGCCCGCGTTTGCTCTGGACAGAGTGTTTGCTTACAACACAGCTAAAAGTATTCCTAATATGTTGGACCTTTTATTAAAAGTAGCCTGCTTGAGACATGCAGACAAGAGCTGTGCTTGTGATATTTGAGTTGGGTGAGGCGGAATGGGTGAAAGGGCATGTAAGGGGCATTTGAAAGGTTGTTTGAAAATATGCTTTATTCTTGTAATTTTGCATGGTGCCATTAGTGTCATAGAAGTTTAGTACATCACCATTATCTTAGTTAAAGAAGTTACTGCTCACCACTGGAACGCTAATTTTCTTTACTTCTCGTCTGTCATAAGTGCTGTGGTGTCTGTTAACAGACACTGGAGGCACACAAATAGTGCTCTTCACATGAAGTGCACCAGTCTATTAAAGGTAGGGTAGGCAATTGCGGAGAGGCTAGCAATAGCAAGTTAGCTTTGAAAGTATGAGATCCCACCCTCCCTTCAAAGCGTCTTGAAAGCCTCACCTCCTCCAAAACACATGAATGCACACAGCAGATTCTGCAAAGTGTTACGAGAGACAGCGTTAAATTACCTCATTTCTCAAAGCACATAACATTACAATAATAATGATTGCAAAAAAACTTACAGAGCTCTTACTTGTACCACCTGACTGCTGCAGATTCATTTCGGCGTTGATAGTGTTGACATAGAAACGCATCAATCCAAGTCTGAGGACGTGAACAGCTCCGGGTAGAACGTCGCGGGTTGCCATTTTGTAATTACTGTTATGACATGCTGTGAAAATGTATACATGTTTTAATATTTGAACCACTGCTATCAGGATGTGAAGAGAGCTTCAACCTACCAATGTTTCTGAGCCATGCACTCTATCAGATTCCAAAAGCAAACAACAAACAGTGCTAATATACCCTCACTATGTGCTTTAGCATGGAAATACTGTATATCCTAACTTTTATCTCCATACTGAAATCTCTGTTGGCCATGATAGTGATTCATCTTTTTTGAATCGTCAAAATATCAGGATGCCGTGATTCCAGAGACTGTACAGTGAGTTTTTAAAAGCTTAGCTTAAATGTATGCTATAAACAAATAGTGCCCATAAAAGACTGTTGAGAATGTATTTTCAGTTGAAATGGAGTGGAAAGCTTGGACCTGGTACTGGTGGAGCTAAATGGTATTAGTTACATCACAACTTAACAAGCAGATTTCTCCTTCTGCTCATCTGAACACGAGCAAAGATGCTTAAAGACACACAGACAGCGCTGACCTCTGACATCTCACTCACAGTGCTTATTCAAACAGAGAAGTGCTTATTAGAAATGACAGAGAGGCAGAATAACATTGTCACCATAAATAATACTGAAGTGCTTGTTGCCATGTTATACTTAAGACATATGTTCACAGTGTTTGTAGTGCCCATAATTTTACTTGAGGATTAATTTTTTCAATCAAGGCAAGGGTGCATGTTTCACATCATACAGTAAATGCAGCATGCAAGGTGTAACTGTATATAATGCATAAGTTGCCTTGTTGTGATGTTGGAAGGGGAATGTCAAACACTGATCTGTAATATAGATCATGTCAAATAAAATGTATAATCTAGAGAGAGATCAGTGAGCAGAAAGTAAGTCAGTAGTGAATTATAATGAATGATTTTGCAAGTTATTTTAATTTTATATGCTGCATTTCAATCATTTTAATGGTTTGATGTAGGAAAAATCTGCAAAGTTAGTCATCCGAACTTGCTTTATGTAAAAACATTTAGTTTTGTTCAAATGTATGAATAAGTGATATCAATTTATATCAACAATTTTCAGCATTTTGAGTGCAGATGTAGTTATTTGGGTTAATTGTTGTTTTGACTTCCATGTATCCAACTTGTTATGTGTGACGCCCTAATAATGAATGCCTGACTTTCACAGGAAAACATAACTATGTTACGAGGTGGCGATTTTATATGAATTTGTTTGACGTGAATCATACACAAATGTACGATTATTAGAAAAAAGTAAGCATGAAAGTCCACCCCTAAACATACCCGTCATTGGAACGTAAGAAGATCATATGAAAATGTAAGAATGAGATCGTACGAATACATACAAATTACCCACCAATTTGCCAAAATGTAAAATAGTTACGGATTACCATGAGATTGTGTTGGGCTAGCGGTGTCTAATGATAACCAGCCAAACCTTGATCCCATGGCAAAAGCTCAGAATTAATGTTGCTTGAAGAAAAATAAAGGTTTGATTGTATTTTGCTTTTTAAAAAGAAAGCAT
This sequence comes from Squalius cephalus, assembly GCF_949319135.1. Classification (NCBI taxonomy): domain Eukaryota; kingdom Metazoa; phylum Chordata; class Actinopteri; order Cypriniformes; family Leuciscidae; genus Squalius; species Squalius cephalus. The sequence goes on from NC_137131.1 coordinate 15,680,993, forward strand.
GTGTCTATAATCAAAAACTAAGCCTGATGCAGTTAAGTAAATTCTTGGTATTGGTTCCCCAGATAACTGTTCTGAACTGCTGTACTCAGAACTCCAGTTTGGAGAAGCAAAATAAGTGTTTATTCACCATGTCCCACCTGAGAGCAGAATGCCAGTGTGACTGGTATCTGGTGGTGACATTACGTCAGCTGGGAATCCGTTGCACGCAACAGATCAGATAGAGCAAACAGGAAATTTTCTATGGTACCTTCATATGCATTGATTCCTACGTTCTTCTGACGTCCAGGAACTTGTTTCTGTCCTATAGGGAAGACTTTAAAAGGTACAGACCCACTGGGTGCAATAAGTCTCTCATTCATTATTTAACAGATCGGATGATGACACCATAGAAATTAGATAAGCTGTATGATATGCTCAGGGACTGCTTTAACAAACTTATTTCCTCCTGAGTCCTGGAGCCCTTGTTTGTGTGTTTAACAAGCTCCTGCGCTGTAACATTACCGTTGCTCTGTAATTGATGTTTGTGCCTCCTCTGTGTGCAGGTATTGAGTTTGCTGAGTAATAAGTGAGAAACAATGACAGTTGGTGCTCGAAAAAATTTGCCTTTCCAATCTTTGTCACTTATTTTTTTAAAAGTCTTAACTTTTCTATTAATAAGTTTTGCCCATATAACAGTACAGCATCTGGTCCTTGCTGTTGCTTGTTTGTTCTTGTTCTTTGATATGGTTTTGGCTCACCGCTCACACTGTGTGATGTAAAAGCATTCGCCACAAGCATAGCTTTCAGAGTTTCACGCTTCCTTTGAGGGATGTTATCTGGGCTCGGTTAAAGCAAACTGTGTTCCATGGCTGACCATCAACCACAGTTTAAAAAATAAATAAGCTTTGACCAAAAGAGAATTTCTAATCAAGAAGTTAGGAGGCTTCAATTACCTGATTAAAGGGCTTGGAGGAATGTAATGACATTGTGAACAGCTTCAATTTCAGCAAATAATATTCTCATTTTACTCTCTTTGAAAGAACTTAAAGTCCACCAAAAGTAGAAAAGAAGTGCAGTACTGTGCAAATGATGCTGTAAATAAGGATATTTGCAATCACCATGACTAATATTTATCACTGAACTTCTAATCTCTAAATCAAAATAATATTTGGTGCCTTCAAAGCAGTACACTTTCAAGGTACTGTAATTTGCAGGTAGGTTTTTGAGCTGAGCATTTTAGAAACTTTCTCATGCTTCATCTATGGATTTTGGCTGGCATTTTTTCCTCACTTGCTTCAGTCTCTTCGTGTAATTCCAGGCTGACTCGACGAGGTTGAGATCAGGGCTCTGTGTGGGTCATACCAACTGTTGCAGTACTTGTTCTACAAAAATCTTATGACAATATTTGGAAAAGAAAGGTTTGGATTTGTACTGAAACACTGAAGCAGAATTTTAAATCTAATATTCCCAAGCTGTGTGGTTCTGGTGTGGCAACCGGAGCCACTGGAGAGCACCATCATGAATCAGTGTGGATTGTAATGGGTTGTTGAGTCCTTAACTAAAGAAATAAATAAGAGCAATGTCTGAAAGGTCAGTGAAATTAGCAATACCTAGGAAGTCCTGAATGTGGTCCTACTGTATATATAAATGCTTCATTCATTGATTCATTCATTCATTGAGCGAGGGAGTTCCCTGACGAAGGCGGACTAGACGAACTGCTGGATCCATGGTATAATATCCGGGTCTTACTCGGTTGCTGGATCTGTACATGGTGAGGTTTCTGTTACAAACTGTTCCGAGACTTAAGTGAAGATCCAAATGCAGCATTTAATAGGACAGTCCAGAATCGTAATCAAAACAGCAGGCAATGGGTCAAAACACTCAATCCAAAGAAACCACAAGGCAGGAAACACAGGTAAAAAGTGTAATCCACAAGACAGACAGAGAATCCAAAAACCAAGATACATAAAATCAGCAATCTATCTATCTATCTGTCTGTCTGCCTGTCTGTGTAAATCAATCAATCAATCCATTCATCCATCCATCCATCCATCCATCCATCCATCCATCCATCCATCCATCCATCCATCCATCCATCCATCCATCCATCCATCCATCCATCCATCCATCCATCCATCCAGTCTGTGTTCCCTCTTAGTTATAAAGCTCAACAGAAATGCTGATAATCCCTGATACATGTAAGCCATTTCCCCTCTTCCACTCTGGATTATTGCTTTACTGAAGAAATCCCCTGCTACAGACACAGGTTATTAAGGAAACCTAAATTGCCTCACTGGAGGGGAGAGCAGCTCAGTGACTAGGAGTTCATTTAAATTGAGTTTTATCATTAGGACAGATTAAACACTAAAGACCCTTTAGCCAACCGTAATCATTATCTGTTTGTTTTGATGCTCAAATGGGTGTGCGTGAGTGACTCTCACTAAACATTGTCATGGGAATGTTCCCTATGATACAAAAGACACAAATCAACAAGGAAGTATATAGCAACAAAAAGTTTGTAGCTTTACTTGGATACAAGGATTTCTGCTCCAGTAGTTTTTCATTATTTGTCAGAAGCTGTATATCATCAATTCCCTTACTTCCAAATGTTTTAAAGTGCCCCTATTGTGTTCCCCCCCACAATAACAATGGGGTGAAAATTAGAAATAACGAAATGTTATCAAAACTTTCCACAAATCAGCGGGAGACCGTCTTCTGACAGCGAGAGAAAATACTAACCTTACTAACTGGACCCTGACTAACTATGTAAAATGTCCGTGTTACATTTAACCCCGCGTTAGGTTGTGCCCAGCACTCCCCTCTAAATACCTCCCCAAAACAACAAATCGAGCACAGTAAAATCGTGAGCTTAGAATTATAAGGCTCTATCTCCACTTTTGGTCGAAATTGTAACGGTCAACAGCTGGAATGCCCTTGAGAGCCACCAGAGGGCACTCCACATAAGACTATTATCACTCACAAACTACATTTCCCATAACTCACTGCCCGGACTCATCATCACTTATCACTGATCACATTCACCTGTACCTCATTCACTGATTGCATTCACCTGTGTCTCATCCTGTTAGTCTCAGTCTATATATACCTTGTTCATTCATTCACTCACCGCGAAGTCTTGTTAAGTGTTACACTGCATTTCTGAGCGTTTCCCTGGTTTTCTTGTTTCTTGGTTCTTTTGATATCTTGCCATCTTGCCCTGTTCCCTGGATTACTCTTGCCTCTGGTCCCTGGATTACTCTCTTGCCTCTGGTCCCTGCCTGTTTGTTTGTTTTGTTTGTTTTGACTGCCTGCCTGTGTATGACCCTAGCCTGTACATTGGATTACGCCTCTGGATTGCCCCAGCCAATAAAGCTGCATTTGGATCTAACCTTCGTGTCTCAGAGCGGTTCGTAACAGAAGACTTCGCCAAAATCCAGATCCAGCAGCTATGACCTCCTGGAATCCAGCAGTACGGATCTCGCCTGATCTTCCCAGCATGAGCCGGGAGTTCGCTGGACAGATCGCGGCCTTGGCCCTGGATAGCCTCGATCTGTTCCAGTACACCTGGGGGTTTGTTCCTCTCGCTGCCTCTTGCTCTCTGGGTGATGAGGCAATTAAGCTGTGTTACCGGCTGGGGGCTAAGGAGGTCGACCCGAGGGAGCTCCCTGATCTCTCCGGTCTGGATTGGAGAGAGGCACTCTCCAGATGTCTGGAGAGCTTCCTTCCGTGGCACGCCATATCACCGTCTGCACTTCATGCCAGTCCAGCCGAGCCTGCACTTCACGCCAAATCTGCCGAAGCCAAGGCAGTATGCGTCATGCCCGCCCGCCCCTGAGACTGAGAGCGTCATGCCCGCCAAGCTAGAGCCTTCACCGCTGGTCCCGTCCAGCACAGAGCCTTCACCGCTGGTCCCGTCCAGCTCAGAGCCCTCTTCATCGCTGGTCCCGTCCAGCACTGAGCCCTCTTCACCGCTGGTCCCGTCCAGCCCAGAGCCCTCTTCGCCGCTGGTCCTGTCCAGTTCAGAGCCCTCTTCATCGCTGGTTCCGTCCAGCTCAGAGCCCTCTTCATCGCTGGTCCTGTCCAGCTCAAAGCCCTCTTCATCGCTGGTCCTGTCCAGCTCAAAGCCCTCTTCATCGCTGGTCCTGCCCAGCTCAGAGCCCTCTTCGCCGCTGGTTCCGTCCAGTTCAGAGCCCTCTTCGCCGCTGGTTCCGTCCAGTTCAGAGCCCTCTTCATCGCTGGTCCTGTCCAGCTCAAAGCCCTCTTCATCGCTGGTCCTGCCCAGCTCAGAGCCCTCTTCGCCGCTGGTTCCGTCCAGTTCAGAGCCCTCTTCGCCGCTGGTTCCGTCCAGTTCAGAGCCCTCTTCATCGCTGGTCCTGTCCAGTTCAGAGCCCTCTTCATCGCTGGTCCTGTCCAGCTCAAAGCCCTCTTCATCACTGGTCCTAACCAGCTCAGAGTTCTCTTCGCCGCTGGTCCTACCCAGTTCAAAGCCCTCGCTGCCGCTGGTCCCGTCAAGCTCAGAGTGCGCTGATCCTGATCCAGAGACTGAGCTTCACGTCACTTCTGCCGACCCAGAGACTGAGCTTCACGTCACTTCTGCCGACCCAGAGACTGAGCTTCACGTCACTTCTGCCGACCCAGAGACTGAGCTTCACGTCACTTCTGCCGATCCAGAGACTGAGCTTCACGTCACTTCTGCCGACCCAGAGACTGAGCTTCACGTCACTTCTGCCGACCCAGAGACTGAGCTTCACGTCACTTCTGCCGATCCAGAGACTGAGCTTCACGTCACTTCTGCCGATCCAGAGACTGAGCTTCACGTCACGTCTGCTGATCCAGAGACTGAGCTTCACGTCACGTCCGCCCGTCAAGAGTCTCATCCCGCCGAGACTGAATCTGTTCCTGAGCCTGAATCTGATCCTGATACTGAGCCTGAATCTGTTCCTCTTCCTCGTTCTGCGCCTGTGTCTTCGGACAAGATGGCCGACTCCACGCCTGTGTCTTCGGACAAGATGGCCGACTCCACGCCTGTGTCTTCGGACAAGATGGCCGACTCCACGCCTGTGTCTTCGGACAAGATGGCCGACTCCACGCCTGTGTCTTCGGACAAGATGGCCGACTCCACGCCTGTGTCTTCGGACAAGATGGCCGACTCCACGCCTGTGTCTTCGGACAAGATGGCCACCGCCGAGCCAGTGTCTCAGGACAAGATGGTCTCAGCCGAGCCAGTGTCTTCGGACAAGATGGCTGCCGCCGAGCCAGTGTCTCCGGACAAGATGACCACTGCCACGTCGCCTGAGCCCCCAACAGAGATGGCCGCCGACACGCCTGAACCTGAGCCATCAGCAGAGAAGGCCGCCGACACGCCTGAACCTGAGCCCTCAGCAGAGATAGCCGCTGCCACGGTGTCTGTTCCTGTTCCTGAGCCGGTGTCTTTTCCTGTCCCTGAGCCGGTGTCTGTTCCTGTCCCTGAGCCGGTGTCTGTTCCTGTCCCTGTGCCGGTGTCTGTTCCTCCGCCCTGGCCGCCTGCACAGCCTGCTCCGCCCTGGCCGCCTGCACAGCCTGATCCGCCCTGGCCGCCTGCACAGCCTGCTCCGCCCTGGCCGCCTGCACAGCCTGCTCCGCCCTGGCCGCCTGCACAGCCTGATCCGCCCTGGCCGCCTGCACAGCCTGATCCACCCTGGCCGCCTGCACAGCCTGCTCAGCCCTGGCCGCCTGCACAGCCTGCTCCGCCCTGGCCGCCTGCACAGCCTGCTCCGCCCTGGTCGCCTGCACAGCCTGCTCCGCCCTGGCCTTCCGCCCTGCCGGAGTCTTCAGGTCCTCTTCCGCTGCACGGGCCTGGCCCTCCATCCCACCCCCGGGTCCACCTCCGCTCCACCTCCCTCCTGGACAGTTTTAGGAGCGTCTGGAATCCGCTCCTTAAAGGGGGGGCTATGTAACGGTCAACAGCTGGAGTGCCCTTGAGAGCCACCAGAGGGCACTCCACATAAGACTATTATCACTCACAAACTACATTTCCCATAACTCACTGCCCGGACTCATCATCACTTATCACTGATCACATTCACCTGTACCTCATTCACTGATTGCATTCACCTGTGTCTCATCCTGTTAGTCTCAGTCTATATATACCTTGTTCATTCATTCACTCACCGCGAAGTCTTAAGTGTTACACTGCATTTCTGAGCGTTTCCCTGGTTTTCTTGTTTCTTGGTTCTTTTGATATCTTGCCCTGTTCCCTGGATTACTCTTGCCTCTGGTCCCTGGATTACTCTCTTGCCTCTGGTCCCTGCCTGTTTGTTTGTTTTGTTTGTTTTGACTGCCTGCCTGTGTATGGCCCTAGCCTGTACATTGGATTACGCCTCTGGATTGCCCCAGCCAATAAAGCTGCATTTGGATCTAACCTTCGTGTCTCAGAGCGGTTCGTAACAGAAATTGAGTTTTTGACATAATCTGATCCATTAGGTGTTTATTAATGCCTGTGTGGTGTTATTTTTGTAAAAAAAAAAAAAATAGTAGTTATTAATAAAATAAAAAGGTTCCATCTCTCCATTGCCAGCTGGGATGTAAAAACTTTGATGCTCAATATCTCAGAACTACCCTAAACGGAGATAGAACCTTATAATTCTAAGCTCACGAAATGCCAAACTCAACTGGGATGTAGATGACAGGGTTTATTTAATCACTATGCTCTATGAAGCAAAAAAATTTTCTTCAGATTGGCTTATATTGTTTACATGTGTTTTATAATGTAATAATGGTATGGTAACAATAAATACTTGAACATTGTCTCCTAGAAACAAGTTTTCTTTCAGTGTTGTCACTCTGCTGCATGCAAATGGACTGTAACTAATTGTGTTTAACCACTGAAACACTCTGTCTTAGAATATGTATTTTTGCTTGAAGGGGCATTGCCGTCTGTCAGATGTCAAAACATCTGGCAAAAGAAGAACTTTAGTCACAGTAATTATTATCAGGATGTCAGAGCCCTTCACAGAAGAACAACAAAACGACAGCAGTGGGACCAGATTGTGCTGTTGCCCAGAGGACGTCTCAAATATTATAACCCTTTTATGTTATTGTCTAATGAGAATAGACTCGTCAGTGCATGTAATGCTGTTTTAACTCAACGTTGTGAGCAAGCAAGCAAAGAGCAAAACAACAAACTTGACTTTTAGGTCGAAGAAAAACTAAGTCTATTTAGTATTCCATTGAATTGATTTGTGAAGTGCTTCTAAATATGCTTATTATTCTAAAGCAGCTTTACAAAAAATAGTGGCAAGGAAAAACTCCTTTAGATGTTTGAGAAGATGAGAAATAAATAAATAAATAAATGCAAATTATGTAATGTAGCCACATATTAAATGAAAATATTGAATAGTTTGTTGCTTAATTAAATATAAAACAATAGGAATCCATGCAAAATGCATTTATTTTTATTAAACCAGAGAACAAACAATTTGAGTTCAAGGTCTATGGGAGAACATAAAATGTGAAGGAAAACAGGATTTGAGATCCACAGATACTGACATATTCATGCTGCATATGTACATTAAGGCTTTGTAATTAGTAGGGGGGCGTATATTGATTTAATGGGGATGGTAATTTAGCTGGCAGTGACTCACACAATTTCTTTTGTGTGCTGGTGATTGTGCGGATTGCAGCTGCTACAGTATTATATTAGAACACATTTATCATTCATTTACTCTTTGAATGGGGAGAGGTGAATAGGTAAATAGGTATTTATGCCCTCAGCCTGTGAAGTGTCTGTGGAGCTGATGTTTTTTTCTGATGCCACAGTGAATGTGCATCCATTCTTTAACTGGATAGGTTTGTCAAACGCCTGTGACTTTTATTTCAAGAGTTTCTGAACAGTCTAGTTGAAATGTAGACTGTAGACAACTTTAGACCTTCAAGATATTTATATCATGAAATATGTCTCCCTTAAATGTGATTTTTTTTTCTTGTAATTAAGATTTTTTTCTTTTCAAATTTTATTTTATTTCTCGTAAAAGTGATTTTATGTCTCACTCCTTCATTTCTCATTTTAAATCTAACAATGTGATTTTTTAAATGATAATTACCCGTTTTATTTTTTTACGCTGAGGCTGAAATGTTTTTCCATAGTTGTGTGAAGTATTTATATATATATATATATATATATATATATATACATACATATATATATATATAAACTAATAATCAATACTAAATACTAATCAATACTAATATTGAACAAATCCTAAATTGGAAAACATTAACAAATTTCAGCAACACAATGAAATATTGATTAAATGTAGAATTGGTGGGTGATTTTTAGTTTTTTTTTTTTTTTAATTGAACTTAAAAAAAAATGCCTGTAATATTCTTGGAAAATGTCTCGGTTATGACTGTAACCTTTGTTCCCTGAAAAGGGAACGAGACGCTGCGTCACTTAGCCATACTTCCGGTGGGCCTGTAATCGACTTGGGCCCTGTCCCAAATGGTACCCTAAGCACTCGTGGTCTTCCTACGAGTCTGTACTTTCGTGACGTAATGCCGCTTTGACTGTCGGGAAGTAGTCTGCTGCGGCAAAAGTGCGCATCGAGGGCACATATCGACCGCAAAGGGGGCGCTCGCGAGCATCCTTCTAAGGCCTAAAATGACAAATGGGACACCTCATGGACTTAACGGACACGCCATTGGACTGATTTCACACGTGCTTCAGGACTCAATCCTTGACGCAGCGTGAGAATTCTTGACGAAGGATGCGTGACTGTCAAATAAAAGACACATACTACCAGAGACTTCTTTACACGCCACATATTCACCCACTTCAGTGAAGTCAGTGACAGAGGCAATATGTAAAGTGAGCTCTTACTTACCGTTAGACCCGGCAGGGCATTTAAATCATTCTCTGGTTAATGTCAGTATGACCAGGCGGCTGAAAGCACATAAAACAGACAAGGTAAGAAAGCAGAGGTCAAATCAATAGAAAGTGGTTATGGAGTCTTTTCAGGCTTTCAGCTGTTGAGAGACAGCTGCCAAATTCCAAATTCCCTGCGGGCTGGACTGTCCGTCGTATTCAGTGGCTGAGGATTGAGCTTGGCACAGAAGTGGCTGACGGATTTACAAGAGAACACAGAGTTAAAAGGCACCTATTATGCGAAATTCACTTTTACATGGCGTTTGAACATAAATATGTGGTGGTAGTGTGTGTACATAACCACCCAATAATGATGAAAATCCATCCAGTGCTTTTTTTAAAATCCCATAAATCATAAGCACTGACTCAGAACAAGTAGTTCTCAGATTCAGGGCAATGTGACGTACTTTTGCACAAACCCCGCCCACGACTGTTGACGGACACTGCAGTTTTAGCGTAGGCCCGCCCTGAGTGAGCTGTACACAGTCCGCCATTGTTTCGATGCCAGAGCAGCTGTAGACAAGAATGTCTCCTAAGCGATTGAGGTGTGTTGTTGATGGCTGTAAGAATGAACATAGCAGTCTTCATTTACTCTCGTTGTTACTCGAGGATGGATCAGTACAACTGTTCTTACAGGCCAGCTTACAGTCTCCAGAGCGATAGGCCCAAAGTTACTGATCACGGCAGAAATTAAAGTGAGAGCGCGCACTTTATGACAGCTCAAGTCGTTTTACGGATATAAAGTTTACCAATTTATTAAGCACCCACTGAAAAGGTGTGTATATATTTGTTTACTGTTAGTTGTAACGAGTGTTTTGTGTAGGCTACTTCGCTGTGGATGTTGATGATAATGAAAGGGAGAGAGAGAGAGAGAGTTTATGTACAAGACTTTAATGAGCACTTCTTATACTGTGTTTATTCAGCTCTTACAGTGATTCTCTGGAGTAAAACTAACACTTCATCTTTTGTGTGATGTACAATAGACTTCATTGAACTCATCAGTATATTTTTGGCCATCATTCGGATGCGGTCTGCTACAACAGGCTTGTACTAATAGTGGATAAAAGCAAGATGAAAAATAAGTTGTAACCGTAATTAAACTAGACAATACCTGTTCTATCTCCATACAGAATATATTCTCTGGCTCTGTAGGCATTATTGTTCGACTCCGGGACGAAATGAACACCGCTATTGATACGCTACTCATATGTTTGTTTCTGGTGGTTCCGTTTAGTCCTGAATAGTCACTAGCTTGTTCTCTTGGTTACTGATTACGTTCACCTGTCAATCATTATATCTCCATGTGTATTTAAGCCCTGAGTTCATTCTGGTATATTCTTTATTTCATGTGGTTGTGTGTTGTTTTCACCTGTGATCTGTGTCTGTCTTTGTGGCTTAATAAAGCATTTGTTTGGGTTTTCATGCATTGTGTGATTACTTTAACCACCAGTAGGCCTATGTGACACTTTACAGAACATTCCATAAGAATCACCTGGACATTTATGTGAACAGCATGATTCAGTAAGATATACTCATAAAATGGTAAGAATTGACTGGAAGTTATTCATCAACCTTGGATAGAATTATTAATTAATATGTATGGGAGAGAATGAATGATGATATTGTGAAGCATTTGTATCTATTATCATTTTTGTTATGTAGATTTGAAAATCATGCTTCTCCCCATTATTGTTGAATCATGGAAGCTACACCAGATATTTTGCCAAGCGATCTCTTATTTATTATTTGTATACATGTATCAGACAGAGAGAAACAGGCAGCAATAAGGCTACATGAGAGGTGGTCTTCATTCCAGATTTCTCTGTTCCCCATTTATCTATCCCCTTACCCCATCATGCCAGCTGAAAATTGTTTCTCTGTGTTTCTCCTCCCTCACCCCCTAACAGTAAGATTGAGCTTATATATACAGTAAGATTGATCTTATATACACCACTCTGGGACTAACAACTTCCTTGTAAGGTAGAAAAACATGTTGCTTATGTTTAAAAATGGAACGTATACCTCGTGCTTACACATGGTACAATACACTTTCCATATTAAGAAACTATTCCTCATTGTACACATTTGTGGTACATTTGCATCAGTTGAGAAACATTCCTTTCCTTGTAAAGAACATGCCAACTAGCTCCCCTCCCTGTGTCTAAAATATGATCCTTAAACACATGTGTCCATGCAATCTATAGTCTAACTCATGCATTTTAAACTTCATAAGATAATACAACTGATTATGAATACTAATACAGATCAAATAAATAAAGAAAAATAATATTAAAAAATAACATTAAACACAAAATCTTATGTAGTCTTCAAACTACATAACATAAATCAAACTTAAAGGGATAGTTCACTTTGAAATTAAATTTTGGTATGTTTTAGCTTACCTCAAGGGCATCCAAGATGTACAGTAGGTGTCTTTTTTTCCGCAGTAGTTTCAATTTTGATATTTTTAGGTCAAACCGTTCTTGTCTCTCAGTCAGATAATGCAGGTCTGTGGTCACTGTCACAAAGAGCATGCACAGAGTCCAAATTAAAACAATTCCCCATCGTCCAAATTAAACAATTCCCCATCGTAAGTACACATTGATGGCCTAAGACATGAAACGAGCGGTTTGTGTTAGAAAACGAACAGTATTTATATCGTTTTTACCTTTTGTACACAGCCACGTCCAAGTGATCTGAAGGCGCGGGCGCTTTCTATTGTGTGACGTGTGCGCAGACTGGTGCATAGATATATATAATAGATGCCGCCTTGGCTACGGCAGTTCATTGGAACGAGGTGACATCTAGTGTATATATCTATGCACCACTTGTTTAATTTGGACGATGGGAATTGTTTTAATTTGGACTCTGTGCATGCTCTTTGTGACAGTGACCACAGACCTGCATTATCTGACTTAGAGACAAGAATGATTTGACCTAAAAATATCAGAATTGAAACTACTGCAGAAAAAAAGACACCTACATCTTGGATGCCCTTGAGGTAAGCTAAAACATACCAAAATTTAATTTCAAAGTGAACTATCCCTTTAAGGCAATCAAAATCTTTTTACTGTCAAATTAAAAGAGACCAGCCTCATTTGAAAGTGATTGCAAGTGATAACACTTACATAACATTTCTGCAACACGCTTTTATTTTCGTTTTCGCTATTATAAGTGATCCAGCAGCATCATGCACAAGGGATGTAAAAAACAGTCTCTGTACAGGGATCTCTTTTTGAAATCGTTTTTGCAAGTCAGTTTAGACAGGCTGAAAAGAAAAAAATTGAGTGTAAAAGCTGATAAAGAGGTTACTGCAAGGGTTTAAGAGATGCTTGTCACTGTCAGACTGCAGACAAACTCTTCTGCTCTCTCTATCACTCACAGAAGAATAAAGAAAGACTCTCCATCTTAACTTTACACTGAGGCAGCTCTCACGAGCAAGCAAGGTCAAATGTCTTTTCTTTTCTCTATTTTTTTGTCTTTGCTGAGAGAGATGATTGTGTGGGTTTGTGTTGTTTTGTGCAGGAGTGTCAGCGGAGCAGGCCTGTGCAAGACAGGCAGAGGAAAACTTAACAGAAGATGAGGAAAAGCCGGAGCGTTCTAACTGTGTCACCTAATGAGGTGAGTAAGTTCTGGGAATATGGAATCACATATTTTCAAAAACGACTAATTAGTTGACTAATTTGTGTCAAACAGCTCTTTGGAATATTTTATCCTGATTGGTCATGTGCAGCATTGAGCGGCGTTTTGGAATTATTTCATTGGTTTTGTACAATGAATATTTAATAGTCATTTTTTCCACAATTAGTTCCGGACTTCAAATTTGCTTGGCAGAACAGTTCTCAAAGAGTGATGACATTTAATCAAAAGCATACGGAGCCATCTGCTCTCTAAACGCTCTCGCGTACTTTGATGTCATACATCGATCGGTCTGTGCAGCGCCGTTTCAAGCCGAACAAGTGTTTTGTTCGTGTGTTCCAGAAAACTTTCAGTCTGTTCGCTTGGTGGTGATTTTTCATTGATCCTTTATGGAGGTTACATCGTTTTACCACTAGATGGCAACAAGTCTTTATGGGTGTTAATATGTTCTGAATAACATACTATATATTACACACTTAAGGTCACATTTACTCTAGTTGTTTGTCAGATTTTCAGGCATATGTCCTGCTATTCTCAGAGTATTTGTGGCCGCCATTTCTGCTTGCCAAGCTCTGATTGATGGGGTTTCAGTAGAGAAACACCCTCTGATCGCCCACTTCATTCACGGAGCTAGGTGACTGAGACCACCCGTCAGAGTGAAAGTTCCCTTGTGGGACTTAGCTGTGGTCCTTGAGGGGCTAGTCGACAACCCGTTTGAACCACTAGAGTCAGCGCCAGTCAAGCTTCTTACTCTAAAGAGGGTTTTCCTTATGGTTAACTCGTCACTAAAGAGAATTGGGGATTTACATGCTCTGTCGATTTCACTATATCCTGCTTAGACTTTGCCCCTGGACTGGTCAAGGCTATTTTACACCCTTCCCCCAACTATCTTCCTAAAGTTCCATTTTCGACCATGCATCCGGTCATTCTTGAAGCCTTCTGTCCTCCGCCGTTCATTACGCCAGAGAAACTCCACTTATTGTGTCCAGTTAGTGCTCTTCAGATTTACGTCCACCGTACTACCCAGTGGCGTAAGTCAGAACAGATTTTAATTTGTCATGGGGGCCGTAACCAGGGGGCTCCATTACAGACAATTTCGCATTGGGTGAGATCACCCTAGCCTAAGAGGCACACGGTCAATTTCCGCCTCTAGGCATTAGGGCTCATTCTACCGGCACGACCACCTCGCTGTTTTTCTTATCAGTGCGAAAGAGACTCAAATTACTCAGTCGATTTTTGTCGAACAGATAAGTGTTATACATCATTTGAAACTGCTTATTTGTATACACTCATAATAAAAACAAAATGTTGTGCTTTTCGCAAAAAGAATAAAACAAACATGATGCGGGTTCTGCCATCTCTCTCTCTCAGTGAAGTCCATTCTGAAGAAAACAAACTGTAACTGCCACACAGACATGAGAGATGTCTTTAGAAAGCTTGAAGTATCCACTTTTAATATCAAAAACAACTATTCTTTGTTTATGTAATCCGTATGAAACCAATGCGAGGTTAAGTTTCTCAAGTCTTGCTTTGTCATTCTGGGATGTAGAAAGGATGGCGCACTCGCAGAAGCACTTTGTGCAAGGTGGAATTTATTTACAGTGCCAATAAGAAGACAGTCCACAATGAAGAATATATACAGCTGTTCCGCCGGGGATAACTTTTTGGAGAAAAAAGCCACATAGGATGGAGTTTTAGTGGGTCCCCCTGTCGCTGCGGCAGCACAGCTCCCACACCAGTTGGTCTGCCTCGTTCCGGGAGTAGATGAGGATAATGTAACGATGGAGGTGCTCCCGGAACACCTCATTCATGAAGGCCTAGAACACGGAGGGTGAGTTGGACTGCCTGTATGGCATGACCTGATATTCATAGTGCCCTGATGGTGTTATGAAAAAAGTCTTCCATTCTCTGGACATTCAACTGTGGTTGCTTGGAGGAACACACTGGACGAATCAGCTGCTGATCTGATTTGGGTAGGAAGTTTCAAACAGGAATTAAAGCAGTCCTCACCCCACAAGAGAATATCGCCAGTGGTTCAGGAAATATGAGGGGCATGTTGTTGTAACCAGGGGCTTCCCAAGATGATATTGGCTGTTGATCCATCCAGCACCATCAATTATATTGTTTCGGAGTGAGTTACTCCGATGCGGAGCATGAGGGACGGAGTGCAGCGAGTTACAAGGGATATTCAGGATTTGGAAGCGGTCGATGAAGTTTCTTGAAATGAAGTTTCCCGCAGATCCCAAGTCAATAAGGGCCTTTGCTGAAACGTAATGATGGGCAGACGTAGACGTGTTATCCAAGCATCAATGGCATGGAAAGCCCCTTATACTTGGGAGCGCCACGTATGAGGTGTTTCTGGATGTTTATACCTCTTATCTGCTTCGAGGTTTTGATTGTGGCATTTCTTTGTGGTTTAGAATCCAGTATTTCCATAATTCTTTTGTATTTTATGAGTTTAATAAAGGACTCTGTCTCTTCTTCTTTCCAAACGCGCCATCAACGTCAGGTGACCTTTAAATGCGCAAAAACTGTTTCTGAAATATTCCTTTTTAGAATTACCTGAAAAAACACCTTTTTTGCAATATATGGGAGTTTTTGCGAAATTTACGTGTTTCCATTGGGCGTATTTTCAATTCACAATTTCAATTTGCGCAATTTGAAGGGTAATGGAAACGCGGCTTCTGATACAGGAATGTGCAGCAGAGAGGTTATTTTGGGATGTACATGAATGTTACTCATCGCTGGGCGAGGTGGTCACACAGGGCACTCTGACATCAGATGTCCCTCACAATGAAGGCACAAATGTTGGTTAAAAAATATGATTTCTTTTTGGTGGTCCTTGCTGGTTGCTCTTTTGTCATGTCAGGGGATCACATGCTGTATAGCTTGCAGCCAGTTATTAGCTTGCTAGAGTTTCACCTTGCAGGCATGACAGTTTGTCCTTGTACAGTATGCTTTCAGATGGAAGTCTTTGTGATGGGCTGTGAAATTGGAAAATAAGTCTTCCTGGTCTGTGCGTAGTTCAAACATGAGGTCAAGAAGTACACTTCTGTTTCCACTTCATTTGTGTGCACTGCGGACACAGCCTGTCATCTTTCTCTGTCTACTTTTCTCTCTTCTGTCCCTTTCTGCATGTATCTTTGGGTACTTTTCATAGTCACTGTGCTCAAATATTATGTCAATTTGCACTCTTTGTTTGGTGATAGATAGCACTCCAATGTACTTTTTGTGATGTTGCTTCTGTCCAATGTTTGAGGTTTAGGTTTTCATCTGTTTGTGTTTTAATAATTTGTATTGGTCAATTTATTTTGGATTGCTAAGCCAAGTCTTGGACTAGCTAGCTGAAAGGGCTTCTGTCATGTTTTAGCCATTGAAAGCTCAGAACTTTGTGAGTGTTTTAGTCACTTTTTTTAGGTGCCTAAAGAAATTAATGAATGACTATTTTGATTGTTTATTATTAGTAGATACAATCCTAATTCTGTTAAATGTATTATTTACACTTTTGTCTGCAGAATCTGATATCCTGTCAGTTCAGAAAGTGTGTTTTGCATTGCTATACACTATAAGAAAAATATCTGTAGAAAAACAAAACAAAACAACTAATACACAAAACAATGCAAAAATTCAAAATGCAGGTAAAACATCTGTGAAAAATAAATACAGAAAATTAATTCATATTAACACAGATGCTGTGGATAAAGTGTCTGCCAAATGCATGAATGTAAATTAGTCTGTTAGGTGTGTGTCCAATTTATTGAACTGTTGGTTTGAGTAGCCCCCTGAACTCACATGCATAGTGTGATGGGTCTCTACTGTCTCTCTAGTCACTTTTAATGATTCTCTTTATCTAATTTGGGTTAATTGGACTACCCATTCACAAAGGTACTGAACATAGTTAAGCTACTTACCTCATTATATTTGTTAGGATTACGTATAATTGGTTGTGAAAGTATGTCTTTGCACTTGGGATTTGTATATAAAATCATGTTTATTGTAGACACATGCTCAAAAGTCGATTAAAAAAGACAACAATACCAGTCTTCCAGTATAGTACCAACTCAGTTCTGTACCTGAAGACCATCTAACTGACATGTGGAGGCTTTCAAATACTGAATTGATTTTTGAAGAAAGTCAGAGAGAGTCAAACACCATATGGTCGAAGATATTTTGTTTGAGTGTCTGTGCTTTGGGTAATTTTTAGTTTGAAGGAGAAAAGGTTGTCTTTAGAACACAGAGCTGTTTTATAGCTCAGAGTGATGCTGCATTAGTCTAATGAATTAAAAAAGAATGTGGTCTCGTGTGACTGCAGGCGCTGACCGCAGAGTGTTCCAAAGACAGGGAATCTCAGGAGGTCACCTTGGTCATCCCTGGTCTGTCTGATTTCTCTGTCGTGCTCCTGTGCTCTCCCACAGAGTTCATTCGGGGACAAAACGCTATAATTGTGAGTCACAAACAGGGCTGGGCCAATCGGCTGGATAACATCAACTTAGGAGGATGCTGTCCAATCATAAAATGATTTGTTTACCGTGAGCTAATGTTTAGATCGGTCAAATGCAGATTAGTTGTCCTTTGCCTGACATCATGAGCTTGTAGAGGACATCTTAATTCTGCAATAAATCTTCATATTTGGCCTTCACTGGTTTGGGAAAAGCATGTAAAAGTCCTGGCAGAAAGCGATGCATAAGGATATAGTGTAACGACGCCCAGTTCCAGGAATGCACTAATATTTTGTTGGTAGTTGGTAGTACCAGTTTGCAACAATTATTAGTTAACACTAAGTTGTTAACACTTTGAAAAAAAAACAAAAACAAAAAATCCTTTCTGCCAGGACTTTTACGTGCTTTTCCCAAACCAGTGAAGTGACATCAACGTCCGGGTTAGCAGTAGCATGAGCCATCAGGCAAGTGTTATTTAAATAAACTCCTTATGTACTTACAAACTTTCCAATGCCTTGTTTTATGAGTACGGAACCTATTTGTACGACTGTAGAAGTTTGGTACCATTCTGGGCATTGTTAGTGGGGTAATTTACATGATACAGCCTAGGATCCATTAGCGCCTGCACTAAACCATCCGTTTCTCTAAGCTCTAACTTTAATAATGTTCAACCAAGGGAAAAAAAGGCTTCGGGTGGGGGTGGGGTTTGGCTCGAGGTCATGGTGCAAAGGACCCTAGGTTGATTTTACTCCGAACCATCCCTTTAAATATATATTTTTTTTTAATCAGGTTAAACTTTGATTAGTCACAAACATTTTTCGAAACCTCTCACTGTCGGTCGCTCATATCCACCATGTTTTGTATATCCACCACTATATCCAGCGCATATCCACCACTTTTTACTCGTGTTTGTAGTTCTGAACTGGATCCTCCTCCAAAGTTATAGTGAGCACGGAAATAGTAGACCATCCGGGGACTTCTGGCATACTCTTTTCAACATACTATGCTTTAGGACACACTTATTTTAATCTCACATACTGTTTAGGATGGATAGTATATACATTGAGACACAGGGACTGTGTTTTATGGCAACTGGCAACCTGGGTTGTTGAAATACTACTGGGTAAATTGGCAGTGGACGGAATCACACAGGCGAAAAACAAAAAAAGACATTCCCGAAACGCACATTTCAAAGTAGAATAACTGGCTGTAGCATTGTTTTTCAGAGAAACAGGTATGTAAACTTAGAATGTTTCCTAAATATCTGAAACATAGTATGGTATTTTTATGCTTTAGAATAGTCATAAAATTACATACAGCACCTTTAACAGTATAGAACATACTTTTTTTAGAGGTTGTGAAATAATTACCTACTCAGAGGATGCGATTTCAGACGCAGCCAAAGTCTGACAGCTCAATATTCATTGGTTGATGACAACCATGTATTTTGAGATGTCCTCAGACAATGTAGCAACACCTTGAACAAAGACACCGCATGCCAGTTTTCAAGTCAATCTGACTGATTGTTGCATAGCTAAAGCCATATTTATGTTTGTTTTTTGTCATTTTTCACACAACCACAGACTGATCCCATACATGTGTACAAGAGGGATAGTGGTTTTAGTAGAAATGACCACACCCACTTCAAACATTTTGGCATCCTGTTGCAAAAGTGAATTAAAATTGACAACCAGACTCCAGAGAATCTTTCTGCACAGGTTTGGTTCTGATCGGGCAAAAAACCTAGGACTAGCTCACAAAAGTAGGTTTCTTGAGAAAAATAAATTTGACCAGGATGACATCAAATCCAATATGCTTTGTCAAGCATTCCAGTGATATAAGACACTTGAGCCTGTGACAAATGGTTTATGAGTTCTGAGCCATTCCATACTTTGATCACAGTGGCGCCACCATCAGGTCGATTGGGGTGAGCCTTGGTGACAGACAGGGTGGGTATATTACCTTCCCTCAAAGTTTCAAGTTCTTACTTGGAAATTCTATCAATTACAATAGGGTTTCAGCATACACACTTGAGCCCCCAATAAAGCAAAAACAACCAGTAAGCACCAGAAAGGATATGATGCTATTGAAATGCCCTTTAGTGTTGTAATAGGCCTAGACCCACAAATCACTTGAGCAATACACCCACACACAGGTCAGTAGAAATAGGCTTTTTATGGTGCATATCTAAACAGAAACCATGTAAACTGAATAAATATGTTTAAGTATTGTATTTGTGCAAGTAAAGACAAAAAAACCCAAATATATTAATAACATTTAATAAATCACCAGAATATTGCATATTTCCAATTATTTTTGGCCATAGACATATTCTTTAACATTGATTGGGCCAACAGATGCTCTTTCCCAGCGTAGATCTGAGGAACAAATGATTAGTGAGGACTAGAGCCATGCATGACAATAAGTTAGAGTTAGGCCAAACCTGTAAGCAGTTGATCACTTCCACTTCTGATGCTACAAGTTGTGTCACAGCAGCCACACACCTGGTTAGAATCATCTGCAGACACCCACCTGACAAAACAAACCCTCAATTAAGTTAAAGCAACTAATTCACCTGTACACTTATCTAGCAGGCAACATACCCATTAGCAGAGAATGAACAAGCTTTCTGTTCAGAACTTGGAAAGGTTGCTGCAGCCACCTTCAAAATGCATGTGATATAGACCTGCAGAGACAATTGTTTGTACACCATGGCAGCATATCATACATAGTTACACAACTACAAGACATACATACCAGCCCACTGTCTGCTTGCTGGAACCTGAACGCCTCTAGCTGAAACCCTAGCTTATCACCTTGAGTCCGGGGCATAAAGTGAGACGTGGAGCCTGTGAGCTTGGCATCAACCAAGCACCTGTGAACCGAACCCAGTTAGAAGTCACGCAACCCTTCTGGAAGCTGGGATACATGAGGTAGCACCACTTACCCATTATTCTCAATAAAGGAGTATCTGGGGACAGAAGCAACATCAGGGATTGCAGTAGCCATGCAGCTGTCCACAAATACACGGATGGGAACATGGCTATACAACTGCACTGATGCTTCAATATTTATCATGTCACCCAGGAAGTACTGGTTAGAAGGTCTCTCAAATCTCCAGTCATCTGCAAAAAAAAAAAAAAAAAAATTAAAGATGATTCACAGGCATACTACAAATCTGTTTGGCCTACACCAACCAGTCATGAGCTTGAGGGAGAAGACAAAGACTTCCTCTGCAACCTTAGTTGAGGCATATGGGATCCAAGTGGGCATTAAGGCATCGCTGCTCACATTATGTGTTCTGTAGGAGTTAAACAAGCAGTCACCTCTTGTCCATGAATGGCAGGATTAGAACATCCAGAACATCCAGCCTGAGTTTATTGAATCCTCACCTTGGATAATGACACTCGATACCAACCACCGCACCACTGCTCCTGATAATAGGAACACCATATGAAGCCTCTTGTGGAGTGTAAATAATGTTGAACCTATAGACAAGCTCATCCTCAGTCACCTAAACAGAAAGGTTAATAGAAGAACAGTCACATGGACGGTTCAGAGTACCTATGATTATGGTCACAACAGAACCTTACCATTAATGTGCTGCTACATCCATGCAGTTCAGACTCAAAGATCAGCACTTGAGCAGAAGAATCCTCTCCAGTTGCAGTACAGCCTCCCAGTGTAATATCAGAGGACAACATTTGGTGCCCAGTCCCATAGAAGTCCTTCATCACTCCCACATATACTGAATTCTCTCCACACTGAGCAGCTACACTGTTGGCAGGGACAGGATAAGGCAACTCAAAAGGAACGTCTGGCTGCTGTGGTTCCTCCGGTAGACTTGGAAAGCTCCACGTCAGTTTCGCCACTGGATTCTGCAACAACTCTTTTAATTGAACACCCATAAGATCTTGAGAAGACTTTCCAAAGTCAGTCCCGACAGGTGTCTGGACAGGAAACTGAGCCGGAAACCTTTGTGGTGCAAATACATTATTACTGGGAACCAAAGACATCCTGTAATCAGCCTGTCGAGAAGCTTGAGCTAACGTTCCAGGCTTAAACTCGCTTGGACTCTGATTATGTGCTGCTCTTGGTCTCCATCGTGCTTCAGAAAATTCAAGTACAAGAATAAAAACCAATCCAAATCCAACCTGCCAAAACCCCATGATTGCCAAGCTTGTTTCAATGACACATTAGGGTGCTACCATCCAAATATATGCAGATGTAAATCAGAATGGCTCCACCTCTCTCCTGACGAGCATAATTTTTCTCTGCACCTGCCAATTTACTCAGTCAATAAAACACAGGTGAAAGTCATTGGTTCTAAATGAAGTACCATATAAGGTCATGTAATTAGTACAGTAGCTAAACCAAATAATTGCTTATTTTAAATATCAAAATGACAGATCAATTCCCTGAAACACAAACAACCCCAAGTCTTTTTGTGTCTTCCTTTTTTATTAATTCAGAAACATGGCCAGAGAGAATTATACACTATTCCAAATAATAAAGTTTAGTATATTTCAGGTTTAGATTGTAACAAACGTTCTTCCCTCACATCAACAGCAGTCTTCAAAAGGGACTGAAATTGAGAAATTTAGTTCACAACCAAAGGAATGCAGAATCATAACATTATTTTATTATAGATTCACTGATATGTTTTCTCCCCATTACAACTGTTATGTTTAGGTTGATCAGAGTGTTTGTAGACTTCATTCTTTCTTGAACTATACTATATGCTGTTCAGCACCAAAAGACTATAATCTGAACAGTCTACTACAAACATTGAATTTAAAATATTAACAGGTTTGAACAAAAGACAAGCTCATTAATGAACATTAAGAACTTAAAAATGTTTTCTGGTGTTTAAAGCATGTTTAACAAACTCCATAGATTTTTATATCCAACTATATCTATGCTGAAAAACATGGCGAATGTAGTAAATCCAGTTCATATTCATATACACAGCGGGGCTAGTTGTAACATACATGGTTTAAAACGTTCCACACATGCTTGCATGACAAAACTCGGTGTATTTACTAGTTGCCATATCAGCACTATATAGAGATTTTTTTTTTTTTTTTTTTTTTTAATTAAAAAATCTTTGGAAGATATCACTGAACATTTATTTAACCATAGAAAAAGTACATTTCTCGCTGAAGTAGATTTTCATCTGTTTTTGTGTTAATTTTAAATTAAACAAATCTGATATTATTTTAATCTTATATCTGTTATTTAACCAGCAGAAGACACTAGCAGGGTTTAAATTAGTTGCGCAGGTGGGGCACAACCCTTAGAACTATGTTATTCTATAGCCTACTTTTATAAAATCTATTGAGGAACCATGAGAAATAGATTAATTAAGACTGAAAGTCAATGTTCAGAAATGATTAATTATTAATGTTTTGAACTATGCTGGGGTGCGTTTCCCGAACAACGACGTAACTCGCTGCTTAACTACCATAGTACGATGCATCATTGAAGAAATCAACTAGCTAGTCACGACTGTTTCCCGAAACCTATTGTCGCAAAGTGGTCGTTCAACCACGTTAGTTTATGATGTCAAGCACGTGGTGGAGTAATAAGTTCTTTTAATGAATCTGTTTGAGATCGAATTAACGCTAGATGTTTTGCTATAAATTACAGACATGGCATCTGAGGACTATTTCTCATTTTTCAATCATAGGCTCGTTCTTACATAGAAGAGCACGTTCGCACATGCGCAGTCTTCAAAAACGGTGCTTTAAATCTCTTAACAAACTAAAAGACGTAAATGACATTTGTATGTGATTCTAAATAAAATACACAGGTTGTACTCAATGTCAGCTTGCTTATTTTGCTCATGATAAGGATTTATTTAGTCCACATGCACTCTCAGAAAAAAAGGTATGAAAGATGTCACTGGGGCTGTACCTTTTCAAAAGGTAGGGGAGCGCGGGGCACAACCTAACGCGGGGTTAGTTGTAACACGCTTGTTTTAAATACTTCCGCACATGCTTGGATGACGGAACTTTGTTTATTTACTAGTTGCCATATCAACACTACATAGAAAAAAAAATCCGCCAAAATTATTTTCTTTTTGGAAGATATCCATAGACATTTATTAAACCATAGCAAAAGTAAATTTCTTACTTAAGTTAATTTTTCATCTCTATTTTTTGTGTTTATTTAAAATAAGACAAATCTGATATTATTTTAATCTCCAAGATGTTATTTAACAGTTGAGATAATTCTTTAATGCTTCGCTAATTAGCAGAAGACACTAGCAGGGTTTAAATCCCAGTTGTGCAGGCGGGGGCATGTTGTAACACTGCGTTACAATGTGCCCCTATTAGAAATATGCTATTATATTCTATACTTTTATTAATTTTATTGAGAAAACGTGAGAAAAAGGTGAATAAAGACTGAGAGTCAATGTCCAGAAATTACTAATTATTTATTTGTTTTGAACTATGTTGTATAGCTGTGTTTTCGTGTGTTCGTAGTCAAAACTCAAAAATGAGTTTCTATTTAATTATTAAAAATTGCCATTATTTTATATGAAAAAGTTTTTTAATTGTATTTTATTTAGAAAATATTTTAGTTTGTTTTGTATATTTTTTTTATTAGATCAGATAACATTTTAAGCTGCCATATGTCATGTTACAATGTGCCCCTGCACATGTTACAATGTACCCCACCTACTGTATGGGGCATGTTGGCACATTTCACTTCCATTCTTTCGGGCTATATCAAGAAAAAAAGTATATACTGTATTAATAAAACAAAAACACATAGTTGTACTAGACATGTGGGAAATTAATGTGGGGAAAAAATAAATACTCTGAACCATAAGTAGATTTGCACAAACTGAGAAAGTCAAAAAGTGTTAGGTTGTGCCCCGCTCTCCCCTACACTTTTGTTCCTTTTAGGTACTAATTTGTTCCTTTTAGGTACTAATTTGTCCCTTTTAGCCAATATGCACCCTTTAGGTACAAAAATGTACCTTTTAAAAAGGTACAGCCCCAGTGACAGCTTATACCTTTTTTTCTGAGAGTGATGCAAACTAGAAACTATGCTTCTAACCACAGGTGGAGAGCTGTTGTTCCAACACAACTTTGCGATGCTGTTTGCGAATGTTCGTTAGAACGATGGTTTCGGGAAACACTGACTCGTTGAACTATGCTGATAACGACGGAACTTGCGAACATATTTGGCTAACGATGCTTTTGGGAAACGCACCCCTGTATAGCTGTGTTTTGCGTGTTTTTGTTGTCAAACTCAAAAAATTGTTATTTTTTTATTATTAAAAAGGTAATAATTGTATTTTATTAATAACATATTTTAGTTTGTCTTGTATATTTTTTTGATTAGATCAGATATCATTTTAATCTGGCATATGGTCGTTACAATGTGCCCATCTATTGGGCATGTGGTCACATTTTACTTCCATTCTTTCAGGGTAAAGCAAGAAAAAAGTATACACTGTATTAAAGAAACAAAACCACATAATTGTACTAGACGTGTGAAATTAATGTGGAAAAGAAATTCCCTGAACCCCAAACTGAGAAAGTCAAAAAGTGTTAGGTTGTGCCCCGCTCTCCCCTACACTCTAAAAAATAGATGGTTCTTTACACGTAGTAACAGTTATATTTAGAACTGTATCATTCTGAAGAACTATATTCTGAAATGGTTCTTTGTGTCAAAGTTTAGGGTTCTTTTTGTTTTTCAAATCTGTAACTGTCAAAGGCACCTCATTACTGGTTTTCTGGAGCTAATGCAGTTATACAACTAGTACACAGGCTGACAACAAACAGCAGGTAAATGATTTCTTTCTTAAAATGTCTATAAATTTTAACTTTAAAAATTGTAACTGGTTTCCTATCAGTCATGTCTTTTTCTCTTTTTAGTTTAACAGAACATATAAGTGTGAGCAGCTCTGTTCAATTAGGGACACTCATCTTCTCTTCTCCACAAAGTAACAGAGATATTGAATTTCTGATCCATATTGTTAGAATTTTTAATTATTACTTTATGCCTAAACACCCAAGAAAACATTAAAGCTATCATGACTTTATATCCCTTTTTCCTTTAACACCATTTTTGCAAATTTTGGCCTTCATAAATATAATTGTTTTTACATAATCAATTGGAAGAGACAAACTTTATCTCTTAACTCAATTGTGTATTTCAGATGCTGTCCCGTATCATAACCTCATCATCAGAGAGAAATTGTCACTCAGAATACACACATAATGAAGGACATAAAGACATCATATTTATATATATAGAGCATTGTAAAGATATTTGACTGGAACTTCGTTACATCTGTATCATGTTTTTGCTACAAAAGTACCTAATTGACACAACGTCCTTTTTTAATATGTAAAACCCAAACAGAGGAAACAAAATATTATAAGACCAGGCAGAGGACTAAAAAAAAAACAATATTCATAAATAATATATAAAAATGATGTTATATATAATATAATTAATATGAAGATACTAATAGTAATGAAAATAAACTATTATTAAAAAGGTTATTTATAACAGCATTAAGGTATAGCACTTTCAAAGCATTGTTCTTTATGGAACCTTATTAAAAGGGTTCTATTTATTACCAAAAACGATTATGCTATTGTTACAAGCCAAAGAACCCTAATTTGGTACTGTTTAGAACCTTTTTTTCTTAAAGGTGCAGTATGTAATATTGACAGCTAGTGGCTGAAATGGGTACTGCAGTCCAAATTCAAAATATTAGGAGAGTGCTGTTCAAACATTTTGGCACCCTGTTGCAAAAGTGAATTAAAATTGACAACCAGACTTAAGAGAATCTTTCTGCACAGGTTTGGTTCTGATCGGGCAAAAAACCTAGGACTAGCTAACAAAAGTAGGTTTTCTTGAAAAAACAAACCCTGAAAAGTTGACCAGGATGACATCAAATCCAATATGCTTTGTCAAGCATTCCAGTGATATAAGACACTTGAGCCTGTGACAAATGGTTTATGAGTTCTGAGCCATTACTTTTGATCACAGTGGCGCCACCATCAGGTCGATTGGGGTGAGCCTTGGTGACAGACAGGGTGGGTATACAGTACTACCTTCCCTTAAAGTTTCAAGTTCTTACTTGGAAATTCTATCAATTACAATAAGGTTTCAGCATACACACTTGAACCCCCAATAATAAAGCAAAAGCATCCAGTAAGCACCAGAAAGGAAATTATGCTATTAAATGCCCTTTAGTGTTGTATTTGACCACATAATAGAGATCTGTTTTCAGATGGAACCTTCCCCTTAATTGGTTCTAGTAAAGAGAAAGTGTGTAGGAGTGCTTTTTTTGTCTTAGCATCTAGAGCTCTGCAGCTCTGACTGTTTAGATGAGAATTTTAGCAGATGCTGTCCACAATGTTCCTCTTCATAACATGGAGCTCTTTTCACTTCTGAGAGTTTTTCTCGTGGTCCCTGACAGATTATGCAGAAATACTCTTCTTCTTTTCTCAGCTGTACTGATGATATCATTTGCTGGCAAGTTTCCTTTGCTTTCTAGCCAGTGTTGGTCTGCTATCAAACACCTTCAGCTGCCCACATATCTTCCCATCACACTTACTATCACTGTGTTGGACAGCACAGCACAGCACACAACATTGTTGTGAATTGTCTTAAATGCACAAAGCTGTATTAAACTTGTATACTGGTATAATTGCGACTTTTTATCTTACAATTGATGTAAATGCGTAATTGTGAGAATGTTTTATTGAATTGTATATATAAAGGGTGTTTCCTCCGAGGAGGCAAGGGATGTAGTGCCTCCTTAAAACAATTGGATTAAAAAACAATCCACAGTACAAAAATAAAACAACACAAACATTATGGAATATGGCATTAAAAGTGTATATATTGATCCTTGTTCAGTTAATTATCTACAGTGGTTGCACAATGAAACTGAAAACTTAAAAATGCTGCCTTAGGAGGACGCATTTCAAGGTAGGAAGGCATCAAGGCACGTCTGAATTCAGTGTTAGCTTCACTTCTGGTCTCCTGAGATATCTTCATCTGATTGATTTTTGAAGGCAGCATAGATGTATCCTTCGCTGTCTTTGATATCCCATGACCCTATGCGTTCCATTTGGTGACAGTTGAGCTAGAAAAAGAAAGATGGCATCTGAGAGTTATGGTTGCTGGTCAGTTTTTACTACTGGTCAGTAAATTACTACTTCAGTAATTAAATATTTGTTTAGTTCTCACCAAAGCTCGCTCTATTTTGCTGTAGCCTAAATCATCAAACTGTTATGCTGCCCCAGTAGTTTGTCCAAAATCAGTTTTGTGACGTACCTTTGTGTGCAAACGCTGCCTGCAGAGTCACTGCCTATAAGGCAGCTAGGCAAGTTTTCGGATACAGCCGTAAACCCTAACGCTCAAAATAATTAATTGGTTTGAGTAGGACAAACTTAAATTAAACTAATTAGTTCAGTCAAATTAACTTTTATGAGGATTTAGCACTTTCATTTTCTTTCAAGTTCACATAACTGATATATTTTAAGTAAACTGAACTGTTTCATTGTTTTGAGTTTTATGAAATGATTTATTTTAATTTAAACAAACTTAAGTTTAACTGAAACGGCTGGGATGTCTATTTCCCAGCATGCTTTGCCGATGGCACTTGAATGGGAGAGTAAATGCTAAAATTAAGTGTAATTTAATGTTTTTTTGGTGCAAGATTAATGTTAAGTGGGAGATTGAGTATTGATTAATATTTTGTTATGCTAATTTAGAATAATTTCTGTTAATGTTGGTTTTAGGATAGTTACTATCATGGTGACAAGTGGTGCATGCGGCTTGATTTGAGAGCAAATAAAATCTTTATATTGTTGCACTCATGCAGCAAGTGCTGTATAACATACTATTGTTAGCATGATAACATAATAGTATGTTAGCAAACTAGCTTGTTAAAACTATAAGTTAATACTAATGAAAGTGTTCACATTGAGATTACATGAAGGTTTTAAGTTAGATGTATGAAGTAGTGTACTCTGATTTTAATTGTTCTTAACTTGAAATGTTTAAGTACAAACTTAAAATCTGCCAGTTCTGCTTACTTAAACTTTGAATTTCAAAACTTAAAAAAATTGAGGCAATCGATTGCCTTAAATTTTTCGAGTTCTGTTAACTTATTCGGGTTTACAGGGCCAATCTTCACTAATTTTACATTCCATCAGTAAGAGCAGAGTTTGAAGGTTGAATTAGCAGAGCAATGGCACAGCTGTAAAATATTGCAATCCACACAACATAATTAGGAGACATATCAGAGTTTAAAAGTGGACAAATTGTTGGTGTGCGTCTCGCTGACTCGTCTATGACCAGGACAGCAAGTCTTTGTGGTGTATCAAGAGCTATGGTATCCTGGGTAATGTCAGCATACCACCACGTAGGATGAACCACATCCAACAGCAGTAACTGCTGTAACACACACACACACACACACACACACACAAACACAGACAGCTGCCCAAATCATTGCAGAATTAAATGTGCACCTTGCCTCTCCTGTTTCCACCAAAATTGGTCATTGGGAGCTCCATTTGTTTGTGTCTGACTACAGGTCGTGTGTATGTTTGATTTTGTGTGCACCTTGTGAAGATGACTAAATTGAAAGAAGCATTTGCTTGCCATGATTTTGAAGTGCACACAAACTTACAGTCTGGTAAGGTAATGGGAAATTTATTTACAGCGACTACAGCATCAATCAATCAATGCAAAGTATTTCTCATATCTCAGATCTGTGGGGGAGTTTTATTTTTATTTTGTTTGTTTCTATTCGTTTTCCCTACAAAATGTACAATGGAAGTATCATAGTAAGATGTTGGTTTTAGGTGGTAGCACTTTGATAACCAGTATGCATTTCTCATGGATTTTCATGGCACTGTAAAATACCTAAAACAATACCATGTCCAAATAACACAACATTAGCGTATTAATTTTTTGGCTTATTTGTTAGTGTTGTAACACGATTTAATATATTAGACTGAAGATTTATCTGACACGCCTTAACCAAATATGTGAAATATTAATTCCAGCTATTTAGTTTAGCTGGTAGTACATTTAGAACGTATGTGTTTGTAGAACAGACTTCTATTACATGTAATTTTATGTACAGTCTTTATAAGAAATATTTAAATTGAATGTTAAGTGAAAGGCGATGATGCCCTCTAGTGGTATGAAATACTTTCCCACGTCTGCTCATGCAGTTATTGCCATACCATTCATTCAGTTCTGTATCTACTGAAAGGAATTCCCATCTTCAGCCTCTCCTTTCACTCTCTCTTTCTCCAGGACAGCAAAGAGCCTCCAGACTGCAGACTAAGTGAATCTTTCACCTCTACTGGTTGCACGCTGGGGGTAGACCTGCACAGGAGGAGGCGTCGGTTCTCTGGGAACCTACAGTTGCCTCCTTTATCATGGCGGCAGGCGGAGAGGTCACGCAGTCCGGATGACGACTTCATGGCAAGACCAACTACCCTGCCCTTCATCACACCCCCTCGCATTGACATCACACCTGTGGACTCTGAATGGTGAGTCCATCTCAATCAGCTCCTATCATTGCTCCTCCAATTTCAGAAATCTGATTCTCTTAAAAATCACGTGTGTAAACTGTCTGATGTTAGGGAACTTTCTCCAATCCCGGTTTAAAACACTGTGGTTCTGTGGCACTTTGAGCTTGACAATTGAAATGTTTGTAAACCAATCTTAATTATTTTTGCATAGATTATATAAGCTTTATTTTATATAAGCCTATATATACACTACCGTTCAAAAGTTTGGGATTAGTAAAAAGCTTTTAGTCTTTTATGCTTACCAAAGCTGCAGTTATTTGACCAAAGATACAGTAAAAGAGAAATCTGTAAAATATTAGTACAATTTGAAACAACCGTTTTCTTTTTTAATATATTTAAAAATGTATTATTGTGATAACAGCTGAATTTTTAGCATCATTACTCCAGTCTTCAGTGTCACATTATCCTTCAGAAATCATTATAATATGCTGATTTAGTGCTTAAGAAACATTTCTTATTATTATTATTATATTATTATTGGTACACTTTTTTAGGAATCTTACATGAATAGAAAGTTCATTTCTGTTTGAAATAGAAAAGTTTGTCACTTTCAAACAACTTGATGAATTAAAGGATTTATTAAAAAATCTTACTGACCCCAAACTTTTATACAGTAGTGCACATTACTTATATATAAGCATTTAAAAAAATGGTCATGTCAGGTGCCCTCGAACCCTATTAGCTGTACAAGTCGAGTTGTTGTAGAATTAACAACAAAACAGTCTGCATAGCCCTTAGTGTCACTATTTAGTCATCTGTTTGTTTAGTTTCATTTTCGTGGACTTTTAATTTGCTTGTCATTACTTCCTGTTGTCTTTGTTCACATTTCCCACCACTAGTTTGTTACCATGGATATTCATTTAATCATCACAGCTGTTCGTATTTGAGTTCGTTATTATTGTACTTAAGTTCCTGTGTTTCCTCAGTTCGTTGTTGGTTATTGTTTGTGTGTAGATGCGCTGCTACATTGCATTGGGTTATTTTCTCATTAAAACTCAATCATTTTGAATTTCTTGACTCAGCTTTTGAATTTACAAAACTGTGACACTTAGATGAAACTGGTTGAAAAGCATGTATAAAAACTCATTATTTTTTGTTTTGGCAGTTTCTTTTGCTTTCTGGTCAATAAATTATTCATAACCTTATAAAATATCTTGAGAGGAGTTGTGCTCATATGACAGCTCTCAATATCAAAAGTTATATGAAGGGTTATGCTGTATATACATTAAGATATTTGTTGCCAGTCAATCACTGCATTGCTGTTGGACATATTACAAGATTAGCACTGTTATTTTCCTGTTTGTTAATGTGAAGCTGCTTTGAAATCTACAATCTATTGTACAAAGAATAAATGTCTTGACTTGGCTTAACTTACTGATCATGGTTTCGACTTTGGGTCATGGAATGGATCATGCACATAAATGTTTTCAGAAAACCAAATTGGCCAGATAAGAATTAACATTAGAATGGCGCAGAAATTACACATTTAAAATAATAGTATTTAATTGCACTGGCATTTAATTTGTACAAAGATTTTTCTTCAATAAAACATAAATGAAATGCAGTCTGTGGCTGTTTTATGTGGTTGGTTTGGTTTACGTGACTGTTGCTTTTGTAGTATATTTCTGAAGTTGATTCTCAATTTTTTTTTTACAATGTTCCTTGACAACATTCAGATTTGAATGATGTGAATAGTATTGAACTGGAAGTTGCTGTAGATGTGTAGAAATGTCTGGAAAGCTGGTAAATAGTACACATATTGTACAGAGCACTGAATAATTAGAAATCTCCTTAAATGTCTTGTTTGGTCTTAACATCTGAAATATGCTTTATATAGTCTAAAATTATGTAAATCTCAAACTGCTGCATGATGGGAGATGAACTCTATTAATTTTGCACGCAGCACACTGGTGATTTAAGCTGCAGCTGCTCAGTGTTGTTGCCATGAGGAAAGGGAAATCTGTCTGGTTGCAGATGGCTACACAGCAACAGCTGGTTTATAATCATCAATCAATCATTCATCAATCAATTTGTCTGGTAAAAGACGTGATTTGACATCAAAGTTGCAATAGTCTGATCACCCCAAAGCAAATGCAC
Source organism: Squalius cephalus (assembly GCF_949319135.1). Lineage (NCBI taxonomy): Eukaryota > Metazoa > Chordata > Actinopteri > Cypriniformes > Leuciscidae > Squalius > Squalius cephalus. The sequence goes on from NC_137131.1 coordinate 15,712,642, forward strand.
TATGAGACCAAAAAACATTTGTGCTTAGATACTTATAGTACTTGATAAGTTTAGTCAAGTTTTGGGGGTTTCTATCTGCCTAAAAAGATCTGTTTGGCTTTATCCACTGGATAAATATTTACCATTTGATTACATTTATTACGTTTGTAGTTGTTATTGTTTGCCAGTGGAGGGCAGCATTGAGACTAAAATACATCATGCCACCTATTCTCAGATGTTTCTGCGTGTGACACCTTTAGTAGTCCTCATGAACATTCATCAGTCTGCCCCCTCCCCCATCCAAAAACACTACAGACCCATAAAATATATCAATGTAGGCCATTTTGTTGCATGTCTCTTTCAAATGTATGGCAAATTGAGGTTATACTGGACAAAAGCTATATTATACTATAGATTCTGGTTTGTCTCAGAATGTTTTTTTAAAGGAATAGTTCACCTAGCAACACAAGAGGTGAATGATCTAGGTGCATATTCTTTTGAGGATATTTTCAGTGAATTGTTTGATCAAGATAACACAACATCTTACTGGATTATCATTAAGAAATTACTTAAATTTCAGTCTGTTTGTCACACAAATATATTGTATGACAAGTTATACACTGTAAAAAGTGAATAGTAGGATCAACTTAAAAAAATTACTTCAATTGGTAACACCTAAAGAAATGAAGTTTTCTCAACTTAAATTATCATGTTTTATCATGAAAAACGTGATAATTTAAGTTGAGAAAACTTAATTTCTTTAGGTGTTACCAATTGAAGTAATTTTTTAAGTTGATCCAACTGTTCACTTTTTACAGTGTACAGGCCATTTCTACGATACTTTAATGGTGCTTTTTGTTGTTGTTGCCATTTTGGCTCGAGTCATCCTTATATGGGAAAGTTGGCCAGAACTTTTCTTTAAAAAATAATCTTAAAAAAAAATCATATTTTATGTTCCAAAGTAAGTCAAGTGAGTTATGAATATGAGAGTAAGTAAATAATGAGTTTTCAGTTTTCATCTGTTGGTGAACTGTTCTTTTAAAGTGAGATTTAAAGTGAGAATTTCACAGTCTAAATATTTATATATTATATAAATGGTTTAGACAGTATTGATGGCACTGCAGCATATGTGCACCACAAAAATATACTACTCCCTTTTTAACTTCTATGCAGGTTCATATGTAAGCATGAAGCTGTGTAACCACACACACACTCACCCTGGAAAGCATTCATTATTTTCCTGCTATCTCACACTTGCATTTCTGCTCTTGTTAGAGCTGTCTGTTTGATGTGTGTGTCAGGAGAATCGGGAGACAAGGTTTAGGGAAAGTGCTATATTTGGAGCACAATTATTTTTCTGCTGACGTGAATCTGTTGCAGATTGATTTGGGCGCTCCCAGGTGGCTTGTGGGATAGCTTTATGGGCCAGGCATAAACAATGATGCTGGAGGACAAGACACTACAGGGCACTGAGCTGTCTTCCAAGTGAATTAATCAGTGACTTCACCCACTTTCTCAGGATCGAGCACTCTTTTATGTGCGTGTGCTCATGAGAGTAGAAAAAAAAAAATCTGACATCACGTCACACAGATTCATTCAGAAATGCAATTATAGAAGACTCCAGGGCAGATCTCCTCACGCTTTTAGTCTGGGCCAGGTCGAGGTCTGTGCGTCCTAATTTGTCGCTTCCAGTACTATGAATGACTGGATGATGTAAGAACACGTATGTCTTTGTGAAGTTTAGTCAATTGTCTTAAAGCAATATTTAATATACTGACACTCATGTTGTGTGAAACCTGCATGACTTTGTTGTCAGAGGAACACAAAAGGAGAAGTTTAGCAGAATGTTGAAGCTACTCTTTTAATGACAATTATAATGTGTACATTAATGTAAACACCTTTACAAAATTACTCACTCTCACTGTCATTTTAAACCTGTATGATTTTTTTTTCCCTTTCATTTTATTCCTTTGTATTCTTTGGAACACAATAGACTTTTTCTGAAAAATTCAGAAAAAAAAAAATTCGATTCAGAAATTTTGAAATTCGATTTATTTATTTTTTGAAAAATGTCTGTGTTGTTGTGTTTTCCCCCATACAATGAAATCAATGGCATATAGATATTTTCTGTTGGCCAATATGTTGATTATAAGCTCAAAAACTTTAAAATATTACCAGCTAATAAATAACATTTAAAGAAATAATTTATCTGTATTGGTTCATCTCTAGAATTTTTCTCTGTGCTCCATAATGCGGCATGATGCGACGGCAGCCATTGCGCCAGAACGCCCACCACACACCAGCTTACTGGTGGAGAGGAGACAGTGATGAAGCCGATCAGTATATGGGGAGTATATATAAACCCAAGAAGAATTTTATGGGTTTGAAAGACATGAGGGTCAGTAAATGATTACAACATTCTGTGTTCATTTGTGTCTGTGTGTTTGTACCATATTTTGGGGACAAATATGTACCCACCAGTGTACCCAGTAAGTCTGACAAAATCTCCTTTGGGGGCAGCCTCATTGGTTAAAATGGTATAAAAATACATTTTTACAAATACAAATATTTTCTTTTATGGTTATGGCTGAGGTTATAATATTTATAACTAGCTATAAATGAAAACAATAGAATGTACCCATTTAGATAGCGAAGTAAAATGTGGGTCTACGTTGTTCTTTCCCAGTCTGTTATTTTCTCATTTCTCAGTGGCCTTTCTTGCGGAAGATTAGAATTGTCTTTCTCAAAGGCTTTTTGATTTTGTCTGGTGTCTTTCAAAGCTTTTGGTGAAGGATTTTGAGACATCTCCTTTCATATTACGCTTCACCTGAAAATGACAGAGGAGCCATCAGACAAGAGTCAGGATGAAGGATGGCTGGGACTCACTCGCTCGCTCACTCACTTGCTGTATCATTAGAACTTGATCATACCACTGGTCATAGTCACACATATTGTGTGTGTGCAAATAATTTTGTTGGATTACTTTGGCATCAAGTTTTTGACTTTCAAGCTCGATTTGTGCTTAGAGACCATGTAATGGAGGCAGGCTGGGGACTGAGTAGGCCTATAGTAATCAGCTTCCCTCCAAATCAAACTGACCTGTATTTCCCACTGTCAACTGCAATGTCTCCTGCTGTGGATTGGAGTACTCATTCTAATCATTTAAATGAATTTACTAACAGCTCAGAGAGTCTGTCCCACATATCCATTCAGTGCAACTCCAGGAGTTGCTGACTGCATGGCTATAGTGCAGTTACAATAGCAGTAATTGAACTAGATGTACATTTCCTTTGCATTTAATTTTTTTGCCTTGGCTCTGTGTAAATAAAATACAGCATCAGAGCTGCTTTGCCATTATTGGTAAAATTAGTATGTGTCTTTAGAATTAGTAGGCTTCTGTGCTGTTTTTGCAGTGAACAAGCAGTATAACGTTTATAAAAACTAAACCAATGAGACTTTGTTAAATGTTTTGGGCTGAATTAATAGCAGAAAATTGCATTTGAAATCACTGTAATTATAACCTGCACTCTAAAAGATGGATTTTCAGTAGCTGTAAATAGATACTTAATCTCTTTAGCTTGATACATTATTTACTTTTCAAGGCAGAAACCACAACTGATGCTCTCAGTGTTTGGGGTAGAGTAAATCTTACTTGTTCTTACCGATTCACAAAATACTTAGCAGCTCTGTGTAGGGTGAGAATATTACGAGACAGCTTCTCACAAATTGTAATCCTGTGAAATGATTTTAAATTCACTCTGCAGGGGTTGTGTTTGCCCTCATTCTCATTCTGTCACTATACCACACTTCTCTCTCGTCGTAGCTTACTCGTAATGTTCCCATTGGTGGCCAGCCTCTCTCATCCTTTTTACTATATGAACTAGCATTGTGAGCCATATGACTTCCCTCATTGCAGCAGTCAGCAGTAAGGAAATTACTTTATGTAAGACCTTCAGTTATGTAAGACCTCTCCACTAAGGCTCCATCAGTGAATAGACTCACAACGCAGAAAGGTCAGAGTGACTTGATCACATTCCTCTTCATTGAACTCGATGCTAAACTTGCATTACTGCACAAGGTTTGGAATACACAGTAGTGCAAACCACTACAAAGGACTTTAGTAATAGTAGTTTAATAGTAAATGTGGGAGGGCAACCCAAAAGTTAGAGGTTCAAATCCTGGCAGCAGTGATTTATGAACTTTCACCATTTAGCAAGCAATTTCACAAGAGGTTGATCCTGGAGGACTGTCTGTTGTGTAAGTGATTGCTAAATGGAAGTCCTATCTGCAGGGTCCTCAAATGGTGTTTACAGATTTGCACTGTAGTTTGCACTGTGATGTTTTTTCTCTATATCAGGGATGGGCAACTTCGGTCCTGGAGGGCCACTGTCCTACAGAGTTTAGCTTCAACCCTAATCAAACACACCTGAACAAGCTAATCAAGGTCCTCAGGATTACTAGAAAATTACAGGCAGGTGATTTTTTCAGGGTTGGAGCTAAACTCTGTAGGACAGTGGCCCTCCAGGACCGAAGTTGCCCATCCCTAGCCTGGTTAAAACCAGACCATTCTCAGTAGTAACTGAGTTATGGTCTGGCAAAGCTTCATTAATAACTCATTTCCAAAGGGGCGTCACCAACGGACGTCGCTCAAATGCCTCTGGGCGCAGTTGGATAGACCTAAAACCAATCAGAGCGATCGTCATCGTGTAAAGCCATATGCTGCGTCCCAATTCGCCTAAGTTACACGCCATAAAAGTATGTACTCTTTTTGTGAAGAAAAGGTATTTACTTTTGAATGTGTAGCAAAAAAAGTAGGCAAGCTTTGGGACATACTACTTCGTCATCTTTATCGGACGGATCTGTCGCGTGCATCCTGTCACGTAAACTGCCCTGTCAATCATCTTGTCACAGTTAAAATCCTCTATTAAATCTAATTTAATTTCCTACCGTTTCGGAGAGAAATGTAGTAGCACGTTCATCTGCCAGTGGGTCTTTCATGGAGACTGTCCTCATGTGTTTGCAATTTGAATATAATAATGCATTTAAAAGTTGCTGCGCTATGGGCGCAATTGGATAGACCTAAAACCAATCAGAACGATTGTCATCGTGTAAAGCCCGCCTCAACGTTTCTGATTGGTGCCGCGATTTCGACGGATTAGAAATGGGCTTGAATGAGCTCTTTGCCATACTACTTGCAGAGCAAATCTAAATTTGCCGGAAGTTGTCTGGGTTTTCCCAGGCTAACCCATCCCTGCTCTACATGGTACTTTATATGTCTAAACTGTAAATAGAGTCCAGTTTCCGCTCAGTGGGAGCCCGTTTTTTTCACAATGGTGAAGATCTTAAGGGAAATACAGAGCAGGTTAAACATTGACAGTCACCTTTACACTTCAAAGACTGCATTGAAGCCGTATTATGGCTGTGTTTACAGAACCAGAGCATAAAACAGTAAGTTTACCTCACAGGCAAATACTTTAAAGCTGAAAGTATACTCACCTTGTCTGAGTTCTGCTCCGAACACTAGGTAGTGCATATGTGTCGTATGACCATTTGCACTCATGGTCTATAGAGTATACTTTGAAGGCCTGCGCTGCAAAAACAATGTATATCCGGTGTCCTTAAGGTGTCCTGGAGAGAAGGCATGTCCAAGATTTATCAGCTAATACGTGGGGTGCCTCAAGATTCAATTCTGGGTCCCTTCCTTCTTCAATATGCACAACCTCACGGGTCACAATCAAAGATCCTCAGGTGACCAGTGCATTTTTATGATGACCTTGTTCCAATTTGAATGCAGTAGACCAACTAAAGTTTCAGTAACCCTAAATGATACGGATACTATACTGATACTTATAGCCATACAGATCTCAGTTGCTTTCTAATATCTGTTCTCTCCTCAATCTGCAGAATTGTACCCCTTTTAGCTTCAACCCAGATCTTTACTTGCTTAACTGGGGAATTTAAGTTATCTATCATAGGTCTTCTGTGTTGAAAGATCTGTCAAAACATCACATAAAATATAAGATTTTACCATCTGTTCCAACTTTTTTGTTTATCCTCTCATTCATTCATTCATCTTTTCCTGTTCTCATTACTTCCTCCTATCCTTTGTCTCCATGGTGAAGTCCTGGCTGCCGGCGGGTGTTGACTGGCAGGTTGATAGCTGGCTAACGTACTTCCATTCTTCCGCATGTCTTTATGAGAGCCGGAGATAATCCCGCTGTGCTGCTGTCACACAGGGCGAGCGATATGCCGTTTCACGTTCAAATGTGCTTTGAAGGGCATTTAACAATTCACCTTCAGAAACTGCATCACGGTTTTGTGATTTGTTTCAGTAGGTGTTTATTGATGTACTGTATAGATGATTAGGTATCTAGGTCACATGTAACATATAACATTCAATTACATGTAACATGAAATGTTATTTAAAGAGGGTTGTGCATCGATTTTCCTGGGTGGTTGATAATTAAGCATGTTCAGCTAAATATTTATTGAGGACATTCACACATTATTACGGTTTCTGTCTTTTTGTGTCTGTTTTATACTCCCTGCTTTGATTTCTTTCCACCTGTATGTTCAATTTAAATAATTTTCTCTTTCCAATTCACTCACATTATTTTCTCTTCAAACCAGCCACTTTAGCATCTAAACCCTCATTTAACTCAGAGCTATATTTATTTCCCCAGACACTGTTAATCCTGGGCTTAAATTGCTTTTTAAATATTTTTTCTTTTATCAGTGAGCTGTGAAAGGGCAGAAGCCCTCATCAGAATTCAGCCAGAGACACCCATCAAACTAACCACAGCTCAGCCAATCAGCTGCAAGGAGGGGCGGAGCTTTTACCGTCACTATGCACCTTTTCTTTGGGCTTTTTTTTTTTTTTTTTTTAAATCCAAGGATCTTAAAGCTATTCCGCTTATTTTAAAAGCAGACAGCACCTGGGTTAGCAGAGTTAGGTGTGCTCAGTCGGTTCCTTCCTCTGGGTCTCCTCTCCACATCATGAGAATCTCTGCCTGGTAATTCCTGAAGAGAGGAGCCACTGATGGGAGAGAAGACCTGCTCTTACACTGTTGAATAATTTAAGACGGAGTTTCCTGGTGCTGAGTGAAGTAAGTGCGAGTCTGAGGAAACAGAGCAGGAGGAGTGAGTGGGAGAAAGAAAGACATCTAAATAAATGAAAGAAGAAGATCTTAAGAGTCAGTTATGCCAGTGTAGGAAAGACAGAGAGGGCTCTTTTTTTCTCTCTTTGCCTAAAAGGAGAAAGACAGAGAGAGGTGTGGTTAAAGAAAGAGAGAGAGAGAGAGAGAGAGAGAGAGAGAGAGAGAGAGAGAGAGAGAGAGAGAGAGAGAGAGTTTTTTCTTCTTCTCACAGGAAGGAGGTGTGACTGCACTGACGGGGACTGTTCTCAGTGTGTCAGTGGAACTGAACGAGAGAGGATTATTCTACTGCATTGCCGAAAGCCTAAGCTGACAGAGGAAGCTAGAGAATAGAGCAGCTCAAGCGCACACATTTATTCCTGTCTGACACACAAAACATCAGTCTGCATGGCATAACCTCTAGTTGACAGAGAAACGAAGGGAATAGTTGGTAGTGTGACTCAGAAAGGGCGAAATAGGGCTGTTTCCATCCTCAGCATCACCATGTCCTCCAATGAGTTGAGTGCTCCGGAATCGGACCCTTGCATTCGTACCTTTAAGGAGCACATGCATTTGGAGCTGGAGCCTCCGAGACTGGGTACTGGCAACAAGCGCATCACCTCCCCCAAAATATCTCCCCGCAGCTCCCCGCGTCTCTTCCGCAAGCTCATGGTCAACAAGGGCGGCCGCCACAGGCGCCGATTCACCGTCGCACACACCTGGTAAGCGTGTCTGGGGTATGAAGGGTAAAGAGTGATGGGTCGTGAGAGGAAGTGTGAATGGGAGGGTTTTAGTATTATGCTGTTTTGAGGTTTTTTTATGAATGACAATGAATTAGTTTGGGTAAATGTTCTTATGGGTCAGTGGAGTGTGATGTCACTGCAGGTATGATATTGTATTGCTTTGACCAAAAATAAATCTTAATGACAAAAGAAACTAGTGAATGATGTTGGATGTGTCAACTGCAAACCAGAGAAGCTGAAACAACAGGGTAATTCTGTCAATGTGACATGACATATTGTGATGCTCTCTTTGGTCTCTCTAAGTGGAACCGTCGCAGTCTCCTTTCAGGAATGAGTTAAGACTGTTAACCCTTTCTCTGCAAACTACTATATAGATTTTGAGGCAATTTATGTTAATGTTTTATAGGCTTATTTCACTGTTGGCAATGTCAACATCATAGCCTAAACATAGTCAAACCCAAAGTATTTAAAATTATGTGCATTTCTTAGTCATATTTACTGTATATTTTCCATAACATATAAATATGTAGACAGTGTATAATGTGTATATGTGTAATGTTTAATATTTTTTTATTATTATTGTTTTTAGCATTAAACTAGATGTTTCGAGATTTAAGTATGTTTATGTACATAATATAATGTAATATTACTACTATTAACTATATTTTTTTGTATATTTTTTCTACTACTAAGCAATTGATGTTGATACAAAATAAACTCTCCTCAAAATAAAATCTTAATTATTTGATACATTAATTTAGAAAATGAGTTGCTATTCTCGTCGTTTCCCATAAAACGTGGCCACTCAAAGCATCGGCTTTAAAAGAAGGTTTTGCATCACTCAAAATAATAACATAGCAAGAGTCATATCCACTCTTATCACTTACTGTAACAAAATGAAAGCTTTGTGTCGTGAGATGCTTCCTGTCCATTGAAGAGATTGGATCAGTGCTATAGGAGGATGTGGGCAGGATATGATGTGACATGGAAGATTTTTATCCTTTAGTAAACAGAACATTTGTCACCCTGTCTAGACTCTTGCTACGGTTGTAATAAAACAATGGAACAGTGAGACAATTTTTATGAGATCCATAGAAAAATAGAGGCCGCATGAAAGAATATTTAAGTTTTATGTTCTAGAATGCAAGGTAATTGGTTTTGTTTGCGAGTTTTACATTATACTTGCGATATATGTGGATTGGGCCATGCTTTGCACTTGTTTTATTGTCTAGAATTTAAAGCCGTAAGATGTGTTGTTCTTGGAATAGAGCCTTGGATATTCGCCACACATGTGCCTCTATGGTGACTATTTCACATTCATTCTGTGTCAAAATGCGTCCCTTCTTCTGCATAGTTAGCTAGGCAGTGTGTGTTTAATGTTTAATGTGTTAGGTACAATACACACTGTGACTGGATTACACCGTGAAACATGTCACACAGCCACCAGCACCTATGCATTACTCATCCAGACAGCCATTAAACACAGACAGAAGAGTGTTTAATAGGGGGAGTTTAATGGTGCAGACTGCAATAACTGCAGTGATTTGTACAATTATAGTGTCTGAGACTTTTAGCACCAATCTGCTGTGCACGTTGTCAATGGAAGCGCAGGCTTTGGACTTCAACCATTCATAAATGGAACCAGAGTGATCAGAAATGTCATATCTGGTCTCTAAAGGAATGCTACTAGAGCCTTGAGTTATGGTTGTCATCAATTCTACCTGTCTTAATCAGACAGATTCAAACTTGTGTATAGAGAAGTGGTTCTTATGAACATTTCAAATGCAACCTGAATGTCCTCAGATTATCGGATCTAAACTTGTGCAACTCATCGAACGTCTTATCGCAGTTGTGTATTGCGTAACCAGTGGTTTCACATTTTGTGCAACAGAGCATCCACGTTATTGTGAGCGGAGGCTTGTGTCATAGTTCTTTTTGTGGTTTGGTCGTTGCTGTGTTAGGTAACACACACCGGGAATGGAGGGAGGGGGCAGGATTGTCTTGAGGGAGTGAGGTGGTGCATGAACATTGAATGGAGGTGGAGAAAAGACAAGTGCAGTGGTGTGGAAAATATGCTGAAGAAAGCCTCATCACTTCACGATAAATGCCGTTCAAGGAGAAAATGGAAGGATAATCTCTGATTTTAAAAGTGGGTTTTTTGTTGTTGTTCATATTAGCCTCTCTATCATATAGATATATTTGAAAGTGACAGGAATTATTGGGAGATGTTGCAGGTCAGACCCAAACCCACTCAATGTCTTTAGTATGTGTCATAACTGCTTTGCCATGTCTCTGACACAAAATTGCTTTTTTAAAAAAGTTTTGACTTTGAATTAAGAAAAGAATATAATACCATATCCTAGGTGTAACGAGCAATGAACGCTTTCAATCTTTTCCATGCTAACCTAAGTTTCTGTCCCAATCAGCTGCGACAAGTGACATGACATTTTGTTAAGCGCTTTATTTTGTTTTTTGATCTGCTGGGTTGCCCCACCCACAATTAAATCGTCTCGGGTTACAAATGCAACCATTGTTCTCTGAGAAGTGGAACGAGACACTGTGTCCTAGGACGCTTTGGGGACTGCCTCCAGCACGACCAGTTTCTGAAGCAAGTGTCTAAACACGACAATAACATTGGCTGGCGACAGCCTATGATCCTGCATGTCACTTCAGGGGACACTATACCCCTGACGAGTGAAGGTCTCAGGAAAACCTCTCTCAAATGAGGAGACCTAGCAAAAATATCATCAAGGAGAGCCAATGACTTGATATCGTAGCTCTAAGAACGGAGGCCTCAGCAAGACGACTCTCTTAAAGGTGGTATCAGCGATTTCAGGCCCAAACATAAATTATCACATTCATCTAATATTTCCTAACGATCCGCTAGCTGCCCGCCCCATAAGCATGCTGTCAAAAAAACGCGTCTCTTTAGGCAGCCTAGGCTCTGAGATCTGCACACAAAAACACTTGGTATCAACATCACTCAAAACCAAAATAAATAGTGTTCCAACCAATCACCGACAGGGGCGGGTGTTGTGAGGTTTTCGCGTGCAGCCGTCATAGGCAGCCGTGCACGAGCGCAAAACCTCACAACACCCGCCCCTGTCGGTGATTGGTTGGAACACTATTTATTTTGGTTTTGGGTGATGTTGATACCAAGTGTTTTTGTGTGCAGATCTCAGAGCCTAGGCTGCCTACAGAGACGCGGTTTTTTGACAGCATGCTTATGGGGCGGGCAGCTAGCGGATCGTTAGGAAATATTAGATGAATGTGATCATTTATGTTTGGGCCTGAAATCGCTGATACCACCTTTAAATGAGAGGAGGCCTAACTAAGCTCTACGCTCAAAGATCACCTCACCAAGGAGGCTCACAGAGAGCCACACAACTTGAAAGTTATGTTATGCGGAGCTCTGGGGAGTGGAGGTCTTAGCATGACAACTCTCTAAATCAAGAGAAAACCTAACAACGCTCCCTAAAGGTGATGATACATAGGGCAACTTTTTGAGCAATGTTGCTGGGCAATCTTGCAGAGCGATTGTTGCTTGGGCACTTTCCCATTGAAAATGGGCAATACATTTCTATCTGGATAATTTAGATTGGTCGTGGGCCCTGTCTCTCATCTGGTTGCCCATTGATGGCAACATTGCCCAGCAACATTGCTCAAAAAGTTGCCCTGTGTATCATCACCTTAAGGGTGGTTCCGCCAAGGAGGCTCACAGAGAACCATACGACCCAGCTTAGAACGGAGGCCTCAGCAATTTTTAACAAATTTTGACTGCATTGTTTTAAAGTGAAAAAAGAGACGTTTAAAAAGTTTGAACGTTTGAAATTTTAAAAAGCATTATAAACAGACAGTTTTATGGTATTAAATTCAAATTCCACCTCACGAACTGAAAAGGAGCCAATTCTTTAATTCAGAATTTTGCCCAACTCTGCTGATTGTTGTCTAGCAGTTTTACTTACAGGGTGAACAGACAAATTACTTGTTGCATGAGGACACAGTGAAAGAACATTCTGAATTTAGTGACTGTCAGACAATTTTCTTAAGGTTTTGACTATAAAGCTGAAGGTTATCAAATGCACATTTAAAAAATGGAGGAATGTGCAAGGCAGATGTTACTAAATATATAACGATAACATTCCCTAAGCTGAATCTAAAAAGAGAAAAATCAACATCCTTCCCTTTTTTCATACTAATCTGCTTTTTTCTTCATCTAATGAGATATTCTTTCATTCTTCCTCCCCAGGGCCTAATATTTGGATCTGTTCCCTCTCTCTGTGGGAGACATTATACTGCATTAGCATACATAAACATCCGAAGCATCTTTTAAAAGTTTGGTACGCTCTATTAAAAGTTAAGCAAACAGCTCCTTTCCGTTACTGTGGCTTTGGTGCAAAACCAAGTGTGAAAGACTTTTATTCAAATAGAATGTTTGGCAAACGCAAATGTCTCTGCATCACTTCAAACTTGGGTCAGTGTTTGCTCGAGGAAATCTGATTATAAACCTACGGTTGTATTTAAAGATACTTTTTTTGGACACATCATTGATTTGCATTTTTAAATGGGCTAATTATGTTGGCGTGTCTTGTATTTTTTTGTTTTGTAAACTGGCCCTCCTGTCCCCAGTCAGTTTGAAAGTGCTTGCTTACTCTGTGTTGTGCAGCGTGTAAGTGTTTATGCTCCTCTGCCTTGGATTCATCAGGCCACTGGACTGGAATGGTTGATATTCAGAAGAGTGAGAGAAGAAGAGAGATTTGTGCATGCATAAAAGTGCACTCATACACATGCAGATCCTTTTACATATTTGCTTTCTTTAATGTGACAGGCCTGAATCAGATGCCATGGGGTCACATCTCAGCTCTTGTCACATATCAAGAGTTTGAGCCTTTTTTGTGAATTCCGTGTTGGCTTGTTATGCCAAGCACAATGTGAGCAATATTCAGACTGAACTCATTTTGGGAGGCCTTGTACATTTAATCTTTTTGTTTTTTAACTACTAAAGGAATTCTATTAGCTATTTGTACTGTAATGCAGTGCTGTTTGAATTCCATAACTTGTACAAAATGAATATGTGTTGTAATTTTAAGGATGTTCAGAAATGCAATCTGCAAAGAAAATGCAGCTGTTTTCACTTCATGGCTAATGCTAATTGATGTTTGTTCTGTCGATTTTCCTCCAGTGATGTCACTTCCTGGATGATGATGTTATTAAGCAGTAGAGGTTGACCAATATATAATTTTTACTGATTAATTGGCATCAGCAGTTGCTTCGAGGAACTTTCAGTTATCGGTAAAAATCAACAACAAAAATCTCCAAGTCTTTTCAAGTCTTTGGTTCTATAGAACTGTCTTTAAAAATACACTTTATGAAGTAGTTAAGCGCAAATGAAACATTTTCTAAAACATGAGCACGGTGTATATACAAGTTATACAAAGCCATTTTCTCTCTCTCCATTTCTTCTACATTATTTATACATTTCATAGGATACTAAAATAAAAATAATGAAAGAATCAATGTGTCAGTAGTGATGAAGCTTGGCCATTTCTATATATTTTAATTTATTATAATACTGTTCAAAATATTATATTGGTTAAGTCATTGTTAATTTTCTAATAAAGATCAGCACTATTTTATATGATATTATCGGTCAACCTCTATTAAGCAACTGGTATTTGTCAGTTTAGAGGATATTGCAAAAGTTGTAAGCTGCAGTCAGTCTAGATTGGACTCATTTCACTTCCATTCAAATAAACTGTGAGCTTTACGAGTAAGTGCATAGCACTAGCACCATGCTAGTTAAATGTTTTGTACAATATAATAGGCATTGGGGACATGAACGTAGAGTTACGATACAAGGCATGTTGACTGCTTGCTATCAGCACAAGGGAGGATGTTGGTGTGGTCTTTTATCAAGGTGCTGAGTAACAGGATAAACAGAAGTAGCATACAGCCATATTCTTGTTAGACACATACAAGGCCAAATGCCAATTGCTTTTTGAACCAAACTGACAGTTTTCCAGTTGCATGAGGCCTCCTCAGGTTAGGTACAAATAACAGCACAAGTAGAACAGACATGTGGTTCATGACTCTCTTCCTCTGATGCGATTGAACTTGCAAGATTTGGGTTAAGAGGTCAAGATAACTTGCTGGTAAACAAATTTACCAGCAGCTTTACCAGTGCTGATTCATTGCTGCAGACGCATTTAGATTGAACTAGTGATTTCTGTTCTCATGCTTTATTGCCATCATTAATGCTAATGCAGACATACAAACACATATGCCCTTTGTTAGGCTGTCAGTACATTTAATTAAAGGTCTAAAAAGGTGATACAATGTGTGTGTTACTCTATGCTTGTAAGCTCATCAGCCTCATGATTCATAGTAACAAGATCAAGATTACACGTTAATTACAAGTACTTTATTTTACAGTGTCCTTGGTACGTTACATGTACAGTAGTTACTGTAGTAATAACTATAAATTATGCATAATTACATGCAACTACCACTAAACCAACCTCTAATCCTTCCCTAACCCTATAGTAAGCACATGTAGTTAATTAATACTACTCAGTACTTAAATGTATAATTACACTGTAAAAATGACACCTTAAAAATAAAGTGTAACCTGAAATTCTTTTAGCTATTTTTACATTGTAATTACACCTTTTGAACCCCATTGTATTCCTTTTCAAAGACTACAATGTTGTGGCAACATTGTAAGAATAACTATGTGACCTTTTGACTTGCCGGTTGTTGTTAATGCACCGGCTCTCAGACATTTTCAGGCTGGTAGAGTCACTTTTTGCCAGCGAGTTAATCAGTCTCCAGGGCTGAAGTATCTGGAACACAGTGGGTCTCCTGGAAACAGATTCACTCAGCTGGATATATGGCTGCAGTCTCATCTACTCCATAATTATTACGCTATCTTTTACAAGACTGCTGGTTAAGGCCCACACTAAAGGGACTACATACAGTTACAGTTTAGGGTGTGAGAAGCTAAGTTTCATAATTGATGCAATCAAGCTGACCACATCCTTAAAAACAGCTGTAAATTGACCTGCGAAAATACTCTCTTGCTTCTCTCTTTACAAAGTGCAGTCTTATATGAAGTTTTATATGAAGTAATTTCAAAAGGTTGCAAATATATACTTATATACACACACACACACACACACACACACACACACACACACACACACACACACACACACACACACACACACACCAGCCACTTTATTAGGTACACCTTGCCAGTATCGGGTTGCACTCTTTGGACCCAGGTTGCCTTTAGAACTGCCTTAATTCCCCGTGACATAGATTCAACAAGGTGCTGGAAACATTCCTCAGAGATTTTGGTCAATTTTGACATGATGGCATCACAGTTTGTGCAGATTGTTGCACATCCATGATGCAAATCTCTCTTTCCACCACATCCCAAAGGTGCTCAATTGGATTGAGATCTGGTGACTGTGGAGGCCATTTGAGAATAGTGAACTCATTGTCATGGTCAATGAATTTGAGCTTTGTGACATGGTTCATCTTGCTGAAAGTAGCCATCAGAAGATGGTACGCTGTTGTCATAAAGGGATGGACATGCAGCAACAATACTCCGGTAGGATGTGGCATTTAAACAATGCTCAATTGGTACTAAGGGGCCCAAAGTATGCCAAGAATATATCCCCCACACCATTACACACCATGAACTGTTGATACAAGGCAGGATGGATCCTAGAAATGAGACTAGACTTCTCTCAGGCCAGGCAATTTTTTTTAAGTCTTCATGTCTTCAGTGTCTACATACCTAAATGCATTGAGTTGCTGCCGTGTGATTGGCTGATTAGATGTTTATGGTAATGAGCAGTTGAACAGGTGGCCAGAACACTAAGAAATTTTCAATGACAAAATATATGACTGGAAAACTGATATCACGAGACAGATTTTCACCTTGACGAGAAATATCCTTTTGTTTTAAAGGAGACATATCATGCTTTTAAATCGTTCCTTTTTACATATAAATCATAAATTTGTGGTCTATATAAAGCGGAAATGCAATGCTTGGGTCTGAATTCCTCATTATTATAGCTCCACAGGCCCCTTTTCTACCCCTTTTCTGATGTTCGTCTGAGAGCAACTCGTTTTGGTGCGGTCTTTTTAAATGCAAATGAGACACGTCATACCCCGCCCCCTCTCCAGGTTGTAGAGGTGACACTCGGTTCAACTCCACCCCGTTCGGCCATTTTTGTAGTTTGATAGCAGAGATACGATTATCTAGCGGCACAGAAACTTTTGGACATCCAAGATTTGTGTCAACACAGAAAACATTTCATCATTGGATAGTTTTTTCGTTTTATTAAAGTGTTGTTTTATGTCAGCTTAATGCCCGGAACGCTTTTCAGAAAAGATAAGGCAACTTATTTAGCACAATTCACACGCTAATTCAGGAAAAAAATATCTCCGAATGCTCCACATGAAACTTTGGTCTTCCGACCTTTTACCACCGTGTCGATTTATTTAGATTAATATGTGCGAGGGAGAGAAACCCTCTCACATAGGAAAAAAATATCTCCGAATGCTCCACATGAAACTTTGGTCTTCCGACCTTTTACCACCGTGTCGATTTATTTAGATTAATATGTGCGAGGGAGAGAGAGCAAGACAGCGCCTAGTTTGGAGACGGTGAAGTCTTGTTTACACTTTCGCCTGGCTCGGAAGAGAGAGAGAGCGCGCGCGAGCGCGACCGGCTCTCTCTCTGCTCGTTCTTTCAGTTAAACATGCGCCCTGTCACAAGCGCGGCAGTTCATCTACATTACTCACCGATCAAATAAGACTTTGGCGGGACAAAAAAATCGCTTTGGCGGGCGCAAAAACAAGTTCAATGCAGGAAAAACCCTGTTGTTGCTGAAGTAACATTAGTTATCCTTGAAGTGCTTTGTGTTCGCGCACACAAAAATTACTTTATGGGTACATTTCCGTTAAAAATAAAACTCAACCAGGCACTTCGAAGAGGTTCTGATGCTGGGAGACGGTGTAATGAAGCGTGTGGGTTACTACATCCAACAACCGAACATTTTGACTTACCCTCTCGTAAGTTCTGCATCTTTGAGCTTGGACTACAAAATCGTAGCGAGAAATAAAAATGGCGGATTGCTCGAAGTGTTGAGCCGGTAGTCGATGTCCTTATTTGGCAGTTCCGCTGTAAATACTGTGACGTAAATGTTCACAAAACGTCATAAAGAATAGAAAAATCGGAACAGGTTGAAAAATAAGGCCAAAACAGAATATAAAGATATCAACGAAACACCTGAAGAGACTAATTTCAAATTTTCTATACTTCTAAACACTAAAAATATACAACAAAATGCCTTTAAGGGCTAAAAAATTGGATTTAGCATGATATGTCCCCTTTAATATCACGAGATGCTGCAATACCTTCTCTTGACATTCTTAGTGCAAGAAACTTTTGATTTTTTTTAATTATTTGAAATGTGAAACTGAAGAATTTAAAGTATACAATAACAGTAATTTACAATCATATGCATCATTGTTACTTTTTGCAATGCAGGCACGCTTTAAAACTGCATTAAACATTCATGATTATCAGAGTGCTTAAAATGATCTGTTCAAATGAGTGGTTACTGTTTACTGACACATATTGCCAGCCTCCATCCCTCCACCCTTTTATTTTGCTGTCTGCTAGATGTTTAATCAATCAACGTGTTTCAGACTGAAAGTAAACACTTGTGACATTCGCTTTTTTGTCCCAAAACTGTGATTAGGATATCAAAGTGGGCTCAGCGAGCTGGACAGCAAGAGGCTGTGAAATATAGAGCTTTGCAGGAAGAGCTAATTTAATGACTGACGTTAATAATGCTGATGTCATGCATGCCCTGGAATGATAATCTTTCAGTGGCTACATGGATTGTATGAGATTAAAGCAGATATATAATATTTTGATGCTAGGATTATGGTGTCCATTATGTTGCAAACAATTTTTTTTTATATTTATTTTTTCTTGAACAGTAAATGCCATAAATTTACTATAAAATAGTATATATATATGTATATATATATATATTTCTTTAAAAGTTTGGAATAATTAAGATTTTTTTTAAATGTTTTTAAAAGAATCATCTTAAGCTCACCAAAGCTGCATTTATTTGATCAGTTTTTGTTTTATTTGAACAATGATTTGATTTCTGAAATATCGAGTGACACTGAAGACTGGATTAATGTCTGCTGAAAATCCAGCTTTGCCATCAAATAAATAAATTACATGTTTTACTGTTTTTTTTTTTTTATCAAATAAATACAGCCTTGGTCAGCGTAAGATACTTCTTTAAAAATAATTAAAAAGTCATAATTATTTCAACCCAGGCTCATTGGGAAAATGTACCTGTGGCAACATTTCTGCAAATTGATATGTTGGATTATGCACGTTTCGTGATACTTTAAAAAAAAGTTGTCAAATGAGTGGTGCTAAAAGTGTGTTCAGATTTATTTGGAAATATTTTATTATGTTGGCTGTTGTAAGTACCATGGCAGTTCAGAAATAAATCCGGTGAGTGGTGCTAAGAGGTCAATGCTCTAAACCCTAAACATACCCGATAGTGTTAACAAAAGCAAATGTGGGATAAAAACACATTTAAAAACCATGACATTTTGGCTTGCTTCGACAAGTCTTTGAGCTCTTTTATCATAACTTGTGTTTCAAGGGACCCGTACCCAAGTGCAATGCAAGTGCAAAATTATAAGTGCAATGCAATGTGAGCCACTGAGCAAGTCTGCTATGCCAGAAAAGCTACACATATGGAGCTGGTTATCTGATGCAAACATGAGAATGTATTAGTTTACAAATGATGCACTATGCTAATAATGTTTTGAGGTCATAACATAGTATTGTGCAAGGAACCACACGTTTGAAAAGAAATGAAAATTGCTGTTTCACTGACTCTAGTGTTCATTTCAGCTGGAAAATGCAGTGTTTTGTATGCTTTGGTATGTGTTTTAGGGGCAAATTTTTTCAATGAGCCTGTTGATTAATTTTATTATAAAACATGATGAGCTTGCACAAGAAAGATCATCTCTGAATGTGGTTGTCTCTGAAAAAGACAGCTTATTGACTGATCTGACTTCCTTTACCATGACAGCAACTCCATGGAGAGTTGCCCTTGCAATGTATTTTGGGACCATTGCAGCTTCTGCCATTGCAGTGGTTTTGTCATGAATAAACCAAAAGCCAAACGCACTCACTGCTCTTAGTGTCTCTGTTGTTTGCTTTAACGGACATGTGCTACATGTGTGTTTGTGTACCAGCGGGACACATTAACTAATGGTCTGCTCTAATTTAAAGCATACTTGAGACATCACGGCGCCGTTTACTCTTTCTATTCTGAAGTTCAAGCAAACACTTCTCTCTCTTTCTCTCTCTCCCTCCATTCATTAAGATCTCCCAGCCAGTAATTTATGACATTTATTATTGCACACTTTAACACACTTTTATTCTTATCTTCTCCATACAGAACTGTGTGCAAAAATGTTAGGATGAATGTTAGGATGAATAGGAATGTTCATAACTAGCTTTCTCCAGGTACACCAGTGTACTTTTTTTGTTCTTTTGTTCAGCAAGAATGCATTACATTGATCAAAGGTGACAGTAAAGACTTTTATATTGTTACAAAAATATACTATTTTAAATAAATGCTGTTCTTTTGAACTTTCTATTCATCAAATAATCCTGAAAAGATCATCAACTGTCATAACATTGATAATAAGAAATGTTACTTGAGCACCAGCGTGTGACACTGAAGACTGCTGAAAATTCAGCTTTGCCATAACAGGAATAACATTACATTAAAATATTAAAATATACCTTAACTTTTGAATGGTAGTTCATCATAGACCTCATTTGTTTTGCAATTATGACTTGTAAAGAGACTGTGTGTTGCATATTTTTTTTGTCCTTGCATTTCCAGAATGGCAGGTGGACTTTGAGTCATTGGATCATCTGTAACACCAGATCAATTTGTCATCCTCTCCAGATTGCCGAACTGAATTCCAAGAGATTTATTAGGGGCTTTATCTGGTGTTTGATTCAAAAGCGGTCTCTAAATATGAGCATGTATCCTTTTGTTGAATATATGTTCTCTTTTAATCACTACAGAGTGATAGCACAGGGTCCGGTGCAGTTTTCCAGTGCCTCATTAGTGGGTGAGATCCAATTTTGCTTCTTAAGAAAGTCCACCCACTTTCTCAAGAAACTCTTAGTGCTCATTAACAGCCTCTTCATTATGGAGTACCTACTGAACATGTACACACACCACATGTGACCACTCTCCTACACACTGTACTCACAAATCACAACTATAAGTAGAGCAGGGAGCTGAATTTAGTTTTGTCTTTTAACTCACTTTCATTCTGTGCTCAGCACAGCGTAGACATGAAACATTCTTGTGGGAATATGTTTCTTCCTTTGTGAAACTGAAAGTTTAGATTTGTGCAGTAAACTCCATCTGATACTGGCTTAAAAGAGAACACTAGAAGAGCTTGTGTGGCTGAAATGTGTTCGTAAGTGTTGCTGTGGTAATTTCTCAAAAAGTATTTTTTGCAATTTAAAGTTTTACACAAAGAGATTAATAGTACTTTTGGAAAATAGGATTAAAATTATGTAGTCACAGGCCTGTCAGAAAGATTTTTTTATGTTTTTGAAAGAAGTCTCTTATGCTTACCAAGGCCGCATTTAATGGATCAAATGGATCAGTAATATTGTGAAATATTATTACAATTTCAAGTAACTGTTTTATTGTATTTTAAAATGTAATTTATTCCTGTGATGACAAAGCTGAATTTCAGCAGTCATTACTCCAGTCTTCAGTATCCAATGATCCTTCAGAAATAGTTCTAATATGCTGATTTGACACTCAAGAAAAAACGTATCTATTATTATTAAAGGTGCTCTAAGCGATGTCACACGTTTTTTAGGCTGAAACATTTTTTGTCACATCCAGCAAACATCTCCTCACTATCCGCTAGCTGCCTGTCCCCTGAACACACTGTAAAAAAAAACGCCCAGGCTCCACAAACGGCAAGAAAAACAAACTGGCCCAGCCTTGGCCACGAAACATAACAAACAGTGTTCCAGCCAATAACCAACAAGAATGATTTGGGGGTGGGGGTTGGGGGGTTAGTGCGCGTGCACATGAAGGGGGGTGTGTGGGGAGTGCAGGAGAGAGAAGCATGAAGAGGGAAGTTAGCTAGAGGAGAGATGTCCTAACAACGACTAACGTAAAAATTGTATATTCTTGAGAATTTTGATATGGCCGACACACGACCAAAGAGATGATGTTCCGATGAACAAATAACAAAGAATAGGGAAAAGGAGAAGGAACGTGAAGGCCTGAATTTACATCGGAAAAGCGTTCAAAAGGTGGCGAGAGCTCCGCCGGCAGAAGGGCTTCCAATCCGACATTCAGGTGGCTCTGTTTTTGCTGGACACGTGGGTAAATCCAGTTTGTTTTTTCTAAATGGTTCATGACTGTTTCAGGACGCACGGAAGGGAGGGGATGGAATGAGGAGGAGGGAAGGTCAAGCTAGCCTCCGTTTTGTTTGATTACTTCGAACGTCAACAAGAAGTGACGTCACCCAACATCCCTTAGAGCACCTTTAATGTTTAGAATACAGAGAGAGAGAGAGAGAGAGAGAGAGAGAGAGAGAGAGAATGAACAAAAAACTGCAACAGTAAACAACCTTCATACATCCATGGCAGTAGGTGTCAGTATAGAAACCAAAATCACTAAAACAAAGAAAAGCCAACAAAACCCTGTACTTACTCAAGCAACCAGTTCTTTTTTTTACCCTTGCACTGCAAATAAGCAAAGACAGTCTCCAAAATGTGGGTGGTACTTCATTTTAAATGAAGTCAGGTGGAGCTACTGTATGTAGGTGTATAGCTATACAGTTGACATTTATCTCTGAGTGTGGATTAGTCATAATATAAGTAGTATCCAAGTGATTTTTTAGTAGACAGTATATAAGACCTAGAAATTGGAAGGAAACTAATGTAAGTCCCACATTCAGTCTTGCAGCTGAAGCATTGGAATGCACAGTGTGTAGTATGGCAATTGGCAACCTTTTCCTATCTGGCAACACACACATCATTTGAAGGTCATCATGTCACATTTCTCTAGTGGAATGCTGTGATACCAAAAAGGTAGTCCGTTCTCACTGGTGTACAATGCAAGTTTAGGTAATGGTATTTTCATTTCTGAGAAAGATTGCATTCTTTGATGGAAATACCAGTGCTTGCAAGACTACAAATTATTATTATTATTGGTAAGCTTGAAATGCTGAATGATACTTACAAGGCTCGAAATTGCGACCATTTTGGTCGCATATGCTCCTGAAATTTAATCTGTGCGACCTAAAAATATATTTGAGAGCATTTGTGCAAGTGCAAATAATGGTTGTGGTGCGACCTGTTTTCATTTCTCTACAAAACATTCGCAAATTATTGCACAGTGTGTACCTTATATGTGTGCTGATACGCGGTGGCCGGACCATCATTCTAACCAACGTTACATAACCAATCAAACGTCATCCTTACGTTCTTAACTTTAAAGCAGATTTTAGATTGGTTAATATTAGCTGTCAATCACTCTCACTCCCTTTCACTGTGCTTCGTTTTCACATGACCGGGAGCTGACTACCGCACGAAATTTAAAAGGCTGATTTGACGTTTACTTGACTGACAGGACAGCTGTTTCAGTGGTTGCCTAGCAACATAAAAAACGCAGCACACTAAAGAGGTGGAACACGCCAATGCTGATGGTGAGGATGTTTTTTATTTTTATTTATACTTTTTTATTAATATTAATACATAGCTTATTTAGTATTATATAGCAATATATGATTAATATCATAATAAATACTTTGCTTGTTTCATTAATGGATGAATCAGTGTTTTTTGAACGAATCTCTTGAATGAATGATTCAATAACAAATACATTTAAGTCACTTGTCGCCACCTAGTGGTGTAACAATGTAATCGATATAATACGCTCTATGCACTAACACTGCTGACGTATTTCCGGTAGAATCTCAGCCAGCGTATTTACTTCCGCAGCGAAGTGTACTAGCGGCAACGTTTTCACAAAATTCATTTTCTCAGAAACGGAGACAACGATCTTAGAAACTAATTCGCTAGTCGGATTTCGCATAATATGAGAGAATACTTACCCTCAAAGTTGTCAATGTAGCTCAAAATATAATTTAAAGCCCTTCTCTTTCTTACTCTTAGGTGTGACAGCTAACTACTGCCTCACAATATTGTTAACATTATTCACATTAACCGCTGGAAGTTCTTGTAAACAGCGTGTGTAATTTACCATTATCTCCACCTAATGCAAAAACGGCTTCCGACACAGCACCGGATGTAACTGGGCGGGCTGAGACAAAATGCGGAAGCGATCGTGCATAGAGCCTAATAGGTTATTAATTAGGGATGGGACGATACACTTAAACTCACGATACGATGCACCTCGATATGCCAGGGTCACGATACGATACGTCACGATACGATATCAAAAAAGAAAAAAATATTACTGTATAACAACAACTTATTATGGTGACGTTGAAGGTGGTGGTTCATGTTTGATGTGTTGGATGTGGTGTACGGAATGACAGCATGGCATAGCTTACACACAGTCTTAAGGCCATTGCACACTGAGTCCGAAATTCGCATTTGAAATTTTCGCACGTTAAAAAAAAATTCTACCTCACGTTATGTCAATCACGCTTGCACACTGACCTACGAAACTTTCGTCCGTAAAAAAATAATTCGGATTGGGTTCGGTTTTCTGCGTTTATCGCATCCACAGACAGTGTTTTGAGAGGTTTTTTGAAAATTCAGAGCCACCGTACAAGCGAACGACAAAATCCAGAATGACGTCTGACAAGTTGATACACTTCGTCTCGCAGTACTGTATGAAAAACAAAATGCGGATTACAAAGACACTGAATAAAATATAACCTGTATACAGCTGTTCTGTCTGCCCAGCGCTTCTGCCGGCCGCGCGCGCGTGTGTGTGTGCGCGTGTCCGTCCATAGACATACTGCCTGTTCAGGATCGACTGGTTCACGGAAGTTGGTGGTCTTCTTTTTAATATGTGGCTCCAGTATCGCTAGCAAAGCATCAAACTGTTCCACTGACATTCTGAGGTAAATTTTGAATCGCTCGGAATAATTTCGCAACTCCTTGATAAGGAGGTGAAACTCTCCTTCCTCTCGGCGCAATCTCAGGATTGGATGGACCCAATATTTCCTTTCTTTTTTTCTTTTTAAGAAGAAAGAGTGCAACAAATTCATCCTCACTGCTTGACGAATCTTTTTGTATTTTTTGCGTTTTTTTCCGCAAAGGTTTAATAAATACGCATCGGACTCAGTGTGCAAGGTTTCTGTGCGTGACGAATTTTAAGGCTGACGAACACGAAAAAACGCATACGAAAATTTCGGACTCAGTGTGCAATGGCCTTTAGTTTTACCCTGCTTGATCAGCAGATGGTGCTGCCAGCCTGCCACCATAGACTGTATGTCTGCCCCATATACATACACACACATATAATACACTAAATTATTTATATACTACGCAAATCATGCAGCAGTGCCATCTATCTTTATTTCGCGATCCATTTTTTTCGACCTCGATGCGTTTCGTCACGTTTTGTATCGCGATATTTCGTCAAACGATATTTCGTCCCATCCCTATTATTAATTAAGCTTTAATTAAAGGGATAGTTCGGCCAAAAATGATATTTAACCCATGATTTACTCACCCTCAAGCCGTTCGAGATGCAGGGGGATAGGGGGATAAACGAAGGCCTTCTGAGGGTAATCCGTGCGGTTTTGTCGTAAAAATATCCATATTTAAAACTTTATAAATGAAAATATCTTGCTTCCGGCAACGGTCAACGCGCGTTCACGGCAGATGGATGCCGACGTAGGACGTAGCGTTTGATTTAGCTATACTTCGTTCTACGTCACGACGCTTCCTACGCTACGTCCTACGTCATACACCGGCATCCATCTCCCGTGAACGCGCGTCGACCATTGCCGGAAGCAAGATATTTTCATTTATAAAGTTTTAAATATGTATATTTTTATTACAAAACCGCACCCTCAGAAGGCCTTTGTTTATCCCCCTGGAGCCAGATGGATTACTTTTGTGAAGGATGCATGCACATTTTGGGACTTGAAGGAGGTGGACCCCATAGCTTCACATTATAACCACTGAAAGATCTAAGACATTTTCTAAAATAACTGAAAATGTGTTCGTCTGAAAAATGATTGACATATGCATCTCGAACGGCTTGAGGGTGAGTAAATCATGGGTTAAATATCATTTTTGGCCGAACTATCCCTTTAAGTATTAATTCTAGTTCCAATTCAAGTTCTTCTGTGATAATAAGAATATTTGTAACACAGAAATAACAATACTGTGTAGTTGAATTTACTCTCTCGGTCCTTAATTTTTGGTGGGTGCTTCTAAATTTTTACTGGTGCTCCTAACTTTTTTTTTCAAGTTTGGAGCAGCAGTGCTACCAAGTAAAAAAGTTAATTTCGAGCCCTGTACTTAGCACTCACATTGGTTTTCATCAGTTGTAGGAATGTAATAACATGTAATAATGTGAATGCAGCTATAAATGGTTAAATATATGCTAAAAGGAAAAGGCTAATCAATGTCTATATGTATAGACCTTTAAATTACTGGAAATTAATAATGCAAATCCTTAAGGTTGTGCATTAATTTTCAATATTTCAACATTCTGGAGTAATTTTTTTTGAAGATCAGTTACCATGTCAGTATATTTTTAGATTTTTTTTATCGCAAAACATGTTTAGAGATGTAGCCTATCCCTATAGTTTTCTCTGTAGAACAATTTTCTTATTCTGCTGATTGAAATTCTTGCTTAGAAACAGCCCAGTCTGCTGTTACTAATTCAAAAGAGTCCTTCAAGCATCTTTTACAAATTTGAAAGCATTTGTCACATTTATACAGCTTGGAAAATGGCTTTGTTTATTTCCGTTTCTTTTGCTGTAAGGCTCTGAAATATTTTGGAATTGTTATGTGTAACTGTAATACTGTCAAGAACTGAAACTACTCTACAGCATTCATTTGTAGGTAAAACAACTTTAAGCATTCTAGGGAGTATGTTTCGTTTCTATGTTTACAAAAACAAAAATAGCACAGGGTGAAGTCTACAAAACAAACCTTAAATAGAGTCTGTCCAAAAAACTGCAGAAATTTTATCATCATTCTAATTAGAGGAAGTTGAGGAACCAAGCAATGGTAGCATATTGAAGCCTATTATGTAGTGAACCGTATTGAAATTTTCATATTTGGAACATATCATAGCCTACACAACAAGATTTATTCTATTCTGCACAAATTTATTCTATTCTGTTCTATTTTTGTTCTCCATTTCATGTCATATATTGATAACATATTGTTTAAAATATTAATATTTACATTATTTACAATATGAACTACTTTCAGAAAGAAGAGAACATTTTGTTTTCATCTCTAATTAGATGACACAGTGGACTAGCTTTTCATGTTGAATATATGCCATATAGCAGGATAAACAAACACACAGCATATTAGAGTATGAGTCATTTAGAGTTGAAGGAGAGAAGCACATTTCAGGAATCTGTTTACATGCTTCCTCAAGCGGCTGATCTGCTGTGTCCAGCATCTGATTTAATGAGTGAATATGAGAATCCCTCAAAGAGGTTAATGTAAGGACAAGAGCAGCGTGAAACTCTCTCTCTGATAAGCATTTATTATAGATCTACCATGAGCTAAGCTCAGTTAAATAGAGAGAGATTTCTACCTTATAACAAAATATATATTTAATACAAATATAAAAAATGTAAAACCATGGTTTTAGTTATAATATGGTTATTATAACTATACTATAACTAAAATATGATTATTATAGTTTGCGTTAATTGTGTATTTTAAGAGTTGCTTTAGAACTTAGAACTAGTTCACCCAAAAATGAAAATTAGCCCATGATTTAATCACCCTCAAGTCATCCTGTATATGACATTCTTATTTCAGATCAATACGATCGGAGTTATATTTAAAAATGTCCTGGCTCTTCCAAGCTTTATAATGGCAGTGAATCGCTTTGCTTCAGAAGGCCTTTATTAACCCCCCAGAGTCGTGTGGAGCACTTTTATGATGGATAGATGCACTTTTATGGACTTCAGAAACAGAAACAGCAATTCACTGCCATTATAAAGCTTGGAAGAGCCAGGACATTTTTTAATATAACTCAGATTGTATTCATCTAAAAGAATGTCATATACAGGATGACTTGAGGGTGAGTAAACCATGGGCTAATTTTCATTTTTCTAAAAATTGTTCTAAAAATTAAAATAAGGAGTCATCCAGATGGTAATACCATGGTACTTCAATATGTTATGCCACTACACTGCAATAGTGTTATATCCTCAAAATCATGATGGTACCATAGGAGTTTTTGGTGCTTTGTTGTGAAATTGTGTACTGTATGTGTGTGTTCTTGAATATATGGTTCATGAGGACACAAATGTATAATAACATCGGTATTACAACGTAAACACGGTTTATGAAGATATTTCCCGTGTCCTCATAAACCAAATGGCTTAAAAAACATACTAAAAACTGTGTTTTTTTGTTTAATTAAAAACATTTCTGTGATGGGTATGTTTAGGGGTAGGGTTAGTGTGAGGCTATATAGGTAACAGTTTGGATAACTAAGTCACTTCTCATCTCTATAGCTTATGTTAAATCTCCCTCAGTGCCTCTTTTTTGTTAGAATCAACGATATCTGTGCAAAAAAATTAATAAATAAAATAAACACTTAGGAGGGTTAAAAAATCTTAAGTCTATTCATTTTTAACCTCTCTTAGATGTACATTTATGCCTGAATAATTTTTTTGAAGTTACTAACAAAAATAATATATACACAGTGAAAATATTTATATGACTAAATGTGAGAATAATGGATCTTTTACCCTGCAGTTAAATCATTTATCCATATTACTATAGCATATTGGAGATAAATATTCTCAGCAGTCATTTCTAAGTAAAACTGCGTCTGTAAAAAAGACCTGACAATACTTCATAAATTTTGTTGCAAAGTGAGGAATATTCCACATTTTTACCACCACATGGAGTTCTGGAGGGTAAAAAAAATAACTTATTGGAAAAATACTGAGTTGAAATGTGTTTTTGTTGTTTTACTGGCCTGTTCTTTCCAGGCCTGTCCAACACACACACATAAATATAGACCGTCAGTATGGTATTGGATAGGTCATCATGACACTAGGGGAGGTTGATAGATTCATGCCCCACAAATTGAAGAGCCTGTCATCGTAGTACAGCTTGTAGAGTTATATACTCATTATGGTGTGTGCGTGTAGGTGGATCATTAAGATAAATGAGGTGCTTCACTTATTTTTAGACAACAATATGCAGTTATAGGTGTTCAGCAGAACACCTATGACACACTAATGTTAAGGTGCAATGTGTGTGTGTTGCTGTGTTAGCAAAGTACAGTATCTGTATTGGAGCCTTCGTTTGGCTGGATGATTTATTGTGCCTGTTACGTTTCAAATGAATGCAATTGAGAATCAATCGATAGCAGCGGCTGCTGTGTCATGCAGTCTCACTTTAACCTGTTATCCAGCATTCAACTTAAATATGATTCAGCTCCTCTGGGAGTGCAGAAAGTGAGAACAATGAGGAGAGCAGCACAGATATAGAAGATTGGAGAGAGAGAGAGAGCAGATAAAAAAAGATTTCTAAATGGCCCTTGTTGGTTTCCGTTTAGTGTTTGTAAATCAAAAAGAAATTTTCTATTTATTGCATCACATGGAATACAATAGATACAAAGGAACCAATAGCAATAGATGCTTTGTCCTCTTTTGTAGCTCTCACAATGCTGGCTAAATCAAACATTCAGGTGGAGCACAGCTGGTTGCATGTTTTGTTGATGAGATGTGTTTGATCATGATTGCTGTTTTTGTGGAATCTCAGTTCCGATTGCCAGCAAGTCTGGTCACATCAATAGGTTCATTATTAATTTTGGTGCCAGGATTCAGGTTTTGCTAGTAAATGTCAAACTACAACATGGACTCTTATGGGGAAACAATTAAATTAACTGGTTAGAATTAGTTAAATAATATACTCAACCTGAATAAGTTTATACCTATTAAAATCATATCACGTAGAAATAGCTACTTAAATGGATATTTCACCCAAAAAAAACATAAATTCTGTAACCATTCATATCATGTCATTTTAAACATTTTCTTTTGTGGGAAACAAAAAGAGATATTTTGAATAATGGTGTCACAATAAAAGGTCCATGTTTTGGACCCCATTGACTTTGATTATATATGGGCAAAACATTTTTTCAGAAATGTGTGTGTTTTGTTTTTCACAAAAAGAAAGAACTTCAGACAGGTTTGGAATGACATGAGGGCGATTAAATGATGACATTTTTATTTTTAGATTAACTATTCTTTTAGGTAACAATTATATTTTACAGTGTAAAACAGATGCCTGTAAGAACAGGTCTAATATGAAGTCTAATAAAAACATATTTTATTACTTGCTTAATCCCTTTGCTTGCTTGCCAGAGAATGTTTCATGATGAAGTCATAAAAAGGCCTTTTTAAAACCTTACTTTTATAGTGAAAAAAAACAAAACATGAAAGTTCATTTTGGTTTTCACGTGTTGCAGTATAACGTGATTAATGTGTGACACTAATAAATGTGGTCTTTTATAAAGAAGAAAACATCTACAAGTGCTATGTAGGATTTTTATTATAGGGATTGAACACTGATCGAAGAAAATGGTGAAAGCCTGTTTGGCTTTGTCCTAGAATTTGTTGCTGGAGTGG
Source organism: Squalius cephalus (assembly GCF_949319135.1). NCBI lineage: Eukaryota > Metazoa > Chordata > Actinopteri > Cypriniformes > Leuciscidae > Squalius > Squalius cephalus. Next base: position 15,742,448 of record NC_137131.1, read on the forward strand.
ATAGTGGCAGTTTTTAGATTCAAATACTGTAAGATCTTACGGTTACGGACAGTCTGTCACAATGCCAATTAATTATCTGCATGCGATTTGGTAACATTTCAACAAGAAATGTTCTTCGCCCACAATATTCTTTTTTTTGTTTGTTTTTTTTGTTGTTGTTGTATTTCTACTTTTTATAACATGTCAAAGAAATCAATATCTCTTGCAATAAAACTTTAAAGACTTTATTACAAGGGATATTGATGTATCTTTTTCTTTTCTTTTTACTATATTCAAGAAAGCATGAAATGAACTGAAAAATTTAATTTCACTCATGTGTTTGAAAGGTTAGGTCAGGGTAATTTTTGTTGGTCACCAATATTTCTGGTTCATTTTCACACAAAAGTGAGACTGTAAATGTTATTCTGTTAACATTCAAGGAGTAAATTAGCATAAATATGGTCTAAAAGCTGGCATAAACTAAAAGCTACAGTTTGATTAAATAGGCTAAACTTGCTTCACTTGACCTTCTAATGACCTTCAGAGATTTTATCGTTCTTCCTGGTTGAGCAAAAACTGCCTCACCACAAAGTGTCCAAACATTGCAAAATACTTTGACTAATGTTTGAGCACAGACTAAAATTCCCCCACTACGCTCTTATACACCATTTGATTAACAAAGAAAGCAAATATTTAAAGACCATTTACTACTCTATTTCTGTTTAAGACCAAAGCCACATACAAATGCTTGTCAAATCAAAGATTCATTTTGAGAGACAAATCACTTTAAGATGAGCTGTGTTTCTCTCTCAATCTCTCTCTCTCTCTCTCTCTCTCTCTCTCTCTCACTCACACACACACACACACGTGCGTGATTATTCCCCTCACATACGCAGCATGTTGCCATGGGGACAGGCCCACCAGCTTGCCAAGGGTATAAATTACAGCAGGTTGTGTATCTGGTTGACCGCTGGCATCGCTCGTCTTTACCTTCATTTCTCCTCTCAGCATAGTAACTGCACCCCATAAACCTGTTGTCATCGCAGCACCTCTGTAACAAAGGTTTTCCTGACTCAGGAATGTGAGCCAATTGGTCGATTTCTCATTAGTGTAGGATGTTCAGACTGAGACATTTTGCCATCGATTTCCCTGCTGAATCTTTCGCACATACTGTAACAAGTGCTCTTTTGTTGGTTTGTGTTTATTCATAGGATATGTGTGCATTTAAAATGTACTGTTTTTCTTTTCCCAGAAAATGGATAAAGGATATTGATGACTCATACTTCACTATACAGATTTTTGTCTAATCAGATGCTCTCTAGTGAGAATTCCCCTCCTCTTGCAAATGACCAGCAAGAAATGGTTCATGACTGTGACGCAACTAAAGCCTATTATGAATTGAAATTAAATGAAATATACTTCATTGTCCCCAGAAAATGTACTTTGGTCTCATGTGCGGTACACATACATAAAACATTGTCATTCACCTTTAGTTTATAATATACAAGGTGGAGGTGGAGTCCAGGGCTCGGAGGTTCGATGTGGAGCTGAGGAATCCACAGACCAAGGTGAAGCTAACAACTGGGAAGCCCAAGGCGGATCCGAGAAGCTGGGTGGAACCACTGAAGGAGCAAGGGGCCAGAGAGAGCCAGTGGAGGTGGTGCCGAGGGTCTAGGTGGCTTTGGCAGAGGAGGGAGAGGGAGGGTGTGGCGGTCCTTCCACAACTTGGAGATGGGCAGAACCAATGGTGACGATGGAGACTTGGAGTTGAGCAGAACCAATGATGCTGAAGGCGACATGGAGCTGGGCCGATTCACCGGTGATGAAGACTTAGACTGGGCTGAACCAGTAGAGACGAAGGTGCCTTGGTACTGGACAGGACCAGCGGAGACTGTACACCTTGAGACATTATACAATCCAGCTCATCAAAAAATTATTAATTGAAGACTGAGCTCATATCCATTCCAACAAACTCCACTAGTATGCCCTCAATGACGGACGCTGGTGCCAGCTCACGTCCGTGGTGGAATTGGGGCTGGCGATGTGTTCCACTCGTTTAGGCTGGTATGGAAGAAGACGCAGAGCGAGCGGCTCGAGTAACAAGTCAGGCATGCCAGATCCAAAGAATCCTTTGTGTGGTCCTCGAAGGAGCGATCCTCCTGTTCGAGCAGAAGCAGCCACACAGCGGGGATATCTATCATTTCTTTTCTTTTTAATCTACTTGTATAAATCCCTTTTTACTCATGTTTAAGGTTATGTGTTCTGTCACAGGAGCATGTAGTTAAATCCAATAAAGAGAGTTGTGTGAACACTACCATTAACATTAACGCAGAACCACGAACAGAGTAAACTGAGGAGTTAAATACACTGAGGATGGCAACAAGTAACAAACAAACGAGTACTCGGGTATAGACAATGTCAGTGAAAACCATGACCTAAAACCTAATCTGAAACCTACCGAAACTAAACAGACAGAAATTTTTTCAGAAATCATTACTCAAATAACCCTTCAGAAATCATTCTAATATGCTGATTTTGGTGCTCAAGAAACATGTCATATAAATGTTGAAAATAGCTGCATAATTATTTTTGTGGCAACCAAGATTTTTTTTTCTTTTATGAATAGAAAGATTTTATAATTTACATTTATTTTTTTTAACCCTATCACGTAGGGACCTCCCAGTACTGGCAGTAGGTCCAAGTGGGCCCATTTTTGACTGGTCAGCATGGGTTTGGGTCTGCAAGGTCCTACTGCACCACAAGCATTCATTTTAAATAGAAATATTCTGTAACAACGTAAAAGTCTTTACTGTCACCTTTGATCAATTGAATACACCTTTGCTGAATAAAAGTATTTCCTCATTTATTTGAGTATCCAGACAGAATATTTATGTTACATCAGTGCCTGACCTTCCAGCTTTGTCCTTGCTAAGATCATAAATATATGGTGTGTGACGACATTGTTCATTACATTAAGTGCTCAGCTTAAAGAATATGAACTAATAACATAATGTAAACAGACATTGGTTTTAATACAATTTAATATTGTCAGAGCATGACCCAAAGCTCACAGGGGAATCAATTATGAGCCAAACTATTTTTAAACTACTGTGCAAGCTGAAATTTTGCTGATCACAGTGTCCTTTTCTGAAGACAATAGCATTTTAGTTTAGTATAGAGTCGTGACTGACTGTGTGTCCATAAATAATTCAACATGCATGTCACACTGTATTTTGACTCAGGCAAATAGGAGCAAAGTCTAGGCCCCAGAGAAACAGGTGGAGCAGGTTGAACTGCAATGTATTTATGCCTCTATTAATATCTGGGGCAGACCATCCAATGCCCCTCTTGGCCCTAATGTTCATCGCTGCCGGTAAAGATGCTGAACCCCGTTCACAGACGGCACCAGCTCGGCCAACTGCTGCCATCTGTGCCACCACATTTGCAATGTTCCTGAACAGAGAGAGAGAGAGAGAGAGAGAGAGAGAGAGAGAGAGAGGGGGGCAGGCGGGAATGGGGGCGTTTGGCGGTGATAGGAACAGTCACATAACAGACCCATTGACGGCACATGTGGTGATGGATGTAGTGATGGAAATTACAGAAGGGAATTGTCTGGATGATGATGATGATGATGATGATGATGATGATGATGATGATTGTATACTCTGAAGATTTTTCATGGACATGTTACAGTTGATAATACGCCTTCCTCCTGGGATCTGTCTGTCTGTGTTATTTTAGTATTACTTTTATACTAAAGTTTTTAATTATAGCTTTTATCTGTATATTTTTAGTGTTATTTTAATTTTATTTAAAAATGTTTAGAAACGTTATGTACTTTTATCTTTATTAGGTTTTATTTCAAATATTTCTATTAAGCTTTATTCCCATTTTAGTCATTGAACTTAAACTTATTTTATTTCAGTTAGTTGCCAAGACAAAAATTCTTTGTTCACATTAAGTTTTTCATGTAATATTTACATTTTTTAGATGAATTTTTAATAGTTTTAGTTTGTCTGCCGGAAGTTAGTTATTTTAGTCGATAAAGTTTTAAATATGGATATTTTTCTTACACGAAGCTTCAGTTTCAGAAGGCCTTTATTAACCCCCCCAGGGCCGTTTCAAACACTTTATCACAGATGGATAGGCTCTGATGGACTTCCAAAATCATATACCCATTTACTCCCATTATAAGGTTTGGAAGAACAAGGACATTTTTTAATATAACTCCGATTGTATTCGTCTGAAAGAAGAATGTCATATACATCTAGGATGTCTTCAGGGCGAGTAAATCATGGGCTAATTTTCATTTTTGGGTGAACTATCCCTTTAATTAACTACCTTAGTTAACATGAACTAATAATGAACAATCCTTCTTCAGCATTTATTAATCTTAGTTAATATTAATTTCAACATTTACCAATACATTATTAAAATCAAAGGTTGTATTCGTTAACATTAGTTCACGCACTGAACTATCATGAACAAGTGTATTTTTATTAACTAAAATTAACAAAGATAATAAATACTGTAACAAATGTTTTGCTGATTGTTAGTTCGTTTGTAACTAATTAACCTTTTTGTAAAGTGTTACCATGTCATTTTATATTATGTTGTATCTTTTCATTTAATTAATACATCAATGTTTTTCTTTTCATTTTCATGCTTCTGAATGGGGTTTAGGTAAGTGCCCACATCCTCTAACTCTCTACAACTCGTTGTCTTGTTCTCTGTGTCTCTCTCTCTCTCCACCCGTATCTCTTTGAGCTATTAGTGAGTGAGATCCAACTCTTACATAAGAGGAGGTGAAGTTAATGAGATGGGAGTTATACACTCTTACCTCCGGTATCGCATATCACTCTGCAATAACACTACTGAGGAATTGGCGGTTGTGCGGCTGCTATTACTTATGCAGAATCTATTTCCCTGCTGCCCTCAAAGTGAGTCAATAAGCTTTTTATTTACAGGCCGCTTATACCACCTTCTAGAAATTACAGTCTCCTTTTGTTGCATGAGTATCTTCTTCTTGGGGCCACTCAGCTTTGTTTCTCTTATCCTTGTTCAGTAAGATAACATTTCAGTTTTTAATGCTTCTCATAAAAAAATGCTTTAAGAGTAAAGAACAAGCAGTGAAATAGTCTCTTTATGCTCTACAAAAAAAAAACATCTTAGAGTTTTGAGGCCTAATGGCTGTATAGAAGTAGATTATTAGCACAATTCCATCAGTGGCTGCTACTCTGTCACAATCCACAGATCCAGTTTCCTGTTCACTTTTTTCCCATTGCAAATATATGTCTCAGTGATGTGTTATTTTTAGATCTAGGGTTTTTGTTGAGTTCCATTTAATTGCATTCTCCGTGTGTTCCAATTCCTTGGCCTTTATTTAATGTCTTCCATTTCGTTTACCAAAACTAATCAAATTGAACAACTCTGTGCTCCACTAACAGTATCATGGTCTTTTGTAGCAAAATGGCCATTGGGGAAGAGAGAGAGAGGAAACATTGTGGCTGCAGAGGTGCAAACAAATCAAATCTTTGCAGGTTCAAGATCACTAAGCCCATTTCTATCCACTGATCAATATTGTATGGTGGATGTAGGTAGCGGAAATGGCCGAAAGGGTTACCCTGGAAACAAGGTCTGTGGCATTTGCGTCCTTTAACCAGCCAGATTGTTCACCCAGAGGTTAATTGTCTCTTGTTAATACTGGAAATGCCAATATGGGTAGTATTTGATTTCTGTGGCATTTACAATGTGTAACGACTCTTATTCTTAATTTGATGCTACATTCCATCATTATAATAAATGAAAAGCCATTAACATGGCTAATGTACTGAAACCTGATATACAGTTTAGTGATTCAAGGAGTTTATTCAGTCTTTTTGTGCAGCCACGGATGACAATGCTATAGAAAGTTTTGTTTCCATTTCATTATTTTGTGGTTATATCCCATCACATTAAATTCAGAATTCATACTCATATTTTGGCTAAAATATCAGTTGTTCTGCCTTGTGATTTTAGATTTGGATAAAAAGTGGTGCATATATTGTATGTGAGCATGTAGTAATTAAATTATATTTTAATAATATTTGATTATTATCTAATATAGATTATAAATAATAATCTATACTTAGACTACAGTTCAAAGTTTTGTATATTTTTGTTCAGCAAGGATGTAGTAAAGACACTTACAATAATATGAATGATTTCTTTTTTCAAATAAAAGCTGTTCTTTTGAATGTTCTATTTATCAAAGAATTCTGAAAAAAGTATTACGACGTTCCACAAAAATATTAAGCAGCACATTAGTAATAACAAGAAAATGTTATTTCAACACCAAATCAGCATATTAGAATGATTTTCAAATTCATATTCATATTTTTGTTCATATTACTCAGGCTTATTCATCAGCATATTGTCATGTGTTTCAAGTACTGGAATTTACTACTATGAACTAGGTGTGATTGACAGCCGCATATTTTAATGTTTTCCCTTCCCTCCACCCTATGTTCTGTTCTTTACCTTTGATCCTGTCTGTATCCATTTGGCAGGCATTTTCTAAGATTTATGAAGTCATTTTTAATATTCATTCCCCGACTTATCCACTCAGTAATCCTTCAAGTTTTAATGCATGTTCTTTAAAAAAAAAAAAAAAAAAAAAAACTTCTCCTGAAATGAATAAGGCAGGACTTCTCAAAGGGCACCATTTATAGTCACGTTAACACTGCCTACACACAGACATCAAATGTTCTTCCACTTCCATTTGCCCAAACTACATTTGGCACAGGAGCTTACTATTTAATAAGAAACTTTGGTTTGCATTAGTTTGTCATCTTCATGTATTTGGTGATGGGCTCTTGTTGTTTTCTTAAAGGGATAGTTCTGCTAAAAACTAGTTGTGTCATTTACTCACACGCTTGGAGCTTGACACCCCATTGTCACCGTTCACTTATATTGTACAGAAAAGAGCAGCATCAACTAGGGATGGTAACCGATGACCGTTTGACCGATGGTTAACCGTATCAACGTTAACCGATCAAAGTTGTCGGTAGTCGGTAAAAAAAAAAAAAAAAAGTTCTCTCTAAATTAGGCTATTATAGACAGTGGACTAAACGCTACTACAGTTCGCGATCTCATTCAAAGATCTTTTTGTGTGAAGTGAACAAATTATCCCTCACACAAAATTTTTCATAACTCGCCTGTTTGTACTTAATAAACCAATAAAAACATTTAGCGCGAGGTCACAGCGTTTGGGTTCGCGCGCTCACAAGGTTTGCGAAAAGTAAAGGCTACAGGCTAAAACACTCGAGGTTAGAGCCAGGGCAGACGACAGGATGAAGCGTGCAAAGAAAAGTAGTATGTGGCCGACCATTTCACCAAAAAGAATGACAGATGTAAGTTGCAACTTGTGTGATACAGTGCTTAAATACAGTAGTAGCACATCATCTATGATGTATCACCTGAAAACGCGACACCCGCAAGCCTCTTCGTATTCGGAGCTGTCATTTTCTTAAATGAGCCGCGGCAATGTTTCAAATGAGCTTCTAACGCTAGACAAACGCCTTTATTTTCAACGCGATAACCTTGTACCCAAACCATTTCGAAACTAAGGAGCCATTTGTCCTCCGATTACCTACAAGCTCCTCGGCGGCGCGTTTGCGGGACTCATGTTTCGCGCTGTAGGGGATTTTAAAAAAGTGACGTGAGTGGAAGGGCGGCGCGGGGGCGTGTGTGTCTGCGCGCGGGAGGCAGAGCGGCTCGAAATGGCTGTTATTTCAAATAGCGTAGCATATTTTAAACTAATCGGTTAACCGGTTTCAACCGGCTAATAAGTCTCGGTGGTCAGTCAAGACAATTTTTAGTTTTCGCCATCCCTAGCATCAACATTCTTATAAACTTCTCCTTTTGTATTCTGGAAGAAAGTAAGGATTATGGGTTTGGTAAATAAATGAGAGAATTTTCATTTTTGTGAGCACTGTTCCCTTAAAAGTGGATGACATGAACACTTTTAGAATACAGTAAAGTGTCCTTTCTTTTGAATCATTTGAACATGGCCATTCTTTACATTTTCGTAATTTAGTGAAATTCTCAATGCATTTTGAAGTACCTGAAGAAGAAGTAAGTACAAAGAAATAGAAGAGGAAGAAGAGGAACCTCAACTTTGTTAATGCTCATTTCAGTTCTCTTCTCATTCAAAGGTCTTCAGGTGCGGTATTAATCATTAGTTCTTGCACAGACAGATCATTGAAGTTGGCTTTACTTTGGCATTGTGTAATAGGTTATAGTTTCTATGGTGCTGTGATTTGATCCATGGGTTTCAATTTCGAGCCAGACTCCAGGAGATGTCATGTGACATTTGTATGTGGTGGGGGTGTAACACTGGTCCACCTGGGGGTATCAGACGGTGCTGTGAGACAATGACATGAGGAAAAAGGAGCCTTTACACACACGCTCTTCACACAAAAGAACCAACGTCACTGATGATGTCATTCCATCACTGAAAGCTTTCTGGGTAGATTAGGATGGGATATTTTGTCACAGCACTTCCAGCCAGCATACTTTATAGTTAACTGGTACTGTTCCATTTCAACAAACAATGGTTTCCTATTTCAACGGATAATTTGAGATGAAATCGCGTGCATGATTGAGAATTAAAATTCACAGTCAAAAATAATGCATTGCATTGGCCACGCCCACACCCAAGAGGAGGTTGAATTGGAAAAACAATAAGAGGAATATTATGAATTGCAGTTTTAAATACATTGCCATTCAAAAGTATGGGGTCAGTTATATTTTGTTTTAAAATCAGTACTTTTATTAAAAGTTAATCAAAAGTGACAGTAAAGACTTTTTTAACAAAAATTCTGTTCTGTCCAGGTCAATTCGATTCATGTTTATTTATATAGCATTTTGCACAATATAGTTTCAAATCAGCTTTGCAGAAAATGCTTGTTTCAATGTTACAGTGCTATTTCAATGAAATGCTGTTCTTTTAAACCTTCTATTCATCTAAGAAATCTGAAAAAAAAAATGCATCATGGTTTTCACAGAAATATTAAGCAGCACAAATGTTATCAACATTGATAATAATAAGAAATGTTTCTTGAACACCAAATCATCACATTAGAATGATTTCTGAACGATCATGTTACACTAACGACTGGAGTATGATGCTGAAAATTTGAGAAAATCTGAAAAAATCTGAAAAGCTTTGCCATCACAGCCACAGGCTTAAATGAATATATATTAAAAAACAGTAAAACCGATATTTTAATAATATTTCACATTACTGTTTGACTGTATTTTTGATCAAATAAATGTAGCCTTGGTTAAGACGTCTTTCGAAAAAAAGTAAAAATCTTACTGACTCCAAAATTTTGTCAAAGTGTCAAAAAATAAGTATCTGTCTGTCCCCTCCCTACTACAATGTCTAGCTTTAAAAACTGAAGCATTCTGTCACGTTGTCGTTGTATTTTGGTCTTTTTAAAGACTTTTAGTGTGTTTCTCTGTTTTCCTGCTTCCATTTGTCCTGTGTTCCCGCTCTTCATTTGTTGCCATAGTTAATAAGTATGTTACTAATTAGAGCAATTTTGTATGTGGTTCGTTTGTCTGTGTATTTAAGACCTTCAGTTCCCTTTCAGTAAGTCACATTCAACGTTACGTCGGAATGACTGTCGTAATGGGATCTCGCCTGAGAGCCCAATTACATTCGAATGCAAACTAAACGAGCCAATGCACATTGGCGTGCGAGATTTTCATCTTGCGCTCTGCCCCGTGTTGTGGGAATAAATATGGAGGCAGATGCATCGCACATTCAAGTTTTCGCTTCAGAGTCGAGTGGTTCGTTTGTTCCTGCTCTATCCAGTCACCTGAGGGAAGATTACGAGTGTCAGCAGAGCTCTTCGGGAAGAGGTCTTCCGGTGTTGGTGTGACGGCGCTGCAGCGGTAGTTGCGACTTCAATGAGCTTCTGCGGTTCTCATATACTGTAGCCTAAAAGAGCTTCTCTGCACACTGCAGATTTCCCCTCTGCGCTTCAGCTCTGTAAAAGAGCTATTTCCCTAAAAGATAAAACACGTGTTTGACACTGCGTCTTTTTAAAGATGTCATTCCACCTTTGCGTTTAGGATGGATGCGGTCACAACCTGGCCCGAGTCCCCGACTGACAGTCACGATCGCTGCCTCACTTGTCTGGGCTTAAAGCATGCTGAGCATGCTGTTTTTTGTGGATGAGTCATGTACCCACTGTGGGAGGATGACCATCTCTGGTTGAGACTCGACTACCTGAAACGAGAGCAGTTGTGTGAACACAGGGACATGGTGCTCAGTCACTTCGGGTCAACTGGGAAAAGAGCAAACTCTTCCCCGTGCAGAGGAACGTGCTCGGTCAGTGTTGAACTGCTTGAATTCACTCAAGAGCAGGATAGCAGTCTCACTGAAACTTTTTCAGAGGCTCCTGGGGCATATGGCATCCGCAACCGCAGTAACGCCGCTCAGATTGCTTCATATGAGGCCGCTTTAGCACTGGCTTCACGGACAAGTCCCCAGATAGGCTTGGCAACGTGGCACGCAACAGGTGACAATTCTAGGAGTTGCCCAAGAACAAGTGTCCAGACATGCTGTTGTCTCCACTGATGCCTCCACAACTGGCTGGGGTGCCATGGGCATGCAGTTTCAGTTATTTTGATGGGACCCCAACTGCATTGGCACCCCAACTGCATTGGCACATCAACTTCCACAAGTTGCTAGCAGTACGGCTTGCGCTGGCCCGCTTCAAATCGCCACTACTAGGCAAGTACATACTTGTCCATGTGGACAGCACTGCGGCCGCTGTGTACATCAATCATCAAGGTGCTATGCTCCCATCGCATGTCGCAACTCGTCCGCCCTCTCCTCCTAGGGAGTCAGAAGTATCTTTGTGCCATTTATATTCCGGGCGAGCTCAATCGTGCAGCCAACGAGCTCTCACGACAGCCTCTGCTTCCGCAGGCGGCGGTCCAGCTGATTTGGAGGAGCTTCGGTACCACACAGATAGACCTCATTGCCAGTTGTTTTACTCCCTGACCGAGTGGACCCTCGGCACGGATGCGCTGGCACACAGCTGGCCCCGGGGCCTACGCAAGAATGCTTTTCCCCCAGTGAGCCTACTCGCACAGACACTGTGCACAGTCAGGGAGGACGAGGTCGTGACAGCCCCTCCCTGGCGCATTCTTCTCTGGAAGGACCGGCTCTCTAAACCAGCCAATGCACATTGGCATGCGAGATTTGCATCTTGCACTCCATCCCGCAGCGCGGGTATAAATACGGAAGAGGATGCATCGCACATTCTCAGGCGAGATCCCATTATGTCAGTCATTCCGACGTAACATCTTCATTCCCTCCTTCAGGGAATGGGGGTTACATACGTAACCTAGATTTTCTCTTCACTCTTTGTCAGGTGTTGACTGTGTTTAAGAACACATTGTTACGTTTGATCGTGTAGGAATACTGCTTTTGTTTGTTTTACTCAAGTAAATATCTTTATTTGAACTTAATCATCCTTGTCTTCATCCTTGGTGAGAAAACCTGTGACATTCATTATTAAACACTATCATGTTTAACATCAGCCTTTTAGAGACCTCTAAAGGGAATTATTTTGCACTCATCTTAATAATTGTAGTGGGTCCATTCTGAGAATGAGAAGAGTTTGGTGCAGTGGCAGTTCTCATGTGCTATGAAGTGATTGTTCCTCTGAAGATGCATCACGCTGAGATGAGTGTTCATAAGTGCATGCTTCACTCTTCTTGGAACGACCCACATTTTCCACTTATATGCAGCTCTGAGTGCTCAAGAGCATATGATTCATGAGAAAATGAATCTACTGCCGTGCGTAATGTATTTCGTATTGATTAGGAGGATGCCAAGAGTGATCTAGCATAGCAGGGGATATAAAGGGGCTTAACGCTTTTTGCAAATGCATCACAAAGTGGGATTCCCATCCGTTTGATGCTGATCATGTGATCTTTCCCCCCCAGAAGCCTTTTTTGTGCTGATTTATAGGGTCTACTAAATATTATTGCGAAGAATGTAATTACATTTAATGATTGTAATTAGATTTAATGTTTTATTCCCCATTTAATTCATTTAATTTAATGAAGGACTAATAAAATAATCTATTATATGCTGTGCTTATGTATGTGCTGGGCAGCTTCAGATTGTGACACATGACACATGGTTCATGACACAGTTTTCTCAAGTATAGCGGGAAGTACAGGGAAATATTTTGTAGGGGGGCCAGTCCAGATGAGAGCAAGAAAGAAAGAGCAAAATATCAGTCATCTGATGCCTTAGAGTCATGGCAACAGAAAGATCTTTTGTTTAGCAGTGCCTTGCACTGGGCCCAATTCAGCACATACTTGCAAATTAACAAGCTCATATGCACGTATGTTTCTGTTTATTCAGTTTGAAGTCAAATCTACATCTACAGGTCTATTGACAATTTTTTAACACATTATATTGAAAATGTACAAAGAATCATCTCGAAATACCATTGTAAGACAGACATTATTGTGAAAGTGGATGCTTTTTCTTAGAGTGACAATGATCACTAATATTCCACATATCCTGTCATTTGTAGTACAACATGAATTGCTTTATAAGTGCGAGTCATATGCATATTAAATAAACTCACAGTATACTCCAAAAAGCACTTTTTTAGCACTTATTAACCATTTGCATTTCGAGTAGATAAGATTTTTGATAACACTTTACAATAAGGTTTCACTAATGTATTAACTAACATGAACTAACCATAGGCAATACAATTGTAACTGTATTTGTTAATCTTTGTTTGTTCATGTTATTTCAAAGTTCATTAACTGATGTTAACAGATACTTTTGATTTTATTCGTATTCGTAAATGTTGAAATTAACATTAAAAAAGATTAATAAATGCTGTAGAAGTGCAGTTCATTATTAGTTCAAGTTAACTAAATGTAGTTGACTAATGAAACCTTATTGTAAAGTGTTAATGTTTTTTTTTATTTTATTTTTTTTATTAAAAACTATTTACTAAGTCACTTATATTCACAAAGGCTGCTTTTATTTGACCAAAAATACAGTAAAAACAATGTGAATTTTTTTACAATTTAAAACAGTCCTGCTTAATATTTTTGCGGGAACCGGGATATTGTTTTCATGATTCTTCGATAAATAGAAAATTTTAAAGAGCATCATTTATTTGAGACTGAAATTTGTAACATTATAAATGTCTTTACTGTCATTTTTAATGCATCATTGCTGAATAGTATTACTTAAACAAAAAAGTAAAATTGAGTAATTAAATAAACATTAAATAAATTCATGAGAAATCATTTCGTATCACATTAAGGCATGTGAGAAAATCAGGAGCGTTGGATACAGTATGTATTCTTCATTCTCAAAGTTTGGCCACAAAGACAGCAGCTATGGTGTATATAAATATATACAGTAATGCCTTTCAGCTGCATTCATTTGCAGCTCATATAGATATTAATAATACTATGTTAGTATAGTAAATCAAGCTTGCATGTGTTGTTATACTTAGTAAATCAGGTTCTTAGTCATCTAGCCAATTGTGTAATAAATTACATGACGATGAACTGTTTCATCCTCTGGGAAAAACATTGCCTATATTTGGTTGTATCACACTAGTTTTAGGTCCAGAGGTTATTTCTGAATCACCATCAAATGTTTCCTGTGGGTTTGACACAGCCTCATGTGTCAGTGTGCACATGCACCTGTTTTATATTATAGGCTAGTTTATTGAGTGGCTGTGCGATCTTGGCCTTGTTTCACAGTAATCTGTTAACCCAGCCAATTAGTGTGGCAATAGCTCACCATCCACATTTGTCACTGTCAAGCTGGCCGACCGCTTCTCACACGCACACGCACACGCACACTATACCGGTGTCAGATTCTTGCAACAGTGCTAATATCTGTACTGGTAAAAACCAGGATCCAATTATCACCTCTAACCACAGAGGAGTATGCTAAATACATAATGAAATTATACCATGTTTGGCATATTACAAACAACTGTCATGGTAATGACTTAAAACATGCATTTATATAGTTTCTTAGCAGTTTGTATAGCTATTCGCCCTACTGGAAGTCACGGAGGGTGAGATGTTGTTAATGTGTGTCATCCACATGTTACAGATATTAACACCCACCCACCCATGCAAGACACACTAAGTGTAGATTTGCTTTGGGAGGGGCACAAACCTGGTTGCCATGGAAACAAAAGCAGGACATTAAAGGGATTAAGCGACGCGGTTGCCTTGACCACCATGCATACATGCACTTGCGTGATCGTGACTAACATGAGCATGAATAACACGTCATTGGAGTGTGGTGACGCTGTTTGTACATCATCAAGAATGCAGTGTATCAGCTGCATCCAGAGGAGCCAAGTTTTACTAGTGATTTATAGTGCATCATGTGTGAATCATCTGTTATTTGCTGAACACCACAGATTACACTTGAATGGCAGAGCTTTGGCTTGATGGTTTTGGCTGATTGAGTATGAGTTTGACATGAATGTGAGAACTTAAATATGTCTAAATATCTATTCTGGTTAATGTTAAGGTTGTTGGCTGCAGTATTAGGTTACTTTGGCTCAGTTAAACACGGCTTGTAGCAATAGGATGATCAGGTTTAGGACAATACGAGATTGGGCATGGCATGATCCCCTGCATTTGATACCTGACAGAATTTTGGAAAACTCAGTCATGTCAAAAAAATTACTGATAAAAATATTTGATATTAAAAACTTTTTCTCTCTTCTTTCGTTTTGTCAGCATTAACAAGGATGAGACAAAAAAATACTTTATTGAGACTCGAAAAAGAATTTGATTAGTCAAGTGATTAATACTAATAATAATTTTAGTATTAATCACAAAACTTAAAATAAAAATATTTTTATACACTACCATTTAATGTTTTTTGTGTTTTTTTTTTCTTTCTTTTTTTTTTTTACCAAGGATGCATATATTTTATAAAAAAAACTGTAATATTTTGTAAAACTGTACAATTAAAATTAGTAGAATTTAATATAACTATTTTTTTATATATATATATATATATATATATATATATATATATATATATATATATATATATATATATATATATATATATATATAGTATATATTTTAAATTAGCCATTACTCCAGTGTCACATGATCCTTCAGAAATTATTCTAATATGCTGATGAAGAAACATTCATCAAAAAGTTTGTGTATGTATGTATATACTGTATATATATATATATATATATATATATATATATATATATATATATATATATATATATATATGTGTGTGTGTGTGTGTGCGTGCTAATTAAATAATTAAATAATAACATAAGCATAACATTGCAACTTATTATATTTGCACAGAAAATGAAATAAGTGAAACCCCATGTTTTTATAATATTTTTTTTCTTTCAGTCTGACATAATAGTCTGTTAACTCTGTTTAATATGATGGATTCATGCTGACATGTATATTCCTACATTATGCTCAGATAGAGTGTCAGAGTGACCTTGGAGTGACTTTCAACAAAATACACTGCTTAAATGAAAAAAAACAACAACAACGAAGTGCAATCAGCACTTTTGTTAAAATGGGCTGACAGGACATTTTGTTGTTTCAGGAATACTACCATTTTATATGCCGATTGTTCAATTCCTCCTCCAAAATTGGTTCTCTGACCAAATCAAATGTCATTTGGTAGCGGCACATCATCCTTTAACAAACTGCTTGTCTGATGGGCAAATTTCTATGAGTATGGTTTTAGTTTTTTACTAAAAATGTCTAATGATGCTTCAGAGACAAATTCACATGCTTGAAACACAGTCACCGTGACAACTTCAGAGCCAAATTCAGAGTAAATGCAGTGAGTTTACAATTACACAAATCAGATTGGAATCAGGGGAACCATTATGCCTTATGCTGAAATGTCCTTGTCCTTGCAATAAAGCCAGGTTGAAGAGTAAGTGCAGCAGAGTATAAAGGGACTTGTCCAAGCAGCATATGGCATAGACGTTGCTAACAGGATAGGCCATTGGCAGGTCCGAGTGTACGCAGTTTCCATACCTAGAGTACATTTCCAGCATGGGTTTCTGTGTCCGAAACAGGTATTATCTCAGGCGGTTTCTCAGGATCTAGGCCGTAGTAAAAAACACCTGCAGAAGCCTGACCCAGTGAACTTGTCTCCCAAAGATACACCACCCTCTGCTCCAACAAGCAATTAATTAAACCAAAAACAATGTCCAATTTCTGTCCCATTTATATCCAACCCCTGGATTTTTTGCTATCAAAATTCCATGATTTCCTGTAAGATAGACTAAAATAACTCAAGAAATAGAACACTTTATTAAAACTAGGCCTGTTAACTGATTAATATTTTATGTACATTTTTTAAAGTGAAAAAGTCACTATATAGTTATTCATGCCAGTATAGAGACTGTATATTTTCAGTACTTCAATCATTCAAAAATGAAAGAATAATTACTTCAGTCTCGTATGATTAATCATATTAATCATTAGGCACTCCAATGTGAACCAGTTGCACATTCATTCTAAAAAAAATAATGTATTATCAATATACAACACACTACAAAATGGAGATCATGATATATAAATAAAATAAAATAAAATAAATAAAATGATGCTATCAGTCAAATTCATCTACAACTTTGTTCACTATGTGTTTTTATCTTTTTTTAGCCATTGAATCACACTCCAAATACGAGTGTAGGGATGTGGACAGGGTTCGTAAACGTAACTGTACAAAAATAATTTACTGTTGACTGGGACTTCCTGCAGACTTCCGTTTTATGAATGATGGCAACCAGTGTTAAGGTGCAATACTGCCACCTATGTTGGAGTGTTATGGGGTGTAATGATTATTTGCGATATTATCTTATGTGTATTTTTAACATATTATTGATAATTTCTTTTTTAAATATCAGTTATTGTCAATACCACACCCCTAATGTAAACATTTGTTGATGCACTTCATATATCTAAATGTAATTTGAAGTATATTAACACTTGCTATGGATCATTTGTGAATGTGTTGTGTGTAGATATAACCTAATCTTGTTGTGTGACGAGTTTCGGTTAGCTGTGTTCTGGTCTCAAATCAATAGTCTCAAATCTCCCAGTAACCATGTAAATATCTAGCTAATGCTGCTGGGGTGTGTGTGCTTTAAAATGATTTATGGAAGCTTTGTCTAGCTGTTCGTTTGTATGATCAGGGCAGGGAGAGATATCTAGCTGGTAAATATGATTGACAGTTGCAGCTTTACTCTGTTTTTCAGCTACTGATCTTTTTCTCTCCTTCAAAATGACAGTTGGCCTCTCTTTTTCTTCTACTTTTGGTCACACAGATAATTCCTGATAATTATACCAACAATTGCTCGCACATCCAGACACTTAGATTCTGCTTTATATTCTTTTCATATTTTATGTATTTGTTTTAATTTTATGTATAACATCTTTGGAATGCGGTTTCCTTTTCACAGCTGTTCTTCAGATTGACAACTTGTGAAATTGTGGCATCAGTTATTATAATAATTCACAGATCAATTCATAGGCTAATTGGAAGGCAATTATATATTTGTAATAAGCAATTGTTTTCTACCTGGGTAAACTTCTGAATAACAAGAAGTAAATATTTAAACAGTTTTTAAGAGCATGATTTCAACGGAATACTGTTGCATATTGTGAAAAAAAACAAAACAATTCATCGTTCATATCAGTGCTTTTGAACAAATCTTAAGTGTATAAGTTTCTATGCTTTCATGCATCTCGAATTAACTAGGCCAGGGCATCTTGTTCATGAATGAACTGGGACATCTCGATTTTGAACAAACTGAATGAACTGGGGCATGTCATTTATGAGCGTGTCTCTTCTGATGACTGAATGAGAGGAGGCATGTCGTTCGATATGTTTGTTTGTCTTGTTCACATCAAGGAGAGAAAGAAAGAGGAAACTTAATAGTGAGTAAAAATTACTGAATTACTAAAATTATTGAAACCTGTTATTGGATTTTTTTTCGCTATTTTTTATAGCTTCATAAAAATAGTCAGCAATTAACAGATTATTGAAAGAAATTATAGATCTGCTTATGATAAAAATAAATAAATGCATAAACACAAACAATCGCTTTTTAGCAGATTTGCAGACATGCAAACTTTAATAACGGATAAAAAAGTTATAAATAACCATTTACTAAACACACCCCTCTCTTCATTGTTACGCCTCTAAAGCTCACCCTCCAATCCTAAACCGCCCTGCTCCGAGTCGGTCTCAAACCCCGATCGCTGGCACGCGAGGAGGGTGCACTAACAAGGACACTAAACAGTAAACACTGCATTCTCTAGCAGTCATCAGCCTGCACAACTCCTCACAACACACGCAATGCAAGAGTGGATGTCTATTTATCATAGCAGAAGCGCAACAAAATAATGCTTCACGAAAAATTAAGCGAAGATGATGAACGGATCACAAGGAAGCACAAAAAATTAACATACGTACACAAATGTAAATACAAACAAGAGTTCGTTGTTAGGCGCCAACAGCACAGCAGCTCAAGACAAACAATGACACTCAAAACCAGTGTTACTCATGTATGGAGCGGAATCAATGCAATCTCCGCTCTGTTTTCAGGACTTCCCGGTTAGCTCTCTCCAGCGCTGGAAAGCTTTTCTAATATTAACCTGGGTCCTAAAGCTCTTTCCTGGTCATAACCCTTCATTTCCAAGTGATATTCTTATGAGCTTTTTTCTTTTGTAATGTCTCTCAGCCATCTCTCTTTCTACAGTCTTTCTTCAAATCTCCCTCTTGATAGTTCTCTCTCCTCCACACTTAATATGCCCCCTAATGCTGATTGGCTACACGTTTGTTGTTGTGTCGGTCAGACCAACTTTCAAACAGCATTTTACGAATATGGCTTACCCCACCTTTAACACATCAAAATAAATTGAGCAATTTTCAATTGTTTTTACAAGTTATTCAAGATTCAATAATTTTTTAAAAGTCAGTTTAATGTAATTTAAGTTGAAATGACTTAAACATCCAAGTTGGCTGTCCTTAATTTAATGCAGCAACTTTTTTTACAGTGAAATTATTTCATGATGCTTTGTCTGTAGATGACGGTTGTCCCCATATATATATTAGAGCTGTCAACGTTAACACATGCGATTAATTTTTGTCCAGTTTAACGCGTTAACGCAGCATCCGTATTTTCTGCCATCATTTTGCTAGCATTACATTATATGATCACGCTCTTATTCATACAAAGGCTTTTAAACCATTCAAGCGCGACAAGGCAAAGAGAATGCGCTGCCTGTGAATGTCCTGTGAATATCCTGAAGCACACAGACATGACGCACAGAAAGATGCGCAACATGCACACAAACAGCGCACCAGAATAGAGTTCTCTTTCGCGCTTGAATGAACAACAACATGCACATTTGTGCCAAAATGTCAGTTTTGTCGAGTATCCTCATAAGAGCAGTCTTAAATTAGTTAAATAAAGTCTAGAATGAACTTAAAGAGTTGTGAGAGAATGAGTCGCGTGTGAGATACGCGTATCTGTCAGCACCGGCAGATCTTAAAGTGACAGCAGCCACTAATTCTGTCTGTCAGTAAAGTTAATCAAAGAACAAAGGCACCAGAGAAAATTAGTCACTACTCTTGACTAAAGAACTTTTGTAGCTTTAACAAGGATTAGGCTAATCTATATTTAATTTATAATTTATGCAGTGCAGACTGTTACTATAATATAATAATAATTGATAACTATTCAATTTCTGTATTTCCTAGCTGTTAGACAGGAAGGGTACAGGTAAATATGGCATTTATTATGGGTTTATGTGAGGATTGTTTGAAGTTCACTTAAATTAAAAGTTGTTATATTTTTGAAGCCTAATAAATGGGTTTTTTTTTTTTTTAAATGTATAGCTTTCAATTACACTGTAATGTTTAATGGCTATAATTAATGTTTAAAATGGGGTGTGGGGGGGGGGGGGGTCATTTTCATCGAGACATCAGTAGCTGTATTAGTATCAGTGATCAGTGATAAGTTGTTTCTACATTAATTTCGAGATTAACTGTGAAATTATTACATTCTAAAATATATTAAAACCATATAAAAACTTGTGTTTTTAATTGCGATTAATCGTGATTAATCACAGAAAAAATGTGATTAATCTACTTCATTTTTTTAATCGATTGACAGCACTAATATATATATATATATATATATATATATATAGATATATATAGATATATAGATATATATATATACATATCTATATATATATATATCTTTACATATCTATATATATATATATATATATCTTTACATATCTATATATATATATATATAGTGAAATATAGTGAAATAACTGAACTTAAATAAACAAGCTTCATACAAATGATCATTCTAAAAGAAAATTTCAGATGGCACTTAGAGGCTTTTGCATCTGAACTCTTCATATATATATATATATATATATATATCCTCTGAGACTATCATCACCACAGAGATCAGCTGCGTGTCTGGTTTCCATTTTCTAGACTGTCTACTTGTTGATGAAATCCATCAGAGTAACATTTAAACTGTGCAAGAATAATAGGTAGGCTACATGTCTTATGTCTCTCTGTGCGATTGGAAACAGACTTACTGACTGTGTGACTGCCCCTGCACTCCGGATCTTCTTGTTTACTGTCAAGCGGAGGCCACCGTCTTCCTGTCTCTGAAAGTGAAGAGCTGCGGTACACACAAGAGACACAGTTTCTAGGTGTGAGCAGACCTATGATACTCGACCCCCTGAGGAGGTAGAAGCGTGACTGACTGACAATGCAACCAGAGACTCCGACTAACAGATACAGTAACCCTCTCCGCTGCTCTAAGTCCCTCCAGCGTTTTTAACTGGTGGAAGGATGAGTTTAGAGTTCAAAGAGCTCCCTCTGCACAACTTCTGAATCTGTTGGGAATTTAAATATGACAGATTTGAACCTGCCAGAGAACAAGAGCTTTCTAAAGTCCTGTCTGAGTCTGGGCACCTTCGCGTACCGTCGCCACTCTTGGGTCTGGTAAGCACGAATGGGTGTTAAGGTTATAACCACAGAAGAGGCCTGTTAGTAAGGTTTTGATTTATTGATTTAGCTTGTGTAACTTGTAATGGCAAATTTAACTAATTTATGTTTTAGAAGATTGTTGCACACACAACTGTACAGTGTTTTGAGAGGATAATGTTAAAATTGTGCGGTTACAGTTTTAAGGTTATCCATTGATTCAAAGCTTTTTGTTTGAATTGTATTTGGAGACTTTTAATGATTTTGAAAGGCTTCATTTCATTCTTGACATTTTCATTCTCATTCATAACTTGAAAGTGCCTGCAGACTAAAATCCAGGTGGATGGGGTCTAATTTTATTCATCCAGAGAGTTCTTGGCCTGGCGGGATAACAGTGCTGTGAAAAGATTTTCTCTAATAGGACTTAAAATGTCTTAGAAAAGAGAGTGAATTTCTTAGAAAATCAACTGTTTTGCTCTTGAAAACGTTTGACCTTGTGCCACTCTCTCCCATTCACTGTCTCTCAGCTTGACATACTCTCATCGCTCTCTCTCATTGATAACCAGGCTCAATGGAAGAGCCGTGGTGGTTGATTTATAGCTTATTCAAGCTTTTTAAATCTATTCAGTATAATATAGCAGTATATGCTTCTTTCTCCTCTCTAGCCTATACAGAACTAAATAGGTGGTGTTTCCACAATCATTTCTTGAGAGAAATGCTTGAAGGTGCACTGAGTAAATTCCTTATTGTTTTGCTGGCTGATATACAGGAGTCGCCTTCGACGTTATACTGACAACTAGTGGCATGATGTTGCAACTTGCAAAAACAAAAGGTGTCCGATGCCATTATAGAAATGTGCTATTCAGTCTGTCATTATTCAGTGAGTGTAAGCGTCCAACAATTTAGGTGTAACCCAGGTAGTGCATGTAGTTTTTAGCTTGTCATCTGATCTCAAAATGGCCACCCCCATGTAAAATAAAATGGCTTTTAGTGAGCTGATATAACTGGAATCATAAGTCAGTGCACATGATTTTAAATCATGAGAGTGTAATCTTATAGTTTTTAATTAGTGGATGTTAATTATGTCAATTCAGCTCAGTTTAACAATTTATTTGTGGAGCACTTGTCCTAATACAGATGACTGCAGAGCAGTTTTACAAAAAACAAAAAAGTGCCTAAGGAGAGCGAGCCAAAAGAGAAAACTTCTTAAAGTGACGAGTAAGATGAGAAAGAAACTAAACTACATAACATAATGGAATAAATAAAGGAAGAGCTATAGAACAATTGTCATAGGAGTGCAATAGACTGTCGCTTGTATATACTTGCATTGTGATTGACAGGATTAGATGAACATGCTCCCCACAAACTCATTTGTGAAGGCTACACACGGGCACACAGAAGGCAGCTGTCATGCCTGAACAGAAGATCAGCTTACAGCATGCTTTGCGAGTCATGGAATACTCTGCTCTGCGCACATCATGTCCAACAACAGCTCTGACCCCTCTAATGGTGTAATACAAGTGTCCGTTATAGAAAAAAAAAAACACGTTATTGTTATATCAACATACATCCAGAAAGCAGTGATGATCTTGTGGATTGAACTTACCTACATGATTTTTGATTTTGGAAATCATTATGTTTTAAAGGGGTCCTATTATGCTATTTCACTTTTTCAAGTTTAGTTAGTGTGTAATGTTGCTGTTAGAGCATAAAAAAGATCTGCAAGGTTACAAAGCTCAAAGTCCACTCCAAAGGGAGATATTTTATTTAACAGAATCCACTTTTAAAGAACTACAATGCAAGGCTTGTTTGGATTACAAGTCATATGGTGCGTTCAAGTCCTCCTGGGAAGGTCGTACTTACAAGGTGGGAAGTCGTGTTTACGACGGCAGGTGCATTCAAAGTAAGATGGCGGTGTACTCTCTCTTAATTAATTACACAAAAATACGGCAAGGTTCTTAAACTCTTCTAGAAAATGAAGAACAAAGAAATGACCATCTGGTGTGCTTTGCTTTTTTATGTTTTTAATTAATTTATGAAGCCACTGCTAACTTTATTGTTACATATTACATTGTTATATTATAATGCCATCATATAATATAACAATGTAATATGTAACATTGTTATATTATAATGCCATCATATTCTGAGCAGGCAATTAGCTTACTACGCTGTAAATAGAAAAGCCTGACAATTTTACTGATAAATACCTTTTAGTATTGTGGTATTCCGCCATTTTTCTCACTGACATGTCCCCAACTAGTAAAGATCAGGGCTTAAAGGGTTAGTTCACCCAAAAATGAAAATTCTGTCAGTAATTACTCACCCTCATGTTGTTCCAACCCCGCAAGGCTTTCGTTCATCTTCGGAACACAAATACATTTTGTGCGCAAAAAAATAATGACTTTTATAGAACTATTCATTTTCGTCTGTGTGGGCCTGAATGAATTCACGTAGTGTAACAGCGCAGTGCGTCTGGGTTGTACGTCACCACGTAGGCTCACTATTGGCCGACGCTGGTCATGTGTGATGCGTGTGGCGTACAACACAGAAGCGCTGCGCTGTTACACTACGTGAATTCATTCAGGCCCACACAGACGAAAATAAATCAATAAAAGTCGTTAATTCTGTTGTTTTTTGCTCACAAAAAGTATTCTCGTCGCTTGATAAACTCGTGGTTGAGCCACTGTAGTCACTTGGACTATTTTAACGATGTCTTTAATAACTTTTCTGGGCCGGCAAGTTTCGATCCCATAGAAGCCTATGGAGAAGTGAGACAGCTGTCAGATCTCATCAAATATATATTAATTTGTCTTCCAAAGATGAACGAAAGCCTTACGGGGTTGGAACAACATGAGTGATTACTGACAGAATTTTCATTTTTGGGTGAACTATCCCTTTAAAGAAAATCCCGAGCTTCCTACTGGTATTTACAACATTGTGGTGGCACTCATGTGCTTTCAACTCATAAATACGACCTCATTTAAATAATCCCGCCCACAGAATACGCAAAAAAAAAGTTGGCGAGGCCTGGTTAAACTGCTAGAGAAGATTAAAAGAGTGTTGTCACTGTTTTTTGCCAATGCTGAAAAGGATCGTCTTAAAGCTAACGGCTAAGAGTGGTTAAAATTTATTTTAAACATGGTTCCTGAACATTATAACTTCAAGTTTGTTTTACCGAGAACAGCAGTCAGACAGAGTAAGTTAACGTTACAATGCAGGCTACGCACAAAAGCTTCTCCAGTAAGATGTAGCCTAACTTAACGTTAGCCATTCCCATTTTGTCAGGACAATCTGTGGTTTATGGATCACAACTTGTAAGTATGTCTTATTATTTGTAGTTGTGTTTCTAGTTGCTATGATAGCTAATTAGCTATGATAGCTATGATGTAACGAAGGGCAAAGCTTTGCCTCCACTAGCTTGCTAACTAACATTACTGTAGATGTAGTGTTTATTGTAGCTTTTGTAAGCTCTTGCTTTTGGAAGACTATTCACCGCCCTTTAGGAAAATTATCCATGATTTTGTGATTGATTACTGTTTGTATTACCATAGTTTTCTGACAAATGTGATTAACGTTAAATGGTGGATAACATTCGTATCTATAAGAAAATTGCAAAAACAACATACCACTCTGAAAAGTCCTGTGGAATACGTGCTTGAAATCCGTTCTGCACCATCCTTTTGTTAGTTGACATGACAGGTTTGAAATTGACAGGTTAATTTACATCTGAGTAACGTTAGAGCTTGCGTTTATGGAGGGGCGGGACATTTACCGAACACGCGCTAAGTGCTGCCAATCACGAAACACTGGGACAGCTAACCAATCACAGCACATTTCGGAAGGGGGGCTTCATCGAAAACGACGGTGATAGAGCTGGTAAGTCCCGCCCATCCGTAAAACCCCACTGGACCTCTAGATTGAAAAATCGTGAAAAAAGTGAATGTGAGAAAATAATTATTTTCTGGTCCCGTTTGAATTTTGCCATGAATGTGAACATATGTTGTCTGTGAATTTTTAATATAATTTTTCGTGTGAAGAATGCTACAATTTAGCGGGTAGAAATTTGATACGGTTAGACTTTGTGTGAGAGCACTTTGTGGACTACAACTCTTCGCTGCTTTCGACGCGTTTCTGAAGAAAGAACAGCCCATTTGGTTTGAATGGTGACATTTGGGTACAAAACACACAGGCATCTCGATCTGTCTCCATAGATTATCGCAGCATTAGCACCGTGATTTGACAAGTGGAGGGAAAATGTGTTATGGGGTGACGTCACATAGGCGACATGTAGTCTTTCTCGTTATGTATTTTCCACAACTGCTAGCCAAAGAATCATACAATATACTGTCAAACTTGTAACATGAAAAATTATATTAAAAATTCACAGACAACATATGTTCACATTCATGGCACAATTCAAACGGGACCAGAAAATAATTATTTTCTCACATTCACTTGCATTGACGATTTTTCAATCTAGAGGTCCAGTGGGTTTTACGGATGGGCGGGACTTACCAGCTCTATACAGACTGAAAAATAAATAATAAAGTTATCTGATCATTTTATTTAGCAAAATACCTTATCATTCACTGATGCGTCCAGGTAGCACTCAGTCACCATATGTTCAGTCTAAAATGCACCTGCTCTCATGTTTTGCCGCATGACAACAAATGTGAGAAAATTTTCTGTCATATTTGCAGGACTGTGATATGAAGAATGTGCAAAGTTACATATTTTAGCAATTGTGTGAAAATGAATAGCAAATAACAGGCGTATAAACATGAATATCTATTGATGCGTCACATGACTAAACTTGCTTCATTGTTTTTAAATAGCTCTGTTTTGACAGTCCACACTACAACATGACAACAGTGTTTTCAAATTTATCCACTTTGGAAAGGGTTTTCAAAAAGCTTTGTTTTCATTAATAAAAACGCCGTCTCAGTGTGGACGGAAGGCCAAAACGGAGAGAAAAGGATGCGTTTTCAAACGAAAACGTATTATTGTGACAAGGCCCCAGACTGGGGAGAGAGGAGCTGTAAAAATATGTGGAAAATAATGTTTTTTTGAACAATCAAGCATGAAAACATTGTAGTCATCACAATCACCAGCTGGAGTACCCTTGATAGCCACCAGAGGGCTCTCCCCCCCCCCCCCCCCCAGACTATTGGCACTCTGTCATGGACTACATTACCCATCATCCTTTGCTCGGACTCAACACTATACCCATTACCTTGTTTACGCACCCTACCCTATACAAACCATGCCAATTCATTCTCTCAGTGCAAAATCTTGACTTGTGTTCCACAGCATTACTGGGCGTTTCCGTGTTGTTCCTGGTGTTAAATTTCTTCTCGTATCCTGGATTTCTCGTTCCTGCTCGTTCCTGTCTTCTGTAACAGACATAGGCTGATTCATATATACGCCATAGTAAAAATATTTTAGAAGTAAAATACCATCTAAAAGTACCTTTGTTTAATTAATGCACTGTAATTTAACTAAATTATATGACCAATAAGTTATGACAACATATCTTTTTACATTGCTTTAACTCTAGCAAATAAGTTATACAAGATTCAACAAATTGTTTTAATGTAATTTCATTTGAAATGACTTAAACATCCAAGTTGATTGTACTTAAAAATTTTTACAGGTGGGCAGCTAGGGCCATGATTTTAGCATGTCAAGTTTGTTTATTGCTTTTATTTTAATTTTATATTTGAATAAAATATATTTTGAATAAACATAATTTAAATAAAATTCCTATGTTATTTAAAATATAAAATAATATATGGCATATATTTTAGTGACATTTTATTTTCATGGCATATTCAGGGTGGTACAAGCCTTGAATACGGTCAGGGTTTATTATCCCTTACGTATTTAACTCGTACTGAGCATTTGAACTCATTGCCAGTGCATTGACGTTTAAAACATTCTCATTCCCAGTTCAGCCACTTTCAAATCGACCTGAAATGTAATTCACTGCTCCACATCCCTATCTCCACTTCCACATCTAACCTAGGCTATTACCTAAGTGAGATTTGAACTGCATTACAGATGGAACTGATCCCAGTGTTTTAATACAGTTTATTTGCTCAATTATGGAATACAGTTCGCATTAAAATGTAGACACGTGATGAGAAGTGGTTATGTGTTATTTTTATGATCAGCAGGCTGTAATCGTAGTAGCTGGAGCATAAGTGCTATCCTGTGTTTTTTTCCAGTCAGAAAAGCTTGTATAGAGTGAGCAGTGAAAGCGTGTAGATTGGGTTCGCTGGGCTGTCAGCTAGCCGGCTTCACAGTGGGAGTCAGGCCTTTTTGCCTTCTACCATTCACCTCTCCATCTTCCTTACCTGTTCCCATCTGGTGAGATCACCCCTTACTCTGTCCTTTCATCTTCCCCTTGCCCTCTCACATTTATTTCCACCAGTTCTTCCCCTTTCTTATAGCCTTTCTGACTTTCTTTTGCTTCAAATGTGTTTTCCTTCGCTCACTTTAAAGCAGTAGTTCACCTAAAGATGAAAAATCATCATTTAGTTATTGACCATCATGTTGCTGTGCTCTATATTCTAAATCTTCTGAAGTCAAATTGAAGACATTTCACTGTGCGCTTCATGCAGTTATCAAATGGCTTTAAATAAACAAGATGTTTTCATTTATGGATCTAAAAATTAAATATAATTCTGTCATCAATTATTCACCCTTCCCTTGTGCATTTCTTTCTTCTGTGGAGCACAGACAAAATCATATTTTGAAGAATGTTGGTAACCAAACAGTTTCAGTTCCCATTGACTTCCATTGTATTTTATTTTTTTGTCCACGCATTGGAAGTCAATGGGAACCAAAACTGTTACCAACATGCTTCATAATATCATCTTTTGTGTTCCACAGAAAAAAAGAAAGTCTCACAGGGTTTTGAACGACATGGGGGTGAGTGAATTTTCATTCATGGGTGAACTATCCCTTTAACTGTTCCTTTTTTCTCTCTTTCTCCTTGGCTGTCCTCTGTCTTACACCTGTCAGAGAACATCACATCTGTGAAGGAATCAAATAGATGCATGCAGTTCCTATTGGATGTGTTAGATTGAATTAGACAGAGCAGGTAAACAGAGGTCTGTGCTCTTTGATTAGAAGCAAGAGAGTGAGTTTGTCACATGAATCAGTGAATTATATCATAGAGTGGCGCAGAAGGTCTATAGGCTAAATCTGAGAAAATATGTTAGGCACAATAATCCAAAAAGCAACCATGTTTTAACCAAATAATGTTTTATATTGGTCAGAATGATTCCAAGTCAGTTTTGCTTTCTCACTGCTTTGTAAGTGGAGAGATCAGAATATTAATTGAGGTTTATACATTTATTCAGTCTTTTATGCGTCAGTAATGAATTATTTGACACCTCATGCAGACATCAGATTCAGACTCATAAGTTCAGTTTATCAGAATGCATATTATGTACCTACTTTGACATGATGCGTCGTGGGTTTTTAAGACCAATTAATTAATTTATACATTTTTGACAGTGCTGAGTTACCGTACAGTACATGATACTTTATCGAGAAAGAGTAAAAAAAAAAAAAATGTTTTTTTTTTTTTTTTTTGACTCACTAATTCATGTTTTCGGAATTTTCTCTTCAATAGTTCTTGTAGAATACTTGAGGTGAAAACTAGAATCAAGGACAATTTGTAATCAGGTTACTTAAGCACCTCAAAGTCAATCTCCAATCAACCCCAGACACCATCAGGAAAATACCCATGACATTAGAACTGAGAGCTGCTGTGCTGCGGCCCCTCTTTTAGTCTCCTGCGTGTCAGTACTACTCAGGTATCAGGGTGTCAAGTATGAAGGTTAGATGTAAGTAACGACTCAAAGTAACCAAGTAGGTGAAGTCTGCTTAGTGACTGTTTGGATTCTCCTCAATCTGTTTGTAGCATTAGACGGTTAGTCACTGCTGTTCGCACTGCCAGAGATGAGTGTCCTAGGATCAGCACTTCTTTTCTGCTGCATTTCTAATGGATTTAAATACAGGATGTTATTTTTTTTTTTAGAAACAATCAGTTGTTAATTCAATTCATTCTCAGTACTATAAAACAAGTGCACTTGCATATCGTTAATGTGTGAGAAATATGTAAAGTGGGATTTTCTTATATTTTTGAAGAAGTATGTTAATGATATGTTCTTAATTTTGGAAAATATTTGAAAGAATTAAATAAAGGAGACCGTTTTGGTATTTTATTTTGTGCCCAGTTTTGAGAAAGTCCCTTGATTCTTTCTAAATTGTTATAACAATGACCATTTCTTATATTTGTCATTTTACATTTACTTGAAATGTTTCTTGCATTTTTTTTAAATTTTTATAAGTTACATCAAAACATTTCAAAGCACGTGAATTACACAATTTTTTAACAAATGCTAGTAAAATAGAAGTCTAAATTATGAAATAAACAAATAAAAATACAGGGACAGTCAGAGGTCGTAAAATATTACTCGCATTTTCAGTCATCCTTTTATTTTTAGTTACATTTTAATAGATTAATTCATTTAAATGAATTAGTCGCTCATCATCTCTCTCTCCTCAACTTAGTTATACTAACTAGCTAAAATAATCATTAGAAAATAGTCAACTGGCAAGGTTTTTATTAGATTCTAGCTAGGTTTTCTTTATTTGTAAAATGCTGCCATCCAGTGGCCAGTAAGCTGTACTATCGTCTTAAATGTTTTTGGCACTCCTACCAATGTTGTTGGTAATTCTACACACTATCAACCCATTATCTCTTAACAACTATGTCTCTTTGCATGGGTTGCATCCATTAGGTTCTTATATGTTTATATTGGACAGATTTTGACGAATATTGTTTACTGTTTCGTTTTGACAGGCAGTTTTGTGACATTATTTCACACTGAGTCATCCTCTGCACTCACACCCGCCTGTTCGACTCATTCTTTCTTTTACTTTTATCATCAGCTGTATTGCAGACAGATCTTCCCCTGCACTGCCATTGTCTGCTCTGTTGTCACCTCAGCCTTCACACTTATGAATTGTTTTGTCTTGTCTGTTTAACTTCATGTGTCTCTTCACAGCTTAATTTCCTATCATGGGGAAGTAAGCATCTTAGCAGTTCACGATGACGACAGATCTGTGATCTTTAAGGGATTTTATGTGATGACTAAAGCTTGGGATGATTTGTAATCCTCTGACACAGAACACATTTTCTTCTCATCAATGGTACTATTTTTACTATGTGTAACGAAACTTAATGTGCTAGATGTTCCACATGCTCTGAAACAAAACAGAAAACATTAAAAAATAAAGCCATGGCCCTTCACCCTATACTTGGTTCTCTATTAATTGGCATTCATATGCATGTGAATGAAATGCAAGACCGGAAATGCAAGCTCATGCAGTTTTGTCTTCCACTGCATACTAGAGTTCAAGTATGATAACCTCTGACCTGTGAATGAATGCAAATAGGACTTAGACATTTGACCAATAGAGGATCTAAGCGTCACAGAGTGACCTTTTGGCAGAATTCACATAACATACATACACACTGAAAAGCTTCATGTTTTGCAGTGTTACTTGGTCGGAAGTTTGTGTGCTCATAGTAAATGTGACCACAGCTTAAGAGACTAATTCCACAGAAAACTCTTCAACCACAAACGATCAACTTTATCTTTTTGAGTAAAAACTCTAAAACTGAGTCTAAAACTCATTGAGTCTTTTAGCTGTCTATCAAACTATTATGCACTTACTATGGACAGAACATACTACCGGTATATATTAAATAAGGATGCATCGATATTAAAATTCTGGCAAATGCGATTAGCTGATCATTATTGTTATATTTTTACCCATAACTAATATGGACAAAACATACCATATAGAAAGATGCAATGGTATAAAAATTCTGTCAGATGCGAAATGAAGGATCATGTGACACTGAAGACTGGATTAATGGCTGATGAAAATGCAGCTTTGCATCACAGAAATAAATTATATTTTATATTAAAATAGAAAACTATTATTTTAAATTGTAATAATATTTCATGATATTAAAAAAAAAAATCTGTATTTTTTTATCAAGTAAATGCAGGCTTGATGAGCATGTATAAGAGACTTCTTTCAAAAACATTAAAAATAGTCATGTTTCCAAACCGGTACTATATCAATACTATATAAATATGTATACAATATATATATATTAAAAATATATATATGTTATTAGACTATATATATAAACTTTATGAGAGAGAGAAAAAGAAAATTAATATGTATATATACTAATATATACATACAATTAAAGTCTAAATAAATAAAAATAAAACAATAAAAAAATTTGTTTGAGTGAATTTAGGCATCACAACATTACACTGTACAGTAGACAAAAATTATATAAAAATTACATTTAGTATCATTACATGTATTAGAGGTTAAAAAATAAGTGGGCAAAGATCATTGAAATGTAAAACTAGAGGAAATGAGTATGCCAACATCGACCAGTTCTGATAAACTAAAAAATATAACTGCTATGGTTGATATAACAAATGCACTTATCATTGTCTGATTTCAGCAGTTTATATACATTAGAACCTTGCAATGGTCATTAGCAATTTAATTATGGTATAACATACCAATTCTGTGTAGTCATTGCTCATGCTTTTTTTGTGTGTGTGTTTTGTGTAACAGTCATTACAGTTCATAAGTCTTACTACAGTTCATCACTGAGCTAAAAAAATGTTTCATTTCAAAACGTTGCAAAGAGATCCAAACCATTTAAACACTTCTTCAGATATATTCCGACCATGGTGTGAACGGTATGCAGAAAAATCATGTTAACGACCCTTCTGTAATGTAGAATGTTCTTCATGAAATCTTTTGTTTGTGTCTACAGCAGACATTTAGGAATGAAACTTCTCATTTGTTCAGACATTCCAAGTCCTTGTTTCGAGCTCCGCCCCGGGTTTCATGTGTGGCCGCGTTCTCTTGCCTAGAGCTAAGTTGAGTGGTAGCGCAGCTGGACTTCAAAAGGAAGTGGCTGTGCGGTGAAGTTGAGCTCTGTGGGAGGGCACAAGTGTTAGGTGAGACGCTACTAGAGCACGCTCAACAGCACAGCGGTGTGTCTCAGGGCCATGCTCCGCAGGTCGCCCTGCCACAGAGGCAGGGTTCATTTTGACTTCAGTGAGGAGGTGGTGAAGAGGCTGCACACCTCCACCTTAAGGTTAGAAATAACGCCCTTTTTTTTCTGTCTCTGTTATGTCTCAGAGTCTGTCTGGTTCACATGCTTTCACGCACTGTCTTGTTCTCTCTCTCTCTCTCTCTCTCTCTCTCTGTTTATGTGATCACTGCAGCTATGTATTTACATGCTAAGTACTACTTTAAATAAGAGACAGTACTTGCCCATCTATCCGCCTGTCTATGTCACGAATTTCTGTCCCTTTCTTCTGGACCCTTGTCACACAGCGATCAGGTGTCATCTCCTGTTGTGTATCTTTTCTTTTGAAACATCTTCATCTGCAGTATCACTTTCTATTACTTTTTCTCTTTCTCCCCCCTTTTTTCCAGGATTCTTTTTTATTTCATTGTGATGATTTGTTGTTGCTCAAGCAGTTTGCGAGTGTGTTTGTAAGTAAACTGAGCTCTGTGTTTATACAAGAGTAAAATTGTTCACAGCTGTTGTACATTTTCCATCAGTCTATTGTGTGCATGCATTGGATCAAGCGTTATACACACTCTTTGTGTTCGTGATATTAATTGATACATTCAGCTCCACTGTAATTTCACTCCTGATACCTGTTCTTGCTTTACATTGTCTGGGTAAACATCACCACACAGCTTTAGCTCAATTCCAAACCTAAATATATTTTGCCCTAATTGGAAAGAAAGATTGGGTTCAAGTACGCTTACATGAGAAGTTTAGAAGTTTATTTTAGTGTGAGTGCACTGTTTCTTCAGTTATGAATATGTCGTTGTGTCAGTCTGTAATGTGTGTTTATATACACTTTAAATGTCAAACACATGCATGCATGAATTAATGAGTGTTTGAACATCTGTGTTTATGCACAGCATGCTCTGACATCCGGGAAGGGTGTGTAAAGGTGTCCCATGACTCCAAATGCCAACAAAGATAATCTCCACGTTGGGTGGATTTTGTGTATTTACTAGTGTTTTACTAGTTGCTATATCAGCACTATATAGAGAAAAATTGCGCCAACATTTAAAAATCTTTGGAAGATATCACTGAACATTTATTCAACCACAGCTAAAGTTAATTTAAAGTTCATTTTTCATCTGTTTTTTGTGTTGATTTAAAATGAGACAAATCTGATATTATTTTAATCTTATATATGTTACTTAAAGGGATAGTTCACTTTGAAATTAAATTTTGGCATGTTTTAGCTTACCTCAAGGGCATCCAAGATGTAGGTGTCTTTTTTTCCCCAGTAGTTTCAATTTTGATATTTTTAGGTCAAATCGTTCTTGTCTGTCAGTCATTTAATGCAGGTCTGTGGTCACTGTCTCAAAGAGCATGCACAGAGTCCAAATTAAAACAATTCCCCATCGTCCAAATTAAACAATTCCCCATTGTAAGTACACATTGATGGCCTAAGACACGAAACGAGTGGTTTGTGTGAGAAAACGAACAGTATTTATATAGTTTTTACCTCTTATACACAGCCACGTCCAAGTGATCTGAGGGCGCGCGCGCTTCCTGGTGTGTGACGTGTACGCAGACTGGTGCATAGATATATACACTAGATGTCGCCTTAAAGACATTCGTTCCAATGAACTGCCGTAGACAAGGCAACATCTAGTGTATATATCTATGCACCAGTCTGCGTACACGTCACACACCAGGATGCGCGCGCACCCTCAGATCACTTGGACGTGGCTGTGTATAAGAGGTAAAAACGATATAAATACTGTTCGTTTCCTGACAACAAACCGCTCGTTTCGTGTCTTAGGCCATCAATGTGTATTTATGATGGGGAATTGTTTTAATTTGGACTCTGTGCATGCTCTTTGAGACAGTGACCACAGACCTGCATTAAATGACTGACAGACAAGAATGGTTTGGCCTAAAAATATCAAAATTGAAACTACTGCGGAAACAAAGACACCTACATCTTGGATGCCCTTGAGGTAATCTAAAACATACCAAAATTTAATTTCTAAGTGAACTATCCCTTTAACAGTTGAGTTAGTTCTTTAAATGCTGATCTAACCAGTTGGGGTATGTTGTAACACTGCGTTGCAATGTGCCCCTATTAGAAATATGCTATTCTATTCTATACTTTTATGAAAGTACTTCTATTGAGAAACCATGAGAAAAAGGTGAATAAAGATATTATGTTTTGAACTATGCTGTATAGCTGTGTTGTGTTTGTTGTGAAACTAAAAAAAATAGTTTAGAATTAATTTTAAAAAATGCCATTATTTTATTAGAAAAAATTAATAATTGTATTTTATCGACAAAACATTTTAGTTGGTCTTGTATACATGTTTTTTTATTAGATCAGATAACATTTTAAGCTGTCATATGGTCGCGTTACAATGTGCACCTCACGTTACAATGTGCCCCACCTATGGGGCGTGTTGTCACATTTCACTTTCATTCTTTCGGGGTATATCAAGAAAAGTATACACTGCATTAATGAATCAAAACCACATAATTGTACTAGATGTGTAAAATTAATGTGTTGTTGGAAATAATAAATTCTCTGAACCCCAAGTTGATTTACACAAACTGAGAAAGTCAAAAAGTGTTAGGTTGTGCTGCGCTCTCCCCTAACTATGGAAACTAGCAATGACCAGGAACACAGGCAAAACGAGAACAAGAAAAAAAAACACAATGGAAACTAACCAAACACAACCCTGACACTATTAAAGTTGGCACAAACAAACATTCACTTGCATACCAACTGATTTTTTCAAAACTACTGTGTCATCCCCAGAGTAGGGCATCTATTTGTTCCGAAATATGTCATGGAAAAACAGCCTTGTTGAATGTCATTTAAAGCAGGGTCCACAGCCTTGAATGTTCTCACGGACCAACTCATATGAACTTCCCTTTTCTGTTTCTGAGCCTCTGATGCCACAGTAGATTCCAGCGTAACTCGCCTTAAAAGTCCCTACAAACACATGATCAAATCCTGCATTACAAAATATCTATGATGCCTGATAATGTAATAATTGAATTGCTCATGTGTTACAGTTAAGTATATTTTGTCAATCAGTTCCACTACACAGAGGAACTGAAACACTGAGATCTTTATGGTTTGCAACCCATTATAATGTCTCCTTGTGTCTCTATTGTTAGAGTGGTGGCATTTACAATTTAAGTGAAGTGGATCATAGAGAATATCTTTTGGATCAGCTCTACATAAACTATTGTTGTGTTGTGAATGTGCTAGACAGTGAGTCAACACCAGTCACAAGGTAATTAGATACTTACTTGAAAACAAAATCCTGCTCTTTTTGTTCCATGCTGAGAATATAAACATCAAACATCTTTATTCTTCTTAATTGCTGAAAAACATTTTCAATAGCTGCCCTCACAACCATATGATATTCTGTCTCTGCACAATTATTACAAATGAAAACAAGTGAGGCAATCACGTACAAATGTTAGATCTTAGCTTTAAGATAACAAGGGGTTATTTGTTACACTGTGGTCAGCGCTGATGTCAAGTATTATTGAGCTCAAAATTGTTGATGATAACAATTCACTTTACATTAAATATGTTTTGCCCAGTCATTGAGCAGTGTTGTTATTGTTTGCTTAAACAAACGGAAACTGTTAAAAATTGTTTTTAAGATTAAATAAAATAACATAAATATTTTCAGCTAGTTGCCAAGACAACGTTTTTCATTTTCGTTTAAATTGAAGTATTAAAATGACTAAGCTAAAACTGAAATAAAAATAAATTAGTTACATAGAAGTATATAAAAAAAAAAATGACAAAAGCACATAACAAAATTTATCAAAACTAAAATTAAAGATATGAAAACTGAAAATATAAAAATATTATAATATTCAATATAATTCATTATAATAATAATAATATTCAAAATATTAATAAATACTTTAATGGTATATAAATAATACTAAAATAACATGGGAGTTAAGACGTGTTTTGAGTCTATATGCGTGTGTACTCCTAAACATTGACTACGTACCCGTTCAAAACCGGAATATTAGCAATAACCCGGTCGCGCGCGGCCATGTAAACACCGGCAAAAACACGAATATGCTCATATCCCGGTTTTTAAAAACCCGAATATGATCCCTGGGGTACCCCTTTTCTAACCCAAATATTTGGTCATGTAAACGCGTATCGGCATATCCCATAGGCATATCCCCATCAAAAGGAACATTGATTTGTGTCCTGCGCATGTTCTATTCGCAAGGAATCTTGGTCTTTTGAGTAGAGACGGCGCATACAGAAACCCGCGTGCAGTATACCGGAAGTAAACAAGAAGTAGAGGTAAACATGGCGAGACGCAGCACAGCACCACACTTTTGGAGCGAGGAGGAAAGCGCAAACAAAGGCGATCACTATCTGCCCCGAACTTCATTATTCATTATCCGCGTGCTGCTGCTGCTGTTGTTGTCGTCTTTGGATACAGGAAGAAGAATCGGAAATTACGCATATTGCTTCTTAAGGTTGTCCGTACTTTCAGACGCTAACCGTGCGTCGCCGTTTACATCGGGATATTGCCAAATTCCATGTAACGTATACAGGAGTAACTCTCTCTGCTCACTCATGTAAACGGGTTATTCCGAATGTTTCAGAAACCCAAATAGTGACCTTAACCCGACTATAACCCGAACATTGACAGCTTGTAAACGTAGTCAATGACAACATAATTAACATTAGCAGATATTTAGTTCTGGTTTAAAATGCAGTCTTTCTCTTCTAGAGGAAAAAAGACAAAAACATTGATGACTCATCATGAACTACAGATTCTAGAATGAGAAAATCCCACATCATCACAACACAGAAAAGTCTTTAAAGTCCCCATGAAATCAAAATTGATGTTTTTTTGGCTTTTAGTATGAATATATTAGCCTTACTGTTATCTATAAGCTAGTGTGCTCCAAAACAATGACAAAATTTGCATTTAGAAGATATTAGCATTCAGAACTAACAGTCTCACTTACACAAATATGGATCAATGATTTTGATGACATCACTTTGCACTTCAGCTTCTCATCAGATTTTCTCTCCAATCAAATGCTCTCCTGAATCTAAAGCGCCCCACCCCCTACATTATATATTATAAATAAAAACTGTATTATAAATAGTGCACTATATAGGGGATAGGGAATGATTTAGACAGTGTAAATATGCTTTCCAGTGGGGCGAATGAAGTCGCGTGAACTGCCGCAGAGTGCACACCGTCCTCTCAGGTCCAGAGACACGATAGTACAGAGGGAGGAGCTGTTTGATATGTCCCACCCTGTCTTCCTGTATTAGTGGAAATGACGTCAACACATTGAATAATGCTGCGCGTTTCAAGGCACTTCAGTGGGCCTTTTAAGTGTTATGTCAACTTGGCCATTGACACTTGTTCTACTTTATAATTGTTTATTTCCTCCCAATGTAAAGCCACTATCACCTTTTACATGAACTCTGTAATTGAAATGTCATGGGAATCAGAGATACTGGTTACAGCTGAGGTCAGAGGTATCATTTCCTGGTAGCTTTTTTTCAGTCTTAACCTCTCCAGGGAGCTCAAATGACCCAGACTATATTCTGCTTTAGACACGATAGCTATACTCAATGAAGATGTCAGTCATACTAACACTGAAAGTTTCTTACAAAGAATTTCCATTGAAAGGATATTGTAAAACGTGTGCAATGAGAATGCCACTCTCATTTTCACCGTGTGAAAAAAAAAAAGAGCTTCTAGTCTGTTTCAGTGTAAGTGTTTGTCTAGTTTTGTAATCTGATTTGTTTCTTTTGTCCAGCAATTGATGTTGAGTCAAGAACAGTTTTTGCTTTATATAACAGTGGAATGAATGGTCAATAAATGGCTGAATGTACAGCATAAGGAGATAAATTACCCAAATGTAGGTCTGTTTCACACCGTATGTACAAGTAGTTTCAGTTACTGGCTTGTCACACCCTTCCTGGACGTCATTCACACTTGCAGCGTAGCAGAAGCATTATAGAATTGGGTTTTGAATGTTATTAAAGAAAATAATCAATGTACCAACCCTGAAAAATCACACAATTTTCTGTTTAGAGCCGTAACTGTGAAACCCAGCAGAAATGCTGCTGCTTCACTTGTGTGCATGCAGAGTGAAACAAGCATTGAGGAAACATATCAGAAAATCTCTTGTGGTTTTCCTTATTTGTAGTGCAGTGTCTCACTCTTACTTATCAAAAAGATTGTTTGTATTGTACTTTTGTGACTAATAATATAATCATTTAAATAAACTCCAAGCATGCTTTAAAATGCATGACGGGGAACATCTGCAAGTAACTGCAAACAAGAAGAACAAATACCAAAAAAGGGACACACTACATTGCAAACAGAAACACAAGAGACAAAAGAAAACACAAGACAGAAACATTTTAGGCAAAATGAGAGATAAATTGATTGTAATCACAAGACAGAGTCAGAGCACATAAACACTTCAATATGACCAAGTAAACAGATGTGTTTATAATTTAGTTTTGAAGATGGGAAGAGATGAAATTTCACGGAGATGTCAGAGGGAGGGAATTCCAGGATCTAGGGGCCGTGGTCGATTTATTGTCAGAGGAGGACAGTCTGAACTTCTGAACACTTTTCTTTTGTGAAATGACCTATAAAGCAGTTGTATGGTATTTCTTAAAGAGAACCTGTTTATATAACCTCACTGATTTCTGTGCAATCCAGTTTGCCCTAAATAAATTTGACTGAAATTTGAAGAAAGGTGCTTACCCCCTTTTAAAAATACAAGCGTGAAATGTTGCTTTGTGGGGTTTAAAAAGATGATAACCCGGGGATAAGCACAGTGTGAAAAGCCCAAATGCTGTTGATGGTTGTTGTGAATGGGAGGCTAACAGGAAAAAGGCACAATAGGAGGATGTTGATTCAGTGTTAGCTGCTGTTATCAGACGCCGGAGCTCCGCGTGGACCAGGCCACACAGTGACATCTCAATAACACTTATTATCACTTGAGAAATATTCTTATAGAGTTATCAAATTCACGCATGCATGTTTGGTGAGTGTGTGTTGTAGTAAATTTCCGATGGACTGCTGCAAACTCCAGAAAAACAAGGAACGGGGTTTTGAATGGTTCTCCTATTCCTTAGGTTTACTTTTGTAGTGCATGTATTTTTTTATTTTTTACACTTTGAGACTCTCCATTGCTTGAGGAGCAAAAGTGAAAGGTCTCCAAACCTCTGGCACTCTGAGCGTAAAGACCATCGCTACTTCCTCCCAGTTAGATCTGAGATCACAAGCACATCTGAACCGAACACAAGTGTCTTTTGAAACTGTTTATTTGAGTTGAGCGTAATGTGTTTCCCCTGTTTCGCTTCTGTTTGATGTGGGCTGAGACCATCTCCACTATGTTTCCTTATGGTTTGGAAAGATGAGACCTGCTTCCGCCCCAAATGCTGGGAATCTTTGAGACTTTCCAGAGCTCTCTGGTCCCAGAGGACAGCTTGTGTATTTCTCCTGAAATTTTCATTAAGCTATATATAACTTATTTTATGGATGGCTAAGGTGAATCAGGACTTTTTTTTAGTTTCGAATGCACAGT
Source organism: Squalius cephalus (assembly GCF_949319135.1). Taxonomy (NCBI): domain Eukaryota; kingdom Metazoa; phylum Chordata; class Actinopteri; order Cypriniformes; family Leuciscidae; genus Squalius; species Squalius cephalus. The sequence continues at coordinate 15,782,302 of NC_137131.1, forward strand.
CTTACTCTGCAGTAAGACAAAAGTGCATTTATATAGTATTGTATATGTTAAAGTGACACCAATCCAAGACCATTAAATAGACTTTCATGTGTCCTTACCTTAATTTCAATGTTTTATTTTTGTGCCATTGCAGTTTCGATGTGGAAAATGGCCCGTCTGCAAGCTGTAGTCCTTTGGATCCCCAGGCCTCACCAGGTTCTGGCCTGGTTCTGCACACAAACTTTCCCGGTCACAACCAGCGGCGAGAGTCCTTCCTCTACCGCTCAGACAGCGACTATGACCTTTCACCAAAGTCAATGTCTCGAAATTCGTCTATCGCCTCAGAACTGTGAGTATAGTGGTATTTTTCATTGTTTTAATGTATTAATAGCTACCTTTTATTTATTGAAACAGTTGAAAACAACAACTTAAAATTGAATTGAATTGGTTTGCTGGTCCAAACTGGACTGGTTTCTGGGCACTTGTCAGCTGTTTAGGCCGAAAGACCAGCTAAACTATCTTAGATCATCTAAAACCACCAAACCATCCTAGGCTGGTTTATTTATTTGTTTTTATGAGAGAAAGATTTGTTGTAAATCTGAATTTTTTTCCCTGCTTAACGCATTTTTTAAGGATGGGTATAGTTGTCATACATTTTGGTAATCATTAAATCATCTTAACTAATTAGTCAACTTTCTAGGAAAACACTTTTTGTGCCACCACATCTAAATCATTCATCATCTAGTAATCTGAGGACCTTGAAGTTGTTTAATATGCCTTTCTTTCTTCAACGCTAATATTTCTGTTTCCAAACATGTCTGCAGAAAAGGTAAAGATGGAGGCAGGGCTGTTTTAGTGAAGTTGATTTATGCACTGCTGCTCATGGCAGTGAGATTTGCATGCCAGGACGTATCTCAATCAAGGCCTTATTTCCTAAGCCTTCTGGCAGTAACTGCCTGGAATTTTCTGAGAACTTATTTTCCAGAGTCTTAGATGCCAAATATCTGTTGAACCCTGAGGAATGTGCTGGATTGTTCTTGTTAACTAATTTTGTTTTAGTTCCATTTAGGGTCCTGATACTAAAAGGAACCTCTTTGATAATGAGTCTGATTTCTAATTCCATGGAATATAAAATGACATCTGACATATAAAGTTGTCAACGTGAAATACTGGTCGCAAACCCACTTTACTTCCATAATGTGATGCATTTCTGACTGAAACTAAATATTTAATACAGCAAATTTAGCCAGTTCACAATAAGACCAGGAAGTGGATAAGGTCCGGTTTGATTATTATTTTTTTTTTTTTACTTTGTTTGAATGTCAGTTGCTCAAGATGTTATTCCCTCTTGATTGCAGGCATGGGGATGACCTGATAGTCACACCTTTTGCTCAGGTAAACACATCAGTGTCACGTTTCTTTAAGGATTACTTTTCAAATGGACGTGTGCTTGGTTTTACCTCACAGCTTTGTTATTTCTCACTTTTTCTAGGTTCTAGCAAGCCTTCGAAGTGTCAGGAACAACTTTACTGTATTGACCAATGTTCAGTGCACATCTAACAAGTGAGTATTATTGGTAACAGAAGCTATGACATTAACCAAACTTAAATAGGCAATTCAAATAGACTAAATCCAAACCCCCATAAAAGAGAAAATTTTATAATAATTTTCTGTTTCTGAAAAAAATGCATTTGCAGTAATGCAATGGGTGTCTATGGGGCAAGAAAACTGTACAGTATTGGAAGACAAATTGAAATACATACAATGTTTCACCACAAATCTTGACTAGAATATGATCTCTTACTAGCCTTAAGAATAAAATCACTTAACCTGTGAATATCCAATAGTTATATCCAATCTTACATCTCCTCTGACTATTTAAAGCAACTAAACTGTGTAACTTTCACATGATGCATGAAGGAAACCAGAGGAATATGATGTAACTATCCACTAAATACTGTTTACATGGAGCAAACTCCACCAGCAGGAATTACGTCAGAAGGGCAGACCATAAGTGTTAGGAACAATATTCTTAATGCTGCTAAAATGCCAATTTAGTTTTTAAAGCTCAAATAACACAGGTTAGTTTATGAAATAATTAATATAAGTGCTGTAACAGCAATATGTACTTCACATCTCTGTTTTTTAAACTTCCAGAATGCCTGACCCCATTGCAGTCCTATTCCATTACTCCAGGGGATCTGTGAACTTGTATAAACAGATAGTTATTTTTAACTAACTAACTATAGTAATAGTAATAATAGTAATGAATGTTTAAAAAATATATATATATAATAATTATAAATGTATAAATAATATAAAATACAAATAATAAAAAAAATGAATGTTTTAATAATAAATACGACCACAAGAGGACAGTCTTTCCTAATATTTGTTTTATGGACCCGGCCACCCATGCACACTAACATTTAACTAGAGCCATTTTTCCACTTACCTTGTCACCAGTTTTCAAGATTTCAATCCCAACAAAAAATCACTTGCCTACAGAGAAGATTTTCCAGATGACCCTAAATTCCATTTTTCCAACTGAGAGATGAGGGTAAATGGTGGAAAAGGTGTTTTTTCGCTGTTATTCATGGAAGAATATTTTCACCATCCAAGTAACCATCTGAGCCAGGGCAATTATACCGCACTGTTTTTGTTAGGCTTTTGTTAGGCGCCTTTTCTTGTTTATTCAAAGGGCAACCCAGCTCAGAAGAACTTAAAAGGAAATTCTACGGAAGTATGTGCAGAAAAGAGGACACACCCTGTGATATAATAATAATAATAATACGTGTGTGTTAGTATCACATCAAATCCATGATTCACTCAAGAAAGATATATTGCAGAGTGCACAGACTTGAATATAGTTTCTTCCATTCTTCTTTAATGTGGAAATATGCTCTTTGCTTTGACATTATGCATCCTGTTCTGGTTATAGATGACTCAATAGAATGACAAAACGGGTGTTTTTTTTTCCATAAATACACTCATAATTGATTGAAATGCATGGGGTTTTCTGCTTGTGTCATAATTGTTTGTTTGTATTAATTTGGCTACATTTTCAGGAATCTTTTAACATTTCTCCTTGCAGGAGGTCCCCCGTGTCCAACCAGCCCCCCATTACCAGAGTGTGCCTACCTGGTAAGTCCGCATATAATTTCACATATGCATAAATGTATCCCAAATGCGGTCCAAAAGTCTCAGGCCACTAGTGAAAGACAACCTTTTCAGATTTAATACAGTTTTTTTAATTTTTTTATTACAAACGATATTAACAGCAAAATGATTTAAGTGAAAGCGAGTGCAGAATCTTAAATATTGACTATTCACTGTAGTTCCATGGTTCAAAATCCTAAAAAAACAACTAAAAAACATGGTGAATCCCAGATTTTCAGTATGTTCTCTTTTAATATACAGGCATTTCCTATGCTTTTAAAGTAACTCCCATCTTGAAGATCATGTGTTTGTGTGTGTGCCTTTAAACACGTGTTTTGTGGTGTCCATATATGTTTAATGATAGAGAGACCTCTTGCCGTGCTACGTGACTGCCCACGCCGTTGCCCTCTTGTATCCCTCATCATCACTCATCTCCGCCTCAGCTTCTACTGATTGGCCGAGCAGTGTTGAAACGTTTAGTAGACTCACGTACACACACATTTAAGCGCGGTACCCATATTAGTGGCTGTTTTGTCTAGTTTTACAGAACGTGTGAGACCATAGGAAAAGGCCATGGCTGCTACGTGTTGGTCTCTCACACGCACGCACGCCAGCCAAACACAATAATGCAACGGACAACAGCCTGCCTTAGCCGAAAAGTTTTGTTTAACCGGTGGGAAAATTCCTCATAGTTCACTCTCTGTCCTTGATGATGGCTCCCAGTGTGATATCAGAAAACAGGCCAGACAGAGATTTCAGAAAAACTCTAATCTATTCTAACTAAACAGAACAAGGCCATTCACTGGAACCTCTATTATACAGCCCAGACTGTTTCCTTAGAAATGTCAAGAAAACCTTGGCGGACTGAAGTCATTTCTGAAGGATAATCAGAGAGAGATTGTTCACATTTCATCAAGGAGAAGAAAGAGGCTTTACATAAACACAATCATTAGCAGGTTTTGTTTAATGAAATGCAAGAAAATTGTGTAATTGACTGTATTCTTGTAACACAACATTATGTATCAGAAAAGCTAAGAGTCAAAATGGTAACACTTTATTTTGACACTTTAGATATTCTACTAACTATAAGTAACTTTGCAACTACATGTCAACTAACTTTCAGCAGAGTATTAGTAGAATGTCTGACTTCTAACACTTAGCTTAATTTTGATGCTCCCCAACAGACATTCTACTGACTAACAATGTAACTAAACCACACCCTAACACCTATCTCTAACCTAACAGTCAACTACAATCTACTAATACTCTAATGAGAGTTAGTTATCAGTTATATAGCAGAATGTCTAAAATGGACCATCAAAATAGTGTAACCCCATATTGGATAAAAGTTAGTGTAAGAGCACTGTACAAAAAGTAGCGGTAGAGAAGGAGTTTGTGCACTTGTATCAGGCACGTTGTGCCTTGGTGCTCACTTGGGAGACGGGTTCGTCTCCATCAAATCCATCTAGCAAAAGCCCTAAAATAAAACTGTAAAAAATGCTTGCAAACTTCTTTAAGCTCCTTTTTTGGGGAAGATTGGACCATAGAAGGAAATATAAGCTTGAAAAAGTGGAAAAGGTTGAACTGTCAGTACAAAGACTATAGATTGTTAGTGTTTGACCTGTAGGCTACAGTCTGGTTTGATGGCCTGCATTCACAGTTGAATCAATATATTCCTAGGAAAGATGGAAAAATCAAATGGAGTGGAAGAGAAGGGACGTACAGTAGAATATTGTTCATCTGTGTATCATTTAGCTATAAGAGGGCAGGGGTACAGCTCCATGTAACACTGAGGAGATACGGTAAAATGCTCAAAGTGCTCTTGTAACGTCAATAATCGGCCGGCCTACAAAAAAAAGGACCAGGTCTTCAATGCATAACGTGGCAGAGAGGTGTCAAGTGGCATTATACTGAAACAGAGAGCATGAGAAATGCAGTCAGTTGAAGTTCCTGTCAGGTGCGGTGGGTTGTGATTGACGTCAGTTAGCTTGCATGCGGCTTTGTTGACTTCCTCTTAAACCAGGTGGACTGAGATTCACTTCCTGATGCTCTTTAGGCTTGATCGGTCTTTGTGTCTCTGATAAGTGCTGCTGTTATGCTGCCAGTTGAGGGTAACGTCACAGTTGCTCACCTCTTAGTAAGCAGTTAGTTTCGTAATGTTGAAAATATGCAATAGTCATTAATGCCGAATTTGTTTTGATCGCAAATGCCACATCATTTTGGAGAGGTTTTGCATGTGTCCTTAAAGGGATAGTTCACCCAAAAATGAAAATGTTGTCATCATTTACTCACCCTCAAGACAACACACACAAAAAAAAGATATTTCAAAGAATATTGGCAATTAAAAAGTTGACAGTAGCCATTGACTTCCACAATAGGAAAAAATACAATGGAAGTCAATGGCTACCATCAACTGTCTGGTTACAAACATTCTTTAATACATCTTCTTTTTTGTTCAACAGAAGAAATACAGGTATACCTGTATACCTCATACAGGTTCAGGGTCTAATCTACTTTTGATCATGCATGAAAAGAAAGAAAGACTGCTATGATTGTTGTCTTTTCAGATTAGTCTCTCTATCTCCATCTCTAAAAAATAGCCGTCATTGCAAAAACATAGATACTTTCTCTGTTTCAAAACCAGTTTACACCAAGATCGATAACAATAAAGATGTATAACTAAAGGTAACTATATTAATGTCACAGCAACAGATGATATTTGTGTATCATAATCATGCTTTAAATGCTTAAGTTCTTAGATTCTGATTGGCTATCAGTGTTTTTATTGTTCATCAGCTATACAGTATTGTTCCTGTCATTATTGTTATAGCTGCAGTTAAATCTATTCTTATAGATTTAAAAACTTTCTAGTTATAGACGGTCACATCTCAGAACTTTTGTAGCAACGCACACATAACATGTCTTTCTAAAAAAACTATTTTTCTCAACACATTTTTTTTATTTCACTTCTCTTTGACTTGCATTTTTAAATGCAAAAATGTGGTCTGTGTGAATCACACCTTATAGTGCTAGCATCTATGTTTTTGCATTGACAGGGCTTTCTTTTATTTTATTATTTTTTTAATGCAGATAGAGGGAGTAAACTGAAAAGAAAACTATGGCAGTAGTCTCCCACTCACAATGTAACCCCCAACGCATGCAGAACTGTAGTGATGTAACCATAACTGAGACAATGAGACGGAGCCACTGACTTACTGCCTGCACCTAAACTGCCTCCTGTGTGTCATACAAACAGGGTCATTGGGCAGGAAGGAGAGCGCAGATTTTTCCTGTTTTTCCCATACCGCTGGAATCCTCCGGAACCCAGGAGGTGTTTTTCAGTGTGCGAGTGTTAATTCCTCACACACACAGGTCGTGAGATGAACTTGTCTGCGGCTTAATGACCAAATGGGGAAAATAGGATGTAGACTGACAAATACCATTGTCTTCTCTTTCAACACGCACTGATACGGACACGCGTGCACTCATAATGTGTGTGGGATCAGGTGCCTGTGTTTTGTAAAACTGAGCTGTTTGTGTATATATAATCAGATCATTGTTGCAAATTAATTTTGTGCATTCCTTTTGTGACTATTGGATCCATAGAATATAAACCAATGAGTTTTCCCACATTCATTTGTACACTGTGTGTGGGGGAGTCCATTTGTCCATGATTTGTGGTGTATGAGGAATTTGTTGTGATGGCCAGAATTTCCGGAACTCTCCGTCTCTGGCAATGGGAATGTTTTTATGTTTTTGTGAGAGCAGGAAAGTCACAGGTAAGACCCTGTCGTTCTTCTTACAGAAGAGGCAGCTTATCGGAGGTTAGGACAAGATGAGGAGATTTCGATCTTGGTAACTGATCTTAGATCAACATCTTGAGTATTTACAGAGATGGCAGATATAGCCCTGGAGTTTATCTTATGGCCTTTGAGAGATACGCTTCAGTGAAACATACAATAGCAGTGTTTGTTTGACTTATAGCTTACTTTATGAGATTAAATCACAGCTGAAATATCTGTACGGACGTATTTCTTTACAGGAAACATCAATAAATATAATGGTTGCATCACCTTGGGCCGAACCAATCGAAAGGTTCATGACATTTTGTGTTTATGTGTTCCTTGTTGTCGTAAATACTTGATCATAGAATTGGCACAGAATTGAGTAAGTTTTTTATGCTCAAGGCCTTTTCTATAAAACATTTCTTTTATAGAGCATACTTAAGGGTGTGGGTTGCACACATCACTCATGTCACTCAAAACATTTGTTTTTTCACGTAAGGAACACAAAAGAAGCTTCTCATTTGTATGTTTCTTTGAATAATGTCAAAAAAATTTATTTATTCTGAAATAATTTTCAACACTGTATACACATGGACTTATATTAGGTAATCCAGTGACTTGAAGAGGAGAGATGATTATATATATGAGAGATGGTGTATATTTACCCATGTAATATATATATATATAGTGTGTAAAATAGCCTATATTATTTAATGAATGTAACTGAAAACAGATTTCACTTTGCATATTTGGTACTTTTGAAGATCCTCTTCAAAAGACTCTTAATGAATACCTTCAGTTAAACAAAGCACACGTGGGACGCTTTTATGGGAACTTTAATGAAGCTTTATTAGGGCTGACTATAACGGCGTTGTGCCGGCCTAATGAAACGATAAACAGGAGGTGATGCGCAAGTGAACCTCACGGCCTTTTCCTTATCACATCCTAGCTGGCCTGTGCATTCACACGCATAGTTATAAGGTCAGCTTACTGTTATCTCTATAAAACGTAAATATGTCTGTTTAAGAATAGAGAGATTAACACACATAAGAACCATCACAACAGAAAGGTGCTGTCTGCGGCACGTAGAAGAAGCCACATGACTGACAGCTACAATGTGTTCACAGAGTACCTAGAGAAGGTCATTGAAATGCACCCTGGCCAGCATACAAACTTTCTTATCAGCTGACTGGCCTAGTGTGGGATAGAGCTGACTGACGTTCCCCACTTGAGTCAAAAACAAGCTCTTTAAAAGATTGGAGTGCTATGAAGTGGCGTGTTATTAAACGTCTCTTTTATTTCCAAATGGACTAACAGTCCACCCACAGTTGTCAGTAGAAAATGATTTAATTAGTCTTTACTTCACTTCAAAGTTCTCTTATCTCTTATAACCTGACAAAAGTGTTTCTGTTATTTGCTTAGACATTTCAGAATCCACAGGTTTCCCAGCAGCCAGATCCACCCAAACGTGGTGCCAGGAAGCTCCGGTCAAGGACACCTTGACCAGTGTGCAGTTAATTTTAATCTGAAATGATACCAGTGTGCGATTCACCCTGAAAGAGCTACCCAACAAGGTTACCATGGTGATAATTTCCTGCCATTGCTCTGTTACAGTATCTAATTCATGAGCTAGATATAGTAGCACTTCCAGTCACAGGACTAGTCAGGGTTCGCACTTTTAGGCTCTCTGTGTTTGTTTGTGTGAGCAGTCACTCTTATGTCCAGTAGCTATCCATTTCCTTTTCCCCAGGGCAAATTCTTTATTTTCTATTATGCTGTTTTCTGTCACTTTCAGGAATGGTTGTCTAAGTCTATATTTAGCTTGAATTCTTCAGAGCGTCACCATTTCAGAACCAGTTACTCATGGTTTCACCAACATTTTGGACTGCATCGTTGCAGTCTCTTGCTCTTTAAAAAAAAGGTTTTTATTATTATTCATTTAATTTGTTTTAGATCATTTTAGGTCTCTCAGTTGGTGTATAATTCTGGGAGGAAAGAGTACACTGAAGTAGCGTATAATGCATCGTATAAACTTGTACTTGCGAGAAATAAAGTCAGAATTGCGTGATATAAACTCGTAATTGCGTGTTAATATCTTACAATTCTGACTTTTTTCTTAGAATTGCGAGATAACTCACAATTCTGACTATATTTATTTTATAAGGCAAATTCTCAGGAAAAAAGACTTTTTTCTCAGAGTTGTGACTATATGACACAATTCTGACTTAATTTCTCACAATTGCAAGTTTATCTCGCAATTCTGACTTTATAACATGCAATTGTAAGTTTATATCTCACAATTCTGGGGGAAAAAAGTCACAATTACCCTTTTTATTTTTTATTTTGTGGCAGAAACAAGCTTCCATACATCACAGCTCATTTGTATAGTTAAACTTTTCATGTTTTACCAAAAATTGGTATCTCTCATTGAAAACTAATGACTTTTCCCCTACAAGGTCACTGTCATTCTTAAAAGGCTTCAGATATGGGAGAGATGTGAGAAATGCACTGGGAATGTTTTCTGGGAAAACCCTTCAAGTTCTCGCCCCAGCGCTCTTGCACGCTCACGTTATTGAATGTGTGTGCAGGTGTGTGTGTGTGCAGCTTAACCCAGAACTCAAGCTTTGATCTGTGATGCTTACGTCAATAGCAACCTATTCATTCTGAACCTCAATCAGTTTAATTTTATACGTTTTTATAATAAAGTGGTAAAGATCAGAGCGAAGCTCATTTAAATCTGATTTTGCGTCAGAACTTGAGGAATGGCTTGCTTGTTTGGACTCATATTAGGATTGACAGGGTGAAATGTGATTTTAGATCAAAATGTTGTGTGCAGCATTCCCTCTGAAGTTATTTCCCTGGCACAGGTTTTGTTGGCTAATGATTTTTGCGTTAATGGCTTTAGCTTTAACAAAACACTCAAACTCCCCATCTGGCATTATCTGGCAGGGGTGTTTTGGGAGGTTGTTTTCACTGGAAGTCACAATGGTGGTCTTTTATAGTGGTCCACCCAAGAGAGCGACAACCTGCGTCAGTGTCATCGTCATGGCTGTTGGGGTCGTGCTTCAGAATGGCATGAGAGGTAATGCCTCATGTGTAAAACTGCAGGTTTAGTTTGTGCATGAGTGAAAATATTGTGAATTTAAAGGGTACTTTGGAAACTGAGTGGCCATAAATGTTTTGGCTATTCCTGGAGGCATAATCTCAGATTTCCTTTCCATATCAACAGAAACTGAATGATGGTTCATGAAAAAGAAAAAAAACATTATTAATTCTTTGCATTTTTTCCCTCCATTGAGTTGCCAATGATGCATGAATAAATGTAAGCTCATACAGAGCTAGATGGAAGACAAGAGCACTCAGAGTCTTTATGAGAGGTGAAGATTATGAAAAACTCCAAACAATAAGCATTGTATTTCCACTTGCTTGCTCGCTTGCCACAGGAAAGACCATAATAAGACATTTTATGATTATGACCAGGAAGTAAGGCAGACTCTTCCTGTTTGCTTTGCACGGATATGCAAAGCCACACATACCTGGTTATATCTGTTGTTTTGCCTCTCTTTAAAACATAAAAAATGAAACAGGATCTATTGATTAGAATATGCGTCATCACTCATGTGTTTGTGCATGATATTTGTTTAGTTAGTGCCATGCAATATTGCTTTGCATGCAGTAATGTCGAAACATCTGAGACCAAATTGAATAGTTGTATTTTTATTATTTATTACTTTATTTAACAGTGCAGTGCACATTCATATTCTGTAGTCCTTGGTCACAATCTGGGATTCAATTGAAATTTTTGAGAAGTTTAAGAAATATTTGAGAAACATTCTGACATGAAATTATTAATAAATATTAATAATAGTGCACTAAATAGATTTGTGCAGATCCCCCCCCCCCCCCCCCCCAAAAAAAATAAATAAAAATAAATGCACTGTCCATAGTATTTCTCAGACTTTTGGGCCCAACTGTATAAAACAATGTATATACCAAAACTCCTTGGTTATTTTCATTCCAGCAAAGGAACTGCAAACTTAGTAGGAGAAACCTCTTTTTAAAAACATGGTCAAATCATCTCCGTTCATCATCTACCTCAGACTTGTGTGCCATAGCAACAGCTCTAGCAACAGCCCACCCAAACCGGCAGGGTCTGGCAATAAAGTGGGAAAACGTCAACAGAATGGAAGCCTTTGAGGCTGGAAGACCATGATGGGTCAGTGATATTTAAGTACACCACATCCTTACCCAGTAAGGGCCTTGTACTATAGCTGTAGACTGGAGACATTTTTCCTGGCCCTTTGTGTGCGTGGCTTATGTTGTCTACGTGACCGTATCGGCAGTTGTCTTTGGTATTTGACCACTAGCTGACTTAACTGATGTGTACGAGTGTGTTTGTGTGAAATGTGTACATGTCATCACAACTCGACTGCCTGACTGATGTCTAGAGTGTGTGTTGATTCTGTGTGTGAAAGTGTGGAATGCCACACTCTCTTCCTAAAGCCCCATGTCCACTGCTGGGTGCCAAACTGGCTTCAGATCCCTGCCCTGCAACCATGTTTATGCACTCAAGACCCCTAGAGACGGCGTGACATCATCAATAATATTTTCAAACACCTCTGGTCTCCAGCAAGAGGTGTGTCTTTTTGCACAAAGGGGATTGTTGGAGTTATCGGAGTTGGATTGTAACATGCAACGTTGCGTCATGTATGTCAACGTTATTTATTGATGCACCATTTGCCCATCTGATATCTTGGCATTTATATATATATATATATATATATATATATATATATATATATATATATATATATATATATATATATATATATATATTTTTTTTTTTTTTTTTTTTTTTGGTTGTTAACAGCAGATGGATTCACTCTAAACTTTCATAGTCACCCCAGATTGTTCCACTATGTAATAATTATGGTATGAGTGATAATACCAGGCCTCCTGCCATAGTCTAAGACAGGTGTTTTCAAACGCTTATATAAATGTTATGTATGTTACAGCATTGACGTCACCTTGAATTGTTCAGATGCTCGTACTGAAGGACTTCCATGGGACTATTGAGACATGGGGCCTCTTAACTGTTTTACTGTATTACGATGGCATCACAAACCCTCTTCCTCTCCAAGGAATATTACATAACTCACTGCTCTCTATCAATTTATTGTCTAATCAAATATATTATACTTTATAGAAACCTTTAAGAAACATCAGGAGCGTTTTTCACCAATTACAAACATTTCTTAGTGTATGGATTGACAAATAGTAAATATGTTGATGGAAATCCTAATGAAATAAATAGAAGTGGAATAATAAATATGTTTTTAAAAGATCTTTAAAAATATTTGAAATATTATAATAAATATGCAATTTAAATATATTAAAGTACAATTTTTATAGTCAAATATGTTTTAAATGTGTGTAGTGAACAGATGTCACTGTGTTCAAGTATGCAAATGTAATTTTGCATAAATTGTGGTTTATATCTGTTTACAGATAACCGTTGGTTCCATTTGGACTCCTTACTCAACACTTCTTTTAGGCAATGACCAACACATTCTAATGGCAATTCGGAACTATTTTACTTTTTGTGAATTGGTGGAAAATTATTTTAGTTAAAATATCATTTTTACGTTTTCATACAAACTGCTTACACTCCACTGACGGTTAGGTTTAGGGGTGGACCTTCATGCTTAAATTTTTCTAAATATCGTATGTTTCCAAAAATTGCAGTGTACGAATTTATACAAAATCACCATTTCTCATGAGGTTAAACAGGGTTCCCATGGTCATGAAAAACGTACAAATATATATGAAGATTTGAAAAATGATCATTTCCAGACCAGGAAATTAAAGTCAGAAAACTTGAAATGCTATAGTAAATTTATTTGTTATTTTTTTGGGGGTGATTGTGTGTTATGCTTAGCGCTAAACTTTTTCAGCGATTGAATTTTTGTTCTTGTGAGTACTATTGCTGGATGTGGGAACCCTGATTAAATATGAAGATTTCACTATATTATACTAAATTATGCATTTATTTCAGGATGGGTTTTTTTTATATATATTTTGACAGTCTTTGAAGGACATTGGTTTATAGAACATTGGGTGATTCCTGTGTTAGCAAGTCAGTTTAAGAAGTACAACAGTCTTTTAGCCCTATAATGCATAAAGGGGGAATGCATAAATGCTTTGATTTATTAAATATTTTACCAATGAAACCATTTATTTATTTCATATTCCATGAATTCTTCTAAAACCGTGTTTCTGACCCATTTTCAAATTTCTCATAGGATAGGGATTTTTTTTACATTTTTTAAATTTATTTTTAACAGTACCCCAATAATGCATAAAGGGGGTCAAATTGACCAATATTCATTTCCTATGGAATTTTGACAGTATTTTTGGATACATTTTTGTCAGCAATATTTATTTTCTTGAAACTTTATGGATTTATTAAAAAAATGTTTTATGTGCTCTTTTGTTAACTTTTTTGCTCTGAGCCAACCATGTGTCTGAATATGCATATCTCCTTTCTATATAGTAGGTGAAAAGCAGTATGTGAAATGAGTAGTATGACTGAATTCACAGTATTCATAAAACAGTTTAGACAAAAAAGTACCTGGATGACCAACTACTACTGCAATGATTATCAAGTTTACATAATGGACATTTTATAGACCATGGGAGAGGAATCGTGAATGGCAGGGAAACTATGCAACTATATTCTATATCTCACATGATGCTATCATGGTGTAGTACATTCAGATTGCATTCATATTACACACATTCATGTTTGGTCATACTTTATTCGTACTGTACACATACATACTTTAACAGTCATGAAGTTCTCAAATGCAGAACCTACTCAGTATGCGATTTCAGATAGAGAAAGGCCAAAGGAAGCTGAAGGCCCAAACAAAGGAAGAGGTGCAAAAGTTATGCTTAGAAAGGTGCAAATCATATGTGAAATGTTCTGCCTCTGTCTGCAAAGATCATTTTCACATGGTCTGTGAGAAATGTTGTGATGGTTCAGACTGTGTATCATCATTTTAATTAATTCATTAATATGACACATGTTTTGTTGTTGTTGTTGTAGAAAAATTCCAATACAGGTCATTTTTGACCCTCTTTATGCATTTGTTTAGGTTTTTTGGTACTTTAGGTTTAGGTACTTTAAACTCCCTAACACACCTCGGAATTGCCTTGAACACCTTGTTGGCTCTTTATCTCCATGACTTTACTGCCCCCCGTAAGCCCAAGCAGAGTCCATCATGGCAATAGCAGCAAGAGGTCTATGCCTCAAAAACACTCTGCTATCTTTACTCACAGGGATTAAGGGGCATAGCTGGAAAAGCAGAGATATTATGGGTCAGAGAAAGTGTCAAGTGTTGGAGTCAAAGATCATGCACAAAAAAGTAATATCTTTTACTTCAAATCTCAAAACAAAAAGTGTGAAGTCTCAGTCGAGAGTTAGCACATTAGATAGACCACTCTTCTTTATATGATTCTAACAACAAGCTTAGTCCAGACAACGGTGTTGATTAATGTATAAGAAAACGTATAAATTTAAGATGAGTGGTATATTCGATGAGAAGAACAGATGTCAGCTGAGACTGTTGTCTGAGGGAAGTCTGTCTCGGGTTTTAACATTGGCTCTGCTGTGGTGCAGCTTTTGAAAGCTGGGAGCATGCACCCTGCTAACTATTTGAGTTATGCCATTGACGTCAGCACAGCCATAAAGCAGACAAACTGCCCTTCCCCAACGAACAACCCTGCCAAATGGCCTGCATGTTTTCAAATAAGCTCAAAGAGAGAGTAAGAAAGTGAGAGAGTTCGGACTAGATGCTTTTGTTTGTGTATTTTAATCAGATTTAAATCTTCTGTGGACAGCTGGGGAAAACAGTCTTCAGTTATAGAGAAGTGAGACAAAAATGACATTAGTGGCTCAAAGTTTTATTTCCTTTTCAGGATTTCAGAATGAGGAAATAAATCGCAAATACAAACATGTGTGCGTCAACTTTTTGGAAGGTGCTTATGCAAATGCAGGTGAACCTACAGGTTTATTTGTTAGAGCAGCTATTTAACATCCATTCCCACACAAGCACACATTCCATTTATGAGAAACGTGCACATAATGCTTCACATTAGGCAACACGTTATTATTCTACACTGACTGCTCACGACTTTTAATTAAAGGATTAGTTCACCCAAAAATTAAAGTTTTGTCATCATTTACTTACCCGCATGTTTTTACAGCCGCACATTATTGTCTTTGCTCTGTGAAACACAAAAATATATATTCTGTACAACAATTCTGGGGATTGCTCTAAAAAGTAATTTTTCATGAAAGGCATTTTGAGAATTTTTTTTTTTAATTTGTCAATTCAAGCTCGTTTTTTCATTTCAATTCATTTTTTTTATTTGCATGCTGTCTGAGACTTAGCTTTCTGTGTGTGTATACAGTATATGAATATGTAAAATGTGTAGTAAAGTAATAAGTAGTAAAAGTAATGTGTAGTAAAGACACATTTGTCTTCTACAAAATGTGTAGAAGAAATGTGTTCTGTTGTGTGCGTACACAAAACTTCTCACACAGTGAAGTACAGAATTGAGTTCTCTTTCGCGTCTTCTTGCGCTTGAATGTTTAAATTGGCAAGCTTTAAAAATGCATGCAAATGACACATTTGCATGACCATGCAGTACTAGCCCGATCGGAAAAGTGACAGTATCTTCAACTATCCAGAATATCTGAAATCATACATGCATCTGCCATGTTAAGCACTGAATGAATCGAACCACATTTAAAAAAGGGTGTGACAATATACTTAGCTCACAAGACAAAATGAGACCCAATATTGTGCGAATATTTAAAAAAATCTTCAATGACGAAATATATGACTGGAAAATTTGTCTCTTATTCAACTGAAAGTCTCAAAATGCAAAATGCCGCACTTTGCGTTCCCAAATGCACATTATTGGAAACCCAAACAAACAGCATATGCAGAGAATGAGCTCGTGTGGACCATCATTTACTATAAACGGAGTCGCTCTGAGAAGAAACGTGTAACCTGCATGCATGTAAATAATTATAGCGTCACACTTCACCTTCACTTCACTTCACAACTTCACTTCATCCTACAGTGCATTTATTTATCTAATTATCACATGCAATAAAAAACAGAACAATATAATGCAAGCACTGTAAAAGGTTTTGCCACAAACTCAACTCCGTCATGCTGATATCGCGAGACCGCTTTTTACTTCGATGAGAAATATTGTCATGTGTTAATATAATACCCCTACTTCTATTAATTTGTTTCAGTCACATGACTTTTGCGCCCATACGCCATATTTATTACCAACTTTTGGGCACAGTAATAGAGGTGAATACTAAAACTAAAACCCTACCAAATTTAACATTCACTGACATTTCTATATATATATTTAATCCAAAATACATCTCTATATTACTCTATATATATATGTGTGTGTGTGTGTGTGTGTGTGTGTGTGTGTGTGTGTGTGTGTCTTCTGGTGCCATTTACTGTAAGTTAGAAAGTTGTTCGCTGTAATCTTTTGTATCTCTTTCAACTAATTTATGGTTGTCTTTTTCAAATTTTGGTGCATTGCGATTGGTCAAATAATAAGCCTGAACCAATGCCATTTGGTTCACATACAGTATAAAGGCATAATTTTTTGGTGGGTGAGGGTGAGTAAGTGAAAAAAAATAAACTATTCCTTCCCAGTTTGGTGGTGTAATATACATTTAGTTTTTAAAAAAAATAACCTTTAGCAAAGATGTAATTGACAAGCATGAAAATAGTCAACTAATCTTGAAAGGTAATTTGGAATATTAATCTATTAAGAACTGTCTGTATATGTGAATATGTAAAATGTGTAGTAATCCATAGCAAGAAAACACTAAGTTTAACTAGTTAAACCTTAAACTGTATCTTTATTGAACAGCAGTATGATTATTGTATTATGGAAAATCACAGGTGACTGAGCTGAGATGCAATGTCTGACTTGTTCGTAAATCTTTCTGTCTTCCTCTTCTGTGCACATTCTGTAACATATCCTGTCAATCCAGTTTCCCTGATGATAGAAGGGAAAGACAACTCAAAGTGACGGAACGGAGTGGTGAGCATGATGGCCGCAGGTTTGTTTTATTACTGTGTACAGTGTATGCTGTAAAATAGTTTTCAGTTTTTAGTTGGTAATGATTAGTCTCCACCCTACTCCCCTCTGCCATATTTTATTCCACCCTAATTCATTCATTCATATAAATTTGTTTATTGAACACATAAAGTTTACATGTGGATTAAAATGTTGGGCGAAATCCAAATGGGCATTTTTGCACCCTTGAAGGACAAATATGCACATGCAGAATAATACAGCAATGCTCTGCCCTTGTTGGTAGGACATCATGATGTTTACTTCCAAATTGATTTCACCCATTATCTGGCTACGTTCCCAAAATCATTAAACGTCCAGCTGGTATCCATTAAAACATCCATCCTGAATTTCTTCTAGCATTGCTCATCATCCTATACCACCGACCCCATATTCCATCGGGAATCTCTGTTGGCTGTTACAGTAATGGTAGGAGTGAAAGAAAAAACAAACCTGACAAAAGTTCGAGCTAATTGGGTTATGTTGGCTTCCTAGCCTATGGTAATGAGGTTGGAATGGGTCAGCGAGGTACTGACAAACAGCCCTATTGAGGTCTGTCAATACTCTAGACTTTGGAGGCAGGGTTCAAGCCAGGTGAAAGGACAAAGCCTTCCCTGTGTGTGTATGTTCACTTTAACCACCCAGGACCTCGTGAATACAAGTTTGGATGTTGTGTGGTCGCTTACCCCAGATCCCCTCACTGAACTGACTATTGACTCATGAAATGCTTCTCATCAATTCTGAATGTAACGGAACAAATTTGGAAATTTCCAAATGCCTCTGTCAACAGGGTAATCTCAATCGGATTTCTAGGCGTTTGCATGTAAAGTGAACATGCATTTTGCTACATTTGGATAGACACTGAAATGTAAAGTATTAACATATTGACAGCATCTCAAATGGATTGTAAACCATTTTCCACAAACTTTAGAGACATTCAGATCTTTATCTGGTGTCAAATCAAACATTAATATTTGATTTTTTTAAATTCTTTTTTTATTATTATTGCTATAAAATTAACCTGTCAGTTTCTATGAATTCAATATTCAATGAACCTTAAAGAATTCATAAACATTTGTATGTTTCAATTCAGGAATTACAATCCACCTTATTTTCAATGTAAGAGTTGGCATGGCCATTTGTAAACTGAATGTGTCCAGGTTCTTCAACATAGTTATTTTTAACTGTACAAAACAACTCGTTATGCTGCTTGAGATTGCAAAATGGTATTTCTTACCATATTATTTTAATCTATTGTTGTAATTATAAACACACTGGTATAGCACAAATAGTTTTACAATTTACTCCACTTAAGGTCCACTGTCTTTTGTAAACAATGTAGCGGTGTATGAAGCACCGCTCACACAGTTTAACTTCATAACAAGGAGCTTTCTGATGGTCATTGCGCCGAATTGTTGCAAAATCTGTATGTGGAAATTTCGTCTTCATGCAGTATTCTCGATCGTGTGGATTCCTATTAAAATGACTGGATTTCACCTGAAAAAATGTTGAACCAAACTTTTCTATCAATACTAATGTGATAATATTGATTGCGAAGATGAAATCCATTGTTAAAACTCCAAATATGGACCTTTTGTTGATAAGCTATTGTTGTTTTCTATCTATAGCCGCTTTTACAAGTCTAATTATGCTTTTCATTGCCTTATTGGGTAAATGTGACTTTTTCGGCCTGGAGAGGCCTGTTGTGTGCCGTGGGGAGGGGGAGATTTAGACCATAACTGAACAAATGGGTTCAGAATGAGGAGGAGGGTTTGGATCAAGATTGGGAAGGAGTTTCAGACCGCTTTGGCTCCTTGCGTGCCATGCCCTATCCTATAATTTTGCCCTTGGCAGTTATTTTACCCAGAGTTAGTTCTTGATTCTGAAGCGTACCCTCCTAAATGAGTGCAGAATATTTTCTTGAATAGTTCTAGAGAGGGGGACGGGGAGCTCTGTGATGGAGAAAAAAGGGGGCTGTTTTTCAAAAGACGGGCCTTTTAATATTGGGGGATTTGACTTGGTCCCCCTCTCTCTTGCCAAGTTGGTTTTACAGACTGTTTAAATGCAAACATTTGAATTTTTTTTTACAATTTAATATTGAAACAGTGAAACTGAATTGCATTGAACAAATTCTAACCTTCATTTATTTGTGAAAGAAACTTGGCCCTCAGCAACACATTGCTCATTGGCTGTTCTTTGCCATTTTCCCTTTTGAAAATGACTTCAAAGTCTCATGTTTTGTATGGTCTAACATGCCCAATTCAACAAGCACCCATTTCAACTTTTGCAAAGGACTCCCATTCATGTGGTCTGGTCGTCTGACTGCGGTCTTTTTCAGCACTCTTCGTTTATTCAATGTGTCTGTTGTAAAAGTCTTCAAAGCCAAAGCAGTGGCTTCTGCCTCCTAATGGAAAACATTTCATTTGAACCAGTACGGTGCTTCTCAGAAATTGCCATGTTGAGATGAAACCTCATTAAAATGAACTCCGGGAATGTCCTGTGTAGTTGTATGATGCTCCACTGCTGCATTTAGAATTATGTAACATCTGTTGAGAGAGGTTATTGCATCATAAATGAGCACAGTATCATCTTTGTTTACGGTTTCAATTATAGAATTGTCTTTCACATTCAAAATCAAGATTCTTTAGTGCTTCTTTGCCTCACTTAAGGCACAGAAATGAGGCTGGTATGGTATATTTGCTGTACCTTGAGTTCTTTGTATGGTTCTTTAGAGATTAACAATTTATCCAAACTCATTGGCACTTTCAGCCCTCATAATCCCACACATTGCTGCATGAACTGTTGGGTGAGATTCCACTTTTAGCTCTACACCAATTTGTGGCCGTAAAGGGGGCGCTCTTGAGCATTCTTCTTAAACCACAATGACAAATGAGACAGCCTATGGTCTCATGGACTTGACGAACTGTTAAAGTAATAGAGACGTGTTTTCAATTGAATTCCAATTTGTTTTTATAACGCTTTTGGCAATTAATATTCCTTCCGTCTATCCATAGAGAGATACACTGTAAAAATGTTTTTTTTTTGTTTTGTTTTTTTGTTTTTTGTAAATGAAATTAAAACAAGAAAATACTATTTCAGTATTTCTACTTCAAAATATCACGTTTACTTCTATTCAGTGTGTTGCTGTTTCTTTGTAATTGTTTGTGAAATTATATGGAAGAATATACAGTATGAATGCTTATTTTATTTATTTATTTTCAGTAAATCTTTATATGTTTGTTTTTATTTTTATAGCTGTCAATAGAGTAAAATATTAGTCTCATAATTTCTGACCAGTCTTTCAGAAGCAAAATGAAACATTAGTAATGAAACATTACTAATTACTACATTACTAAACATTACTAAAATGAATCTACAAGTAAAGACCATTTGTTTCTCTGAAATGTTCCACAGACCATAGTTTAGAATAGAAAAAACAGTCAATAGAAAATAGAAAAAAACAAGTTAATTGTCAGTTTTAATCAAATATATATATATATTCGATTGGTTTCCAATCACAAATAGCTCAATCTTAACATAACTGCTTAATCTTAACATAACATAATTGCTTAATCTGAATTATATTTAATTGATCTCATAGTTTTTTCCTCAAATTGAATGCGTTATCAAGTATTCTCTGTCCATGGAGAGAAACCCATCTGTTACTCTGTTTCACAATTTCCATTGGCTATAAACAAGCTTTTCCAGAATTTCCCCAACTCTTTCTTTTCTTTCTCTCTCTCTCTCTCCCCTCTTACAATCAGTAACAGAGGAAGTGCTTTCTTATAGGTCCATTGAGATTTGATCTGACGTCATGTTTTCATTCTTCCTCTTTATTGGAAATGCTATAGTTTATCCTTCCACTGCTTGACTAAGCGTTGAGACACTAAGCATTAATTCAGGAGGGGCATGAATGAAGAGAATGAGAGAGAAAGGAAAAATGACACATGTAAGCACATGCTCACAAACTAATTCTCAACATACGCATCAGGAAGACAGAGATACGGCTGTTACCACACACACCACATCCGATAACTCAAACACATACGCACAGCGCTCAGCTCAGCCATGACATAAACTCACTCATCAACTAAAAGACTTGATATTTGTGATCGAAAGTAACCTCAAATGACACGCATGCAAACACATTTTTGTGGCCGCAAAACAAATACTTGGTATGCTGATACTTTTTCTTATAACACCACACCTACACTTGCCCTTAAGTGATGCAGTCAAGTCGTTCACACAAAGAAAGATGTGTTAGTTTTGACGGGAATTATCAGAATGATAATGACCTGATGAACACAATGGTAACATTTAACATTATGCATTAGTTGACATGCACATTTTTACAGCATTTATTAACCTTTGCAAATGTTAATAAAAATGTTCATGGTGTTGTTTGTTGCTGTATAAGTATTGTTCATTGTTGGCTCATTTCAACAAATGTAGTTGTAAAGTGTAAACCTTATTGTAAAGTGTTACCAAAACAATAGTGTAGTTACAACTCAAAACTCAATGGCTCTTTCAGCCTTCACAATCCCACACATTGCTGCATGGACCGTTGCTGCAAGGTTCACACCAATGTGGGTGCATAGTGGCCATAAAGGGGGCGCTCTTGAGCATCCTTCTAAAACCTACAATGACAAATGAGACACCCTATATGGTCTCGTGGACTTGATGGACTGTTAAAGTAATAGAAAACAATGACAATATATAAGTTTTGACGTGAAATATCAGAATGATAATTTAAAGTTTTACATGTATATACATGTTATGTGTGTGTGTGTGTATATATATATATATATATAATTTTTTTTTTTTTTTTTTTTTTTAGTACATAAAGCGAGTTACCCGCTCATTGTGAAGTCACATGTCTACTTTTCTTGGGGGAAGGAGCTCTTAGCTCTAAACTGTCCATATTTTTTGTAAATGTCACTGCAGGGTTAATGGACATTATTTAATTTATCTGTCCCCTTTTTTCTGTTATTGGATGACCTCATTGAATGTGGGCAACTGCAGCATGACCATATGTCAGCATCTTGGACCGTTGCCCCCTTTTTCTGAATCCGCCATGGTCATCGGTGCTTGCGTGTCTGTGTGTTACGTGTCTATCTATCTATCTATCTATCTATCTATCTATCGTTCTATCGTTCTATCTATCGTTCTATCGTTCTATCTATCGTTCTATCTATCATTCTATCTATCTCGTTCTATCTGATCTTACAACATTATTTATTCCTGATTTTGTTTATCTTTTGTATTTTTATATTGAACGTAATTAAACAATTAAATAATTTTGTTTCAATTTGTTTAAACTGATCCAAGTATTTCATGTAAATATTCCCTAAAGCTAAAACTGGATTTTAAAACTTAAATATCAATATCAAGACTTGTGGGTGGTCTTTTCACTTGCTTCAGTAAGCAACCACCTAGCGACCACCCAGAACACCCTAGCAACCAGATACAAATGCACTACAAACCACTTAGAGCACCTCAGCAACCGCATAGCATTGGCCTGGCACCCACGTGCACACCCTAGAATTATGGCTGCGTTTTTTCATGGGCAGGCACTATTCACATTTTCTTCAGCAATATAAAAATGTGGTTGTACTTAGCTGCTCTCTTTTAGGTATAAAACTGTACCTTTAAGTTTTGTGAAGATGAAAATATTGTTAAAAAAAAAAAAAATCCACTTTCCAGCTTTTCGATTTAGCCCTGGTGTTGTAGTGTGCAGGTACCCCTCCACACGCTCAAAAAAATAAATAAAAAAAAGAAGTGAAAAATGAATGATCCACATCAAAGAGCTTTTTCTCTCAGTGTTCAGAGAGCAAATATGTGTGTGTGGCTTTGAGTGTGAGGAGGTTAGAGAGAAGTGCCGTCATTCGACAGGGCCCTGCTAAAGTTCTGCTGCTGTGTTGTTCTGCAACTAGGAGACCCACCACAGCAAAGTCCGAGGAACACAAGGGTTCGTCTGTGTCCCAAAGCCACAGGGCACTGATTCACCAAACTCCCCTCTACTGTAAACACATCTATGCTTCAACCAGACCCACACACACAGCTCACGCCTATACGCTTCATGCATTTCTGTGGTGTGAATGATGCAGGCCCATTTACGTACATCTTGACATTGATATAATCTCATGATAAAACGTGATGGTTTATCATCTATGTGGGTATGTAAATGTGCTTGTTGTTTCTCTTGCTGCTTTTGTTTCTTTTGTAGTTTTGGGGTTGGAAGGGACAGTATAGCCATTTTAGTCTTTTGCCGTTAATCTCATTATGTTTATATGTTTTTGTTCCCCAATGAGATTCAAAATGTTTAATATAGACAGCAAAATGCTGTAAAAATCTAATTAAAAATTGAGGCATGATTTCCACAGTTTTAACTAAATGAACACAAAGACAAATATTTCTATTTTTTCATTAATACTGTATGCACTAATATAACAACTAACAGTAATATTTACCAAAACACACTTCCGTTCAAAAGTTTGGAGTCTCTAAGATTTCTTATAATCAGTAAAAATACAGTAAAAGCAATTTTTATTGCAATTTAAAATCTTTAAAAAAAAATTTTATTCTAATATATTTTAAAATGTAATTCATTGCTGTGATGGCAAAGCTGAATTTTAATATTTCGGTGGAAACTTTTTTTTTCAGGATTCTTTGATGAATAGAAAGTTCAAAAGAACTTAAATAGATAATTTTGTAGCCAATGTAAAGGTCTTTACGGTCACTGTTGATCAATTTTATGCACCTTTGCTGAATAAAGTTGAATGGTATAGTTTTACTAAAACTTTTTTGTACATTAAAAGTGCCATGCAGCGATGTGATGAAAATTTACATTTTATGCATTTGGAAGACGCTTTTATCCAAAGCGACATTGCATTTCAAGGTACCCCTTTTTTTTTTTTCATTTTTTTTTTTTCATTCTTATCAGTTCTTGCTTTCCCCGGGAATCGAACCCATGACCTACTGTCTGAGCTACAGGAAAGCATTTTAGGAAATAAATCACAATATGAACATGATACACAAAAAATAATCAAATTGACCTACTCTAATGCCAGTTTGCTACTAAAGTTTGAATCAAAGATGCCAATACAATGTCTCCTGGAATCTGGTCTTATGGAAACTTAATGGACCAAAAAAAAATTCATGTTGCTCAAGATGTTGCTTAATTGTACATAGCCAGCAAATTCACATCAGAATATTTGTCTTAAAATGTCATTTTTACACAAACATGCATTTTTGCGAGATAAAAAGTTTTAAAAAGTGTGTTTAGGTTCAAGTTTTTACAGTGAGCAATAAGGCAATGAGAGAGAGAGTGAGAGTTCCCAAACTGGGTAGTAAAATGAAAAAGCACAGAGCCAACAGGCTGTATCATCCCACCGCAGCCAACTCTCAGACATGAGTGAGAGTGGCACACAGAGAGAGGCAGGAGGGGGTGAGAGGAAGGGGCACGCAGCCAAAGAGGCAGTATCACCTAGCCACAAGCACCAGGCCAATGAGAAGGAGCGAGCGGGGGGGGGGGAATCTCTCACAGCTAGCTTTCAGAAGAACCCACTCTCACTCTCTCATACAGTCCGGGAGTGTGTGTGTGTGCGTGCAAGCCCAGGATGAAGGATTGTCTGGCGGGCTGTGCTCGAGTGGCCGTGCAGCAGGATTTTCACAGTGCCCCCGTTTCTGTGTGTCTCTGTCCAGACGAGTCGTACCAGAAGCTGGCTGTGGAGACCATGGAGGAGCTGGACTGGTGTCTGGATCAGCTGGAAACCATCCAGACGTACCGCTCCGTCAGCGACATGGCCTCCAACAAGGTGAGGAGGTGCAGCACATCACTTTAAGAGGTCCTCTGGAAGTTTTAGAAACTCTTGCGTCGTAAAGAACTTTCTTTCTGATTGTTTTTGCTCGTATCAATGGCCGCTTTGTGAATGGGGCTATTGAGAGTCGGTTCCTGTGCCAGTTAGCTTGGTTTAAAAATTCTGACTACTGTTTTCTAGCATTCCACACAAGAAGTGTGCCTCCATTTCAGATAGAATCTGTTTTACTGTATTTGGATATGCAAAACATATGCTAGATTGAAATTATATTTAGTTGTGTTGCCTTTACCAAGATATTTGAAGTATAAAGGCTCGTGTAGGGATGTCACACACTTTATTATCCCAGCAGCCTCTCGCATTGTCTGTATAAATGTGTTAGCTGGTCTTCCTAGCATATTAAACAGGTTTTAGCATGCCTTTATTTTCCAACACGTTTTTCCACACCCCCTGTGTGTTGCTGTGATTTACTGTAATTGACAGCTCGTGTGCCAATAACAAGGAAGTTAGTAAAGTTATATGTTAACGTTTTTTAGGATATCGAGTTTTGTTTTGTTTTTTTCAAGACTTGAATATTTCGTACAGTATTTTACACTTTATTCAAGTTTACTCTATATTCAGAGCATTATGATAAACAGTATAATTCAATTTGAAACACAAATATGTCCTTATGAATCGTCTGCTGATATGACAAGCACAATCTCTGTTAGAGTTACAGACATATGCATGTTTCAACCTGTATTGTTTGTCGTCTGTTTTGTCCTTTAATCATGTTTTCAAATCGCTGTCACTGTCCGCTCATGTGATACTCTGCATAGCTCCACAGTGTGTGTGTGTGTGTGTGTCCTGCAGCTGTGACTCAGGTTTCCTGTCTCCTTCCTAAGCTCTAGCTGGGTCCAGACTACAATGGGAGTGAGTGCTGTATGGCAGGGCAAGGCTGCTCTCCCTGTTTGTTTCTCCTTCTGCTGACGTCAAACACACTGCAACACAGGGACTTTTACTGCAGACAATAGAGATGAATACACACTTACTCCTGCACACACTCTCAGAGGCTCAGTCATACAGATGTATGTTCAGGAAAGGGACGGATTTTGGGAAGACCCAGAATTCGCACTGTTAATAATTTTCGTTATCAGTATTTTTGGCCTGTTTTCCATTAGAAGTATCTAATCATCCGTAAACAATTTACTTGTAATGCAAATTTGCATGTTACTACTTGATTTTTATTTGTTATTTGTAGTTTCTTTAATTTCATTTTTCTTACTCTATCTGCTTATTTATTTATTTATTTATTCATTTATTTTTGCATAAACCTCTCAAAATTTTGTTAGATTTATAGATAAATCTGCATCAAGATAAATTTGCATCTTAAGTTAATTTATCAATCTGGATGTATATATAATTTTACTGGAAAACGACAAAACTACTGATTATTTTATGCAGTGCATGCAGGTGAACACAGATATTGCCACATATTGGAAAGAAAAGAGGACATTCACAAAGCCTGTGACTGTCTCATGATAGGCTCAAGATCTGCTTATTTTCTGGGAGCTTCTGTATGAGTTTGTAGAAATAACATAATGATAGCCATCAGAGTTGTACAGAGAGTACCAGGACGTCTGACCTTTTGCTGCTCTTTTGGACATCTGAGCCGTCTGATGTGCATTAAACTTTAGCTGCATGTGCTTTTGTGTGCATGTAAAATCCATACAGTATCAGCTATTCTCAAATTCAAATTGAAAAGTTCTCATTCTTTTTGGACTATTTTGATACAGTAGTTCAATCAAATTATATCAAAGGGTCATTATTTCTTTATTAAATGATATCATTCGTTATATCTTTATTACTTAATCCGTCTCAGAGGGACATTTTATAGCTTTGTTGTTGCTCTGTACCATTTATTTTTTCTCATAAAGTTCCTATAGAGAAATTAAATTAGAAAGAATGAGACAATTGTTTCAATAGAGCTATGAAATTAATGTGATGTGAAATTAATGTAATGTGTATAATAGAATTATTTGATGAGAAATATTGATATTAAATCTTAATATAATATAATAAGAATATTTGTATTAATATAATGTCATAAATCATACACATATATTTTTTATATTACATTAAATCTTTTGATTATTTGTTTGCAGACTTAATGTTGCATCTTGCAGACTTAAGATTGCATCTTTTTCAAAATATTGAGATCTCACCTAAAAGGCTAGAGGAGACATGTGAAATTAATAAAGTCCTCTGGAGAAAAGGCAGGATACTTAAAAGTTTTGATTTCCTCTCTATAATCTCATGGCAGTCTAGAAGAAGCAATTGAGACATTAAAGATCTCATTTGTGATTTTCCTTTGGGTTCAGCATAACATTTTTGTGATTTGAAAGTCAGGATTTTCCACAGATCTGCATGTCCGTGACAGTATTCTTTCTCTGATGAGTTCCAGAGATCATATCAGAATGCTTGATCTGATTCCAGCGCACACTAGTATTTACCCTAGAAACTATGTTGCAATGGTGTTAGAGTTCCTGTGTGTGCGTGTGTGTGTGAGAGAAGGAGGCGGTCCCATGGTTAGAGAGGGAGTGTGTATACAGTAACACACACACTGAAGTGAAGAATAGTAAGCGCTCACTGCTCAAAGTTAGTCAGTAACGTTATCTTGTCTGTCAAACGCTGAACCTCAAGACAGGGTGGCACGCTCACAAAAAGCAGGACTTAGACAACTTTATTCACTTAAAATGGGAGCTTGCTACTTTGAGAAGATTGAACAGAGAAAGATTGGAAAAGTGAACTGTTTTGAAAAGGTGAGCCTTTGTTTTATGCTTTTACAAGTCATTAGTGTGCTGTTTATTTTGTTGGGTGTTACTTGGTGGACTTTTCGAGGACATAACTGTTGCTTTCTGAACTTTTTTGAGCTTTATTGATGAAAAGTGAATGCTTGGAAAGGTTTTTTTATTTAGTTTTTTTGCACAGTGCTTTCGCGTATTGACAAGTTACATATGGGACAGTGTGGATGAAATAGCAGTGGTCTTTAAGAGAGGATGTGTTTTACAGTCACAGATCTAGAATCTAAACCATTCTGAGCCCTGTGATATTGAACTAATGCTCTCAAGTCAAACTACTCTTCCTGCATAGATAGTTTGGTTGTACACAACGAGTACCAATATCAGTTGAATGAGAATTGTTGTTAAAATAGTTGTAGTGTAAATGTTCATTTCATTTTTGCTGTCTTTTTCTGATCATCTCAAACCTTAGAAGCAATTTTAAAGCTTTCAGTTCCTTTCTAATCTTAAGCGATTTAGCCTGTTCTTTGTGTGGATATAATTGAGACTAAATCAGCTAAAAGTGTTTTAATCTGTAATTTAATAACTAATTTATTCATTTACTCTGTCCAAATGTTGACTTCACACATACACGCATCCATGCACACATATAGTTTAGAGGAAGTGTAACGTCAGGCTTGTATCCTCAGGCGGTAATAGTTAGCACACAAAAAGTTTCTTCAGAAGCGGTTATGTCATTATTGATGTTATTGTTCTAATATACCAGAGAACCCATTTGTCATCTTGATGTGCGTCACAGCCTTTCAAAGTCGCCTTCCAGCCATCGTCATATATCAATCACTGTTAAGAATTTGCCGATTTTGCAATTATGTGCTTCTCAAATGACATCATTCGGTGCAATAAAAACTCCCACAATTTCTGTCCAAGAAACTGATTGGGGTTTTCCCCACTAGATGACTAGATGATGTACACAAGACATTCAGATAGCTGTAATTAAAAAACATTAGTGTATGTAGTGTCATTTACATGATACATTTGAGTATAGAGAAAGATATGGTAAGAAAAAACAATCTCAATTGACAGAGGACAACTGAAAAGTTAAATGTATTTTGATGATTGATTGACTCGCCTGTCCTGCATCAAACGCTGATTTATTAGACAAGGTCATGATGAGAGTACAGATTGATTGAACATGCCACCGGCGAAAAGTGTGAAGTGACCAAACAATCTATCTCACTTAACATCTGTGGGTTTATACTGCCCACTAGTGGAGACAATTAAATAGCATCCTATTGCTAAATGTCCTATTTTAAAGAAATGCACAAATAAAATCTTACCAGCAAGTATTATTCTGATAATATTTGCTGAAATTGATGCCGATGGGTAGTTGACATGTCCTGTGGTGTCACATACTATACTCCAAAACGGTTTAAAACAGCATTTAGCTTATTATTTTTTAATTATAATATAGATTTTGTGAGTTAATGTTAACTGAGATACTGAAGGGAATTTTGAGAGACTATTTTTATTAAAAAGCATCACTTTGTAGGATTATTTAAATGAACTAGTGTTGGAAAAAAGGTGATTAAATGGTGAAAAGGGGGAAATGGTTTCAGCACATATGCATTTTTTACATGCCTCTAAATGCATTACGCAGGTAATCCTAGCTGATGGAATTGGTTAGCTTTAATTGAGTTTTTGAATGGCGTTTTTCTACAGAATGAAGGTCTTTGAGAATGACATTCCCTTCATTCACCCTTAACTCTTCTCAGAGCAGAAGTCGGTGCACATCTTCTCCCCCCCCCCTACATCCATGTTTCTCACAGGGCTTAGAAAGAGCCACTCGCATGGATTTTTTGATACGGATGATAAGAAGAAATGTGAGCCGCAGAAGGCACGGTCTATGATATGTCAGAGTTGTTTACAGCTCTGACTAGACATCTCGCGCACTGCTGAGGAACCCCCACTGCAGCATAATGCAGAGATTCTCCTCTATTTTCCATCTTTCTCTTTCCCCCCTCTCTCTCCCTGTCTCCCTCCCACTCTCTTTTTCTCATGAAGGCGCATAAACACTGACACACACATTTCACACGGATAATCCAAAATCATTGCATGAATCCTTTTAGCTCCTCAAATGTCTGTGTTAATCAGTCTCTGCTGCAAATAAACAACGAATACACTGTAAAAAAAAAAAAAAAATCTTCGAAGTTGTAAATAAAGCTAAGAAAATAGTATTTCAGTCTTTCTACTTCAAACTTTCACGTTTAATTCAATGTGTTCTTTGCTGTTTCTTTGTGAAATTTACTAGCAATTTCTGAGTGAAAATCTACTTTCTGTTGGTTGTGAAATGCACCATTTTATCCGTCGTAGGCGAGTGTGATGGAAAGACTTGGTCTGGACTGCTGGCTTTAGTGGTTTTGGACACTTTTAAGATTGTCCATTTGGAGGGTTTTCCCTGTTAATGGACTTTGCCCGTTTGGGCTATATCAAGGACGGCTCATTGATTTTGTCCGTCTGCCCTCCTCCCCGTTTTAATGATTCGGGGGGTTGATTTGGCAGATGTTATTGAGACGCAGTGGTGTCCTCGTGATTACTGGGCTGCCATCTTTGGAAGCTAGGGAGGGAGGGAAGCCTCAGCGGCAGCCTGTGTCACATGACACTGTTGCCATGGCGTTGGGATGTTGGCGTAATTGGTGTTCGGATGTAGACGGGGGGGGGGGGGGCAGAGAGAGAGTCGTGGGGGGCTGTTGATGTCACCGAAAAAAGACAAAGAGAGGCAATTATCCAAGTCTTCTCTCCCACCATACTCTACAGTAAAAATAGCACAGGGCTCCATATGAAGCTTTGTGCATTATAGCAATGCAATAAATAAGAGTGACCGAGCCTGAAAGAACCCAGACTCATCTAAAACTCCTATCTTCCCTGCATCGCCTTTGCAGTACAAAAGGGTACTAAATGTTGTACTCAATTAGGAATCCCTTGAAGACAAAGGGTTTTTGGGTTTTTGTTCGCAAAAAGCCAAGTGTGTGCAAAAACGTCCCTCTCTTTCTGTTCTGTCTTTTTCCTCGCGTGATTTCCCCGCATAACAAAGCGGGGCTCCCCCTCTTCTCTGCCATCTCTATGTCAAATCATATGTGCCTATGGAGCGTGTTGCTGGGGCTGACAGACTCGAGACTGGGGGAGAGACGCGAGAGGGAGGGGGCGAGAGAGAAAGACCGAGAGAGATGATGAAAGAGCGTGAGCGTAGTGCTGCAGCAGAGCGGCACTAATCCAGCAGAGGAAGACCCCCCTCCAGCCAGATGAGCATCCCAGCGTTTTTTCCCCTCATCCCTCCCTCCCTCTGCTTTACTGCTCCTTCATCTCCTCCATAATTCATTGGCACTTTCAGACCCTCTGCTTCGCTTCTAGCTCCGGCCGTCGCTCTCTGGATCCTCCTCCAGCTCAGGACGGGTGTTCCCATCCGCTGTTGGCCCCCTGCTCGTATCCGCAGCCATGGAGAGTCAATGCTGGAGCGATTCGGCCGAGAGCTGCCATGAAGACAGCTCGTATCTGCTCCTCAGCTACTAATCCATACCAAGCAGAGTAGGAGAGGAGAGAAGAGGGGATTTTTCGTTTTTCCCAACCAGAAGAATCCCTTTCGTCTGCCTCTCTCTGGCTCTTTTCCTTTGTGGTATAGGAGTGCGCTGTTGTGGATTTCGGGAGATTAAATACGATCCAAAATGCCTGAGGCCAATTACCTTCTCTCTGTATCCTGGGGTTACATTAAGGTGTGTATGGTGGCTACTGAGCTGTTTTCCGGTTTGCTAATGGCAGTTGGTTTTGGTTTGGTGTTTGTTGGTGGTCTATGGAGACACTGAGGAGGAAAACCTACAGCAAGTCTCGTTGTGTGGCATCCTGTGCTGGAATGTCTAGACCTGAGCTCTATATTGGGCTCTTCTTTTTATATGAATCTGTTGTATTTTGGCTGATATGTTGATTTGGATGTCAAAAAGCACATCTATATAGGTCGCTTTTGTGATTTATCCATTTTTAATGATGAAGCTTAAAAAATTTGAGATGTGGCGCAGGATATGGCTGCCGTTTTTTGACTTATTTAATTATATATGCATTTGTTTATTTATTTATTTCCAACATTGCGTCTTTTTGGTACCACATCGTTGTTTTTGGAACATATATCCATACATCAAATGTGGAAAAAATGCAAAGAAAAATATTACGTAAACTTTGACAAACAGTTTGAAAATTGCAATTTACTAATAAAATCTCAACCAGTGTCTACTTTGTCTCTTGTACTGCATGTACCTTCTTCGGTCTCCGGACATTTGTTACATTCTTAATGCATTTGCATTTTTTATGCTTGGTATTAGAGATTTAAAAATAAGATAAATTAAGATGCATGAATATTTTTAAAAGGAGATATTAATATTTCAATATATTAGAATTTCAGTGTTATATATCTACAGTATATCTATTTATATATACTACACACACACACATATACTGTATATATATATATAATTTATTTGGTCAAATTTAGTATTGCATACCCCGTACCCCATTGTGGTTTTGTATGTAAATGCATGTCCATATATAAAATAATGTTAAATATTAATTTTTTCAGCACTTTGGGGAAAGGAAGCCCTACTGAAGTCTCAATGTAGAACCTTTTGAGTTTTTTTTTAACTAATGATTCTCCCTCTCTATCTTTTCCAGTTCAAGAGAATGTTGAACAGGGAGCTGACGCACTTCTCTGAGATGAGCAGATCTGGCAATCAGGTGTCGGAGTTCATCTCCAACACCTTTCTAGGTAATCACACACATATTCACTCTTTCAATAAAACACCCGCAGCCAGCACTAAACATTGACTATATACCGAATACGCCATTGTGGATTGAATTTGGGCTGCGTCATTTCCAGAGCTGAACTGAAGTTTAGACTCGCTGTAAGATATAGGCTATGAAAAAGTGAGAGGTTTGATAAGTTAATTATTTGCGAAAACTATATTGCATTAAATGATCAGACGGCACAAAGGCTCAATTTGTTTGTGGAATGCCGTGAGATGGCATCAGACTTTCATTTCTGCATGAGGAGAGAGATCCCCAATGCAGCAGTTGGAAAAGAGGAAGGGGAGGGTGGAAAGGAGAGCAGAATAAAAGGAGGGAGGGAGGGAGAGATAGAGGGGGATGGTATTCTGCTGTAAAGTAATGCTGACGGTGGAACCCCCAGCACGGAACATCCAGGCAAGAGAACCTGTGACTCATCCAGCTCCTGTGTTCTCATCGAGACTGCATCTCATAGTCACACGAACAGGCACACATTTGTCCCATTACACAAGATATTAACTCTTTGAGATCCTGTTTCACTACAAAAATCATTTCTTAATCTGTATTTTTGTCTTTTTTACAATTTTTTTAAAAACATTTTTAAAACAAGAAATATTTACTTAATTTTTTTATAAACTATTATAAAAGATAACGCAGCATTTATTATAATTACAAATAAATTATGCTAATCTTATACTTATCTGCATATGTAAATAGTTTTTCTTTCTTTAAATATAAATGTGACTAAAAGTATTGATGTTTATGTATAAAACCAAATCTATTACGGTGAGAAAAAACTGACCACTGATTAAAAAAAGGCAAAATATTGCTTTAAAAAATATATATTTTTGCAGTGTAAAAATTGAGATTTAAAATTTAATGAAGAAATGTCTGCAAAAATATTGGTGTACAACTTTGTGGGCGGGTTATTTGGGACTAAAAGTGGTTTTATATTCCAGGGATTAAATGTTAGCTGTGAAACATCTGTGTGCTGTGTCACGTGTGACTGCTCTCTTAATGCCTCTGCGTTTTCACTATCTGCATCAAAACGTGTGAGTTTAGCAGAGATAGTGAGATTAAATCTGACCCAAACACAATGTCGCTGCTTTTTTTTCTCTCTCTCTCTTTTTCTCGAATCTTGGATCTGTGCGCACAGTCTGCATATGTGGCTTGCCTTTGGTTATTTTTTTTTTTATATATATATATATATTTTTTTTATATATATTATATATATGAGAAGGAAACATGCGACAGTGAACCCTGAAAGGAGGGAGACAGAGAGGCGAGAGACAAAAGAGCTCTGATGGATGTTTGTGAGAAAACAAGCAAATTGGCTATAATGAGCGCTGTGGATGCTCCTCAAGATAAGATCGGAGACATTTTCTCTTGATCGGGCATCTTTACCACTAGAGAAGGAGAGAAAAACAGATAGAGGCTTTCAAGATGAAAGACAAACTCTTCCCATAACATATTACCATTCCCAAACCATTCATAACACAAAAGTACAAACATAGCACCATTCCCATTCTTATCTTCCATAACCGAGAACATGGAAATAAGAATACTGTCCACTCAGGGCCTGTGGCTTCTTGGGAAAAATTTGGATTAGAATTTCCACATGAGAAAATCCTTAACATGAAGGTTTATGGCATTATTAACTACATTTTTGCCCTCGAGATACGCCCTTCGTGTGCTGTCATTGTTTTTCAATTGATATCTCCTGAGGGTTGACCTTTGGAGATGCCATTTGAGGCAGACACAGGCTCCCCTGCAGTTTGTTGACAGGTCTGTCACAGTGAAAATGGAGAGTGGAACTAAAGGAGAAGGAAAGGAGGGGCAAGCCCCGCTTGAATAGCTTAGTGGCAAAGTCGCTCTGAATTGGGTGTCTGTTCTGCCTTTCAAGGGCAGCGAATCCTGAGAAGCACACGCACGGAGTGCAGATGTGAGCTATTCAGCTATGGCCCTGCACCTGGGCCGAAGGCGTCTGCTTACGTCACTCAGGGAAACATAATACATGGCCACCGGTTTTCCAACAATGGGCTTTTGTGCGGACATATACAGTATGTGTCTGTGTAAAAACTACAATTAAGAGTTTGAGTTATCTGGAATGTGATCTACCAACATCTGACACACTTGTGCATGTTCTGTATAGAAAGATTTAGGGACCATCTTGGTTTCTTGGATACAAGTTAGCAAACGCTCATTTTTCACATTTTCTATGGAAATTTGTGTTTATGGTTAATAACCACCAGGAAAATGTCCAAAATGGTTCTAATCTTTTGGTTTTTGCTGTTCCTTACAGACAAACAGAATGATATGGAGATTCCCTCGCCTACACCAAAAGCCCGCGAGAAGAAGAAAAAACAGCAGCTGATGACTCAGATCAGTGGAGTGAAGAAAGTGTCCCACGGGCCCATCCTCAACAGCAGCCTCGCTCGCTTCGGCGTCAAAACCGACAAAGAGGATTTACTGTCAAGGGTAGGTAGAAGACTAATACTTGCTCTTTAGTGGGTTTGATTGTAAAAAAAAAATCCTGTTGATCTCATGCCCTTGCCTCTTCCCTTTCCAGGAATTAGAAGACCTGAACAAATGGGGCC
This sequence comes from Squalius cephalus, assembly GCF_949319135.1. Taxonomy (NCBI): domain Eukaryota; kingdom Metazoa; phylum Chordata; class Actinopteri; order Cypriniformes; family Leuciscidae; genus Squalius; species Squalius cephalus. The sequence continues at coordinate 15,817,428 of NC_137131.1, forward strand.
TGAACATCTTTACCGTTTCAGAGTATTCAAACAACCGGCCTCTAACTTGCATTATGTATGCCATTTTCCAGGTCAGTTCTTCCTCCAGCCTATGACTTCCCACTTTTTGCAACAAAAATGTAATAATGTCCAGAATTGTAATAATATTGCTTCTCTCTGTAACAGGAACGAGACTTGCTCAAGACGTTCAAGATCCCAGCAGATACATTTGTGATGTACATGATGACCCTTGAGGATCACTACCACCAAGATGTGGCCTATCATAACAGCCTTCACGCTGCTGATGTGGCCCAGTCAACTCACACTCTGCTGTCCACACCTGCACTAGATGTAAGAACGCCTTTTCTTTAGGCACAATTTTAATATTTTTTTCCCTCAAAAGACTTCATGTATCTCACCATTTTCAATCTGTCCTAAATAGGCTGTCTTCACCGATCTTGAGATCCTGGCAGCCATTTTTGCGGCAGCCATCCATGATGTGGACCACCCTGGTGTTTCAAACCAGTTCCTCATCAATACAAGTGAGTGTTCTTAAATCCCAACTAGAAGTGTAAATTTCCTGGTGACACATGGACTAATTGAGTATTTGCTCATTTCTTACAGACTCCGAGTTAGCGCTCATGTATAATGATGAGTCGGTTTTGGAGAACCACCACTTAGCCGTGGGCTTTAAACTTCTACAGGAGGACAACTGTGACATCTTCCAAAACCTCACTAAGAAACAAAAGCAGTCACTCCGAAAGATGGTCATCGACATGGTGAGGTTCTTCCTTCCTTGCTTCCTTCCTTCCTTCCTTCCTTTCTTCCAGGCCATCTGCTTCATTTACACTGCAATGATTGATATGCTAACACATCCTGCTCAATGTTCCCTCTCAACAGGTACTGGCCACGGACATGTCTAAGCACATGAGCTTACTGGCCGATCTGAAGACCATGGTAGAGACGAAGAAAGTGACAAGCTCAGGAGTTTTACTTCTGGACAACTACACAGACAGAATACAGGTACAGGTCTTCCTGTTTTCCATCCCCTCTTAGTGAAACTAATTTTCAAACAGTCATTAGGAAATCCAATGATGTCAGAATCTCCAGCTAAAATGATTCAGATAAATTAGAGGCACATGATGAATTACAATTGGCTGAAACTTTGATGTTACTTCAGGTTTTGCGGAACATGGTTCACTGCGCCGATCTGAGCAATCCCACCAAGTCTCTAGAGCTGTACCGCCAGTGGACTGACCGCATCATGGATGAGTTCTTTCACCAGGGCGATCGAGAGAGGGAGCGTGGCATGGAGATCAGCCCCATGTGTGATAAACACACCGCCTCTGTGGAGAAATCACAGGTTAGTTACTGTCTGAGATGTAGCGATCTGATGGAGAATATCCTAGAATACCCTACATAGTGCCCTACGACATCTAATGTGTTTTTTCTCTCTTCAGGTGGGATTCATTGACTACATCGTCCACCCGCTATGGGAAACATGGGCTGACTTGGTCCATCCGGATGCCCAGGATATCCTGGACAACCTGGAGGATAATCGGAACTGGTACCAGAGCATGGTCCCCATAAGCCCTTCCCCGCCCTTCGACCAGGCTGACAAAGACGGCAACAGCGGGGGTTCAGGCCCTGACAAGTTCCAGTTCGAGCTCACGCTAGAGGAGGAAGACTCAGAAGGCACGGAAAAAGACGAACAGAGCCAGGGAGACGAGGAAGAGGATGTGGAAGAAGACGACAGAGGGGAAGAAATGGAATCCACTACACTCATCCAGATAGTTACTGAAGACGCCTCACCGGTCGACACATAAGACTCAGCGTCCCTTGATAGGCGGTAGCTATTTTTTCCCATGCAAGAGGAGAAATCTTGCAGTTGATGCTTTTTAAAAAGCCCACATGGGGTGATTTTTTTAGTCCCCCGTGGGAGGAGGATGTCCTGCCCTCCTTGCACTTACGTTTGGAGACAGTTTGTAGGAGCTCTCAGGAAATAAATGCTGCAGACATTTTGGACCTGAACGATTGGCAGGCGACTTTGATAAACATGAAGGATTGGGGCCAACGTGAACAGTTTGTTTGGTTGTTTACCAGGTGGTGAGGAGTAGACACTACTGAGAGGACTTTTTTTGTACCAACACAAACTTTTTGTAAAGCTATGGGTGTGTGATGAGGTCAAAAACGAACTACTGAAGAACAAGTATTTGTAAAGAGAGAAACTGTTTACTTTTCTGTACCATTTGTCTAAAGACTGTGTGCCTTTTTACTATTGTCTTTTTAATAGTCTTTTATTTATTGAACACATTTTAGTATAACTGTACGTTGAAATGTTTTCATTTTGTAAAGCAAACCAGACCGAACCTGCAGAATTGTTTTATATCTACGCTGGAGAGAGAACTTAGTGTCTTCCTTTGTTTGGCAATATAACTTAATAATCCAAACATCTGACAAACGATCAGAAAACTAAGAAATTATGAAAGAGGCACTTTCTGTTTATTCTATCTACATTTGTGTCAGACTCCGTAACTATGAGCACAAACTGTTTATTTGGAACCATACATCATCCCATTCACATTAGGGTAAGAAAGCTGTTAGGCAAATGCATTGTTGCACAAAAAACTTTAAATGCCCTTAAGTATGAAGACCCCATTTACTTAGATTGTAGAACAAAATACAAGCACCCCCAAAAAAATCAAATCACAAGGGGTCTCGTAATGTACTAAAATCACAGGGAAGCCAAAGCTATATTGACTTAATTCACATTCATTTGCTTTCAATTCATTATAATTGTCTTCCTTACAGCAGCCATTTCCACCCTTCCCATCATACCTTAGAAACAGGATAAAGAAAAACAGTCTAAACTAGCTTTTGTAGCTTTTTACACACTTTGATATAGAACTTTTCCTCATTTGTCTTCTTAACAAAAACAACTTCCTTTCTCCGATTGGCTCACTTTAAAGGTGGGTAAAAAATAATAATATGTAAACTGATTCCCTTCCCCATCTTGTAGAACACCAAGATATGAAAAGAAAAAAAAACTACAATTTCAACATGCCAGTTTAGTAATGACATTGTAATGGCATTGTCGTTTCATACATTTTGTCACCGTTAAGGTTTAAGTTTGTGTGTAGTTCATGCTTTAAGGTACCTTATTAAACTACCTTATGCTCAAAGTCTCAACAGCGGAAACAGTTAATGGCCAAAGTAGCATGCAAAAGTATGTTTGTGCGCACATATGTACATGTTGTCTACACATTACTGTGTTTGTGTGTATGAGCGTTCGTGGCGGCGCTTCATCACCAGCACACGCTTTTCACAACTCCTTCCATTCTCTTTGTTTATATGTGCTCAGATCGGTCCTCTACTGTTTATAACAGTGTATTTATTACTGTTAAATGTACATAGGGAATAATGTTTCTTTGTAAATGGTTTAATTTATATGCACTTGCATTACCGAAAATTGGTGGTGTTTCTTGTGTAGTGGGCTCTTGGACTGAGTCTGTTTTATTTAGTAATATTGTTTATGTTTTAATATAAATAAATATATATTATATATACTATGTATGAATATATTGCACAATTTTCAACTGCCCAGAACAGTAGCCTATGAGACACGCGACCCATTGGTAAAGGGGAGAGTCTGTAGATAAGACATAAATACATACTGTAGACATCTGTCAGATATTAGAAGCTTTGTGTATCACTGTTTGGTGTAACATCGATAAATCAGTATCTCACGAGATTCTCCACAGAACGTGGCCCTCAAATATATACAACATTTTGAATGGAGATTGCTAAAAATGGCTCAGAGGTGGCATGTAAATGCACATTGACAGGGGAGGAATTGGTTACCAACATCACAATCTCTGAACCACAATGTGAAATCGATATAATTACGAAAATGTGATCTGTAATTATTTGTGCTAATGTGAACTATTTTTCTGACCTTGTTAGCAGTTTTGAAATTCAAATTGTCAGTAAAACTTTGTTAATCTATATGTTTGAGATCTTTTGGTCCGACTTGCGTCCAAAGGGATTCAACAGAATTAGTGCTATCTGCATGAGGGATGAGTTTTTATCGTCTGGTTATCCCACATTGTTGCAGGTGAATATTCAATGTTTCACACAATGTATGGTAATAATATTGTATATTGTGTTTAATAAAATCTGAAGCTACTTTTCTATGAAGTGATTAAAGACAAAGCATGAATATACTCCATGTGTAAATCTCCTTCTTCATAGCTTTTCTTTTTGTTATTTGACCTTTAGTTTAGTTAAATCAATCTGTCAAAATGAGTTTTGAATTCATCCAATTGATAGTCTTAAAAGCATAAAACACATTGTCATAATGAAATAAATCATTAGGTATAAAAATTAAATAGTACAGCATTTACTGTTTCTATTCATTTTGAACAAATAAATGCAGCCTTGTTGAGCATATGATACTTTTTTCAAAAACATTAAGAATACAAATATTAGCTTAGAACCTTGATCTTATATGTGGCCATATTTGCATTTGAACCCTTTTGTGAGGTTGTCTTGTTTGAAGCCGAATCCACTGTGACAGGTCACATTGCATCCAGTGAATATCGGTCTTGCACTGTTCCTCGAGCCAAGTCAGCCCTCAAATGACACAGTCCTCCTGAGTAAAGTCTGTGTGTGTGAATCATGCAGAGGCCTTTTGCCCAGAATTTATGTAAGACAAGAAGGAAAGTACAGCTATAGGGAGTTAGATTAACATGGGGGCCAATTCAGGCCGTTATCCATGTTTCATATTCATCTGATTATTTGAGATGAATTGCCAGTGTAGCTGAAAGTTTCCCTAAAGGTTTAGTTAAGGCTGAAGGTGTTGTGGTCATTCAGAAATGACCTACTTATCAACTTATAAACAACTTTAAACCAAATTTAAGCCATCTTAAAAATTCTCTTATGTCGTTGTTTAACTAACTAAATAAATTTAGTTGTAATTTATTTATAAGATTATAAATAAATATATGCACACAAGCAAACATTTTCACACATCACATGCCTTATTTTTAATCTCAAGCATGCACCTATCTGACACTTTTGAGAAACTGAACACACTTTATATGGACTAAATTGTTTATTGTGAAAATGTCTATACATACGGGATAGTTAATACAATTTATTTCACTATTTGTTCAGTAATCATGTAGTTTTAGCATGTTTTTTATTAAATGTAATTATTATTTTTGATGATTTATCATAATATTGAAAGTCTGAGTGCCGCACAACAGAAAAAAAACAATATACTTTATGGAAGATAGCAAAAGTAAACTTTGAAGGCATGATAAAAACTGGGACATAAAAGTGTCTGAAGTTTGAACACTGACCTGTATGCATATACTCTACAATGTTTTCAGTGAATCCCAGTTATACATATTATAGGACAACCATAAGATAAATGCCTGACATAAAATAACCAAGGTCACACACATTTCTCGCTCACATTCAAGCACCTTGCCGTAATGCAAGTAATCTACAGGACCTCCATATGCATAATAAGTGTTTGGAAACACCACGCAGAGTGCTCAAAGAACCCCCTGAGAGTGTGTTAGCCTTGTAAATGAAGGCTGTAAATCAGCCCCATGATGGCTAGCCAAAGCTATTTTTAACCTCCAACCAATTATGAGAAGAGACTCTCAAAATGAAATCCATAATCACTCAAGGACACTGACATAATTGCACAAACCCAAGTGTGTGTGGATATGCAAACAGCTCCAAACAAATTGTGGTTTGGTCACAACAGCTGGCTGTACACACACACAAACACACATTTTGGCAA